>NC_059405.1:13977409-14645981 GCF_905220565.1 Melitaea cinxia
ATTAGTACTAAAACTTCGATGAGAATATAAATAGCATATACATTTTTAAATAAAAACACACGGTACTACTTACAAACCGATCTCAAATAAACATATATTTACTTCAATAACAACTTCTTCAAACTTCAAACTAAAATTACAAACGTTTAAACACACCAAGTCCTTGAAGAAATTTTCAATTGAATCGATATGACTAATAAGTTTTTAGTGTGGTATATAAAACTTTTTGAATTTGAATTAAACTTTTTAACAAATATATTCCATTTCATTTCTTTTATTTCATTAATTTATTTCTTTTTCACAGTTAATGCAACAGTTATACTAAATATCCTAATCACAAAATCAAATACAAAAATAAGTAACTCACTCACTCACTTCAGCCTATGGCAGTCCACTGCTGGACATAGGCCTCCTCAAGTTCGCGCCAGACATTCCGGTTTTCCGCAATCTTCATCCAGCCTACACCGGCAATCTTGCGTAGATCGTCGGTCCAACGGGCCGGAGGACGTCCCACACTGTGTTTGCCAAGACGCGTCTCAACTCCAGGACCCGTCAACTCCAACGGCTATCGGTCCTGTGACATAGATGACCAGCCCACTGCCACTTCAACTTGCTAATTCTGTGGGCTATGGCGGTCACTTTCGTTCTCTCGCGGATAGTCTCATTTCTAATCCTATCTTTGAGAGAAACCCCAAGCATAGCCCGTTCCATTGCACGTTGAGCGACTTTAAATTTGTGGACCAGTCCCTTCGTCAGTGTCCACGTCTCGGCTCCGTATATAAACACAGGCAGAACGCATTGTTCGAACACTTTAGTCTTCAAACATTGCGGTAATAATAAGTAACTAGTACTATGATAATTTGCACTCATAACTCTAAAATATTCATAACCAATCATATCGTAAAACCTGATACATAATTTAAGGGTTCAACACTATTTTATTTTAATTTATTATACTTCTAAAATTTTCAAGTAGCGAACTGTGCAAAGTCAATATTATTTAATTATTCAGGTACTATAAATCCACTTGCACCGGGCGCTAGACGGAACTTCCACCCTGCGCAGGCGCGCTGGGGTCCAGTGCCAGACCGACCACACGCCTTCAGCTTAAGACCTAATTCGTACATCTGGATTGCGTCATCAGAACTCTTTGGGTCTGGGAAGACGTTTCCGAGAGAATTTACGCTCTTCATTTCGTTAAGGTTAAGGCCAGAGGTAAGAGACTTTACAGTTATATTTATGTACGTATACGGCTCGAAGGAAAAAAAGGCTGTATTATACAATCTACGGTTGAATGAGAGATAAAATGCGAGGGAAGGTCACGAGGCAAACCCAACCCAATGAAAGTCGATCTAACACTAAGTTTATTAAGATTATTTGGTATATATAGGTAGAAGTAAAGACGTCATCCGCATCAGGCAAACAGCAATTTCGTAAGAAATAACCTAAATTAAAGATTCGTTTGCAAAGACAATCTCACTGGTGAATGTGCGGTAACCCGTACAACGCACATAATTTCCAAACAATTCAAATTAGGTAATTCTTTATTTTTTGTTTTCGTTACTGTCGGGACAGGGTTTTATTCACAAAAATAAAAAATGGTAATATGGAGTTTAACGGATCATTTAGTCCTTAATAATTTTAAATTTGAAGTGTCTCAAATTCTTACTGTAGTTAATGGAGGACCTTGTTCAATCTATATTTTTTCAGATCTTTAATTATTAATTATATAGTATTTTATAACATCACAAATAAAATTAACTCCAAGATGGCGATGATTGCGGTTGATATTGGATACGAAAACTAAAGTTATCAAGTGATTAAGATAAAAATTATGCTGGTTGACCTTAAAGACTCAAGGGCACGTGGCAAACATCTATATGATTTACTAGATCAAATTTTTACTAGATCAATTGATCCGAATACTTTGACAAAAACAATATTATTTTAGGGCAAGCATCGATCCTGCGATTGTTGACTTTAATGGAACTTTAAGCACAACTACACCAGAACATTTGTCACCTCTTTCGTATTTTTAAAATGATAGTGAGGAAAGTTTTAAGCTACTCACAAATATATTTCATTATAAAGGTAAATAACTTCAATAAAATAAAACCCGAAAAAAAAACTTGTCGTAACAAATATGTCTCCTCTCTTTTGGTCATATTTTTGACTATTTTTTGTTTGTTCAACTTAATTTTAGCACGGTTTAAAAATTTTGCTAACAAGATTTTAAATTCATGTTTTTAGATTGTTATTTCAGCAGTATGTCTCAGATGTATATGTGATGATGATATATGGACCTCTAATTAGAATATATATAGTGTAAATTTTCGAAATGAATTTGATATAACGTATTATAGTGAAAGTAATCACTTTTTTTCCTTATTTCCTTAACTATTTTCAAGAGTAGACAACTGCAATAAAATTAGGCTATACAACATCCCACTATGCCAGCCATGAAATAACAAAAAAAGCAACCAATCTTCGTAGGTTCAAGCCGCAATATTGCTGAAATCGCTGGAGACGTTTCTAGTATAGAACAAGTAAAGGTTAGCTTTCAAGCAATTTAAACCCTAATTACATTACGCTTCTCAAGAGAGTTATCCAGTTCATATTTGTTCTACAAAAATTCACTTTTGAAACGGTAAAACGGTTGAACGGTGGGTCGTATGATAAAATTTTGTATTTCATTCTAATGTTAATATGCTATTAATGATAAAATATTTGATTGATTATCAAGTTTTGTGACTTTCTAACTTCAAATAACTGAGGTAGGGCACAACAGGAATTTCCTGCTCAAAATATGGAGCAGCCCGACTGGGGTAGTATCTATACCGTATAGAAGATCACAGCAAAATTATACTACTTTCAAGCAGTGTTGTGTTCCTGTTGGTGAGTAAGCTGACCAGAGCTCCTGGAGGGAATTGGGAATAGGGTCGGCAACGCGTTTGCGATGCCTCTGATGTTGCAGACGTCTATAAGTACGGTAATCGCTTACCATCAGGTGAGCCGTTCGCTTATTTGCCGACCTAGTTATATAAAAAAATAGAGTTTTTTATTATTTAAAAGTCCAAGATCTTTAGCTTAATAAGGTTATTACAAACTTTCAAACTTCACTAAACAGTAATTGCCTACATTAAAAAAGTTACAAGAGCCTAGCTTGTTTAAGGGAATTTTATTTGAATATACCAAATAAACACTTGAAAAACTTGAAAAGAACTTTAAGATATATCCCTTAAGAATTATTTTCGCTGATGGTGAAGATTATTTATCTTCTTTTCTAGAATTTTATTGAGTAAGTCTGCCGTGAAGGCTTTTTTCTAAATTTTCCTTTTTAACGGTAACGTCAAAGCGGACCGTTGATGATTTTCTTTACCCTTTTATATTTCGAAGTTGATATTGATATATGTATATTGTCATATCATAATTCATACAATAAATGGATTACTAACCTTGACTCCTGCACTAGTAGTACTGTGTCGCAGAAACCAGTATCTTCCCCTTGATTACATGTAACAACTTATACCCTTAGGAATTAATTATTTAATTATTATATGTGGTGTTAGAGTATTATAAGGTGATTCAAAAATATATAATAATAAAAATGTAACATATAAATCTCTATTAAATTACAACGTAACGTGTTCATATTTCTTTGTCAATAACAACATTTTTTCTGAACTTTATGTTTATGATATTAAAAAAGAGAATTTATCAATATTCAATATGTGTGTATACACGCCAAGAGTCAGTGAGATTCCGACGTAAATATTTCTTTTATTTCTAACAAAAAACTTATAACAATTACTATGTTATCCAAACCGTGGTGGAGCAGCGTGATAGATTAAGCTCTGACACTTTTCCTATATGGGAAAAGAGGGTTACACCAAGCAGTGGGTTGTTACGGACTGAATCGTGACTATATGTATACATATATATCATAATTATGTACGTTTAAGATTTGGGTGGGACAATTACCATGCGCGGAGATCATTACATAATTATCATTATTACCTATAGACTTATTACTATTCAAAGTGTATTCGAAGTCTATTTGAATAAAGTTCCTTTTGATTTTGATTTTGATACAATATTTGAGTCAGTGCAAGTAACACAAGCAGAATTACTTAAACAAAAAAACAAAAAAAAAAACATAACATAACTTAGACTATACATTTTTTGGGAATAGAACTGTCTTGAATATTTAAAAGTGTAGATGAATACATACCTATTTTTAACGAATACGAGTTTTAATATTTTTTTGTTGTAACGCAACTTATTTTAACTTTAATTAAAATAAATGAGAAACGAATTACTAAATAGATTTTTTTTTGTAAGCATGAAAATTTCCCTGAGCGTGACATAATTTACGGCTATAGCCGTTATTACGGACCCAAAAGAAATTTTCTCCTCTAAAATAAATTTTATATGCCAAGCATAAAGTTATAAAGCTAAAGAATATAATCGTGTTATGACAAAATATAGCTTAGCACCTTTTCGATTAGGGTTGAGATTTTTATATATAAAAAATATTGTCTACTGTAATACGTAGGTACCGTATGTTATATCTTTATATGGTACGTACAAATACAGGTTGACGTTATGTACTTACTATAATATTTATAAATAAATAGATATATCTATAATATACACACACGGTCGTCTATTCTAAGGTAAATAGCTCAATGCTCGTGTTATAGGTAACAGCCGATAGATATATGTATCTTAGTTTCTTTTTCTAAGAAAATACATAACAAAAAACACTGGCATAAATAAACACACGTATATATTTATATGTAAGTAGTAATTAAAGTATTATTTTTTATTTTACAAATTATGTTTGTTATAGAGTGGTGGTTATGGCCAAGGAACCCTGTTCTCTCTGCGTTCACGTCGCCGAACAGGTTCCTTCCTGTCACTCGAGCTGGCTGGCAGGGGGGCTGCTCGACTTGTACATGCGGGAGGGGGATCTTCAAGATCTATATACCTCGCTGTTCCTTTGTATGACTTTAGATGGCATCATATTGCCATTAGGTAAGGTCAAATGTGTCTAACAACATCAAAAATCAAATTTGAAAAAAAGTATTTGTATGTCTTTTTTTATTTTTTAATATTGACTAGTAAGTCTTTATATATATAAATTTATTTTTCATACATTTGTAGATTTTTTTAAATTTAGTTATTAAAAGTTATAAGTAACCGAGACAAACGAAAAATAAGTCCATAGAAGTATATCTATGTGATATATAATGATATGTAAAATATTTAAAATTCATAAAATGTTTAGCGTTCACGACGACAACACGGTTCGAGTGTACGTTGACTGCCGCTGGCTAAGAACAGACGTCCTTGAAAAAGACGCTCTAGACACACCGAGGGATGCTGACCTCATCATAGGCTATCTATTTTCAGTAAGTAATCCCGAAACACCAAAATGTTACCAACAATGGGAACTAATCATTCGTATCTCTGCAGTTGCCTTTTTGTCGTATCTGCTAGAAGATACGCGCGTACAATATGTTTTTCCTAAGTACTAAATTTTAAATCAAAATCAATTTTAAATTATCGAGTATTTTAATTTAGATTGACGACAATTAAAAAAAGGCCCTCTTAATGTCGTAAATTATTTCGAATAAACTCATCGGTACAGGTAAAGTTGGGAATAAAGGTTAACGGACCGTAAAAGGGACACGGTAAATATTTAAGCGATTCTCATAATTATTTAACATGTCAATGTTATTCCATCCTATCAGTCCCATGAGATTGTATTTTCAGGTCGTTTCGTTAATTTTCTTCCGGTCCGTTTAATGTTTCCTAAGTTATATTGAAGACGGTATTAAGCAATTAGTTAATACGTTTAATCTTAATTCCAAAAGGATACGACCGACTTACAAAATTATTTTAGTATGAAGTCTACGTGATATATTTTTTTTTTCGTGATAGAAAAATATGTGTTTTTTGACTTGCTGTAGAAATAAATATTAACTTATTAAAGCAGAATTTATATAAAATATGTTTTGAAGTTTAGTTTTGTTTCTTGGAAATGGCTATTTCCAGTAGTTTCTTTATATACTATACTTATTAACTACGTATGTACATTGGTCAAAAATAATTATAATTAGATATTTGTGTCAGAATTTATTTATAAAACAAGAACATAAACGTCATAATAGTTATATCCAAAACAAAACTACGAAAGATGTGATATTTTTAACCGACTTCCAAAAAAGGAGGAGGTTCTCAATTCGACTGTATTTTTTTTTATATATGTTACATCAGAACTTTTGACCAGGTAGACCGATTTCAACAAATTTTGTTTTAGTCGAAAGGTGGTGTGTGTCAATTGGTCCCATTTAAATTTATTTGAGATCTAATAACTACTTTTCGAGCTATATCTAATAATGCGTTTTTACTTGACGCTTTTTTCGTCGACCTACGTTGTATTATACCGCATAACTTTCTACTGGATATACCGATTTGGATAATTCTTTTTTTGTTAGAAAGGGGATATCCCTAGTTTGGTACCATGATAAGGAAACCAGGATCTGATGATGGGATCCCAGAGAAATCGAGGGAAACTCTTGAAAATCCGCAATGACTTTTTACTGGGTGCATCGATTTTGATAATTTTTACTTTAATCGAAAGCTGATGTTTATCATGTGGTCACATATAAATTTTATCGAGATCTGATAACTACTTTTTGAGTAATCTCTGATAACGCGTAGTTACTTGACTATTTTTTCGTCGATCTACGTTGTATTACTCGTCGATGTAATTGAAGTCGGTTTTTTTTTTCGTTTGCGAGCAAACACAATTATAAAAATAAAACATAATTAAAGCAATCAGAGACATAACTGGCTTAAACTACCATAATTATAAAACTGAACTAAGAAGTATTTAGCACATCATTGTAGGGTGTACTTAACACTCGAACAACTTTGAATGAAGCGCCAAATTTTCGTCCAATATTATAAATACGGAAGGTAATTTATTCAGCGCTGAATTTTAATTTTATTAGGTTACATTCCATTTCTTTTTTCTTTTTGTTTTAATATTTATAATGGGACAGGGAAAAAGTCTTTTTGTATTTTGTACTAAAAAGTTGCAATAAAATCTTTTTGCTTGTTTTGTTTGTATCTGGCTGGTTTTGATATCATGAAAAGGTGACATTTTAAAAATTAAATTAAAAAACAAATAAAGTTTTCCGCCACTTTTCATTTGTTTTTCTGTCGGCCAAAATGGATGAATCCAACGAATAAGTTTGGCCAAAATGGATGAATCCAACAAATAAGTTTGGTACATTTTAATGTTTTACTTTAAAAAGGGAAAAATACGACTCAACTCGGTCAATATTCTAGCCATGTAAATTTGTACAATGTAAAAATATGTGAATACAATATAAATGAAAGTTTTGACTTTCAGAATCCTAATTAGTTTCAATGTTTCATGTCACATGTTTGTTTTTTTTTCGTTTTTCGCACCAGTTGTTGTACGTATTCACCTGGGATCTTACTTTTTTTGTTACATTTCTTGTTGGTTAGTAAATTGCAGTTCTCTAATGTCGCCCAGTGGTTGAAATTCGACCATAATTAATATAAATTATAAGTTTGAACATTATTAAGGTTATATTGTCAAAGACTATACTTTTATAACAATAAACAAAAGAGTAAAAATACGCGTGTGTGTCAAATACAGGGTAGTGTGTATGAATGTTTTTTCTCAATAAAATAATATAATATAATTTAAAAAAACTAACATTCTGCACTCTATGTAAACCCTAACTCTGTGTGCGAAATTTCATACTCTTCCGTCTGCATAATTTTCATAAAAAGGGGTACAAAGTTTTTGCTTCACATATTAATGTATGGAAGATGAAAAATCTGAATTAAAAAAAAATTCATTGATTTATATCTTCTTTCTAGTTGGTTAATCAAAAATGAAACAAATATTAAAAATGGACTAATACAAAATTAAATAGTCTTAAAAAACATTAATTTTCTTCGATACAATATAATAAATAATAAAATATGATATAATAAAATATTATATTGTGTTTCCGTGGATTTTTAAATTTTAACTCAATTGACCGATTTTAGCAATAAGACAGCCGTTGTTCTCGTACATATTTCTTTGTTTATTATAATTTTCATTTATTTTTATTACCTCTCAATAACTATTAAATCGTCTCTAGAATAGAGAAGATTGAAAAAGTCACATATATTAAATAAAGTATAATATGAAGATTTAAAAATAACCCTGAGACATATAACTAATAACCCTTTAACCTATATTTCATATTATTGTCTGTATTATATACAAAATAAGACAAAGTACACAGATAACAGAAATGAATCCTTCCAAACAACATTTCTTATTACATTCGCTCCAGGCATCTAGACAATTCTAATAAAGGTTGGATCAAATTGACAGTCTATTTTTTATATTTATACCGGTTATTTATTATGTTTGTAGATACAAAATTGAAAAATTAATTTCGATATTTTTTTCGATACATTTTCTTGTTTATTGCTATCGGGACTAGATTTTCCACATTATTGGGTATTGTTGTTTTCGTGTAAGAATCTTGTTATTGACTTTTTTTTAGACTACCCGAATATCTAGTGAATTAAACAATAATTTTATTACTTGATTGTGCAAGAGATGATAGGTATTATTTGCCAATTTCAAAACACGATTATTACATTCGTATCGTGATTCAGACGTACACACTTAGCGTTAGTACTTACTTAGTACCCTCGTACAACTTTTAACTCGATATAACGGAATTATATTTCAATAAATCCTAAAAGATACATTCTTGACATGAAATACAGGTTGTAATTTTTTTATCTAATATATAAAATTCTCGTGTCGCGGTGTTTGTAGTTAAATTCCCCCGAAACGGCTTGACCAGTTCTCTTGAAATTTTGTGTGCATATTGGGTAGGTCTGAGAATCGAACAACATCTATTTTTCATCCCCCTAAATGTTAAGGGTAGTCCACCCCTAATTTTTTTTAATTTTTAGATAAATTATTTATTTTTTATTTTGTTCTGATTTGACGTTGAAAAATACATACAACTTTAATTTTCACCCTCCTACCACCAACCACTATTTTTAAATAGCGTTTAGCGGCAAACAACGTTTGCCGAGTCAGCTAGTACCTATATATATTTAAGTAAGCAGAGAAATGTAGAAATTAAAAAAAAGTAGTGTTGCAGACAGACGAATTCAGATGTCTTAGTAATAAAATTTTATTAATCTTTGGATAGTCATTGCGCTATTTCTTCCTCAAGAGCAATGCATAATTGTAAGATACAAGGAATTGTTAAAGCTAGCAGCTGACATTCTCGGATATTTCTATTAGATATATGGAAAATAGTCGTAATCTGGTTCCATTTGTTTGTGTTTTGCGTGTTGCCCACATTCCCAACACATCCCAACTTTACGCCTTTATCATTCATCTATGGCATAATTAGTTGATTTGGACATCACATATTGTCATGATGTCGCGAAAACCAAATGCTAATGTCAATTAATATATTTTATTAGACAGAATGTCTGTGTCAAAATGTATAGGTAGGAATAAACTTGATAGTACAATTATATTAGCATAGATTAAAAAATACATATGCAATTTCAAAATGTCAAACCTTTTTTTATACTAACAGGGCGACTTGGAACAAATGGTCCTTGTACCGAAAGCCGGTCAAGCTCACAAGCAGTGCTCAAGTCAAGTGACAGGGATAGCTCCCATCGTTACACCGCTGGACATTTGAACGGTAAACTAGTTATTATATTATTATAGTACTAATAACTCATATTTTGTATTAAAATACAATTAACAATGAAATGTATTATATTTTAATTAATTAACTTAGATGTTTCTTTATAATGTATTTATTTAATGGCTTTAAATGTAACCATTCAAAATTTTTTATTTGAATATTACTCATTAATATAAAAGATGAAAAACTTTTTTTTTTTTTTTTTTTCTCTCTTCAAATGTCGTTGCTTATGAAGTATGATAAGATTTCAATGAAATAAATTTTAAACTTTGTAAATTAAAATGAAGGGCTTTGAAATTGTATATAAAAATTACTAAATTTAATTTAATTTGTAGATAAGTCGAAAAATTTTAATAATAGTACTTATTGTTTGCTGGTATGTATTGAAATATTGTATTATTATTATTATTTACTGTAAAAGTTTCACATTTAACTAACTTTGAAATAGCATTTTTGCTATGTAAAGATACTTGTCTTAAATGTAAAACAATTAAGTTTTTTCTTAGTTGCTTGAAAATAAAAATTTAAGTTTTAATAAGTCTTATAGATACAACACTCGAAAAAAAAAACAAAAAGTGATAAAAAAACACTAGAAAAAAATTATTGGTTCTGTTTAAAAATGCGAATAATTCCAAAGATATTTTTGATCATCACGTTAATAATTTTGGGTACTTTGATTAAGTAAAATTTAGGTGTGTGGTCATATCTTGATTCAATCCCTTACATATGTAAGTCATTTACTCTACCTTTTTCTAATTTAATAGGTTATTTTCACGTTACAAATACAAAATATAGTTTGAAGATTTAATTTCATAAATTAAGAAATGCTACGAGTGCTTAGAAAATGTTTAATAATTTACTTACATAGAAATTTATATTTAACGTAATTAATATAAATGATACACTGTTTATAAAGTTATTTGGCCTAAAGTGTAAATAAAATTTAAAGTAGTGAGAATCGTAGGTTATATAGAAATAAGGTTCATTATTAAAAAAAACTTTACAGCGTATATAAGTACTTCATTATTTTCAATGTATAATAAAGTAGACAGGATATAATATCTAATTATTTAATTTATAAAAATTTACAATAAGCATGAACTGTATTTATATTTGTCTTGAATAATTAAAGAGGATATGCTGTACATGAATTGTTGTTTTTTTTGTAATATTATATATTATATATAACTATATAACAGATGGACAATTTCATACAAAATCTTCAAACCTGTTTAAATTGTCGAATTTGTCTATCGCCACTCATTACGTATTAAAATTTACCTTAATAATTCAAGGTTGAGGGGTAAGTAATTGCTGTTTCGTCGCTGCAAAATCTCGAGAAAAGGTCTGTCATTTTTAACATTTTAATTAAAACCGTTTATATGTTTATTTGCTTTAAACATATTTTTAATCAGCCTTAACATCATTGCATTTTTAATAATGAGTAACAATGAATATTTAGTACTAACAATTGCTTTAATTATAATAATAATAATAATTATTATTATTATTAATATTTATTTCAGATTTATATCCATAAAATAAAATTTTAAAACAGACACAGATTGTTAGTCGGTCTTTTGTGTAGCTTTTTGTACCTTTTGTTTATTACAAAAAACTTATTTTAAATTTGTCTGTCATTCTTTAAAAAAACTAGAGTGTGACACTAAACATAACGACACAACGAAAAACAGCTGACTGTATTTTTCTCGCTCGGGTGAAGTCGGCGGTCCCGAGTTCACCCGATGGAGCCTTTCATTTCAGAGCGTGCCTTACTACATACGAAAAAAAGTGTCTGCGGTGCTGTGCTAAAATAAATTATCACTTTTAAATATTTTGTTGTCAAAAACAACATTCTATTCACTGCACATAAACTACCAGTATTAGTATCAGTAACAATACCAATAGCAGTACCAGTAGCAGTAACAGTATCAGCAACAGTAAAAAATATTTTTTAGCACCAGTATAATACTAGTAAGTCAACGAAGTACATTTAGTGGCTCATGTGTACTCCACGAAACTGTTAACAGCTTTCCAAATTTATGAGACGCCAGAGTCCTAGCGATCATAAGTAATTTATCACGCACAAATACACCCAGTGACAGAGGGTTGATAGTATATTTTCTTTTTAACCAACTTCAAATAGGAGGACGTCCTCTATTAAATTTTTTATGTTACTTTTTTGTGTTTACTAAGTGAACCGATATCGATGATTCTTTTTTTTTATCGATAACTGGTGCTTGTCACGTGGTCACACATACATTTAATCAAGATCCAATTAGCACTTTTTGTGTTATCTTTAATGATGTGTACTTACTTGACTATTTTTTCGTCTACCTACGTTGTATTACTTGTCGATGTAATTGATGTCGATTTTTTTTTTCGTTTGCTAGTAAACCCAACTATCGATGAAAGATAACGATAAAATTTTGTAAAGTTAGCATTAAGATAATGCAAAATACTTAATAAAACATAAAGAATATTATTCATGTCATATTATAGTGATTAAGCAGACTTCTTAGTAAATTTCCGCACAACTTTTACCTAATTATTTATGGCACATCCATTAATTACATCCATTATTTCCATTATCCATTTATTACATTATTGTAGTAAAATAAACCTTTTAGATAATATATAGTAGTGAAAATATAAATCATATCTCTTCAGGAGAACGATTTTAATATTCAGAAATTTGTAACTTAGACATTTTTTTTTCTTTATTTATTCTATATTTCCTCAACATTTATTTTTCATGATTTTAAGGACGACTATATTTTCTTATAATTCTTCTATAATTCACAAAAGAATTATTAAAATCAGTTCAATATTTTAAAAATGTATCAATCATAGACGCTATTTAATGAATAAATTATGAATACGATATCTTACCAAATTAAATACCTGAACTAAACAACTCAGAGCACAGAAGGAAATATCCTGCTCAAATTCTGGAGCAGCCCGACTGGAGAAGTAATTAGACCTTACAGAAGATCACAGCTAAATAATACTGCTTTCAAGCAGTGTTTTGTTCCTATGTTGAGTAAGGTCACAAGGGTCCCTAGGGGGTTTGGAGGCACGCGCTTGCGATGTTTGTAGCGTTGCAGGTGTCTACAGGCTACGGTAATTTTTTATAATCAGGTCAGCTGTACTCCTATTTTTCCGATCTAGTTGTATAAAAAAATACATATTTGAATCAAATAGCTCGGTAATATTTTGTGTGAAAAAATTACTTGAAATCTAAGAATTAAGCTGGTGGATAACTTATCATTTACCATTTACGTTCACTCGGCTGTATTTTTTGTATAATCAAGATATATTTAGATCTATTTCCATGTTTATTTAATAAACAAAATTATGCATAATGGAGTAGGAGAGCTTTATATTTTAGACATAATTTCTTCTTATATGAGCTATTTAGTATGATCTTCATAAGTAACGTTAACAGTATAACAACTAAAAAGGACATTACCTTACAATTTTTGCTATAACATATATAAATGGGCTTGTTGTTGGCACTTAGTTTTAAACAGTCTAATTTAATATGTATTTAAAACGTAAAACTACAAATATCAAATGTTAACAATATTATATCATCCATCACATATTAATGAAATAATCAAATTAAATTAGTCTTAAATAGCTTAATTTAATTTACATTAATTTTAAAAGCCTAAAATTACTATTATTAAATTACGAGTATTATTAACGTTTCATCGTCCATTTAGACTAAATCGTTATCTGAGCTATTATATAAAATGTTGCATCAAAGTAAAATAGAGATATAAAATCAAATGAATACATAGCATCTGACATTATTACTTCCTGTGATTCATTATTAGAGGTAAATCACTGCCAGAGTTGCTGCAGTCAGAAGATATGGCTGCAACACAATCGTTAGTCAGTACAACATGACTGGCAAGTTGCCAACCAGCAATACAACCTCAAAGCAACTGTGTGAAACGATAACAGAAAGTGGGCAGTAAGAATCGTATAATATTTTATTTTTGTGTCAGATATTTTATTTAATTCGATTTCTTTCTAAATCTGTCTATAAATAAAATTGAATGGTTTTCATTCATCTAGGACGTCAAAAAGCGTACGGCTCACGTGACGGTAAGCGTAAAAACATCGCAAGTGCGTTGCCAACTCACCCTCTAATCGCCCAGAAGCTCTAATACTCGTATTAGTGTTATTCAATGTTCGTGCACAAATTACAAGTGACTGCACAAAATTGTATAATTCTTATTTTTGTGTTCATTTTCGTCAAATATAATTTAAAAAAAATGGTGCAAAATTCGCCAGGGCAACTAGTGTTAGATATATTATATAGTCCTAGAGGCTAACATAGTTCGAGCGAACCGATATTATATTGACGGATTGAGGATATTGACGGTTAAAACTATCGGATCAGTTCATACATTGTTGCAAATCTTTATATCTATAGAGACTGTTTTTTTTTTTAAATTTACCATTCACAGCTTAAAACCTGAAGTTCCGATGTATACTTTAATTTACATTGGAAGATATACTTATTAAATTTTACGTAATTGAGTCATTTCGTTATATCGATATGCCTTATCGAGTAATGTTTATTCCTTTCGTAAAGTGATCGTAAAACTCTGGCGATCGTCCAACTCGCGCAGTTTCATTTCTGAATGCAAGAGCTTATTGAGAACATAGTTCAACTTTCGTACGAACGTTGCTAATTTAATGCCTTCCAAAATTGTAATAGAAAACGTCAGTTACAGAACTAGGTTTAAATTAATTTAGTTTTCGTCGTTTCACACAAAACACAAAGAAAAATCATCGAAAAATATCATATTTCACACTTAATATTTTATACAGCATTCGAAATTACTTCTTTTTTTTAATTTTGAACTTTCAAAATTATATTTTAACTTACAAGATTATTTTATCTAAAAAAAGTTATATTTTGTTTCAATTTTGGAGCAGCTCAACTAGCGAAGTGCCTCAATCTTACAGAAAAGCAACAGCTAAACAATAGTGATTTAAAAAAATGTAATTTCATAGTGATGCATCGCAATGGTTCAAGTTATAATTTAACTGACAATAAAAATAGATACTAAAAAGTTTTTTCAAAAGATTTTACCCAGTCCGTCAGTCAGTCAGTCAGTTCAGCCTATTGCAGTCCATTGCTGGACATAGGCCTCCCCAAGTTCGCGCCAGACATCCCGGTTTACTGCAATCCTCATCCAGCCCAGACCAGCAATCTCCACTCTGTCCACTCAGGACCCGTCTGCTCCAACGGCCATCGGTCCTGCAAACCGATGACCAGCACTGCCACTTGAACTTGTTAATTATGTGGGCTATGGCGGTTACTGTCGTTGTCTCACGGATAGTGTTATTTCTAATCCTATCTTTGAGAGAAACCCCAAGCATAGCACGTTGAGCGACTTAATTAATGGGGGTTTTTGCCCATAGTCAATGTTGATGATCAAGGTTGATGACCGCAGGGCGGGCTTTGTCGCACTGAAGACGCCGCCCGTCTTCGGTCTGTGTATTTAAAAAGCCAGCTGTAGGATGGCTATCCAGCCATTGGTCGGCTTCACTAGTTCCAAAGATTTTAATATTTAATATTAATAGATTTGTATAATATTTTAAATTGTTTAACTTACATTTAACTCACACTATTACTTCCTTTAAAAGTAGTAAACGTAATCCCATCATTTATTTAATAAAAAATATAACACATCGAAATTCCTGTACCATACATTAAAAGCTATCTTTAAGAAATTCTCACATCACCGAGTTGTCTCACGTGCGCCTCATAAATATAGACAGATTTGGAAGGCTTCCGCAGAAAGTTCTTCTTCTTTTTTTATATAATTTTTTTTATTTATTTAATTTGATACATATATATTTTATTTTATGCTTTTTTAATTCATTTTATTTTTAGTACTATATCAATTGTATTTTCTCTATATAAGTACTTGTATATTATATCTTAATACATATATTTATATTTATATTCCTAATATTATGATGCTTAACAATAGTGGTACTTTTATTTCCGATGAAGACAGTAGTTATCTTTCCTTGAACTCATCTTCAGATGAAAGTTTTCATAGTGCTTCATTTCCTTTGAATAGTGTTCTTAACTCTAAATTTTCCTCTTTACAGAAAAATTTTAATGTCGTACATATAAATGCGCAAAGCATCCCAGCCCATTATCCCGATCTCTTAACCTCATTCGATGTTGCGAATATCCATGCTGTACTTGTTTCTGAGACATTCCTTAAACCATCTTTACCTTCTACTTCTTTCGCAATCCCAGGATTTCACCTTATTCGTAACGATCGAACTGGTAAGGGGGGAGGTGGTGTAGCTATTTATCTGCGTAGCCATATACCTTTTTCGATCCTACACCAATCGCCTTCAGCATACTCCGAATCATCAGAACATATTTTCTTGGAAGTGTTATTTGGTAAACTAAAAGTTCTCTTGGGAGTATTCTACTCTCCGTCACTCCAAATAAACTACTTCCAATCTCTTGAAAACCTACTAGAAACGTATACTCCTACTGTCGATCAAACCATCATCATGGGTGATTTTAATACCTGCTTGGCTAAGGATGACCCGCGTGCTAAGAAACTTAAACATATAATCTCCAGCTCTAATCTATCTATACTGCAAACTAATCCAACACACTTTTTCCCTAATTGCTCACCCTCACTTCTCGACCTCATGATAGTTTCCTCTCCAGAACTTGTTTGTGTGCATGGCCAACTCTCAGCGGAAGCGTTTTCATATCACGATTTGGTTTATCTGTCATATAGGATCCGACCTCCCAAGATGAAACCCACCATTATCATGCGCCGCTCTTTCAAAAACTTTAATAAATCCAACTTCATAACAGATTTGAGTGGAATTTGTTGGGACGTGATTCTGAATGCTACATCTATAGATGAGAAACTTAGCATTTTCAATTCTCTACTTATTGAGCTTTATGACAAACACGCTCCCCTCAGGCCTATAAAACTCAAGCATCTCCCAGCTCCCTGGATTACTGAGGATATAAGAGCTCTGATGAACAAACGTAATGCTGCGAAGTCTAAATATAAATCAAAACCTAACGACAATAACCTAAATAAGTACAAGTGTTTACGGAATAAATGCAACAGAGTGTGCAGGGATGCTCAGAGACAGTTTGTGCACGCATCTGTAGATAAAAAGAGCTCATCGGAAGTGTGGAGATTCCTGCGGTCTCTTGGGATTGGGCGTTCTAAGACTGAAATTCCCCTTAATATAAACTTAAACGACCTCAACTACCACTTCTCCGGTTCCTCTATTCTGAATCCAGGCAAGGCTCAGACTGTTTCTTATCTTAAGGCACGTATCAAACCCAATCATCCTCTCTTCGAGTTCGATGAAATAACTGCGGATGATATTAAAAAACACGCATCATCTATCACATCTGATGCTATTGGCTGTGACGGTATCAGTCGCAAAATGATCACTTTGGTGCTGAATGAGATTATGCCTATCATCTGTCATATTTTCAACTTCTCCCTTACTTCCAAGACCTTTCCTAATATTTGGCGTTTTGCTAATATTATACCTATCCCTAAACTTTCTAAGCCTTCATTACCCTCACACTATCGGCCTATATCTATTCTTCCTTTCCTATCTAAAATTCTCGAACGTATCATACATTTCCAGCTTACCTTGTTCTTAACTAAGCACAATATTCTGAGTCCTTTCCAGTCTGGCTTCCGACTGGGCCACAGCACTGTGACGGCACTTGCAAAAGTATTTGACGACATTCGATTTGGAATAGACAATAAACAAGTCACCATATTGGCATTACTAGACTTTAGCAACGCATTTAATACCGTTGATCACGACATCCTTTTAGCTGTGCTAGAATCTATAAATATATCCAGCAATGTTGTAGAGTGGTTTCATTCCTATCTGTTTGGACGTCAACAGCGTATCGCTGTCGGAGATCGTTATTCCTCATATTGCCGTCTCAGTGCTGGTGTTCCCCAAGGTAGTGTGCTCTCCCCACTTTTGTTCTCTATCTTCATAAATACTGTCACCGAACTCCTTACTGTTTCCTTTCACCTTTATGCTGATGACCTGCAGATTTATTCGACAACGCCAGTTGAGAACATTGCAAAAGCCGTAGAGACATTAAACGCTAACCTGAACACTATTATAAACTGGAGTCAGTCTTTTGGTCTATCAGTCAATGCCAGCAAGTCACAGCTCTCAATCATTGGGACATCTAAGCAGTTGTCTAAAATTACTTTTAGTAACATACCGAACGTTACATTCAACGGGACCATTTTAGGCTATTCCAACGTCGTTAAGGATCTAGGTGTCATTGTGGATAGTTCTCTCTCGTGGCGTCCTCACGTCGCTGAGGTAAGCAAAAGGATTTTTGCTACCTTTCACTCGCTCAAGAGGTGGAAGAATTTCTTGCCTATCAAGACAAAGATATCTCTTGTGAATAGTTTGATGCTTCCAATATTAGACTACGCAGATGCATGTTATCCTGATTTATCGGAAGAACTGACCAATAAACTTGACCGCCTGCAAAATCTCTGCATTAGATTTATATATGGACTCAAAAAATTCGATCATGTCTCGCAGTACCGCTCAAAACTCGGATGGCTCCCAATAAAGCACCGTCGTAACCTCCATGTCGTAACTCTCCTTTATTCTATTCTTTTTCGTACGTCTTCCCCGCTATACCTTAAAGAGCGCTTTTCTTTCCTGGGTAACCCGACATTTCACCTAAATCTTCGCTCTCTAAATGATAACAAGTTAAGTTTACCTAAATATAACACGAGCACATATTCCAGTTCTTTCTCAGTAAAGGCGGTAAAACTGTGGAATGCCCTTCCTTCTAAAATCCGTCAATCCCCTACTATATCTGTCTTCAAAAATCGAGTTAAGAACTTTTACAAAACTTTGACTTGATTTCTTACACGCATACATTCGCCATTATTTTCCCAAAACGACTTATAGTTGTACCCAATTAAGTATTATTTATTTATTTATTTATTTATTTATTTATTTATTTATTTATTTTACAGGAAAACTTACAGCTAAATTACATGGATTTAAATATACAAGTAGGTACATAAAGGCCAATTAAAAGTTTCCACATATATTTATTATTATTATTATTTATTTATTTATTATATTATATACTTTTATTTATTTTTATCTATTTATACCTTTTAATGCCGTGAGTATTGCGCATGTGTGGATATATGTATAATATATGGATTGTATATATTATTTAATTATATACTATATTATATTCTTAGGCTGCACAAGCCCTTAAATTCAGCAAGCTCCTTTCTGGTGGGTTGTCTGGAAGAGATCACTAACTAGTGATAAGACCGCCCGTTGCATGCGACGTAATTATTAATTTTTTTTTTTTCCCTTTAAGCTTTATACTTATGTAATTGTTATATGTTACTGTGTGCAATAAAGTTATTTATTATTATTAAAGTTATATGTTATAAGAATTTAAGAGGAATGTAGTAGGTGTTAAATATTATGGGGAGAAAATTGGGACAATACATTTAAGGTTATTTTTTATTTATTGTTTTTTTTTTTATTATTACTCAATTTGTCTATAAACATATAATAGTTGAACACCGTGTGAAACTCAGTATATGAGAAGGGTGGTAAAAATAGTTATTATGTATGTCCAGCGTACTGTCGTCATACCGTCGTTGTCATATATCGTCTATATCAGAGCGTGCACTGTGTGGGCGCTCACAGAGCGGCGGATTCGGGATCGATTTCCACTCGGAATGGAATGCAAATGTATTTTGTTAAAATATTTTGCTCTGGTTGTCTGCCTTCGTAGGCCTCTCATCCGTTCTTCGGAGAGCACGTTAAGCAATCGTAACCGGTTTTTACCATAGACACATGATAGTGATCGTTACTCATAGTTTGGAATATATCCGCCAACCCGCAGTGGAGTAGCGTGGTGGTTTAAGCTCCAGTCCTTCTACTACATGGAGAAAGAGGCCTACGCCTAAACGTGGAATGTTACAGGTTGAATTTGTACGTACAAAAATATACATTAGTACAAAAACTATACACTTTATTGGCACTATAAATATTATTAGTGTGGAACCTTGGAAAGGGACCAAAATAACGCGCTGTTCGAAAATTATTATCGATTTTGCAAACGAGCCACAAACACGTTACTAGAGTAGACTGAGTAAGGGCAATAAGGATACTCGTAGATGGATTGAGCAGTTGAAAGTTTCCATAAAATATAGAAACCTAATGACGACAGATGACGTTTTTATTATAGTATAAGTTATTAAATTTATCTATTAATCCTAGAGGCTTACAAATATCAAGAGTCTCCAAATCATTATCCCTACGGTCAAATATATAATTACAATAATTTAAATTATAATTAAAATTGTTACAGGATGTTAGTAAAGAGATGTCTAAAGGTTGTCTCCTCAAAGTCCCTCAATATTCGTGTCGTACCCATAAGAGAGTAAATGTTAATTGTGTTTTACGTTACTACAAAATAAAGCATATGACTACGATTAATGAGAAATGTTCCATCACAACAAAATTTTATATTTACATCGCTCTGTTTGAACACATATTCTTAAAAATGGGTAGCCCAAAAATATCTATATAAATATTATGTTACAGGAAGTAATTTATATTATATAGATACTGTGCGTAGTTCAAAAATCACAAACTTATTTAAATAAAAAAAAAACATATCAAAATCAAAATAATAGAAAGGTTCTAAATAATAACGACATTATTAATGAATTATTAAACTAAGGTATTGAAATACGAGAATATATATGCAGCATAGGGCAATCATAATTATTCCACTTATAATTTGATTCACATTGAACATTTGAAATGCAAAACGTGAAGCTATTGATTCTTACCTTTATTAAAAGCAACGTTTTGAATTTTAAATCAAACAACAAAGCTTTGAACTGGGTTATGAAAGTCTGAGCTACAATTCCAAGAATATGAGACACGGCGGGTCGAGTGAGTCAAACGAGTGATATGTAGGGAAATCTGCCTTTGAATTCTCAAGTATTTTATAATATGGGATACGATTTATCGTTACGACTTTTAAATGCTTTATAAATTCATGTTGACTTTTATAAAGTTGGGCATAAAAGGAAATGAGTTTGTTCAAAATCTAGAGCAGCCTGAAAAAAATAACACCCAAGTTCGTCATGCTTGCGATGCTCCTGGAGTTGCACACTACTGTATCTGCTTAAGATAAGGCGGACTTTACACTTTTTTGCCTCTGTAGTGGTAGAACGAGAACTATAGTATATTTTCAAATATCAAGCATGTACTTTAATGTGACCGATACTCTGGGTATATTGTATACTAATGTAACACTAAATAGAGCCGTGATTTTTTTTTTGTTGTCTGCTACCTAATTAAATATTATATTATTTATTATTATTTTATACTTTATTGTACACCACAAATATATTACAAACAAAGCATAAAGACAGTTACAGACAGTGAAGTACAACGGGCGGACTTATGGCTAATTAGCCATTTCTTCCAGACAACCCATTATATACAGTATATATTAATAAAAAACGATGATGACTCCTATTAGTAGAATTTATTACTCTTTGGTTTACTCTTTATTTTATTACTTGGCGAACCAAACATGACGAAATTTTTGAAAAATATTCCAATTTCTGTCCATACGATACCAAATCGTTGCGTCGTATCGATATGGTAAATAAAAATCTTAATTAAGTAAGTACTACATGCATGAGCGTCATTCCATTCACTCAGTCTTTGTGGTAATTGTAATTCTCCGAAGGATGGTCTTATAGGTCAAAAAATATGCTGTTCTCTTACTATAAGAATAGGCACTAAATTAATCTGAAAAAAATAGGAGTATTTGCTAAACTTATACGTTTGGTAAAACGAATGAAAGAAGAAAATTTAAAAGAGTATTTTTTGTAATATTTTTATATTTGAAAAATTCGCACTTTACTAGTTATTGATTGGATAAATAATGATGCAATAGAATATAATAATATATAAGAATACTTATGTATATAAGAATATTTATGTATTCTTTTGCTCTAAAAATTTAAGTTGCTCTTACTGAACCTACGTATCTTTTATGGTTACTTGATTTGAGTTTTTTGAATCACGATTAAATAAAAATCACTTTACAAAAAAGAAGTTTTCATTGAAAAAGAAATATTTCCAAAAATGTTAAATACTGATTCCAAAAAAAAACGAACTAGCCATTATCAAAATGGCTGTTTTGTCTAATCAAAATGATAAGTAAGAATTTAACTATCTCATAATTTCCGACTAAAAAAAAAAGTCAGGCTCAACCAGATCATGTATCTGGACTGGATCAGGATAGAATGAGGCATGCCAGATTCGGCAAGCTCTATCAGGACCAGGTCTGGTCCAGACAAGGATAGCCTGATGTAAAATATAATCAAGTATTTTATTAACAAGTTCAAAATAGAAAGAATATATTTAATATTTGGTAACTCACTTACATCAACGCCGCGTTGGCGCAAAGACCACGGCGTGGTCTGGCTGTTTGTGCAGTAATTTTGGTTCTCCCCATCGAGCTTCGGAAAGCACGTTAAATAATCGCTCCCGGTTGTTATCATATACACCTGATAGCGATCGTTACTAATAGTATCCTCCATCTCATCTCAATATATCCACCAACCCGCATTAGAGCAGTGTGGTGGATTAAGTTCTGATCCTTCTCCTACATGGGGTAACAAGCCTATGCCCAGCAGTAGGATATAACAGGCTGGAGCGCACATAAACGTATGGTCGTCAATCAGTTAGATTTTTTACGTTTTTAATTATTTCTGAACATTTTTGATGTCAATTAAAAAAAATATTTTGAAATGAAGTATGTTAAATGTTTGATATAAAGTTACTCAACACTGAAAAATATTAACAAAGCAACAGGCTGACGTGTGTTGCAGCGTGTGACCGATTAACCTTTTACCTAACTCGGGAAATCGGTCGAAACATTTCTCTTCAACCGCCCGACACAGTCGACCTCACTTCAAACGCAAAACAAGGAAGGTCATATTTATTTAATTTTCATTTTTATATAAAATGAAACACGAACTCGTTTATTCATGTGTGTTTCAATTTCTACTAAGTTGGACATGATTACTGGAAATGTGCAAACCATGTGTAAATTAATTAATTGAATATTTTTATTTATTTATATTTCGTGTCAAATAATATTAACGATCCCAATAAAAATTGTGTAAAATTTATACTGAATTAATCATTCTTGCTGAGTAAGTGATCATGTGAATAATTACATACAGTCCTTCTAAAAATCTAGAAAAAGGAAAAAGAAAAAGACGTGCGTCTTGTTCTATTTTCTGTATATTTATGACGTTTACTTATTTATTTTTTTGTGTAAATCTATATAAATGAAAATTAATTGTGTGGACATGCATAACTTCCGAGCAACTGTACAAAATTGGCTTATTCTTCAATTCCTTCATTGTCATTGTTGTTATGAAGACAGGGTTTGAGTATAAAAAACGATATAAGTATATTATTTATTACTTATTCATACTTTATTGTACACCACATCTAAATTTTACACATTACACATATTTGCTACGAATCGCGCCATCTTTTGATGAAGTGAACAAACCAAAACATAGGAATCGGTATGAAGTAGCAGCGGACGGCGCGCCCACTACGTTCAATTTATTATAAATTCGTTATATTTCGTTAATCATTCTGTACGCGTTAATAATTTAAAAATTTGAAAGTTATCAAAATTACTGTAAAAATCAAGGAAATACGTTTGGTATTAGTATTAGTCTTACATCTTATTTATTCAGGAACAATATTTTAAAACAGTTACAGACTATGAAGTACAATGGGCGGATAGTTATTTAGCCATTTCTTCAAAACAACCCTAGTAGGAAGTATCCTTCCGTTTATATCGTCATGACGTTAGATGGGCAGCAGCGTTTTCGGCGCGACAAATCCATCCCTGCGGTTACCAACCTGCCTGCCCAGCGTGGTGACTATGAGCAACACACATGAGTTCACGCCATTTTTGGCGCGAACTTGTGGACACCTGCGTCCGACAGTGGACTGCGATAGGCTGAAGTGACTAATAATAGACAAAACTAATAATGTACATAATAAAATCTTAGAGAAAAATATATTACCACAAAAACATCGTTCATGTCATCTCTAGTTTAAAATAGTGATCTTATGCATACTTCTTATATACCAGTAGTGACTTAGCCTCTTATATATAACGGCATTCCATAAAGCTTCAACAGTAAATGACTGTCTGAAAACTTACTTTTGTGTATCGGCAAGTTTACTACATCAGTATCCCTCAGATATTCAAATTTATCTCTTAAGTAAGTCGGAGCCTTTGGATTAAATAACACACAATACAGTAGAGAAAGAATATGCAGGTTCCGGCGAGAGCGTATAGAAAGCCACTTAAGCTTTAATCGAAATTCGGAAACATGCTCGAATTTTCGAAGGCAAAGTATTAACCGGATTGCAAAATTTTTTTGTCACTCAAGCTTATTAAGTTGGTTCTTGGTCTATTAAGATAGCTTGCTCTGCATAATCACAGATCATATTAATTCATTGTTCAGCTGATATAATAAAAATATACAGTGCCAAATATATGACAGGAGAAAAAATTTATTGCATACAATAGTCTATAATTATAATTAATTATAATTAATTATAATTAATTATAATTATTATAATTAATTATAATTATATTTAGATCACGTTTTGCGTGATACAAAATTCCTAGCCCAATTTTTTATTTGACTTTGTTTAAGTGGACGAAATACTTCGATAGACTCGTTCCGCGTGATAGCGCGTAAGCATGGCTATAATTTAGTAAAATATTCTATGAGAAAGAGTTCGTTTTTATATGCAGTTCTTTAGTTATATGCGTATATAATATTAGTATTAATATTTAAATTTATCGATGTTTTTTGGTCTCAGAAAAATATTATTGTGTAGTTATGCAGAAGTACCTTGCAAGAGAAGCCCGCATAAGTAAAATTTGGAACGCGATCTACAGCATCAATAGCACCGCCGTTCGAACGAACGCAGTTAGGAGCCGAACAGCTTATATAGCTAGCACTGGAGATTGTTCCAAGGCTGAGTCAACTTAAGTGACCACGATATGCTAATTTAACTACATCAGGTTACTGCTCACATCACAGATCAAAAAAAATCTCAATTTGGTAATATTAACTCTACAAAACAATTTTTATACAAAGCCACACTTTGATTCATTAAATATTATGCGGTCGTTTTCAATAATTATTTTTCGGATTCCAGACAAGCGTAGCTACTAACAGAATGTAGTCTTTCATAAACTTATAAAAGATACCAAATAACAATGCTCGTTTTCATATAGGTGGTGGAGAATTATTCGCATCACGTAAACGCTTTAATTGGAATTCTCGAAGAGATTTAGGCATTATAAAGGCAGATTGACGTCAAATAAATCATTGTGTTGCTCCGCCAATTTCATTTTAATGAATAAATGGAACATTTTTCTTAAAAATTTCACTAATCACTTAATAAAACTATTCTTATTTAGATATTCAATTAATTCAATAAAAAGTTACAAAAGAATAGTTAATGTGATACCCAATTATTTGCAACATTGTCGCTAGCGCTTATATAAAGAGTAGCAAGACAATTTATTCGTATATAACATAATTTCTAAACAACCGTTGTACAAGACTAAGTGATGTCTTAGTTATACCATTATTGATTTTATTGTTTTGAAGCTAATCTAATAGATTTAATTAAATATATTATATACGGTTATCTTCAAAAGTTCTTATACACCATTGAGTTACTTGAGTTGTTAACTGACAAATCAACTGACTGATTAAAACGAAAATTCAAATTTAAAATTAGCCCAGGAAATAAAAGACATTAGCATAAAAATACTACCAAGTCATAGTTACAAATCAAGTTAAACTGACTGAATGTCAGCTACTAAAGTTTTATTTTTATTTTATTTTTTAAATCACAATGATCCAGTATACAAGAAACTTAAATATCTTGAGAGAAATTATGAGATGTGTAAATACATAAAAATAGCCGTGAAGAAGTTAAAGCCTTTGTGCAGAGATGTAATATTTAGTCTGCCACAGTAAAGTGCAATACATGTGAAGAAAAATGTTTTTAACTAATTTATATTTCATGATGTTATTATAGTTACTGTATATATTTAACTAAAAATATTCTCGAAAAAAAAAAAAACGTGTTGCGTGCCTCATTTACCACTCAGAAAAATAGCGATTCAACGGGGAAATGCTGAATTGTCACCATTCCGTGTTGTCGTGATTTTCGAGCTTCTCGTGTGTAAGATTTATTTGTACATCTTCTAATATATAAAATTCTCATGTCATGGTGTTAAACATTGAACTCCTCCGAAACGGCTCGACCGATTTTAATAAAAAATTGTGGGCATATCGGGTAGGTCTGAGAATCGGCCAACATCTATTTTTCATACCCCTAAGTTATAAGGGGGGGGGGAATAAGCGGGTTAATAACATATATGGACACCTTCGACCGCATCGTCACTTAACATCAGGTGAGATTGTGGTCAAATGCCTGCCTATTTTACAAAAAAAAAAAAAAAAAAAAAATGGCAAAGACACGTTTGCGGCGTCAGCTAGTCTATACAATAAACGTTATGGGTAATACATAAAGTATTAACTATATGAGATTATTTGCAAAAGCAGACAAATGTAATCTGCAAGAAAAGAAGTTTCTTAAGTTAGTTAATATTGCCTTCAATTTAAAACAAACTACTGTAGTACAGGACGACAAAATTTAAACTTATAATTCGGCCTTGGTGAGCCAGAACGGTGGTTTCGTAACTCATAACTTTTAAGACCTATTATGAATACTGCCTAAATAATGAGAGAACTCGTTTCACTATAAACTTTATGAGGCCGAATGATGCCGAGGTATTTTAATCTATAAACTAAAATTGCACCTCTGCGTTTTCATTGCACTTATTCGTTATAAAACTGACCAGTAGTTTAATTAAAAATCGTTATGTCTTTGGTTTTATCTATACTTGGAATTTATGTTTTATAGTTGATCTTTTTTATTGTTTCTCTGTTTATGAACAAGTTTTTATTACGTTTCTTGATACGTAAAGTTTTCATTACCATAATTAAGTTATTTTAATAATTGTGTTTGCTGGCAAATCAAAAAAAAAACCGACTTCAATTACATCGACAAGTTATATAACGTAGGTAGACGAAATAATAGTCAAGTAAATACGCATTGTATCAAGTCCCGTCTTATTAGGGCTGAAGGTCACCGTGAAAACTAAAACCTACTATCGTGTTTATCACAACCGAAGCAGGTTATTATATACAAAATTTTGCGTCATTTATGTAAACAATGATTAAAATGTAAAATATTTTGTAATGTAAATTTACTTATATTTAACCCAGATATGCACTAATTCTAAAGACGTATATACACGCAGATGTGTCGTACTGTTTTGTATAAGTTAAAGTAATCATTCACTTCCCGACTTTGTGTTACTCTACACTGAATATTAAAGAAAATATCGCCATATACGACAAATTGCATTGACAATGATCGATCTTGTAAACACCAGTTTGTAAGTGATACTTTTATGAGGAGACTTTTATTATTTTTATAATCAAAAATATATCTTTATTTTAGTGTCATGTTTGTATTGTACATATTACAGGTTTTGCCAGTGAGGGATTTTTTTTGCTGACTTAATTATGTGTGTACTAAGTATATTGCTTGGTTCAAAAATAGTTTTACTGATAAAGGGATGTGGATTTAATGACCTTGTATTTAATGAACGATTTGACTTAGTAATATTTTTTTAAATAGTTTTTGAATGAGTAACTTTTGTGTTTCCTAATTTTATTTTATTTTTCATTAAAATCTGTATTCATGTTAACTGTATTTAATTTATTATAATTTTTTTGAATTTGTGAAGTGACAATTCAAAAGTGCTACAAAAAATACTTAAGATTTTTTATTTTACTTGATTTAAATGTGATATTCTAGTTATTGCTATACCGTGAATGGGTCGATTTTATGTGCATGATATTAATCTGTAACTTTCGGAAGTCGGAGTGACAAGTCGCTAATAACAACAGCTGCTGCAACAGCACATTGTATTGAAATAAGATCGTATTTAATTTTGAATGTCATTAATTAAATCTATGAATGAGTGGAACTGTGAATAGATGATGAAATTTACGACAGGTGACATTACATATTTACTTTATCGTATATTTTACTAAGGTTCAAAATGATTAAATGACATGACCATTTTTTGTATGGGCGTTCGAACTTAGTGTACATCGATGACGTTTGGTGTTATAAACTCGTGATAATAGGCACATTAAACTGTTATAATTATAACTCACAGAACTTGTCATTACAATAGACTAGACGTTAACATGTAAGAGTATAGGTATAGGAACGTCCATTATTTTAAATAGATTTCTCTATAGTAAAATTAGTACAGTATGGCGGAAGTTGACGAATTCATCTTGTGTTGCTTATTTTTTTGAAATAAAAACTGACAAGTTCAGAGAGGTTAAAAACTACGTCATAATTCATCTTTCTCTTTTTAATACTTAGTAAATATTTATATGTATGTGTACGTGGAATGTACTTTTTTGGCCATGTCCTTTTAAGGAACGTAGATTTGATGCTTCAAATTATGTGTAGACACTGTAAGCATAACGACTGCCTTTAAATTCTGTTTTTAACTATACAGCGGTCTATTATAAATCAACGCATTTAAAATAGAAAAATAAAAAATAAAAAAATGAATTTGTGTTCGTCTTTTTTGGTGGATGGAATTGAAACGGTTTGAAAACTTGCATCGGGTCTTTCCGGGGAAGGGAAAAAAATTGTGACTGAATAGAAAAAAAAACTGGAAAAAATTATACGTCAACAGTATCGTAAATGTGTAATCAGTAGTTGGTACTAACTAAATTACAACTAAAACTTTTGTAAGCTACAACATTATTATTTTATTTAATTTTAAATGCGCTCTAAAGAATTAAATAAATGAATAATTACAAACTGCCCAATGAATTCATTTACATACTTACCGCATGTTGAATTCACCTTCCTACCTTTTTAAAACACGTGGCGTTTTTATAATTTATTAAAAAGAATATTGTGTTTGTTCGCAAACGAAAACAATCGACTTTAATTACATCGACAAGTAACACAACGTAATTAGATGAACAAAATTAACAAACGCATTAGTCGTCCCTACGATTTTAGAGGGTTTCCCTCGATTTCTCTGGAATTCTATCATCAGATCCTGGTTTCCTTATGATGGTGCCATACCTGGGATATCTCCTTTCTAACAAAAAAGAATTATCAAAATCGGTTCTTAAACGACAAAGTTATCCCTGAACATACATAATATATATAGGTATACGGTCGAATTGAGTATAAAAAAAAAAAAATCACATTTTGTGTATATCGTAATTATATTATACGACATCGAAATAATAATTTATTTTTTAATATTTACTTATAAATAAAGTATGATACAAGGTTAAAAAAATGACTTCGCGGTGCGAATCTAGGATAACACTGTAAAATATTTATACTCTCTGTAAGCAAGGATCTGATATACTATTTGTGCCTTCATATTCGTATTTATTTTGTAACATAAGTAGAACGACAAACGCATTTTAAAGTAGACACTAAACCAATTATTCTGATCCGTGAAAAATAAGAAAAAGAAAAATAAAGATCAAAAAGGAATTTTGGGTACATTTAGGGATAACTTTCAAAAAACCTTAAAAACAAAAGTTTGACATTTGAATGTTTTGACTGGCTAATTTTAAATCTAATGTATTCGCGAATAAGTCAATTAAAGTTTTATCCTGTTACAACAAAACTGTGCAGATGACAGTCAACAATCTAATTACAATTCAATTAAAGAAAAACAACTCAGTACCTAAATGGTGGTAAAGGTACAGAGTTCCCTTGCAGGGTTTCTTGATCAGACCTTGAGCAAAGTTAGAACACATTACTGATAATGCATTGTCTGTCGTAACAGATAGTAGTTGCAAGTTAGTAATTTTAGAGACTGTGCCAACGAACTGTCAGTAAAATCTGAATTTATTTTACGTTACGCGTGAACCTTTTTTACGTTATTAGATTTTATTTTGAAGTTACAAGACTTTGGAAGTAGTTAACTTCATAATTTATGATATTACTGTTTTACATTATCTAAAGTGCTACACATCTTACATATTATTTCAAAATTACTCCACCAAGTTAACAAGCGTTTTAGCAACGAAAAGCAAAAATATTATAATGGCATGTGAACATAAAATATTATGCCATTTAAACGACCAGTTTCTGTTATCGTTTCACACGGTTGCTTTGAGGTTGTATTACTTGCTGGCAACTTGCCAGTCATGTTGTACTGACAAACGATTGTGTTGCATATCTTGAGTGCAGTGATTTAGTGTAATGTCAGTCATTTTGCTATAATGATAATGGTTTGGGTTTGTCAGGATTTGTATATTAAATTTCATGTTTTTGTATTATATTTGATTGCTGATGCTTAGTTGTTGGTTTTGATAATGTAATTTTGCTTTTGCTTTATTGTTCCTTGTTTTTTTTTTTGACGAAAATGTTTTGTAGCGCTGTCTTCTTCCTTAATCTTTTTATTACATTTTCACCAGTAGTTAATACACTATGACAACTGCTATAGTTATGAAACTGACATTTCTTTTTTAAATTGTGTTTGGAAATTATTTCGGAAGCTATTTCCGGATTTGGATTAATTGTAAAATTTAAAAAAGAATTATATATTATACCATTGATAAAAATATCTTCTAAAAAAATATTATTTAAAACCTTGATAAAAATATCTTCTACTGAGAATCTTAAAGATATTTCATGAAATAGTTCGAGAAAATATTCACGTAATATCCGCAAAATTGATTCTAAATGTGAACATGTGTAACGCAAAATACTTGGCATTTCTTAATATAGATATATCTACGCAAATTAAAATATTACTTACCAATATGTTCAACATTTACTCAATAGGAGCTAAGTATAGATTTTATTGATAATATCCTGCTAGCTAGTATAAGAAAGCCGCGCCTCGTTCTGGAGCTGTTTACACGAGTCAGATAAATTGGTGTAAATATTAGACATTCTGTTTCAAGTTAAATGCTTAATAAAAATATGCATATATAATTAACACTTATCTATCTATTTTATATGGTTTGTTTCAAAGTCAAAATAAATAAAATAAATAATAAATAAAAAAATAAAAAAAAGGCTTTTATTCCATGCATTCTCAAAATAAAGCAAGTCAAAATATGTTCTGTTAATTTTTTTTATGATTTTGTGATTATCCCTATGTATGTAATTATTAATTCTATTCTAATTTTTGATGACACGGTATGTCCTAATCCTAAGACATTAAACGTTTAAACATAAGCCTTTAATATTATAGTTTATTACTTAATAAAAAAAAATATATATATTGTAGCATTTTTGTATGTTACTAATAAAAAACTAGAAACTTTTTTGTGTTACTCCATTTATCTGGCTAAGTAGAAATATTTAGGCCGTAATTGCAATAAAACCTAGTATAAAAACTCATATTCTTAGATGAAACGAAGACAAAAGTAATCGTAGCAATTCCTCTGAGTAGTATCCGATATAAATGGCAATAACTCACATTAGCGCGTTGTCATATTACAAAAGGGACCATTCACGTCACGCTCGTAGTAACCTTTATTTATACTATTAAGTTGGTAAAGATTAAGGTACACCTGATTATATTATCGTAGCCTATGTATGCTTACAATATCCGTATGTCATAAGCGCGTATAAACAACACCCCCGACTTTATCCAGGAGTTTCTTGCCACAGGAATACAACACTTCGTGTGTTTAAGTTAAATCGGCATATTCTAGAAAAAAAATTGTTTTTTTTTTTTCTATTTGTATAGACTCAATATGTGTGATATAACTGAAAATCATATTTTTGATAGGATTCTGTTGTTAGTACGCTTTGTATAGTTATCGTGTTGTGAAAAGCTCATGTAAGGCGAAGGTAAGACCTCAGCTTCTAATGATTTATGACTATCTAGGATTGTGGGAAATAAGGCTGTTAGCATTAACGGGCTTATTTAATATATCCATATATATTAAGACAGGTGTAATCTCGTCTTCGTTTGACGTGAAATTAAAGCATAAAAATTATATATATGTTTATTACGGACTTCTATAACGGTGTAGTTAAAGTAATATAATTTTATTTGTGTCTACTTATATGTACACTACACACTACACTATTTAGTCGTATACTACAGTGAAGTCAAAACTAACTACCTAACGGTATGTGTGGTAAATTATTTCTCCTGTCTTTGTTAAAATGTGATTATTAATATTTGCTACTCGTCTTAATATATATAAAGTACGCGTCACGTTGTTTGTCCGCGATGGACTTCTAAACTACTTAACCTATTTTAATCAAATTTGCACACCGTGTCCAGTTTGATCCAACTTGAAAGATTGGCTATATTTCATTTTGATATGTGTAATTATTATATTTAAGAAAAAAAATAAGGCATTACGGAGCTCACTAGGTCAGCTAGTAATACTATGAAATAAGTTTGTTACATTTTTTTTTTACAATTTCTCCTAAAATAAGATTAATAATTAGTACCAAATGGTGTCTTCAGTAAATACTTTTTTGTTGTCTTTACTAATATTATAAAGCTAAAAATATATTTATTTAAAAGCACTGAACACATGGTAAGTATGGTAAGTCAATAGTAATATATATATTTATTGCTGAAGATTATAGGCAGCAGGTTTTCAATGATACAAGCTGATTTAAACTACAAAATGTAGGTACCGAACGCAGTCGACGATCTTCTATGATATTTTTGTAGTAAAACTTCTTTACGCCCGGTTACTTTGGGAGTAAGCTACGAAAAGTGTGATCGGGTGATACCAAAGGAGCAAAAGAAACAGGTGCTAGCATAGATTTTCTTTCTCTCTTTCTATCATAGCCAGTTACGTTTCGTATATCTAAGGCAGGCCTATTGATAAATAAGTTTTAATTCTTTCGTGTGGTCTAAAGCACACTCGTTTTTTTATATATTTCAATATATTATGAATTGAAGTCCCTAGTACAATATAGTAAATTAATAGCTAAAATTAAAAAACACAGTAGGTTAAACCTTAAAACTTTCTAGAAAAAACATGTATCATGAGAATAAAATTAAAATAATATAAATATTAACTAAGCTGCAAAAAGTTGACTTAAGGGATACACTTGCTTCTTTATTTTTTATTTACCAATACCGTTACTAAAGTAACTTTATAACTGTATAACAAGTATAAATCTGGTACCTAATATTAATTGAATTTAATGGCTTCCACTTGTACAATGATGCTTGCGCTGTTATCTACTTTAACTTTGCTTACGTCACGTAGCATAGAGAAGAATGGCTTGTCTTACAAACTCAACTGGTTAGTAGTTTTAAATTAATTATTATATAAACGTTAAACATTGATAAAAGTAATTTATAGTTATAATTTATATACGAATTTTAATAAATTAGATATTGAATTAAATAAACAAGTAAATCGATAACTGAGGTAACTGGGGCACAGTAGGAAATATCCTGCTGAAAATCTACAGCAGCCCGATTGGGGAAGTACCTCGACCTTACAGAAGATCACAGCTAAATGATACTGCTGTCAATTAGTGTTGTGTTCCTGTGGTGAGTAAGGTGATCAGAGCTCCTGGGGAGGGTCGAGGGTAAGGTCGATAACGCGATTGCGATGCTTCTAGTATTTGCAGTCATCTATAAGCCTTGGAAATCGCTCACTAGCAGGTGAGCCGTACGCTTGTTTGGCGACCTATTTATATGAAAAAATAAATAGATAATATTGATAAAAAAGTTTAAGAATAAAGTAAACAATTTTGTTTGTATTTTTTTTTCTTTGTAAACATAAAAGTATCCTGAAACTTTCCTTGACTTATTATTATTATGTTATAAATTTTTAAGAAATTTAAGCTTCCTCAGTATAACAAGATAACGTTGTTCTAACGACAAGCAGTTTGCATCTCAACGACGTCTAATTTGATGATGATGATATTTTCTTTTCCCATTAAATAATATAATTATACAGAGTAATAGAGACGTCTTGTCTCAATTCATATTAATCTCTAAGCATTTTTTTATTCTCTAACTCATATCTGAACATATTTCGTTAACGAATTAAAAAAAAAAAAAACTATTAAACACAAGAAACATAAATTGATATTTATTTTATAAAATGCACCGAATTTATTTAAAACTAATATAATAAATAAATATTAAACTACGTAATGTGTAGAAAAAATTAATTTACTGTACTTAAAACTCATTTTGATTATTTACTTAATACATACAAAAACATATTTAAAGATAACAAGGTCCATCAACAAAACAGACGTAATAACCATCACGTAAGAGGAAAAAAGACGTCAAAAAATATACGGCAATGTCAACGTTGATAGGGCAGGTATTATCACAAAGAACTCACTTAAGACAGAGAGGACATTAGCGGGGATTATATGTGAAGTGGAATGTCAGCCGATTCACAAGGAACACGGAATCGCTGGCCTTACCAAGCGGAACTGACTGTTGAGATTTACAACCACAGATAATAAAGATGGTTTTACTGGAGGCGGGCGTAGAGAGATTTAGGAAACGTTAGTTTTTTATACTGTAGCTTTACTGTCGTGAAAAGATTGAAATTTATTTTCTACTTTCTTAAAAATAATTCTTACTTACGTATGTCATTAATTATATATATTATTATTTTCTTTTTCTTTCAAAATACAATGGAATAATTCTTTAATGAATACGATATGTTAGCTTCTTAATTGGCTGACATAAAAAACATACTTTATATTACAATTAAATATATTATATATAAAGTAAAAACAAATATATTAAAATAATAAACAAATATTTAATAAAACACGAACAAATGTGAAATTTATTTAAGAAAGTTAAACGAACTCTTTGTTTTATCAAGAGTTTAGTTACATATCATCTGTTTCTGTTTTGGAAACGTGCTAATTTTCACACACAAGAATTTTTTCATAAGTGAAAGATTTTGTAAAACAGAATATAATAGTTTTTAATATCAGGTTCAGAGTATCCCAAGAGAGACAGAGAGTTTTTAGTAAAATAATAAATCTGTTATCATAAGTTACTGCTTATCTTCCTCTACTTTTACCTTATTCTCCCCTTTCTCTTCTTTCAACAAAAACTCTTTTCTTTTAACTAAAAACTTTTTATTTTTTAAACGACTTAAAAAAAGGAGGAGGTTACTCAATTCGACCGTATATAATCATTAAATTTCATCGAGATCTGATTACAACTTTTAGAATAAACTTTGATAATGCGTATTTACTTGACTATTTTTTCGTCTACCTACGTTGTATAGTAATACAATACAAAAAAACCGACTTCTTCAATTACATCGACAAGTATGTCGATGTAATTGAAGAAGTCGGTTTTTTTTTCGTTTGCCGGCAAACACAACTATACAGGAAAGCTTTGTATACATGCTATATATAACCTTTGTATGCAGCTATGTATACAGTATGTGTTCGTTGAGCGTACAAACAAACAATTTTTTTGTTAGATTCATAAACGTAAATTACGAGGAGTTTCTTTTTTCTTAGCTGGTTGTCAGAATTCTGTCGTTGCTTATATTTTGTCTCGGCAGAAAAAGCCGGCTCAACATAATTTGTCCTTCCACGAAATCCGAGGTCTAGCTGAATCAGCGCTGAGATGAAATTTCTGATAACAATTATAAAATGTGCCTGCGGCTTGTAATATTAGAAATATTTATTTATTACGTAATCGCTTTGATAAAAGAAAATATTTTGTTGCTGATATTATCAAAACAACATCTATATTTAGTATGCGTTATATCGATACCTTTACATAAAATAATAAATAATTGCTGTTTATACATTTTAAGAGATTATACTGGATAGTGCGTGGTTATTTAAATAATTTTTAAATAAAAGCTCTCAAAGTATAGGCCAATATAAATGTTGCAATATATTCTTCAAACTTACGAACCTGTACGTATAGTAAAAACTGAGTTACCAAACAATCACAATGCCAATGCTTACTTTTTTTCTTTTTTTACATATTGGACTACTTGGTATCTTAGGTACCTGATGGAAAGAAGTATTGAGATCTAAGATGCATTCTTTTGAAGATAACGAAGCTACATATCTCAGGACACAATGTTTATTATTATTTTATCATTTTTTTGTTTTATTAAAATTGTGTCGGACATATAAACATATACAATTTGAAACCATTATAAATATAATTATACAAGTATGCAAAGGCGGTCTTATCGACCTTCATTAACAGTGAAATATTAAGACTAAGATGATGATATGGGCGCCTTACCGGCTTGAAACAGAAACGAAAATGAGGATCGTTTCATGCGAGTTGGTTGGACGTTGACCACTCGAGGTTTTTTAAATCAAAAGGGCTCTTGCATTCCGTCCCTGGTTTACCGCATCCTATTGAGACACTTCATAAAACATTGCAGTGCTTTGAACAAATACAGAAAGTCCAGTTTCACCGTTACGGTTAGAATGAGTGTAGACCTCATGCACACACTACAAAATTGTTACAGTAACAGAAAGGTAAAGTTGACTAGAGGCTAGTGTGCTCAATGAGATGAAAAATGGCTATGTTCAGTTTTACTAGGTTCTCGTAAAATTTGGTTGTCAGTCGTAAATTGCAGATTAGCAACTCGGGTTGGGATGTGTGATTTTGGAATTTGTTACCTTTTAAATGTTTTGTTTATCCGTTTTCTTTAATTTTTCAAAGGTACGTGTTTCGCAAAAAGAAAGATATTTGTATTTTAATTGAGATAAAAAAGCAATATCTTAACTAAGAATAATTAACAGTCTTATTAAGGATTAAGATTTCTCATTCTATTCATGTATACACGAATAAAATTTTAATTCAAAGTCGATATTACACAAGATTATTACTTCAATATGAAAAAAAAAATTCTAAAATCAAAATAATTATAAAATTATAAAATAATTTGACATCTTAAATCTAAAAACATTTCAAAGAAACGTCACTATGCTTTTGTTCATAAAATCTGTTGTCTCAACAAACACAAATTTGTAGGTTAATTCTGCTTAAACGAGTTGATTACTTTACAAAGACAAAGAAAATGAAGATTGATCGAATATTAAATATTATTTCGCCACCTCATAATAAAGTTAAATCCCGGTTCAACCGATTTAATAAAATAACCGTTCTGTATTTGCCTCGTTGGTTTGCGGTTGAGAGAACTCTGTTGATTAAAAGTACCCCTCATATGTTTTCAGTCGTTCGTATTTTCATGGTGATTAATTTTATATTGAAAAAAAAATGTATATTTTGTTTTGAGATTTCTTATTTTATATTTTTATTGAAATTAGGTTATAATTAAAAGTGGTGTTTGCATTATTTAAAAATAAAAACACATATGAGCTGTTAGTTTTAAACATAGTTTGTATATAATTACGTAGCTTTACTTTTACAAAAATAATAATTTATTTTTAAAGTTTTAATTTGTAAAATGACGATTCGAAAGTGCTCTTGGGGCCTATTTTAAAAAAGCTGTTTTGATTTTGATTTTAGCAAAAACGGATTAAATAAAAAAAAGTTGGGAGTTAAATACAAATTAAAAATTGTGAAATAAAAAAATAATATAATTTTTATTCATCTAGGATTTCCATTAATGTCAGCCATTAAGTAAAATAAATGAACTAATTAATTGTTTTTAATTAATGGTCCGTAGAATATATCATTTTTTTAACAAATTACTTCGCGTTATTCAGAAAAAAATTAAAATGCAAATGAATGAAAGATATTGAACTGTGCGATAAGGCCACTATTTATCCAACACTTTTCTTATTTTTATAAAATAAAAACTGTTATACAATACAGAATAAATAACAATAATAAAATTATATTAATCGAGAAATAAAAGTTTTTGTGTACCTAAAACCTTTGTTTTAGTACAAAGATAGTAATATCTTGCATGAAATACAGCGTCACTAGTCCACACATATTTATCACCTCTATGTAAATAAACACAATACTTGTATATGTGGTAAATTGAACATTTAGTTTGTACAATACTTTTTGTACTGTAATAAATATAAAATTGATCAAACACAAGCTATCTTATATACAAAATTCTCGTGTTACAATGTTACTTATCATACTCCTCCAAAACGGCTGGACTGGTTTTTATGAAATTTTGTGTGTATATCGGATAGGTCTCAGAATCGACCAACATCTGTTTTTCATACACCATGTCACAGGGGGGGATTAAGGGGGTTAATAAAAAGGCAAAACAACGTTTGCGGAGTCAGCTAGTAAATTTGTAAAAACTAATTATATAACAATAAATATTTCAAACTTGACACAATTTAGCTTGTCTTACAAAGTAATAATCTTCCCCAATGTTTTTGTTGACTTAGTTTTGTCACAATGTAAAAACATATACCAGTCCTTTGAAGTCTCGCTGGTTGAGGCTTTTTGTCATTAGAGGGTTGTTTATTTTTGTTTACCCATCTAATCTTGATTTTCAAATTAGGAACGTATCTATCTTTTTGACTTTACTCCTTAAAAATCGATTTTCATATACGGCCCCGGTATGAAAAAAATATCCACGGTCGTTTAGACCGAATATAAAATCATCATATCAAAAATTTCGATCTAGCGGATACATCGTTCCATAACTTAATTGGTTAGAGACACGGTCGATTTTTGATATGATATTAAAAAATGTTTCAAATATGAGGATTAAAATCTAATGATCTCGTTACGTTTCTCGTAACGCCATCGATTGAAAAGATATAATCTACTAAAAAAATGTCGTCGTCTATCGGAACCTAATATGGTTCCGACATTTTCTAATGATGCCATCGATCGATTGATAGATGGCGTTATTTAGTTCTTTTATTTATCATTTGATATGGTATTCATCTTTTTCTTGGACTAGTAAGCCTTTTTTGTATTGTGCCTATATAGACCGTCGATCTGAACGGGTAAACTCCAGTTGTGTGTCGGAGCTGACACACAAAATATTATTATTATTATCGTTTATATATTAATTCAAAAGAATGTTGAGGGTTCAAATCTAAAAGGAACTTCAGCCTATCGCAGTCTACTGCTGGACATAGGCCTCCACTAGTTAAAAAGAACTTATATACATATAATGCTCACTTTTCTCAATGCTAAAAAGGTTGTATATGGTGTATATTATCATATTTCGCATATCGACAATATTTTTTCAACGAAAAAGATATGCTATAATACTATATTCGGTACAAAATAAATAAGAAGAAAACGCGTAATATATTGAATTCGTAAACCAAAGCGGTATGAATGTAATAACAATTTTTTTTCTGATTGTATCGTGGAAATACATAATATACACGAATCGAAATATTCATGTAGGTATAAAATATGAACTACAAGTGGGAAATAGTATAGTTGAGTATCTTTTTTCGTATTGTGATTTATTATATTACGTATATAATACTTATATGAACAACGAACGTACTGAATTCTTCTTCTTCTTTAAAGACTATTTCTTCTTCTTCTTTAAAGACTATGGCTCCATCAAAACGTACTGAATTGTTTTTTTAGGATTCCCATGACAATGAAGTCTGCAACGTCGCCCAAAATTGATTTCGGTAAAAGCTTGAAAACTCACATAAGTACAAAAGTAAATACGTTGTTCTAATGTATGTTTCACTGTTTCAAATTTTGTGATTCTTCCGTGTTCTTTGATATCGCTAAACATACGGTAATTTTATTTATTTATTTTATTTTCTTACATCTAATATTACAGGCATAACCGATTAGCGGATTTAGCGATAATATTACAGTCAATTGGTACATAGCCGATGTAAACTAAAAATATGCACAAAAGACGTACCTTTAATCAAAATTAAAATTATTGCTAAAGTTACAATACTTTGCTTGAAATCGTTTAAACTTTACCAGTTTGTTATAACCTGGAACTTTATACGAGGTGAAATTAAAAAGAGTTGGTTCCGTCACATCGTAAAGTGCCTAATCGGTGAAGTTTGGAGGCCCCAAATTCGACAAGTCACTTCCAAAATGAATCGGTTAAGATCTTGTACTTATACGACACGACCCTGTTACGACCCAATTATAATTTAAACTTCGTAACTTTACTATACTGTCATATTAAATATAGATATTCGTTTTATCACGTTTTTATTCTTCTTATATTTGAATGTAGGAAAGAATTGATTTTTGCCAAGAAAACAAATCTTTTGAAGTGAAATATCTGTAGGCGTTTGAGGGGTAAAATTTTTTTTCGGATCAAATGCGTCACTTGTCACGAATTTATAAACGTCTTGAATGTACCGGTTCTCGTCCGGGCGTAGAGTTGGCAACGCGCTTGCGATGCTTCTAGTGTTGCATTCATCTACAAGCTACGGTAATCGCTTACAAGGTAAGAATTATGCTTGTTTGCTGACCTTGTTTTATATTTAAAAAAATTTAAAAAACTTTAAAAATAAAATGTTGCAGGTCAGAAATTTTTAAATATAGAAGAAGTCGTATCGTGACAGTTCCATCACATGTTCTATAAAATTTCCTAGCTTTTGTGAAGATACAATAAGCCAGCGTCGGAGTGGGTCGCATTGTACTGTAACACTTAATATTCGCTTACTCCCAAAATAATGACGCTAGAGTGATTTTACAAGAAACACGCGTCGAAGTCGGAATATTAATGATCAGAGGCGTGATACGTTTAAGAACGTAATTGGTCCGAAAATTAAATTCTTATCTTGAATCTTGATAAATTCTGATTGATTTTGCTCTTAAGTGTTTTAACGATATTAAAATCATTTTCCATGTGTAAAATTTCTAATAATCAGTCTAGTTTTAGATTATCGTGATAATCAATTTCATTTTTCCTTTATAAAAATTCGAACAAGTAGCTGGATTAGGTTACTTAAGAAACTAGGGACGTGGTGGCGAATGCTAGCGCGACCCCATCTCGCCCCACCCAGACGGACGACTGCTCACACGTGGTGGTTTTTTAGTCAGTAAGAGTCTGACATAACCCTCTGGCGCCCCCACACCGGAGGGTATCCATGTTGGATTAAGCTCACGTAAAAAAAAACGTTACTTAAGATACAACTATGAAAAGCTTTATTTAGGAAAAGAACTATCCTGAAAGAATCCAATACCTATATATATATATATATATATATATATATATATATATATATATATACTTTAATGAAATCTAAATAAAATTCAATTTTTGATTGAAAAATCAAAACGAAAACTTCCATTATAAAATCGTGACTTGTCTCATCATTTTGATTACCAGATCCTAAGTAAACACTTTAGTAGATTTGTGTGTTCAGTTAAACTTGAAGAACAAATAAGCCTCTAAATACAAAATCGCACCACCGCGATGGGAAAGGAATTAGAGTTCAAATATATTATCCGTTCTAATTTAACTATTTTGATTTTTAAAATAGGTCACAAACAAGCGTACGGCTCACCTAATGGTAAACGATTGCCGTTATAGACGCCTGCAAAACCAGAAGTATTGCAAGCGCGTTGTCGACTCTACCCTCAATCTCCCCCGCCCAAGAGCTCATCTCATTAGCGGATGAAGAGAAGCCACTATGATTATTACAACTTTAAATGTCAATATTTATATCTATATAAGCTTTTATTCTTCTCCTACATGAAAGAGTTTTATGCCCAGCAGTGGGATATTACAGGCTGAAGCGTATGATATGTATAGCGTAGTTAACGATAGCCATTGAAATCGACCATTAATAGCTATCAGTCACATTAGTACAATCAGTCTTTTAAAATATATGAATAGATAACTGGCTGTTCTATTTAAAGTTTTTTTTTTATTTATTTTTTTTCTTTTTGAGATATACTTTATAAATTTTAAGCAAAAAGGAGGTTGTGATACAATATAGTATGTAAATTTACAAGGATGTTAGATTTTGATGGGAGTTGAGATAATTATTGTATATTACTATAAGATTAGAGAAATTAGCTTATCTCACTACAGCGGATGACATTAAACATTATCTAGTTTCCGGCTTTCCAAAGGCAATATATATTCTATAGTTCTAGCTAAATATAATTAGAATAGTCTTGTCAATAACATTAGATTTGTGATACTCAGAGATTAAAATTTAAATTTAAACTCTTTAAAACAGAGGGCTTTTAAACCTTAGTAAAGGAAAAAATCAGTTGCTTAAGTTTATGTTCAAGATAACGCAGCGTGAAATTAATTTAGTTTATTTTTCAAGATCGCTAAATTGAATTGTATTCAACAAAGTTGTATTGGAAAGGTTTTATGAGAGAAACTGTTGAGATTTTAGCTCGCTGGCGAAATATTTTATTTTTAAACCAATAGATACTTAAATTTAACAATACTTGACAAAGCTAAGCAGTCATTACAAAGTAAACTATTCTAAACTTACAAAAAAAAATTACTTTAATTTTTTTTTTCTAGATGAATGTCAAAAGCCATTGAGTTATTAAATGTCAAAATATCATTCATAACGTATTTGAATATGTCCTACAGAATTCAATCGCCAAACGTGACTTATATATGTGATATAAATATTTGTCGTAGCATGGGTGTTTGTACTTGTGTTGCCAAAACCCTCTACACTGTTGCCAGTATGTATGTGTGTATTATTTTTATTTTATTTATTTATTTAAGCATACTAACAATTCACATTAATTTACATTAATATTATTTATTACTAGCAACCCGCCCCGGTTTTGCACGGTTGCAAAAACTATCAGTGTTCCTCTACTATTTTATTATGCATGTATTATACACACAAACCTTCCCTTCCTCTTAATCACTCTATTTAGTAAAGAAAACCGCATCAAAATCTGTTGCGTAGTTTTAAAGATCTAAGTATTCAGAGCGGGAAGCGACTTTGTTTTATACGATGTAATGATAACCCAGTTATTATTTCATCTTCATATATGTATTTTACTTTGCAAAAGCATCTGTCCTTAGTTTTGTCAGCATTGATTTCAATTTACTCATAGTATTTATATATTGTTGACATGACGAGAAAAACGCACTAGTACCAAGAAATGACGTCACAATTACACAAATTTTACTCTCTCACATACATTTTTTTTTCACAAATATATATATGTAGCTATACCAGTCGGCTGTTACCTATAACACAAGCATTTGCTTACTTTAGGAATAGACGACCGTGTGTGTTGTGTAGATATTTATTTTCACCTTTTAAAATTTTATTTCCAACTAAAAGAAAACTAAAAATAAATTTTATACGAAACCAATTTAGCTTTACGTTTCCATCATTTCTAAAATGCTCGGAATAAATGTTACATATGTTATACATATGGATGTTCAGCATTTATTCGCAATAGTAGCTACCTGTAACGTCCAATGTATCCCGTACAAAGAGTTCTACATTTATATTAGAGAAGCTGAGCTGTCGATATCATATATTTTAGTCTAGTCTGATTCGAGTTTATCGATAGTCCTAAATACGAGTGAGTATACCTACGAAAAATATTCAAGTCAAAAAAATATTTAGAATTCATATTTTTCCATTATTTGATCAGTTATAACAATAATACTCCAATTATTACAATAATCATTTATTGTACCAATGTAATGAATATAATAATTTAGAACATTATTGCCAAAACAAAATATAAAAAAAAATCTAAAAAGTTTTTCTACGCCTGTTAATATATAACTTTAGTTTACACTTTAACTAACTTTATAACTGTAGTTTTATTTTTCGATTAGCTCTTTCTTGTTTTATTTATTTTTTACCAGTTCTATAATATACAAAGTTCTACGAGTTTATTGTTATCGATAGTTTATTGATAATCGACTGCTGGTCATCACTAAATTATGTACTCGTAGTCCAGAGTATTATGATAATAAGGTTGCCAGGAAGCTCGCATCTGAAACGGTAGTTTCTGTTGCACTATCTGTTAAATATTTAAACATTGACCGTTTCGTAATGCGGATTTTGTTGTATCAATACACGTTGCTCAGGTTAAAGCAACAAAATTTTTTGCAGAGTCTACGTTTTGTTATAGTTTTTACGTTTTTTTATAGTTTCTGGATTTCGTAATCATTTTTATAACTATTATGAATTTGCATTATAATGCATAGTAGGACATATATATCCTATTATTATAATATAGCATATAGAAAAACTTCTTTTGTTTGTATTTGGTATTTTTGTCAAGATGAATTATTATGTTGCTATATTCCGACATAACTTTATATTAATCGTTTTATAATTATGAGTAACTTAGGTTTATAGAAAATACAGCGTTTTTAAATTATGTATTAATAATGACAATCCTTGTAGTTTTACTTACATTAAAGAGAAATTTATATTACTATGTTTCATCATCATCATCATCACTTCAGCCTATCGCAGTCCACTGTTGGACATAGACCTCCATAAGTTCGTGCCAAAAATGGCGTGAGCTCATGTGTGTTGCCCATAGTCACTACGCTGGGCAGGCGGGTTGGTGACCGCAGTACTGGCTTTGTCGCACCGAAGACGCTGCTGCCCGTCTTCGGTCTGATTTACCATGACCAAATTGCTTTTTAACTGAGGTAGGGCACAGCAGGAATTTCCTGGTCAAAATATGGAGCAGCCCAACTGGGGTAATAGTACCTCGACCTTACAGAAGATCACAGCAAAATAATACTGTTTTCAAGCAGTATTGTGTTCCTGTTGGTGAGTAAGGTGACCAGAGCTCCTGGGGGGATTGGGGATTGGGTCGGCAACGCGCTTGCGATGCTTCTGGTGTTGCAGGTGTCTATAAGCTACGGCAATCGCTTACCATCAGGTGAGCCGTACGCTTGTTTGCCGGCCTAGTGACATAAAAAAAAATTGTGATGATGTATGTTATAAAAAGATGTCTAAAATGTAGTACTTTCAATTGTGTATTTTTATAGAAAAAAGTTATTTGGTTATATTTGCGATTTAAACTTAAAACAATATAAAAAATGTAAATTCTGCTAAAAAATCTTTTAGTTCAAAGAATGCCTACACAAACTAAATTTTATTAGTCAAAAATTATAATGAAACTTAAAAAAAGAAATAAAATAATGAAAAACCCTTTGCGCTCAAATATTTTTTATTTTATTTTTTTTTCTTACTTAGGACAACAAACAATTGCACGATAAAATTACAAAACAGTACTTAAACTATGTATATTGTATAGACTAAATAATTGCACAGTCAATGGCGTTATCCACAGTTTACTATGACTTACTAAAAAATCTAAAATATTTTTACAAAAAATATAACAGATATAGTGCCTACAAAGTTTACAAAAGGAATACAAAAATAATTTGAACTCGTCATAATTATATTATTAAGTACATAAAAAAAGTCTTTGATAACATACAATATTTTAAATCCCGTATGTAAGCTAAATGTAGAGACAGTTTTGTGTTATAAATAATTTCGTACATGTCTTTCATTTCCAACCTCTAATGGGTCATAACGGTGTATTTAGGTCCGGGACGCTAGTAAATTGACTCTCGTTTAATTAATAACAGGATTTCTGAGACTTTTCCTTGCACCGGCATATAAATAACCGCTCTTTATTACATCCAGACAATTTTTTTCTGTCCTCTTTTTTAAATTGAATTGCAAATTTAATTATATTATTATAAATTACTTTTTTATAATATTTATCACTCTCCAAAGCATAAATTGAAAAAAAGTCAATGGACTAAAAGTTTTTGTACGGGAACATGACAATAAAAAATATGATTTATCAAATACATATATAAAAATTGATTTTAAAATAATGACTATCAAGTATCTGACTGGTGTCGTAGACTTACTGAAGCGCAAAGTTAACCATCAAACTTAACTTTTACAAAATCAGTTTTTTATGACATCTACTGCGTTAAAATCCACAATAACTGATTTCTTTCGTTTTCTCCATAACTTTAGAAATTAAAAATAAAATCGTACATACCATTTAAATTTGCAAATCCAGTTATTTTTATAATTCAAAATTTAGATGTCACAGATATGACAAAGAATCTATAAATTTTACAAAATTAAAATTTTAATTTTATTATAATTTAGTATATCTAGCAAAACATATTTAAAACCAATAAAACATCTTAACTTTTATGGTTATATGCACTCACAACTCACAAAAAGATCAAGTAGATGTATGAATATTTCTTCTAAAGTGTCCCACTTACTTCAACTCAAACAAATCCAATTTTTGGCTGACGTATGTCATTTGGCATTTCTTATTTCCGCTACGAAACGGATTCACTTTGCTTCATGGGTGTAACATTTTTTAAATGTTTCCCTTTTTCTTTTAAACCTTTTAATTCTATTAAGATTGCTATTTAACAAATTATGTTTGAAGAGTTCCAGAATTCTCTTATCGTTTAGTAGGTTAAGGTGCAAACTCTCAATAATTTAGAGTAATGAATTAAGCCTAACACTTACTATTACTATTACAGTGAGTGTATAACCAAGAGGTTTTTGCTCGTGCATGGGATATTTGAAAGCTTTTTAAATTTTCAGATCTATCTAACATTCGTAGTTCATTGAATCTTATTGAAAATCCTAATATTTTTTATTTAAAAATTAACGAAACTAAACAATACAAGGATTAAGATATTTTTTTTATATTTCTTTTTAAACAAAGAAAAATATCCAAAACTTTTTAGTAAGGAAATTATTTAGATTTGCTGTCAAGACTTTTCTAAATAGTCCTAGTTGTAGATTTAATTTCAGAACCCCCCTCCGTCTTATCGTCTTCTCAACTCCATCTTACTTCAAAGGGAAGAAATTACCTGATATTAGCCACAAACGCATTGCTGTTTTATTATCAAGATGATCTACACTCACGCCTGATGTGACTTACTTGGGCTTGCACTAGATTTTTCCTTAACCCTACAGTATTCGCGCATCGAAAAGTTACGGGAGTGTATGTTGCATACACATATCTAAACGTGTTTGCGGAGCTCCTGTGACTAAACCAAGAGCAAATTGGGCTCGTGCTGTACGAAGCACGTTTTTCAATCATTCGTTTGAAATTACTTGAAAGTGCACGAAGCTAACGATTTTGTATGCATGGATTACATATGTAGTCTGCGGGACCACTGCAGAGTTAAATTAAATATATAAACACATTTCAAACCATTAAAGTTTAAATTTATAAGGATATAATTTCGTTGCATTACATGCATAAGATATGTATAGGTTACACGAAGTGTTTTACTCCGCATTTACAAGGGTAAATTTTAAAGTCACTTCTGTGGCACATCTTATACAAGCAAAACTGACATCCATTTTCCCCGAGATGTTTTTCCTTAAAACGAGCACTTTCAGATTTCATACCAGAAAATATTTGTGAAGCTGTAAATGTTGGAAATTGGAATGAAAATTTCTTTCGTGAAAATAACGTTATTATACCGATTGATCGGTATGTCATCGGGGCTTTGGATAATGGAATTGGGAATTATACAGACTTGACATAAACGGAATATTTACTAATAAATAATAATTATAGTATATACATATATAAAGCCTTTGCGCCACTTGGAAAAAATGGCAGATCTGTTGTTGCTGCTGTGGAAAAATAGCGATTGTTGATTTCAACCGGTTCCCAATTTTATCAGGTACCAAAATTGATATATAATATTAGGTTTTGACTGCAAAATTTACACTCCGACTCGGAGTTAGCTTCGCTTTAATTACAAGATATCATTAAACAGTAATATAAAAAAATATATTTCTAAATTAACGTTTCAAAGGTGCTTTTATGGTTTTCATGTACGTGATATTAAGCAATTTTTGATGATTTTGATTTTATACATCGAAGCGAAAAGCAATAAATGAAAATTTTTCTAAAAAAAATAAAAATACAATAAAAATAAATTGATATTAATCACGTTACTAATTTCAATTTATATGTTAAGGAGAATTCTCAACATCCGTTCAAACTCACACATCGAAGCTCACATAACACACGGATCATACATACGTCTGATTCTCTCTTACACTTGAGGCCAGGAAAAAGGCGCGATTCAGTTTTGATTTATATATCTTAGATGATACACCGCAAGTGAAAGCTGTCACGAAAGATTTATAAGGAAACCTCCTCGAAACGAAGGGTGAACGAATTAGGAATAAGGGAAAGGTTGAATTTATGTGCGTTGCAATTTTTATATCAAATGTCAGTTCCTTCCTTTAATACTCGTATATCAAACGTTTTGTTTTATGTAAATGTATATTTCAGAAAGAGGATAACTTTTCAAAAGCTCCATTCGATTTTTAGGCGTATCCGCTATGGTATATAAATGTCATATCACAAATTGCACGTAAAATTATAAGTGCGTAAACCTTTGTCAATAATATCATTCTCGGAATTGACGTCTTAATTTAATGCCTGAGTTCTCTAAATAATGTGTCATTTCTTGTGTCAAATGAAAGAGCTTGATTTTTAAAATAAGTGCGTGCGTACAAACTACAAAGTACACGTGTCAGAAGTGAAACTTCTTTGGCAAATTAATTTTTAAGGCTCGTTTTAGATTTCCGTTCCAGGGCCATTGACAAAAACGTTGCCGTTTCATCAAAACGTTGCCGTTTCTTCAAAACGTTGCCGTTTCCTCAAAACGTTGCCGTTTCCTCAAAACGTTGCCGGTTCATCAAAACGTTGCCGTTTCCTCAAAACGTTGCCGTTTCATCAAAACGTTGCCGTTTCCTCAAAACGTTGCCGTTTCCTCAAAACGTTGCCGTTTCATCAAAACGTTGCCGTTTCCTTAAAACGTTGCCGTTTCCTCAAAACGTTGCCGTTTCATCAAAACGTTGCCGTTTCCTCAAAACGTTACCGTTTCCTCAAAACGTTGCCGTTTCATCAAAACGTTGCCGTTTCCTCAAAACGTTGCCGTTTCCTCAAAACGTTGCCGTTTCATCAAAACGTTGCCGTTTCCTTAAAACGTTGCCGTTTCATCCGTAAACATTTTACCCTCATGCGCCGAAAGAAGTTTCAAAAAATCTGTCACTATCATAGACTAAATAATTCTTTTACAATGTCGAATCGTTGTATTAAAAGTATCACGCAATATGTTGCCAGATTTCTCTACATTGTAAAACATTATCTACGCCTTCTGGCTTCACCCAAGTAATTTTCGATCGCATGAAAATGTGGGAATAAAAAGTAGCTTTCTGCTTTATTCTAGATCTTCAGTTATCTGAGTATCAAGATTTATTACAATCGATTCTGTTGATTTGGCGTGAAAGGATAATAAACATCTATCGATCCTTATAAATGTTTGCAATTATAATACTAGCGGAATAGGATGTATTCATAACTATAGACCATCAAAAGGCAACTAAATCTCAAATTTAACATTTTCTCTAAATACCGGCAACACATCCGCAACTTCTGTAATATTGCAGATGTCCATGGATGACTATAACCATCTAAAATCAAATGGACCTTGCCACTCGTTTGCTTACCTTGTTATAAAAAAATGCAACCATTTAGTTTTTAGTGTGCACATTTTTATGCAAGGACATGGACGCCGTGCCGTTAATAACGCTGAAAACGTCGCACGCATTTCCATATCCATCCGAACGGCTCTTGTTACCGAAACCGTGAATAAAGAGTCGGCGTTTCGACTTTAAATTACACTTTACGTTAACTACGTACGTATCTGTTTTTATCCAATTTATGAAACAAGCTCCGTTTTTTTTTTGAATTCATGAGTTTAGGTTACACATTAGGAATCCTAAACATTTTCAAACATTATCATGAGTTTTATTCTAATAAAACATATTAAAACATGCATTTCATTAATACTGATGATGGCGGTTTTGATTCAGCCTTGGAAATACTTATTCTCTGTCACAAAAAAGGATACAAAGTTATTAGTGCGAATTTGGCAGGAGAAGTTACACATATCAATAACTTTCTCGTTATAATTATTGCGTTATATAGAACATCGGTGTCTTAGTAATCATTTGTTTTACTTATGTAGATAGGCAAATTAATTAGGCTAATGTCCCGGTTCTTCCCAGTTTGAATGTCTGTCCTTGTGGGTTTCCGCACCATGCCTCGTAGAGCACGTTAAGCCGTCGGTCTTATCATAAATACCTGATAGCGATCGTTACACGCCAATCTACAGTGGAACAGCATGATGGATTAAGCTCCAATCCTTTTCCTACATAGAGAAAGAGGCCTATGCCCAGCAGTGTGTTAGTAGCATGTGTCAAATAAATACGTACAAAAATTAATTTATAAAAAAAATATTAACATAAAACTTCATTCAGTACAAAGTTTTTGACCAGTCAAAATACAAGTAATCATACTAATAGAATATTATGAATCGTTTTAATAAAATTATCTTTTTTATATCGGGGAGGCAATTACACAGATGTGTCTCTCCATTCCACTTCAATAAATTGCCAAAAAATGGTCTGTAGTCTAAGAGCAAGCTACGTTTATAAATGATACTTTATCATTAAGTCAAATAAGAACTGTTTGTAGTAAGTAACGGTATAAGTCCTGGAGTATCAAAAATAAAATATGGAGAGTAAAATCGTGTGAACCATTAATGCTAAGCACAGACGCTAAGGCCTGAGTGACTTTCTACCGTCTCTTGCGAAAAACAGATAGGTATTTTTCTAAATATAAAGGTAATACTTGATAAGGATTAACTCTAATCACTTGCTAGAGCTGACGCAAAACTCTTTTTATGAAAAAAAAATACGTCTATCTTCGTAATCTTCGTAGGTCTGACACACAAAATTTTATACAAGTGTAGTATTTTATAATGTGTGCGTCTCTGTCTGCGTAAAATGAACGCGCGAAGTTTGTTGCAAAGTCAGTTGACACCTACCATCCAAGATAAATTATGTTTACCTGCCAAGACTTCAAAAATTCGTTCCATAAAACTCATAGTATCGACTAAAAATTCTCAAAGACCGTTCACTATTGTTTAAAAACACGGACAGTATTTCTGTCATTTGCAACTTCATATATTGAGTAGCTTAGTGTAGTTAGCTCTTAGAGTAGTAATTTAATAAAACAGCGTGTTTAACGCTAAATAAATTTGAAACGTACATAAAAAACGTTTAAATGCATCATTTTAAAATTAGTTGTCGACAAAAACTATACTTTTAAGGTATTTTAAAGGCTTGATTATTATTAAAATTATATTTATTAAAATGATTAATTTTGCTTGTGTTTTTGATCGAGCTTATGATAACATGATCATTTACTAAATTTGTTTAAATTAAATAGAGGTGGTTCCCTTCGCCGGTTATTTAGTACTAATTACTTGTACATAAAAGGTACATAATTATATGTGTGATGACAATATTCTTCTTTATTGGTACGTAAACATTTGTACAAACTTTTTTTAATATTACATGAAGTATGTAACATATCAAAGCTACTCTGTAACGTGTACGGCAATGAAAAAATTCATTTAACCTGTCTATGACAGTTAAATATGCAGTTTTATGAATTAAAATAAACTAACAAGACTAAGTAGAAACATTAAAAAGATGATAAAACAAATATACTCTGTAGCTTTAATGTACAGACTAAATAAACTTAAATAATAATAAGTAATAAGCAAACACTAACAATTTAAATTTTGTGTAAGCAGTCGCAAAAAGGTTTTTGTCTAGACTTTTTACATCTATTTATGCAGAGACATAGAGAATGTCTTTCTTTACAATTTTATTACTAAAAAATTTAAAATTTAAATATAACACAGACTAAACGTTATAGTCTAAGATATGAACTAAACACGATCTTCACTCGTCCTTAAAGGTCAAAAATTAAATAATTATGAAAAAGTTGGCTGGAAAATTCCTGGCCAGGCTATAATTATTACATTCGACAACCCCAATTCCAACCAGATTTTTATCAGGCAACGCTATGTCATCGTATTTGCAATGAAACAGCGCTCATTGTGATGTAAGATTAATTTATTAAACATGTGGCTGAAAGTAACTAGAACAAATTACACTACCTACCATTATTATACCCGTTTATAACTGTTAACCCAACGTTTGCATTTTCTAAAGAATTCATACTGTTGGTAGGTATTAATTTTTTTCTTTAAACCCACAGGTACATTTTTTTAAATAAATTTTAAATTTTGATTTAACTGAGGTAGGGCACAGCAGGAATTTCCTGCTCAAAATATGGAGTAGCCCGACTGGGGTAGTACCTCGACCTTACAGAAGATTACAGCAAAATAATACTGTTTTCAAGCAGTATTGTGTTCCTGTTGGTGAGTAAGGTGACCAGAGCTCCTGGGGGGATTGGGGATTGGGTCGGTAACGCGCTTGCGGTGCTTCTGGTGTTGCAGGCGTCTATAAGCTACGGTAATCGCTTACCATCAGGTGAGCCGTACGCATATTTGCCGACCTAGTGACATAAAAAAAAAATATATATATAGCCTGGCCACAATTTTTCAGGCAACCCTTTTTGATTACTTTTCTAATATACTATAATAAATATAAAAAACATTTCATCCATTATGCAGATGGGTGAAGTTGGTTTTTAGTTCGGATCTCTTACTATTACTTCAAAATGCAGACAATCAGAACAATTGCCATCAAAATGACTATGCGGACATTTCACTAGATCGAAATTCTTATTGACTTATTAAGAATGTTTAAATCATTATTTACATAAAAATCATTTATTTTATATAACAAATAAAAATGTGACTAGACAACAATAACAGGCATTTTAAATTTCAACTAAATAACTTTCTTCATTGTGTACATAAGTAAATATAATGACAGTTTTATTCAGTTACAAACTCCTCTCTAGCTTTTATTCAGTTCTTTTCTTTAAACCAGATTTATTTTTCAAATATGAAGTTGACGGATAACTAAAAAAATCGAATCGCTGCAACACTTAGAAGATAATCATAAAACCTAATAGTAGCAACCTAGCTAGGGACTATTTTAAAAAAAAATTGCCTAACAAACACTAACTAGAAAATACTAATAATTTAATGAGATGTTTTTATATAAATAATTTGGGAAGAAAATTTCAACGAAAGCTTACAATGAATATTCATCATCAGAAATAATTTTAGAACAAACAAGATATACACCCAGACCAGAGTTAATTACAATATATAAATTTATGTTATGCCCTCAATGTTAAATAATTATATAATATTATATGTTTTAATGAGGACTTGTTCTCAAAAACTTATTACATCTTTGACGTTAGCTACATATTTCGAAAGCAATCATGAAATATATATATTTATGTTATGAAAATACGTATAAAATAATAATAAAATAAAATTGGACCTACGGTATCCCGTGTAATCATAGTACCTACTTTGCGTAATATTTCAATGCCTATTTCTAGATATCTGCTATAAAGTGAAACAATGTCAATTTTGGCCTAATAGTCTATCTCAGTATAAGTATTTACAAACTTCTACACTTCATACGTGCGCAATGTATGTACTGAAGCACTAACCTGAGCTAGTAAACGTTAGGTAACTCTTACAAAGAAAGAACTATCGTTTAAAACACGACCTCTGCCATCCGCATTACCGTAAAATATTTTGAATGCGAAACTTTACACTACAAACATCAGTGTATTTTAAATGCAAGAGAATTATTTAATAAAATTTCCATGAAGAGGCTCAAGAGTATCAAATGAGTTAAGCCATCACTCACTTTATTTAAATTTCAGTTTAGCATATATTTATAAAACTAGATTAGTTTTAAGTACTGTATAATTATTAATTACTCAAGCTTAGATGATATAATATAGAAATAAATACAGAAATGAAAGGTAGTGCGAAACCTACCTAATGAGTTAAGTGTTTGATGTTTTTTTAACACTTGCTTTTTATTATTTGTTTGTTTAAATGTGAAATAAAACTTTTAACTGTAAAGTAAATAAAAGACATTCTGTAAAACATGCTGTATAAAAATAAAATTAAAATATAACTTTTTAACTACGCAACATTAAAAGTACAAAAGAATGTTATAAAAGAAACGTTAAAAAAATAGGATTTAGACTTCTAAGAAAGAATTTTGTTCAATACTAGATAAAGTTCAAAAGAAGCGAATGAAAAACGAGCTGAAAATCGATGGGAGTTTTCAAATAATTTACGATTCCTCTCTACTAGCATTTTTCAGATAAAGCGTTGTTTGTTCGTATGCTTCATTGCAGTAAAAAAAACATAATAATTAAAAACACATTTAACGATAAACTTAATGAAATGTAATAAATATAGATTTCTGATCTGATGTTAAATAGTAACTACCTAATGTACCCAAAAATGTCCCCAAAAATGTACCCAAATATGTACCCAAAAACACCACCTCGGTACATCTATAATATTAGAGGTGGACATTTTTGAATGCTTGAACAAACATGCGTGTATGTTTGCAAGCATATGCATGTACGTATTGCAATTGCAAGTTGGGCCACAGAGACAGAAGACTCCAAACCACCTTAATAATATAAAAAACCGCGAAATTTCATGTATATCTCTTTTACGAGAACCTCTATAAATTTTTCGGTTTTTCATGTTTGTTGTATAAAATCAATCAAAATATCATGACTATGTAATAAAGAGGCATATTTAAAAGATTATTACGATCCCTAAATCAAAACTAAGAAAAACCCTTATAATGATTATTCCAATATTTTTAAGGTAATTATTTTTTTTACCTCGGTCATTAGTTGCAAAAGCCTAAAATTACCAGATGCTTATAATTTTTTAGAGATTACAAATTATAACAAATATTTAAAATAGAATAAATTAATATGAAGATCGTTCTTTAATCATTTAGTGGCCTTAGACCTTTCTCATGTGGTTGTAATCTTCATAATTATGACCAATAAGAGTTTTTATTTTTTGGTTGTTTGAGTGTATCCTAAATAGATATATCATTGTATTCCTATTTATATACCACATAATATAATTTTTAATTAGTTTTAAATATTAAAGCCTGTATCTCCGTTAAACTTTCTTCTTTTCATTTGTGAAAATCAACATCGTAAATTTCCTTCGTATGCGGTCTAAAATAGCATTGGGGACATTGCAGCACATCGTTTTTCACTCTGAAAATTGAAAATGGAAATTGACAAACGGATACCAGAAATGGCAAAAATGTTTTCGCGTTTCTACAAATTATCATTAAAATCTTTATGTCATTCAACATGTAGGTCTTCTCAAATACAAAAATCTAGTATCCATATATCCAGTCCATACAGTAATCCCAAGAATACAGTGAGAACTACACTCATGATAAAACCTTATTTTTATAAATGCCATATTTGTGAAATTATGGAATTAACAATTTGTGTCACTAAATCTGTAGCAAATTAACAGAAATTAAATTTCTAAAGAAAAAATGTTTTTATTTGGAACAAATAACAAAGTACAGATATATTATGTATTTGACATTAGTGGTTACAGATAGATACAAAAACTGTATTGCAGCACTAACGGCTATCTATGCAATGAAACTTTACTAAATAAATACTAATCAAATAAGAAAAAGAAAAACAAAAACAAATGCACAATGCCTCAAAATGTGTGTAGAATAAAACCCCCGCCTAGTATCGAATATCGGATTCTAAGAAACTAAAAAACAGAGCCAAGCATTGCAAGCGCTCTAAGAGGCAGAGTGGAGTAGTCTTAAAGAAAAGCCACCCGACCCTACTATTTATAATTTAAGCAAACTGCTTACAGGATAAACATTGACTAGAACATAAATCAAATGAAAAAGTAATAGCTTCAATAATGACTTATTATAATATTATCTTATCTTATACTATTAAACGAGCAATTCTTGTATATATATATATAATCTGAATCTCGGAAACGGCTCCAACGATTTTCATAAAATTTAGTATATAGGGGGTTTCGAGGGAGATAAATCTATCTAGCTAGGATTCATTTTCAGAAAATGTCGTTTTATCCCTGTTTTTAGGGAGTGAAAAAAATATCGTTAGAATACGAAGGTAAATTTCGCATTTGTTAACTTAGTTGCAATAGCTCGGTGGAAAATCGGCCGGTCGGGATCAACCGAGAAGATCATGGTTCAAATCCACATGTCCCTGATCAATTATTTTTTCTTTTTCTTTTTCTAATTGCACTCGCTATTTTTTATTTAAATAAGCTGTTCTTATTTTTTATTATTATGTCGGTAAAATCGAAAAATATTATTCATATTTTATCATTATTATTTTTTAATTATTTTTGATTTTTTATTTTTGATTTTTTATATTTATTTATATTTTTTATTATTGTCAGTAAAAAAAATATTATTCATATTTTATAAATATGTAATTCGTATTTAATATAATTTTCAAAAAAAAACACGATTTGTTGGAGCGCCTATCAGTTTTTAGAAGCAATTACTCTCAATCTTGTCATTGTGTATTTTGTATCAATTTTTAATTTATCCTTATTTTTTATTTTTATTTTGCGTTAATTCATTGTTAATAATTGCTGCTTGCAGGCAAACGAAAAAAAAATTGACTTCAATTACATCGACAAGTAATACAATGTAGGTACACGAAAAAATAGTCAAGAAATACGCATTATCAAAGATTACTCCATAAGTTGTAATCAGATCTCGATGAAATATGACCACATGATAAACATCGGCTTTCGATTAGGTTAAAAACATCAAAATCAGTACACCCAGTAGTATGTTAAGTATGATGTAGTTAATGTAAAGTTATGCAGATTTTCGAGAGATTCCCTCGATTGCCCTAGGATCCCATCATCAGATCCTGGTTTCCTTATCATGCTACCACACCAGGGATATCTCCTTTCCACCAAAAAAAGAATTATCAAAATCTTTTCATAAACGACGAAGTTATCCCCGAACATACATTAAAATATATATATACTAGCGACCCGCTCTGGCTTCGCACGGGTGTAATATATAATTATAGCCTATGTCATTCACTGAAAAATGATTAAAATCGATCCAGTAGTTTTGATTTATTCATTACTGCCCGTAGCCCGCACGCATTAACTTTAGAGTAAAAGCTGGCCGGAACTGCCGCAAACGCTACGTATCGCAATTTTTAAATCTATAATATCTTCAAAAATATTCATTTAAATCATATGCTGTAAAGGGCCCTATAGATCAATATTAAATCAACAATGTATTTAAGGTATTTAATTAGATAAGGATTAATGCTGTATCGGTTAAAATCGATTTGAAAATTAGCCATTATTTGTCGTAAAAAGTAAATGACAAAAAAATGTTATTGTGGGATATCCATAAGAGACATATACCATAGCGGAGTTTTCTGTAGAACTTTTCAATGTGTATAATACTTAGTACATTATTTTGATAAATCTCGTAGGGTTCAGGCTGCGTTTGCAATGTAAGCGGAAAAATGTAATTATCTACGACATCACATTAGAAACCTAAAATAACAGTATATCTCCACTATTTAATGCATATTATTATACATATAAACCTTCCTCTTCAATCACTCTATCTATTAAAAAAACCGCATCAAAATCTGTTTCGTAGTTTTAAAGATTTAAGCATACATAGGGACATAGGGACATAGGGATATAGAGACAGAGAAAGAGACTTTGTTTTATACTATGTAGTGATATATATATATATCTTGCACCTTCGGTGTCAAAGTCACAACAGCTCATTTCTTAATTTTACAGAAGAGGACTTTTTTTTTTTTTCGGTTTTACTTTCTCATTTCTGGATTAGTATTTATGGTAGGTTTGAAATCTTTATAAAATTAATAGTTTACTTTCTTTGCTATAGTTTAAAAATCTTATATTGAACTAGCGACCCGCCCCGGCTTCGCATGGGTGCAATGCTGATACTAAATATACTACAGAATGTCTTTATTTATAGTATAAAGCTAGCTTATGACATGGTTATTAACATAATAATAACATTCAAATATGCGTCGTTAGATTACACGTTGTTACAAAATGCGTTGAAGAAATAAAGGTTCACTGCTCGTTCCCCGTAGGTGATAACGTGATAATATGTAGCCTATATGTTGACCCAACTTCTTAATAATCTTCGTGCCAAATTTGAAGTAAATCCATGCAGTACTTTTTGAGTTTATCCCGGACATACAGACAAACAGACCAAAATTCTACAAACCATATTTTTGGCTTCCGTATCGATAGCAGATCACACCCCAAGTATTCTTTTAAAAAAATATTCAATGTACAGTTTTGACTTTCCTACCATTTTATTATAGGTATAGATTATCAAAAAGTCCTAATAAAAGACATAACAAAAAAAGTGTCCTGAATTGTGACTTTATTGCACCGAAGGTGCGGTATATATATATATTGAGTTTCCTTCAGCCGCATTGAGTAACCTCCTCTTTTTTTGAAGTCGGTTAAAAAAGACTTCATCCAAACCGGCAGCGAATCATTTTAACTCTCTCTTCTACTACCAATCCTTCACGATTTACTAAAATTACCGAGCTTAGCTCGGTCACCCAGGTACTGACATATATAATGTTGCGTTATGTCAACCGGCTGCTATAGGACAAACTTTTAAAGGACAGACAGTGTGTAGAGAGTGTAACGGTCTGTCTTCTGACTCTCCTCTCTGGATTAGCGACCGAAGCCTTTTAGTTTAAATAGATTTTATGGAATACTTAAACTTTTTATCGCTACTTTCAACTTCATTAAATATTCCTAATCAATATTTAAAGTTAAGAAAATTCTAGAACAAAATGTCCTGCATAATGAAAACGGTATAATGACAAAGCCATTCGGTTTTATTGGCACTCGGAGGGAAAACTTCACTCGTATGGAACGAAATGCATATGAGACTAAAACTGGCATCAGTGGTGAGGAAATGGAGTTTACTGTGCTGAGTTTTGAAATTTTTGGTGCTTGTTCAAATATGATAAGATCTAAAAAAATAATGAAACAAAAAAATATATCTAAAAATTTATTAACATATTCTTTGATTTGTATTCATTTTCGGTTTATTTACATATTAGAATATTTTTCTATTTTGAAACTTGTTAATGTGGGAAACCCACCATTTCAATGAAGAAGGTAAATCCATTGCTGTCTAAAACACTTTTCTGCAATTTTTCTCGCGTGTGTAGAAAAAGACCTTGCATAGCACTAGAACAGATACAGACAGCTTCAGATCTGCTCATATACATCTGAATTATCTCATTTTACTTTTTTCCTTTATTGTTTTTACAAATATATATCTTTTTTAATGTTTACGCGAATTTCACTCATTATAATGAAACAACTATTTCGGACTTTATCGCGGTTTATTAAGTTTTTTAGATGCCCGACGTTTCGGATACTTTACAGCAAACCTCTGTCCTCCCGTGACCATGGACTATCGGGCATTTAAAAAACTTAATAAACCGCGATAAAATCCGAAAAAGTTGTTTCATTATAACAATTTTTTTATTGTTCTACGGAAAGAAACTAGTGAACGAAGTGGCTTTAAAATTATAAATTTTATTTAGTTTATGGCAGGAAATTAGATTTAGAACTGAAATATATTTAATTATTTTTTAACGACTAATGGAGTAAAAAAAAACCGGTGTATGTTTGCCGCGAGTCATGCATACAGAGCAAAACACAAACATTTCTTTACTAGTTTTTTTTACTGCAGAAAAATAATTAATGTATATTTAGCTAGAAACTTATATCGTTATTCAAGCCGTGTTGCAGTATGAAAAGTTAAGATGACACAGCTATTACGTTTTATCACCTCTTGAGATAATCGCTTGGTATCTGATGCATAGGGGAAGTGTGATCTTGTTACTGTAAAATTGAGTTCAATAAACTTGATCGTCAATATTGGTTTTTATTTTAATTAACTGTTCGCCTCTGCGTCGGCATTTTATTAGTTTTTCGCCAATTTCAATTGATATAACATGTTGATCTCAACTAATTTGAAAGTCGACCTGTTTTAAATTGTTTTATAATCATAAGGGTAACACCGTTTTATTTTCTAGTATAATTTTGAAAATTAATCTTAATTTTAGAGGTGAAAAAACTATTTTATGTAATCTAAAACTGAGGTAGGACACAGCAGGAATTTCCTTCTCAAAATATGGAGCAGCCCGACTGGGGTAGACAGTACCTCGACCTTACAGAAGATCACAGCTAAATAATACTGTTTTCAAGCAGTATTGTGTTCCTGTTGGTGAGTAAGGTGACCAGAGCTCCTGGGGCTCATTGGGGATTGGGTCGGCAACGCGCTTGCGATGCTTTTGGTGTTGCAGGTGTCTATAAGCTACGGTAATCGCTTACCATCAGGTGAGCCGTATGCTTGTTTGCCGACCTAGTGACATAAAAAAAAAATCTAAAGTAGGGAAGCAGCAAGAAGGATAAAATTTTAATTCACCGTCATCCAATGTTCATTTAGATGAATGACTTCTAGAAGTGCCAAAGTAGCATGATTAATTTCGCTAACATGACGTAGAACGGAGAAGACTATAAAGAGATCGACCATACGTCTCCTATATTTTTTTTAAATACAGTATAGTAAATAGCTTTAGCCCCTAAATTTCTTAGTGGTTTTAAAAATAAAGGTAGCGTTATAATATTTTTATAAATGTATATTTAAAGTGTTTTCCGTTATCGCGAAAAATATCAGAAAAACATTGTTTATTTGGATATAATCAGATTTATGAATAATTTATTCAGCTCGCTTCGCCATCTGCGTTGTATTTTTATTACAATTTCATTACATCGCCGCTTGAAATTTTATATTTATTGGCGTTTCTCGCGTATTTGATTAATTAAATATACATTTTATCTCTATTGATATCAAGTATCATAATAATATATATTTTTTTCATTTTTTATTCTGAGGTGAAAAGTAATATTATTAGGTATATAATAAAGCGATGATGATACCTTGGTACAGAAGACATAGAATTATCATCATACATGGCCCAAAAGAGCAAACTTTATGGATAGTATAATAATACCTGTAAATATGTTCTTTGAGGAATATTCTAGGTTATAAATCAACACGCAATGACTGATAGGAAGTTGGAAATATAAACAAAAACCTGGTTGACGAAGAATAATAACCCTTCAACCTTAAGTATATCGTTGGAAGAGATGGTGAGATCTTAATCACCAATAATTCACAAAACGTAGTAGGTAATTTGTAACATTAGACACCTTTAACCATCGGAAACCGAGTGAATTGTGCTGCTTGAACTTTTATACACATTTTCTTACATATGTGATATATATTCTTTTATATTGATAAACTTTATGATTCGAAACAATGTCGAAATTATCATAAACTTTCACTTTTAAACTAAGTATCTGACACATAACATATACTTTTATCTGAAAGATTAATCAAGATATGTTTGAATAGACAAATCGATGCCAAGTTCTATCCGTCGTAATTGCTTTAAGCAATTTATGACGATAGGTTCAAGCCATAGTCAAACTTTTTTCGTATTTTGACTTTTCAAATCAATGGAATCAAAATCGGTAGTTAATTTTGTTAACCAGGAAGCGTAACAAAAACTACAAAAAAAATGGAATATGCAATACAATAACAGTAAAAAAAAATTACCGTCATGCATCGTTCGTGATACAATTACCGGATTATATAGTGTTAGAATTTTGCGATATAAGTTTAGTCATAACGGTTTAAAAATATAGGGAACATATTGATGATATATTGTAATTTATTAAATATACTATAGTAATTAATACCTGTATAATCTAGTAGATACTGTAATTATTTTAAAATTATTAATATTTTAGGCTATAGAGCCATCAATTACTCTCTACTTTACACTTAAATCGTATGATTCAATACAACATATCCGTAACAGAATTATATTTATCATATAATAGTCCGATTTTCTTACTAGGAATGTGTATGTTATTCACATGTCATACCATTTTTAAGATATAGGATATTCTTCCATAAAAACCAGGGGGTGTAATGTCGCCCAAACTGTTTGCCACTGTGCTGGAGGTTGTCTTCAAGACCTTGGATTGGGAGGGAGGAGGCATCAATGTCAACGGAAAATACATCTCTCACCTTGGTTTCAGCGACGATATTGTCATCTTAGCAGAAACGTCGAAAGCCAAATCCTGGGCAGCCTAAATGAATTCTCCCGATGAGTCAGTCTCGGTATGAATTTTGATAAAACGAAAGTTATTTATTTATTTATTTTAGGCTTGGCGGCGTTTGACAGGCTTAACTAACCCAATAATGAAAATAGTAAAGTTAGTATTTATATTAAATAATTAATTAAACTTAACTGAATCGTCACGAAATATTGACTAATAATTGACTGGTGAGTATTATTAAAAAATACAATTATTACAAAATCGTATTTTAAGTATGAAAACTAAAAAAAAGATACTACAAATTTATCTCAGTAACGCCGTTCTGTTAAATTCATATTTTGCATATGACTACTCAAAGACTACATAAAAGATGGCCATATAGATTTTACTCAGTCAACTGTCCCAAATAACTCAATAAATACGAATAGCATCAATACAAAAAGATAGTGAACTGAAAGTAATAGGGTTGACGTTTAGGTAGAAATTCTAAAAAACAATGCATCGAGCAAGGAACTGCTATTGACAGACATGTAACATGGGTCCTTATTGCTTCTGACATTTTGATGTATGACTTTGTTGAACATAAAAGTGTATATTTTTACGGTTCATTTTTATCACATTTAAAAATAAATAAGCATCATCGTATTTTTTATATTTAGAATGAAAAAGTCAATTCTCCAGCAACGTCCTCCACTTTAGAATTTTTATTTGTTTTTAATAACATGATTGAGGTGGGTTAAAATTAGTTTTGCTTGATATTTTCATTTTGAACAAAATTCAATCATGCGTCGTATATGAAGCTTTACTAAATCCGTATATCATTTCTATTAAATCAAAATCAAATAGGCTTTTAAATAATATACAAAGGTTTAATTCAACAGTTACTAATTTATTTCTAATAAAAACCGTCAAAAGTGAGTAGTTTATTTAAAATCAAAGCTGTACTGCTAAGTATGCTATATACCAAAAAATCCAGATGCTGTTATTTGCAGCTGTTTGTCATCTTTGAAGATTGAAAAATCTTGTAATCCTTTCAACAAAGACGTTTGCTAGCAGGAAATAAAACTATAATTTTTTTTTTACATTTATGTCTATACTTAGTCATCATTAGCCTCAGTCCGTCTGTTGCAGGCGATTCAAACAGTGTCAGCGTGAGTTTAATTTTGTGACTGAATGAGCCGATTTGTGAGCGACAGCCTGTCACACGCTTTGCAGGTAAACCGGTGGTGGTGGTTAATGACGGAAGAAACTTGTTGTTGTCGCATTCTTCTCGCTGCTAAAGTCTCGAACCATCTTTAATCATGTACCCTGCGTCCGTCCTATACAACTTTACTCCTTAATATATTTATTAGGTTGTTGATATGAATATAATTGATAATTTACAAATATGTAGTTATTTTTCAATGATATCGTAAAGCACTGGAAATATAAATTTACAAAAATGGTATTAACAAATTTTGAATAACTACACACATACTATATCACAATAATTTCAAATAAACAAAGTCAACAATGAAATCACATTCCGTTCAAATCCAGAATGTACTTCAAAAGCCATCTATCAAGTTAATAATGAAATAGTAATTTATCCGTTAGTAAATCGAAACAGCATTCCAATTTAAACATATGTAATGCATAGATAACCGTATTACCCACTAAATAGGTGTTTCGGCGAGCCAATTTCGGTTGTAGATTCGCTTAGGTTTCACACAAATCTCGAACATAATACCCATTTGGATCCAATTCGATCGGGGCATTCATGTGAATTAAATTTGAAATTGAACGTTCATAACGATTAAAGTAGAATGAAATAGTTTCACCTGCCAGTGTGTTTCCCTATACCATAAATACGGAATTGCTGTTTGATTATGAAATTTAAATGTAGTAAGTAGGATTTAACTAAAACACGACAAAATCTAATATATAAAATTCTCGTGTCGCTGTGTTTGTAGTTAAACTACTCCGAAACGGCTTGACCGATTCTCACGATATTTTGGGTGCATATTGGGTAGGTCTGAGAATCGAATAATATCTATTTTTCATCCCCCTAAATGTTAAGGGTATAGTTTACCCCTAAATTTTTTTTTATATATTTTGATTATTTATTTTATTTTTATTTTATTATGATTTAGCATTAAAAAATAAATACAACTCTAAATTTTCATAATACATATGGCAAAACAACGTTTGCTGGATCAGCTAGTAAAATTATATTATAATGGTAGGGTTATGTAATATGTGATGTGTATAATGACGTGAATTGTGAGCAATGTACCAGCTGTTCATGAATTAAATAGCCTTGTGGCAGATGTCTTCTCAGCGGCTAACGATTCTCCATCAAGGTGAGGAAATTATTCAGCTGTGAAAAAGTGTGATAATCTTATCATATTTATTAAAGAGGCCTTGAACGTTCTCCACTCACGTTTCATTTAATGCTTATAGGCTAATTAGTTTACTTCATATCAAAACTTAATTATAAACAGCAGGAATTTCCTGCTCAAAATATGGAGCAGCCCGACTGGGGTAGTACCTCGACTTTACAGAAGATCACAGCAAAATAATACTGTTTTCAAGCAGTATTGTGTTCCTGTTGGTGAGTAAGGTGACCAGAGCTCCTGGGGGGATTGGGGATTGGGTCGACAACGCGCTTGCGATGCTTCTGGTGTTGCAGGCGTCTATAAGCTACGGTAATCGCTTACCATCAGGTGAGCCGTACGCTTGTTTGCCAACCTAGTGACATAAAAAAAATTTTTTTGAGATACAATAATGAAACCATAAACATTAGCAAACAATCCAAAAAGGAATAAAAACTTTCCCGTCGACAAGACTACATTTTTTTTAAGTTTTGCGAAATGACAATTTGATGGTACGTTAACTTCAGAACAAATTCTCGATGTCCAAGCATTTGAATAGATGGTGTAATTATTTGTGTTGATTTCATTAGTCTAGACAACAAGTTAAAAAACGTATTAAATAGAGATAAAGCTCCTAAAAATATGAACAATAGCAGATTCGATCCAGAAAAACGTCTAGATAAATGGGTCGGAAGCATTCAAGCACGCAAAATATTGCAAAAGTTATTAACAAATTAAGTTAACCCCTCCGCCTAACTATTTGGGAACATTGTAATTGACATTTTTTTAATATAAATAATTTATTCAATATTAATATTATACATATAAAACTCTGTCTGTATTTCTTATCAATTCTTCTAAAATCTATATTTTGAATCATTGTTAGCTTTATATTAAACGTAATTAATTTATTTAAGTCTAAAACCAAAATAAAATGTGTGAAAATGCTTTGAAAGCTTACTTGAATTAAAACATTTTTGATTTGTATTCTGTTTTACATTCTACTCCAAACCGCTGGTCCAATTTTAATCTAAAAGAACCTCAAAGAAGGCACTTGTCACGAGAGTAAAACTAAATGTTGAAATACTGGCTGAAAATTTACATGAAGAAGCCATTGTTTCTAAAGTTCAGAATATAAAACATCGCGTTTAGCATTCGCGAAAAAACATTCAGTGTTTTCGGTACGCGTTCTAAAGTGTTAAAATGTAATTTATTTTAGAATCTGTAATAGTTTAAAGTAATTAATCGTTAAGGGCTGTTTAAAACAATTGCATTTCGCAGATGAAATGGCAGGTAGCAAAGCATTCAAAATTGGATAATAAACCAATTTTAAGAGTGGAATTATCAGACACGTATAATTTGTTTTGAGCATGTATCATCCCTAAATTATTTTTATATGTATAACATCATTATGATAGACCTCAAAAAATATTTTATTCTCCAAAATCAAAATCCACGTTCCTGGGAAGTAAACATTGATTTATTTTCCATGAATTTTTATACGCATTCTTGACTGTAGGTTCCTGTGCTTCTTTAAGCCAATAATTAATGCCTACGAATGTTTCTGATTCCATATTAAAACAAGATTTTCATTTCTGCAGATTACAACCTACAAAACAAAAAAGATTCATCACAAGTAGACAAACTAGAAATTTTAGACTATTTCATTATTGCTTAAAAATAGCTTTTTCCTTTTCTATTCTGTGCTGGTATTTTAGTTGAAACTGTTCATTAGGGAGACATGTGAATCCTAATCAAAAGACTATTTTTGTTACAAAAATAAAGGCCTTTGTGTTTTTCAAGAGCTTATACGCAATTAATCTTATGCTCGAAGCAAAAAAAGACTTCATGGAAAATTGTGTGACAACCCTGTTTTTTCACAGCCCTGTAAAAAAGGAATCGTGAATAATACGTCTGATCTTTTTCATTAAGAGAAAATAAACGTAGTCAGCTGTTACTATTTATTTCGTTTTTTGGGTGACTAAGCCACCGGCCAAGTATTTTTTTTTTTTTTTTTTTTTTTTATGTCACTAGGTCGGCAAACAAGCGTACGGCTCACCTGATGGTAAGCGATTACCGTAGCTTATAGACACCTGCAATACCAGAAGCATCGCAAGCGCGTTGCCGACCCAATCCCCAATCCCCCCAAGAGCTCTGGTCACCTTACTCACCAACAGGAACACAATACTGCTTTGAAAACAGTATTATTTTGCTGTGATCTTCTGTAAGGTCGAGGTACTACCCCAGTCGGGCTGCTCCATATTTTGAGCAGGAAATTCCTGCTGTGCCCTACCTCAGTTAAGTGTCAAATTTTGGACATATCTTTTTCTAGATAACATACTGAATCTAATTTTTTTTTATTTCCATGGCTGAAAGACGCTATCATAATTTATTTAGGTGTGCTAAATTTCGCTTTAATGTTGGATGCAATATTTTATAATCTCAAGACTCTTTTTTTCATTATAATTAAAAAAATTCGCTAATATGTCAGAACGTCGTCACTTTGTCATCATCATCATCATCATCATCATTACGTCAGACTGATTTTCTAAAATTACGCACAGCAGTTAAAAATTCACAAGCCGGGATTAAATGTAGTAGTTCACTTCACTAGGACTCATCTGTCTAAGGTTATTCACTCATCCCCTTCATTTATATACATATAAAAAAAATCTGTTATAAAATTTTGAAATGTCACGGACACAACGTCAATAGAATATTGTTATCATGCGACTTTATGCCATTATCAAAAGCTCAATGACTCGGTATTTCACCGATGTGGCCTGATGAATAGCCAACGAAGTGGTTATTGTTACCAAATAACTTTTAAGTGTAACATCAGCTATTCTTTTATAGGCTGACCTAAATAACGATGAATTTCAAAAAGTAAAATTCAGACTTTTTTGTTCCAAGGTTAAAACGCTTGCTATGTTAACCACCACTTAGGTCAAGATTAAATTTTCGTTAAATAACCAAAAATTCTTTGTGAATAGTAGTTTTAATACTAGGCTTAGGTGATCATTACATTTACCATAATAATAATAATAAAAAAACGCTTTACACACAAAATACCCTAGTGGGATGAGACAAACCATCACAAACATCTGTTTGCCTTTATACACATGTATTATGACTGAGATATAATATTTAAAGATTAGAAGAAATTTAATTAATTAAATAGTAAAAATTAAAATAGTAAAAGTAAAATAAAAACAGGACTAAAAAGATGCTCTCATATCACTGTATTATAAAATTTTAGTGCAATGAAAAGTTGAAACTAACTGAAAAGGAGATTGCATACGTGTTCCGTTTCACAAGTAAGGATATGAAAAATTAACTATATCTCCCGGGATCTGGTTTATCTTTGAATGATGGTCGTAGTTTTGTAGCGACTACATTTAGACTCGGAGGAAAAATAACTTTGTATAATATGAACTTCTTTTTGGACTTTAAAACCAAAGAACTTTTCAAATTGGCAGATTTTTCGAATTCTTTATGTTCATCTGTACTTTTGAACCAATTATAATTATTTTTTTCTGTCAAATATTTCTGTCAATAAGAAGAATAGAAAGATTATAAATTATCGTTTCTAATTTAAAATTTTAAACTTTTTTTTTGACCTTTGAAGGCTTCTGCTAATTTAAGAGCAAACATACTTGTGGCGACACTGAATCGCATAATAACTCACATCTAGTAAGTGTTAAGTGCATAATTTAAAGAATCACGTTAGCAGTCCTAATTCTTTTTGTATCAAATGTAACTAATAGTAAAAACAACATCAATCGTCCACGTGAATGTTCGTATGAAAAAAAAAATCTTTTTGAATTTTATTTACTAAAAATGAGTAAATTTAATAAAAAAATCATTAAAAAATCAAATCAGTTGATATTAACTGTATAAAACGTAAAAATTCCTAAACATAGCAATTAAAGCTTAACTTATGTGAGTAAGTATATAAAGTATATGTATGAGATGTGTGTGTACGCTTAGTATAAAAGTTACGAAGAATATCAGCGCTTTACATTTTTGTTGCAAATTTTTACATCCTATTAATGTCGTTCACAAACACCTAATTTTTCATTTTACTGTTACTCCTTAGTGCCACACAATCTATATATCTCTATAGATAAAGTATGTCGTAAAATATTATATTTTATTTATAGAATATAAAATAAAATAAAATAAATTTGTACTAATTTATTTTTGTGCTACACTTACATACGTTAGGGAATTCTAAACATTTTAATATCATATCAAAAATCGATCGTTCCAGTAACTGCGTGGTGTCATGGTGTCGTCTCCTGTCAAGATTTTCATTGTAAATATAAAAATTTGAATAGTAACGGGTTCTGTAAAAGAACTCACTATAGACGGCGCCGCGGTCGATTAAAACCGAATATAAATTCATTATATCAAAAATTTTGACGTAACGGGTACATCGTTCCTTATCTTAATTGGCAAGAGCACCAACATGGTCAGTCGGAGATGAAGGTTCGACACTAACACGAGGTAAACACTATTAAACTTACCAATACAATAGTTCAGATTACAAGTAACTAAACTTAACCAACTTAAACTTATTCAATATAAAAGAAAAATATTTATCCAACCGCATAAAGTTATACAGTAGAAGCAATATCATTTCGCATACAAAGTCATCGAAGTAGGTATACTAACAAAACAGTAAAGAACAATAAGATTAAGAGCTTGCTTCCAAAGAGATTTCGTTTCACTCTATCATACTACTGCCTTACACCAACAGGTAACATTTAAATATCTATTTGAAATTAAAAAAAATAAATATAAGCTAGTGTATAAAAGTAATGCTAAGTTTGAGACTAACACGAACATGTGTAACATTAATAAAAAAGAAAAAATTTATTTATTTTCTTGTTTAATATTATTATTATATCATAACTGTTTTTTTTTTTAATTTAATTTAGAAACAATATACCAATAGCTCACTTATTTAAGACAATGTAACGGATAGGTAGTTTTTGTGCAAACAATTCATAAAAATATTTATTAACTCTGCGTCACAGATAGTAATGAGCAGGGATTTCCAAAGTTTTTTCACTTTAGAAGTGAAGGAACTTTACGCATTTGAGTGACAAAGAGGCAATACAATCAAGTGATTATTACGACAACGCAAATTGTATTAATATCATGTCCTAAAAAAGTAAACTTCTCTTTAAGATAAGAAGGTGTGGGAGGGCGATGGTGGCCAACCTAACATAAGCGTAAATGTAATGTTTTAAAGTGAGAAGTGAAAACAAGGAATTATAAAGATAGAAAAGAGCACGGGTGATAAAACTCCCCCCTGAGGGACCCCACAGGAAAGTATACAATAAGCAGAAAGTCTATTATCAAAGCTACCGCACTGTTCCCAATCATTGAATTAGGCCTGAAATCATTTGGCAGCACATGAAGCGATATTTAGACTCCGTAGAATTACAATAAGTAAATCATAGTCAACAATGCTAAAGGCATTACTAAAGTCAAGGAGGCTACAATATCATTACAATTTTTTATAAGAGCCGTCACTGTATCCAGCCCCAAATCCAGATTGAAAAGGAGTTAGGAAATGTATGAGTTCATAAGCATAGATTAAGCTGAGAATAGACAATATATTGTTCAATAACTTTAGATGGAAATCGTAAGATAGAAATTGGTCGATAGCTAGTGCCAGAAGAAAAAGGACAAAAGTTCTAAGTAAGCTTTCCTATTAAACACTCAAACTATTATCATAAAGGTTAAAAATTATATAAAATTTTATTGAAACGAATGCTGAGAAATATCGAGTATGTAATATCAGGTATGAATTTTCTCAACGCATCTGTACCAACGTGAATTGAGCGATAAATCTATCATGGTCTTCGTTGAATGGTTTATTGCGTAGGCAACAATTCCAACAAAATACTTAAGCAAAAATAGACTTTCTAAAATTAATCTTAAATCTATACTTAACTTAGAAATAAGTTATACAAGAACTAACTTCATAAGTTCAGTACGATTTAGTATCTTGTAATATGGTTTATTTCGAATGAAAATCGATCTTCACACAATTACACTTTGTAACTTCCTATTACAACAACTGACCTTATGATTTTGACCATCTCTATAACACAATAATTTATAAAATCACTCACATAATTATGTATATTTACTTTTCTAATTAACCAAAATCCAATCAAATAAATAGTTTTTATCTTTATTTAACTTCTTTAGTAGAAAAATAATCTTACACCTACACTTGGGGCAATTATCGTACTTACAAATCTCGAGAGAAAAGCAAGGAAACTGCCAAACAGCCAGTCAAGTAAACAAAGCTTTATATTATTATAATTTCGTTAAATGATATGACATCAAATAATAATTTTTTTTTTAATCGAAAATGACAAGATTGACGTCAAATAGGTTACAAACCGGTGTCATAGCAGCCACTAAATGCAACGAACGAAGTTGAATCCATTTTAAAGTTAGTTCGGGCGAAGCTTTTAGTACAATAAATGCCTTCCTTCCTACTTTCTTAAAAGTTTCCTTTAAAACAAAAAGATTTGTTTCTTATCCTAGAACAAACGACCATCTCGTGTCGCTGGCCCGACGAACTTTGATATTAAATCAGTCATGAAACTACTTTAAAGTCTTTCATCTTTGTTTATTGCACTTTTCTGTTTTATTGCCCGTGTTATAACCGTTCTTTTATTGCAGTATAAGTTTTTTTTTTAAATTATTCTCTAAAAATTACTAGAGGTCAAATCTATTACAAGTGAAGTTATCATCGGGATTAAATCTCCAAAATTAAGAAAAATGTAACAAAAATAACTTACAATACCCTACCTTATCTACGTCGAGTTCTACAGGCAGTAAGTAATGTATATATACGAAAATTGGGCAGACGGACGAGTATGAAATTTCACACACTTATAGTGTATACACAGAAGGAATGCAAAATGCTAAAAATTTTTAGGCAACTTTAAAAAAGCCTCCTCCATTACCCAATTCGACAATATATATATTTTTTAATGTATGTTCGGGGATAACTTCGTCGTTTAAGAACCGATTTTGATAATTCGTTTTTTGTTGGAAAGTAGGTATCCCTAGTGTATGAAAATGAAACCAGGATCTGATGAAGCAATCCCAAAGAAATCGAGGGAAACTCTCAAAAATCGTAGTAACGACTAGTACGTTTGTTGATTTTTTTCGTCTACTTACGTTGTATTATTTTTCGATGTAATTGCAGTCGGTTTTTTTCGTTTACGAACAAACACTATTATTAATTATCATATCCTCAAAAGGAATCCGTCACTTTCTAAATGAGTAATTGAAATGATTGAAATGACTACGAACAATGTCTCAAAAATTTCAATAAACATCTACAAATAATGTTTCTGTAAACTATGTATTTTATTTATCTACTTTCAACAAATACGCTTTCTAACATTAATTTTAATATAAAACCTTACTCCACGGTTTCTTTTATAATACTGCTAATTAAAATGAATAAAATATGTAACGTATGAAATGCTACATAATTATGTTTACCTGGCTTATGTGCTCACACATGTATAATATTAAATTGTCAATTCAAAACATTTTTGAATATCATATCAAAAATTGACCGCTCCAGCGGGATTCGAACCCGCGTCTCCGACTGACCGTGTCGGCGCTCTAGCCAATTAAGCTATGGAACGATGTACCCGCTAGAGCGAAATTTTTGATATGATGATTTTTATTTTCGGTTTAAGCGAACCGTGGCGCCGTCTATAGTGAGTTCTTTACAGAGACCCGAAAATGTTTAGAATTCCTAATGTGTGGGTAACACAAAAATAAAATCGTACTTGTCAATTCAAAGTTCATTTTTAAATCAAAGTATCCGCACATTTTTAAACAATAATTTCCTATGGTAATATTACTACAGTCGATAAGTATTTCTCCAGCGTCACCGCAAAGTTTTCTTCTTCATTTCGCAACAACTTCGACAGCAGTTTTACTTGAAATTACAACTCGAACTTTAACTATTTTAACAACTCCCAGTTAATACAAGTCAATAGGAAATATATTGCTTTCATAATGTTTAGTTTGTAACAAGTAGTAGAAATGGCAATAATATTTTGAACTTTTTCTTCGTTTCTCTCTTATAATTGTTGTTTTAATTTTTGTTAGCTTGAAATCAACAGTTGTTAAGATAAAATTTGCAGACAAAATAAAATTTCAGTTGGAAACACAACTAACTAAGAAGAGCTAATAAGGGGCTTGAGGTTAAATATATTTGATCTTTGACAGTGTAATAAAGGTAAATGGTATAAAGCTGCCAAAAAGGACATTTATTTATTTGTTTATTGTCTTGCGTCTAATGTTACAGACATAACCAAATTCATTAGACATAGTAAAAAGGAGGAAAAAAGAAAAAAAATAAACTACAATATAAAAAAAATAAGAACAGCGACAGTCTGCTCTAGAATTTATATGGAGAAGAATTGAGATATATCTTTTCTGTGATATATCAGATTGTCAATGCCCCGCTGAAAGACTTAAGTGTGTCTCACTACAAAGAAAATGCTTAATGAAAATTCTCACATTATCAGAATGGTCCGATTAATTTTTTAGATTTTCAACTGCCATTTGAGTATCTTTATAATGCGAACAAGAAAAAAGGCTCCAATTATTTACTATCCAACGCAAGCAATATCCGTAAAGTTTTATTAAATACTCGTAGAAGTTTAGCGAAGTCATTAAAACAATTCTAACGAGATCTTAAACTGACGCTAGTTTAAAGTTTCTTAGAGTCATGCTAAAAATAATCCATCTCCTTGTAATTACTGATAGATATCACCAATATCGAATTAATGGCAGGAACGTTCAGTCGATTAATCTTTAAGCGATAAAGTTAACGAAGTATCAAGTAAATGGATTGGAGTGGCAGCGGAAAAGTGGATGTTGAAGCTACTTTCAACCACGACTCTGCCCGTTTTGGATTTGTAGTTTCTATTTCTAATTACCGAAAGTGTAATAACGTGTATACTTGCTTATATGTTTTTCTTCTCTTTTATTAGCGCCTTTTTTTCTCTTACACACACCGTAATTTGGCGAGATTATAAAATTGTAAAGAATTTAAACTATAGTTCGTATACAAATAAAAAAAAAACTGACGCAAGTCCCAAACCAATTATTATAATTTAAAAATATTTACCGTATCAAAAACCAGTAACAGTGACAAACACGTACACATAGCAATCTTATATACAATCAGTTATAGCGACAAATTTATATTAAAGCTAAGCTGTAAATATATGAATAAAGTATGTACGCACTCGTACATATATGACTACGAAAGTAGCACATTTGTGAATAAATTTTGCATTATATGGTTTTAAATTTCCATGGTTCTTAACATTATTTGAATTCGTTTTTTCGGGATTTATACCATGTACCTTTTTATATTTGAGGCTCCGATATTTCGGCGCAGTTGCATGCGCCATGGTCACGGAAGAACTGTTTGATTATTGCGGGTAGATGTTATGGGCAGACATATCGGTCTACCCTCCGTCTCAGTCTTCTATTACGCTCGATACCGGTACCACTGTCTGCAAACTCACTACTCACTCGAACCTGTTCTCGACACACGACACTCACTGTATCCATACGCATAAATTTTGCATGTTTACAGACTCTGGTCTTGCAATTTTTTATTTCAAACTCATTTTAAAGAAGATTATTTTCGTGATGTCACAACGAGTTGAGCGCGTTGCTCATTAAATATCACCCTAAACAGATTTAATCCCTATGACAAACTGTTTCAAGAATATCCATACAATAATACTATCATTCATCTTATCTTGTCTTTATAAATAACATAAATAATTTATTCATCACAACGAATCTGGTTAATTGATTCATTTTCTTGTTAACCAAAGGTTGTTACTGTACTGTTGCTAGATTTGTGTTTAACGATGCATTATTAACAAACCTATATACATATACACTACCATTAGCTTTTGTTTTTGATTAAGATTTCATTACTTTAAGATTGAAGTGCTCGTATTTACTTAGTTTACAAATTTAAAAAATTAAAATATTTAATTTACCTACTAGGTAAATACTAATCTATCTACGTAGGTAAATTTCGCAACAAGCATTTATCACTACATAGTATAAAACAAAGTCGCTTCCCTCTGTCTGTATGCTTAGATCTTTAAAACTACGTAATGGATTTTGATTCGGTTGTCTCTAATAAATAGAGTGATTACAGATGAAGGTTTATATGTATAATACACGCATACAGTAAATAGAAGCGATAGTTTAGGCACAAGATATATGTTTTAATTTTGTCTAAATATAATAGTGTTTACTGACAGACGAAAAACAAACCGATTTTAATTACATCGACTAGTAATACTGTATGTTACACCTGAGTTGCTGCTGCTGATTATGGTAGATAAAAGATATAAAAATAAATGTTAAAATATAAATATATTTGCTAATAATTAATTGCTATTATGAGCTCACGAACGCGCTGTACGATGATGATATGTGAACGTGAACTGATGTATTTAGCTAATGAATCGTGCAACTAACGGAAACTGCTGATCGGGCGATAGGTATGTGCGGCTGAACCGTACATGCTCCCGGGCGAGAAGATGAGTGAAGTATGGATGATGTGAGCTAAACTTAAAACAAGGATGAAACCGACATAAAATCTTAACGGCTAATTTACAAATGGACCCGACAATTTTTAGTTAGCGAGTACGTCTAAAATTACATTTTAATAAAATAGGTGAAGTGTTTTTATGAACCGATCGATTAGTCTGATTTGAAATGTCTTGACCGAGAACACTGACACTGTAATCACTTTGCTCTGCTTTTTCACTCACACTTGTACACTTTAGATTTTCCGAACACACACAATGTACCGTAGTGTCCTGCTGATCACTGCTCGGAGACGGGCGCGCGGCTCGTGCGCGTCTGCAGGTCGCGCGCAGCCACGCGCCGCCCGCAACCGCCAGCCCTGCGGCCGCCAGGCAATAGATGGCGACGTAGTGATGGACGTCATGATAGCTCAGGCTATTGGATTCCTTTTCTAGGCTGTCCGAAGCCGACTCTAGCCGCTTTATATTGTTTGCGATGTAATCGATATCTTGTCCGAAACCGTCCGATATATTCATTGTGTGGATAGGGATGGATATATTGATGATGCTATTGACGGGTGCGATCTCTGGTGCAAAGATTACCGGCTCGATATTTAACTCATTAGTCATTATTTTATGAGGCGTTATCACTAGCGTATTTCCCCGAATGATGCAGTCGGTACCGAGAATTATAATATTAATTCCCGTCACCTGTTCGACGGTAACCCGATCTCGACATATGAAACGAAAGGTACATTGCCCGCAACAATTAATTAGATATGTGTTTAACTTAGTAAGCTTTTTCCATATAGTTTGACACGCGCTAGTTATGACTTCACAGCTGTTCGTTTGTTTACTTTTTATACAAAGGTTCTCGTCCGTCTGTCTCTCGTAGACGGGCGTTTGAATTTGGCAAAGATAATTTGATAAAATATTATCGTTGTATTCTATACAGTTCTTAAAGTCATTCTCAGTTACCGGTATGAAGGTATCTTTCTTTAAATTTATTGCTATGTGATCAGATATTGGGAGAAGATTAACCATAGTACGTGATGAGTTAGCTATTTGGTGATAGAGAGGTATGGCATTGTAAATTTCGTAATCGTCTCTACTTGTAAGAGGTATTTGGATCTCAAAAATGAAATATTGTTTCGTCATTCTAGCTTTGACCTTTAAAATCCTGTATAGGTTGGATAAATTATTTCGGAGGTTATCTAACGGTAATGATAAATCCTTTGTTATCTGGCTGGATATGATACTTAGCTCGTTTTCCATCTGAATAGGTGACAAAAGATGCACATTAAAGTGTTGAAGGTTAGTAATGGTATCCAGAAGAGTATCTTGAATATTACGCAAATTTGCCAGGACATTATTTGCTATGATGCTGGACATGATGAAGTCATTAGTATTTTCTATGTCCGACATTTTAATCTTAATATCATATGACTCCTTTTCTAAGTTGTTAAGGTGTTGATTAAAAGTCTTGTACTGTCTTTCCATTGTGAATTCTATCCTTTTTAAAACGTTATTTTCCGCTTCTATAATCGATGTTTGATTTTTCCAGAGCTGTGCTAGATGTTTTTGATTGACTCGAATTAAATTAATGTCTTTTTCGTACTGAGCCGCAAAACGCTCGTCTAAGACGCCGAACAATGTATTCGCGATGTAACCGACACCATTGACAAGGCCTCGGCGCTTGCGCTTACGATTATCAAAATGCTGACTTAGTAATATGCGGTCGTTGTACTTGAGCTCGTTGATTTCGTGGATCAGCTGTTGTAATATTATGTTACAATGATTACTTTTAGTCGAGTTTTTACATAAACTTTGCAAGTGATTAATATAATTGTTAAGTATCCTTGTGCCGTACAGATAAGGTTCCATATCGTAGTATGCCACTAACTTCCATTGATCTTGTATTACGCGCATATTTCCGATTTTTTCATAATAAATATATTTGCTATCGCTCAATCTCGTGATGTTGTAGTTGGCTTGCACTGTTGAAGACATAAATAACATAAAGATCATCAGAATCGATAAAAAATGGCTGTAGAAGGCTTTCTTTGATGTTTTTTGTTTGTTGTTACGTGATGATATTTCGTTTGTAGTTACGATTATTTCGCTGCTTTTATTTTCACTGCTATTTGATGGTTCGATGTTGACGGGTAGAATAGACAGCTTTATGACGGGTCTTTTGATAACTGAGCCATTTCTTGTTTTGACGGAGACTACTCGCACCAAGTTGTCGGTACCAGGATGTAATTGGATCACTCGGCCTAGAGCCCACTTACCAGGCGGTAAATTAGCGTCATGTATCAATACTATGTCGTCGATTTTAATGTTTTCTCGCGACTCACGCCATTTGCTTCGAGCTGCTAGTTGAACTAAATATTCAGTACGCCACCTTTTCCAAATATCGCCGAATATTTTTTGCGTAAGTTGCCATCTTGTTCTGCCGTCTGTTTCAGTCTCTATAACTGAAAGAATGGGTCCACTGGACAAGAAGTGAGCTGGTGTTAAATAATCAATGTCATTTGGGTCTTCTGACATCGCACACAGCGGTCTAGAGTTGAGACAGGCTTCGAGCTGCGCTAACAACGTAGAGAATTCCTCATAAGTGAGCCTTTGGTCACCAACCACTCTACGAAGGTGATACTTTAAGCTTTTCACTGCTGCTTCCCACAGTCCGCCGGCACTAGGCCACGAGGGGGCATTAAAATGCCAGTCGATTTTCATTTCGCTGATCTCTGTGAAAAACTCATTCGATAGGGTCGATTTCAAGTCGAAGTGTTCTTTGGCTAAGACTTTATTAGCTCCGATGAAATTGGTCACATTATCGCTGTATAAATGACGCGGGGTACCTTTTCTTGCTGCTAATCGACGTAGAGCTGCTAAAAACGCCGATGATGATAAATCGGAGACCAATTCAAGGTGTACAGCTTTTGTGACCATACAGATGAACACGGCAACGTATCCTTTAGTGGTTTTAATACCTCTTCCCCGATTCGCTTTAATATCTACGAATCCCGTATAGTCAACACCGGTATGAAAAAATGGGCGCGTCGAATTTGTCCTTGCTTCAGGCAGGTCACCCATTAGCTGTTCGTTTTTATCTGGATTGTGACGCTTGCATATAACACAAAGACGTAAACGATTCCTCACTACTTTGTTTCCGCTTATGATCCAATACTGCTGTCTAAGCCACGACTGAGTAAGGCGGGCACCTCCGTGAAAAGTAGATTTGTGAGCTAGATCGATCAGGAGATTAGTTAGATGACTTCTGTGTGGAATGATGTAGGGATGCTTCATATCGTAAGGGATGTTGCTATTTTTGAGTCTGCCTCCAACGCGCAGTAATCCGTTTTGATCTAAATACGGATTTAGGCAGAGAAGCTTACTCTTAGAATTAATTTTTCCTTGTTTAGAAAGATCATTCATTTCTTGCTCAAATTCAGATTTTTGAACGTACATTATAATTTTCTGTTTTGCGTTGCTTAATTCGGTCGATGTTAAATATTGTAATTTAATGCTTTTGTTTGAAAACGCTCGCAGTATCCATGCAAGTACGCGCGTCGCTCGCGTAAAACTGCTTTGCTTGTGAATTATTAAATTAATAATATCAATTTCGTTATTGTTACTGCTGTTTGTTTGTAAAGTATTAATTAATTTTACTTTAGTTTCTAAGTCGGTTTGATAAGTTATTTTATTTTCATGGGAATCAGAAAATGATGACAACCACGTAGGTCCGTTCCACCATAAATTGTGCTGCTGTAATTGCTCGACTTTCATGCCACGGCTAGCACAGTCAGCTGGGTTCTCTGTGCTTTTTACATAACGCCAGCATACGGGGGGCATGACGTCAGTGATTTTCTTAACTCTGTTGGCAACGAAAGGCTTCCACCGGTTAGGCCATAATGTTGTGGCTGAGATGACGTCATAACTACCACATAAAGCGTCATCCATATAGAAATGCTGTTCTAACGCTTTTGCTGCTGTAGGAAAACGAAGACGCTCATCAATAGCTAGCTGCTTAAGCGTCATTATTGCTAAAAATGGGGCTGATTTAGTGCCATATGTTACTGTGCTAAGCTGATATCTGTTTAAAGGTTGATTTGAATTATCTCGCCAAACTATGCATTGATAACGTTGGTCATCGGGATGCAAAATAATTTGTCTGAACATTTTTTCTAGGTCAGCTGTAAAGGCGTATTTATATTGTCTCCATTTCAAAACCAAAATCAAAAGATCTTGTTGTAAATTTGGGCCTCTGTATAAAACATCGTTCAGACTTACACCCGACGTCGTTTTACCCGATGCATTAAATACAACTCTAAGCGAAGTAGTAATAGAGTCGGGTCTTTCAATAGCGTGGTGCGGCATATAATATAATGGTGTCATATTCGCTTTTGTTATTAAGTGCATGTGACCTAAATTGATATACTCATTAATAAACTGCTTATAATTATAATCTAAATTTTTATTTTTGTCGAATTTACGTTCAAGCTGATAAAATTGTGCGCAGGCTGTGGGTTCAGATAATCCTAACTTCTCACCAGTGTCAGAGTGAAGTGGAAGGCGTACCACGTACTTTTCATTGGATTGGCGAAAAGTAGTTTCCTTGTATTTTTGTAGACATTGATAATCTTCGAACGATATTTCCTCATTTTCGTTAATATCTTCAATGGACCAAAATTTGTGAATGCTGTCTAAGTCAACCATGATGACGTTACAGTTGTAGGATTTTACACTTCCGCACAAAATCCAGCCTAGCCGCGTCTGTTGCGCAATAGGCATGTTGTCATTTTCTTTGATGATTCCTCCCATAATTATAGAAGAATAAACATCAGCGCCCAGTAATAGATCTATTGTTCTGCTACGATAAAATTCAGGGTCTGCAAGTTGTATGTTTTTAATATATTCCCATGATGGTTTTGAGAATGATTTGTTAGGGAGATTGTTTACAGCGTGGCGCATGATAAATACATCTAGATTAAGCTGGTACGAGTCATGACAAGATGATAGGGTGATGTTCATAGTACCTTTGCAATTATTTTCTTTCGCTCCTACTCCTAAGATAACTCCCTTGCAGTGCTTACGAGGTAGTCCCAACCGTTGAGCGCCATTCTCGGTGATAATAGACGTTTGAGATCCCTGGTCGATAAGCGCTCGCATGGCATGAAGAGAGCCATCAACAGCTTGGACGTTGATCAGAGCGGTTGCTAATAAAATCTCCTGAGTGTCATCTAGTGACGCAATAGAGTTAGAAACGGTGCTGTTGGACTTTGTATTCGACGTTGCAGTGTTTGCTGATGCGGCAAAGGCTTCATGAACCAAAGTATGATGATTTGATTGGCACTTATGACATCTTTTTCTTGAAAAACATTCATTACCGTTATGATTATAAAGGCAATTTTGGCATAACGATAGCTTTTGAATTGTTTGTCGCTTGATATTTGGTTGATACGCTAAAAACGTTTCGCAATATGGAATGGCGTGATCTTTATTGCAAACGGGGCATTTTGTCTTCGCTGTTGACGTTAACCTACTTTTGCTACTAAAATTATTTGATTTAAATAATTGATTTTCATTGCTTACATATGATTTAAATGTATATGGTTTTTTTAAATTTGAGGGCTGAGAGATATGTTGCGGATGCGGGATAGATTTTGAGGGATCTTGTTTTCGTTTAGAGGACTCTAGAGCGGTAAATTTGGCTTCTAAAAATTGTAATAAATCTTTTAAAACTGGTAAATCTCTCGGATGCTTGAGTGACTCGATGTAGTCGTTGTGAGTGTCCGCATCTAATTTCTGCGTGAGTATGTATACAATGATAGGGTCCCAGTTCTCTATGCTGACTCCCAAGTTTTTGATAGCATTAAGGCATTCGTTGGTGGTGTCGTGAATCCTTTTTATTGAAATTGCGGACTGTTGCTGCATAATAGGCTGGTTGAGTATGACACTCATGTGAGAATTAAAAATAAGTTTTGTGTTACTGTATCGGTTGTTTAACAAATCCCAACATACTTGATAGTTATCTGTGGTAATGTGTAGATGTTGCACTAGCTTTTCTGCTTCACCCTTTAATTTACTTTTTAAAAACTGCATTTTTTGACTATTTGATAAGGCTCGATTCGTGTGGATGGTTTCGACAAACAAGTCTTTAAAGGATAACCACTGGTGGTAGCTCCCACTAAACACAGGGATATCCATTTTCGGGGTGGTCTTCTCCCGATACAGATCAGACCACATCTTGCTGTTGATACTTTTTTTTAATTTCGTTAAATTTGGATTCATAGCTGCTAAACATCTCTTCATATTCTTGATCGTCTTCGTATAATTCGCTGTCTATCTCCCAGTGCAACGCGTCAATGATGGTCCAGCGTGATTGTACCGACTTCAAAATATCTTCGTATTCCCATTTTTCTGAGACAATGTCGAGATCGATGCTGCTAATTGTACGCTGAAATGCTTTAAAATTGCTTCTTTGCCGTCTCAACTTTTCTTCTAATTTGCTGCTATTACCTTGGGTTCGCGAAGTTTCTTTATCGGATGATGTCACCGGACGTGACACGCTGCCAGACGACGGTATAGCTGTAAAGCCTGGCATTTGCAACGGGGTGGCTGGCTTTAGTACGCTTTTTTCTTTAGACTCACTGGGTAAAAATGTGAGTAAATAGCTGCGTGTGTCATTGTAAAAATCGGATGTTTTCTTATAGTAATTACTAGTGAAATATTCGTTTGATTTGTCGCTAGAATCGCAAAGCCTCAAATGATTGTTTTGAAACTCCTGCCAATAACTCTCTAAAGTGCTGAGACGCTTTTTAATATGAGCCGGTGTCTTGCGTTCGGCACCGTCTTTCTTAAAATTGATTAAAAATTGATTCATAGTTTCCATGATCTGGGTTTGGCTAGCTAGAAGGTCTTCCATTTTTATAAAATGATACAAATACTGATACTGCTGATAAAAGAGAGCTGTAGACTCACCAAAGCTGCTGCTGGTTGACTTACGTGGCGGCCCTTACTGCGCTCGTAAAAAAGTCACTCGCGATATAAGTCCCGCTCACGATAAGCTCGAAGGACCAAAAAGATGTATGTTACACCTGAGTTGCTGCTGCTGATTATGGTATATAAAAGATATAAAAATAAATGTTAAAATATAAATATATTTGCTAATAATTAATTGCTATTATGAGCTCACGAACGCGCTGTACGATGATGATATGTGAACGTGAACTGATGTATTTAGCTAATGAATCGTGCAACTAACGGAAACTGCTGATCGGGCGATAGGTATGTGCGGCTGAACCGTACAAATACAACGTAGGTAAACCAAAACATAGCCAAGTAAATACGCATTATCAAAGATTACTACGCATTAAGAAAGTTGTAATCAGATCAAGATGAAATTCAAATGTGACCACATGATAAACATCGGCTTTCGATTAAATTAGAAATCTACAAAATCGGTACACCCAGTAAAAAGTTGTATGGATTTTTGAAGGCTTCCCTCGATTTCTCTAGAATCCCATCATCAAACCTAGGTTTTCTTATCATGGTATAGACTATCTACTTTCCAACAAAAAAAGAATTATCAAAATCGGTTCATAAATGACGAAGATATCCCTGAACACACATAATATATAATATATATATATATATATATATATGGTCGTATTGAGTAACCTCCTCCTTTTTTGAAGTCGGTTAAAAACAGCTAACAGCATCTAAAGCTATCATCAGATATATTTTTTGACACGCAAATTTTCTCACGATGTTTTTCTTACACGCTGTGCAAAGGATTAAATTTTAAACCCAAGCGTTTACAAACTGAGCTTCCCAAGTCCGGCTTTAAGCTACGTTCATCAACTGTCTACAGGTATTCCTTCTGATTCATCAGCGTTTCAAGGATGTATTGTAGATAAAAACCTTAATAGCTTTGAGTTCGCTTTGAAGATTTAAATATTAAACTTTTAATAATATTTAAAATTCAATGACTTGCTTGTTTTTACCCACGTTTACGTTATAAAGCCTTAAAACAACATTAACAACATAACTACTTTTAATTATGTGCGATTACTATTCTGTGACTTCTCAACAAATGCAAAACTTGAACTTATATACATATGAGTTTGCAAAACAAGCATGTACAGAAGGCGTTGTAGTCAATACTAAACCTTTTTATAGCGAGTGTTTATTTACCTCTAAAAAACGTTGTTTGGAATTGTGGAAGGAATATTTTGATGAAAGGTCTACCAAAAAGGGTATTTGGTACAAAACCATACAGCCTGAACCGATGAGTTCTCCTTGGATCAGCAATAGTTTAAGCAGATTAGATATAGTAATAGCCTTAAGAATGCGCTCCGGACACATCCCATTGAACAAGTTTGCTTATTTGATGAATAAAACTAATACTCCGAATTGTGAGGAGTGTGATAAAATTGAAGACGTTTATCATATTGTTATGGAATGTATCCGGAATGAACCATTTCGAAATGAAATATTTATGTCTCATAATATTATAAGAGAAGTCGGTGGAATAAACTGCGTCTTGGCATTCCCTTTATCCAAGGAGGCCAGGGCTCTGTATAAACTGGTTAGACTGGGTTTGAGAGTGAGATGAGCGATCATCTTCTCTCAAGACCAGTTTTTAGTTTAAGAAGACGTATAGAGTGTCATTGTCGCTTTTTGTGACCAAGCTCTTTAAAATAAAGATTAAAAAAAAAAAAAACTTATATACATATTTTGAACATATAATGCATAGTAATTTGTACATTCACATATAAGTCGTTAAATAAACGAGTATATACCTAATTATACACACATAATTGTATAATACAAAGACATAGACAAACGCCATAAAATGAACAAGTGTACAAACATGCATATTTGATCAAATAAATAAATGCCTTGCAGATCTATTCTGCAAAACTAAACTCTAAAAAACTTATACCCATATAGCATTTATATAAAAATATGAGAGTTTATTCACAATTAAGTAATGATTTGATATCAATGAATATGAATACTGGCTAACCAACCATTCTTTGCTAAACATTCAATCAAATATGCAAATAAGTTATGACAGTCCACTTGCTTATTGGCCAGGTACAGGTACATACACAAATAGTAGTAACTGATATGTTATTCTGACTATAATGTGGAATACAATATACTTTCAAAGATTATTTACATTGAATAAAACATGTAAACTAAAATAAATAAAAAATTAATAAAAATATATACATTACAATAGTAATAACTATAAAAATTTATATGTAAAACAATTTAAAACTAATATAAAAATCAATACTATGAATTGTATGAGTATGTTAATACATTTCTCATTTTCCTTAAAACAAATTAGCGATAAATGAAGTTTTAAATTTAATACCCTGCTATTATATTAAACGGAACGAATTCAGAAAATGAAATATTCTATATTAAGAATAAAATTTTTATGGCCGCGCCGAATCGGCAACGTCGCATTATTGATAATTCATCATTACAGCCTATACAGTCCACTGCTGGACATAGGCCTCCACAAGTTTACGCCAGAAATAACGTGAACTCATGTGTTTTGCCCATAGTCACCACGCTGGGCAGGCGGGTTGGTGACCGCAGTACTTACTGGCTTTGTCGCACCGAAGACGCTGCTGCCCGTCTTCGGCCTGTGTATTATTGATAATTACTGAGTAAAAAATGTATGGCACTGTTTCATTAACGCTGTAAATAAACTTGAAAAGTTAGGATTGCATATTATTGCCATAAAAATCTACATAAGATTTTTTCTACTTATTTTGTAGTCACTGTGGTTTCATCAGCATTGAGTTTTTTTTTTATGTAACTAGGTTGGCAAGCCAGCGTACGGCTTACTTGATGTCAAACGGCTACCGTAGCTTATAGACGTCTGCAACACCAGAAGCATCGTAAACGCGTTGCCAACCCTATTCCTAATTATCCCCAGGATCTCTGGTCACCTTACTCACCAACAGGAACACAGTACTGCTTGAAAACAGCATTATTTAGCTGTGATCTTCTGTAAGGTCGAGGAGAAAATTTCCTGCTGTGCTTACCTCAGTTAAATGAGTGATGAAGCTTTCGAATGATGAAGGATTCATTGATATGATATTACTTTATAGATATTTTATTTTTTTATATTATATTTATATCACACGTTGTTCGATTTTATTTTCCAAAGCTTTTATTAAACTTACAATGTATGTAAACTTAATGTATGTTTGTTAGGATAAAATTTTGCAACTCAATTTATGACCATGTATCTTTAACCGATTTATTTGAAATTTTGTGTACACATTTAGTTTAGATAACAATGCATGTTAAGCTGGGTGGTGTCATTCTAACTTCAATATAGCGGACTTTTAAAAATGATGGACTTGTTCTTTTTAATGTAGTCCTACAATATAGGTACCAAATGAAAAGGCTTGCGTAGAATAACTCGAATAACAGTGACGTTACTCTAAATCCAAAATGGCAGACTAACGTTTTTATGATTTCCTCCAGTATGTATATCAACTGAAAGGGCTTGCTGAGAGTAAATCGAAGAATAGTGACATTAGTATAGCTAGACTAAGATTTTTATGTTTTAGTTTGTTGCGAAATTTACCTACGAAGATATAAACAAGTAAATTAAAGAATTATTAAATTAAATTTATTTTAATTTTGATACTTTTCAAACTAAGTAAATACGAGTACTTGAATCTCGCAACAAGCTTTGTTATCGTGAAAATTGTGTATTTTTATTTTATTCTTTTTAGCGCATAAAAATGAAAGCTTGTTTTTTTTAAGTTTTTTACTTTAATTTATTAGTAAAATTAATAGGAGTTACAGTTACAGCTCCGTTTTACCATCAAATAACGAAAATTATATTTTATCACATATTTATAATATTTAACTTATTTAACTGTACTATCATTTTGTATACATTTATATATTTATTTTGATTATACAGTCATAGTTGACAAAAGTTTTAATTCTATGACAATCTTACATCTGAAGAAGAAAGTAATGGTGATAACTTTATTTGGTAAATCTCACACATGATATAACAATTAATATTTTATAGAGCTAGTATATGTTAGCACGTAAAATCATCTATACAAATAAATAAAATTGGAGTGTCTAAACATTTTTGAATATCATATCAAAAATTGACCGCTCCAGCGGATATCGAACCCGTGTCTCCGACTGACCGTGTCGGCGCTCTAGCCAATTAAGCTACGGAACGTATGATATGGTATTCAAAAATGTTTAGAATTCCTAATATGTGGGTACACACAACATAAAAACACAAAAATAAAATCGTACATATTGTTGAGTGTCTGTTTGTAATATTAAAATAACCGCTTTTAACTAAATGCATATAGATGTATACAAGGTACGTTTATACCAAAATAACATTTTTATAATTTTTGTTTGTCTGTCTGTGTTTTACGGCTAATCTCTGGAACGGTTGGACTAAGTTTGACGGGACTTTCACTGGCAGATAGCTGATGTAATAATAAGTAACATAGGCTACTTTTTTTTAGTTTTTTTTTTTATAACTCTGTGAGCTGAACAATAACTTTTTTGTTAAAATCCACGCGGACGAAGTCGCGGGCATAGGTAATTCAAAAATAAAAATGTTCGCAAACGTGGAATAGGCTTAAACGTGAAACAGAAAGTAACGACGAAATTTCATTGCTAGTAAACCTTTACTGAGGACACGATAAAAAAGGTTTTAAATAACATTAAAAAAAATTCAAGATAAATGCAAATATTTATATGTCTATGGAAAGTAGGTTGAAATCGCTGTAAGTAAGTTTCCTCGTTCAAATCAATTGACCGGAATACAGAGAAGTGCGATCGCGAATAAGTCAGAAGCTATTTTCTGTTTCGTACGAATATCCGTATATCTTATTATAACTACTTTTGCTTATCGAACTGGACTAGCCTTTTTTTGTTTTAATCAGCCAGAAATAAATGTAGTTCTATCTTATATAAATTTAATTTCTTACCGAGATTCTAGATGACCTAGATAATAGAAGTGTAATATCCTAATTATTTCAGATGCATTGAACTATAAACTTATAATTTTTTTTTAGTAGTGAATAGCATTCTATCATTATTAGGCAACCATCTTCTGTTCAGTTAAACAGCTCAACAATGGTAACTTAGAGATACTTAATCGAAAAAGTTGATAATATAAAACATGTATCTTTTTCATGTATCTTTACTGATAGACTTTGGGAGAAGATAGATGGAAAGCAGAGCATTTTGACTCCTGGTTATGTCACAATTAATGACCAGATCAATCATTTTTTTTTCTACATCAAGGTTGGCAAATAAACGTACGACCCACCTGATGATAAGTGGTTATCGTAACCTATAGAGGTTAACAAAACCAGTAAAATCGCAGGCGTGATTAAGTGGTTATCGTAACCTATAGAAGCCGACAAAACCCGTAAAATCGCAGGCGTGATATCCTGAACCTACCCAAAAGCACTGGCCACCTTAATCACTACAGTTACACAACACAACCACAGTGCAGTTTTATTTGCCTGTGATCTTCTGTACGGTTACAATCAATCTCAAATTAAAGCTGAAATCCGATCGAAAGTCCAATATCCAGTTTTGTTACACCACATTAACAGAGACGACGCCAATTTGTCACTTCCCAACTACGCTCATTGTTGTAAAATGTTTACAGTCCGTTGTCAGTTGAATAGATATTCAAACTCCAAAACACATTACGTCGAGGTAATCAAACGGGGATAATTCGTTTTGAATTTAAGCTTAAAATGTAATCGGAATATCGCTAGTGCTGACTTTGATGGTAATCTCCAATCGCCATCCTTCCGTCCTCTGTAATCCCCTAAAACGAAAGCTGATTTTATAGTCCTCTTTAAATAGGATATTAGAGATGAATGGATGAATAGGATGAAACGAAACAATTCTATCAAATAAGATGATTAATTATTTATTTATTGACAGAAATCCAATAGATGTTGTTGGATTTTTTTTTTTATTCTCGCGCAAACTTGGAAATACCTATATCCAGCAGTGGACTGCAATTTAGACTGAACTGACTTACTAAGATTTTATTTGTGCAAATAAGATATATTATTATATTTGATTTAATATACGATGCTTATGTTACAAAATGAACTGATGCTTTTTGGTAACTCAAGGTCGATGAGAGTACGAAAAAGAGCTATTTGCGTTATTTATGATTTCGGAGATTGAGCTTTGGAATAACTTTGACAAAAAATATTGCCATATATTTACTCTAATTTTTTTATATTTTGTCCATAAAATATTGATAATTTTGACAAAACTTATAATACTTCGTAAGGTAAACGTTACATTTTTAAATCAAGATATAAGTCACATAAACAATTCTTATTTTTTTTAAAGGGGGATAACAATAGTTTATTAAACATTACACATATTTACAGTTCACAACTTAAAAAAAAATCTTAATTGCCAATAATTAAGGTAAAGTGAACTTCACTTTCACATCAAAGGTTTCCTCGATCTTTTCCTAGTAAGAACGTCTAAATTATACATATGAAATTTATAATTTACATTTGCTGTCTGAATAAATACGGTCCAAATATAATATAAAGAGAAGTATATACAAAAAAGTAATTAATGAAGGTAATTATAATATTTACCAACTCAAAATCTTATATTATAATTCGGTAGAATGTCATATCATATCCAATTAAATAATTTAATCGAGACATTTAACACTTTGTTTTCAAGAAGCCTTATTACGAAGTCTAAATCAAAGTAAGAAAGTTATTCGAATATGAAATAAGTTGGAGATTTAATTTTAACTAAGCTATTATAAATTTACGCAAACATTTATATGTATGTATATTTTGCTCGAAGATCGATTACAAAATTATTGTTCATTGTTTTGTTTTCCAACCGTGCCTCGGAGAGCACGGTAAGGAATCGGCCCCGGTTGTTACAATAGATAAGTAATAACAATTGTTACTAATAGTAGGGAATACATTTGACAATATGTTGTGAAGTAATGAGGTTTTAGCTCCAACCCTCTTCTTCTTAACTAACGTAACTAAACTCTATCCATAATATGGAGAGACTACGCTTAAAAATATACATCTATACAAATAAATAAAATTAGAGTGTCTCTTTGTAATATTAAAATAACCACTTTTTACTAAATGCATATGGGTGTATACACACTAAATATACCAAAATAATATTTTTTACAATTTTTGTCTGTCTGTCTGTCTGTCTGTCTCTCTCTGATTGTTCCGACTAATCTCTGAAACGGCTAGACCACTTTGACGGGACTTTTACTGGCAGATAACCGATGTAATGAGGAGTAACTAAGGCTACTACTGTTTTAGATTTTTTTGTAACTGCGAACTGAAGCATATTTTTTTTTAAATTAAGAACGAAGTGATGGGCACAGCTAGTTACATAGATAAAAAAAAATTAAATTATAAATACATCGTTCGAAATTCGTGTATCATATATTGATTTCTAATATTTACGCGAATTTCTCTTATTATAATGAAACAATTTTTTCGGATTTTATTGCGGTTTATTAAGTTTTAATATCTTTCTCACAGCGCGTTTATTATACAGGTTGAATTAATCAATGTACTAATTATTATAATTACTTATGCTAACTTACATGTAACTTATACTTGGACGTTGGCGCAGTTTGTAGTGTCCCTGCTTTCTGATCTGCATTTTGCGGGTTTCGATTCCCACCTAAATCTGGGTGTAATGTGTGTATTTATAGGTATATTCAATCACCAATCAATCATTACAGCCTATACAGTCCACTGCTGGACATAGGCCTCCACAAGTTTACGCCAAAAATAACGTGAACTCATGTGTTTTGCCCATAGTCACCACGCTGGGCAGCCGGGTTGGTGACCGCAGTACTGGCTTTGTCGCACCGAAGACGCTGCTGCCCGTCTTTGGCCTGTGTATTTCAAAGCCAGCAGTTGGATGGTTATCCCGCCATCGGTCGGCTTCTTAAGTTCCAAGGTGGTTATGGAACTTTGTTATCCCTTAGTCGCCTCTTACGACACCCACGGGAAGAGAGGGGGTGGCTAAATTATTTAGTGCCGTAGCCACACAGCATTTATATATTTATATACGTATTTTTTCTTTGTATATTTATCAAAAAAAATTAGCTATAACAGTCGACTGTTACCTGAAACGAAAGCATTAAGTTTCTTACAATAGGAGTAGACGACCGTGTATGTATATTATATGATATTTATTTATTTATACGTGCATACATTATTTGTTATCATAGACATTTTTGATTCGTCAATATAACATAAACACCCACACACACACATACACACACACACATATATATATATCCTAAAGATTATTCGCGGCTCAAAAGTAAATTCCTTCAAATATATAAATTTTGAAGCATTTCAATCTAATGATATTATAAAACATTAAAAGCTTGTTAAAAGGAAAAACTTTTAACTCATTACGATGACGAAGCTTTGATCGTTCTAAAATTTAATATTTATTTTAAAATCATGACTGTATACTGTTTTGTTTGATGTATACTAAAATAAAAGATTAAGAGTTTTCCCTTTATTTTCTCGTCAATCAAGCTAGCCTGTTGCGGATTTAAAAAAAAATAATTAAAAATTATACATAAAGTACGAAATCAATTTACTTCGTCATCACTAATAAATGTAGCATCGTGTTGCTGAAATTGCGGCACAATATTTTAATCTAAGACTTGCTTCAGTCTATTAAGACTTGACTTGAGAACTATCGAATATCTTATACAGTAAGTACATAGTACATACATATTATACAGTAAGCTTAATATAAACTGTAATATAGTAAGCAATGTATGCAATATTCGATAACGGCTATCCGTTGCATGACACGTCCTGTACCACAACATACACCACATCACATGGCAAAATCAAAGACGAAAATTACCGAATTCATGTAGGCTTCAAAGCACTTTTGAAGCATCGAGCTCCACACTCCCGTCGTCCTCGGGTGGCGGGGCTAGTGCGTAAACTGCATTTCCCCATCTACAAAAAAAGGCTATCACTCTAAACTCTTCTTTTTTGTTTCTCTGGCAATGCTATATCATAATGTTACAAACATGTTACATGCAATACCTACAATGGATTCGCTGACAGCGCGCGTCGCCACGAGCCGCCGCTGCAACGTCTGACGTCAATCAAAATACTCGATCAGCATATACTCTTAATTTACCTTTTTAGATTTTTAACAAATAATTAATTCAATAGAGCCTCTAGCTTATAATTTCACTATATTAATAAAAAAAATTAAAAGTAATTGTTTTTTTTTTTTTTGGATCCATCGGCTGTGGTAAACGTAATTAGCATGTAGACAAAATTTAAGTAAACATTTACAACATACTAAATCCATTGATTAACTATTCATTATGTGAACTAAAACTATTTAACAATGCTGTTTGGCACTGTAATTACGTAGAAAATATACAGAATAATTGTAATGATTATTCGCGATGTTTGATATCTTTCAATATATTTCAATATTGATTGTATTTTAATTACCTATAGTTAAATACACTTGAACAAGATTCCTAATTAATTATTATCCTGAATACCTTACATTAATAGCCTAATATTGAATCCTTTCGATTAACTAAACTTTACCATTTAATAGTGATTGATGTAATTATACCGTGTTATAATTATAAATGATGTTACATAACCTATGATATGTTAAATTATAGATAGTCAAAGAGATATCGCAATGATCCTTAAATATTTCCCGCTTCGTTTTCGACATACGACAAATAATTGTGTAATTCATGCTCGTATTTGTCTTAATCTGGATGTTTGTATTGTATTTACTTTACAACTAAAGCCATATTTAGGCAATGACACTTCGATGATACAGTGGGAGTTAATATTTTATATAAATAAATATTTCATGATAAAATTATTCATATTATTAAGAGATACGTCCTTTCTATATAGGCAGGGCTAGATTAAGAAAATAATTAACGAAGTTAATTGTTGTTGTTGTTATACTAACTAAGATATGTAATTAATATTGATAAAACCCAAAAGCCCAAACAAATGCCCGTTACTCGTTTATCTTGCAAATAAAATCTGACGTGAAAGTCGTTTAACTTCTTTCAAGTAATTTCAGCGCGCTAGAACATTTCTGATGACGTCATATTTCCTATTATACTTGGAATATGTTATTCTTGCAATCTTTCGTTTATATAAAAGTAAGGTTATTCCGAGTCATGGTCCTTAGAACTGAGCTTTACAATTCAACTACTACTACTTGGGGCTTAATCCACCACGATTCCCCGCTGTGGGTTGGCGGATTTGTTCCCTAGTGTAACGATCTCTATCAGATATTTATGATAAAAATCGGGACACATTGCCTAATTTGCTCTCCGATGTATTATGGGAAGACCCATAAGGACGTCCAAAGTAACAAATATTTGTACACATACAAATAGTCATCCCGAGCGGGAATCGAACTCGCAAGCCGTTAGTGTTTTAGGCGACTACTCCCACCACAACACCAGAGCGGATGTTGAACTAAGCTTAAAAATTATTATTAGTTACAAAAATCCACATTTACATGAAGTGTCATTATTTACCAAAGAATTAACTAATATCAAAAGTGAATAGTTCTTTTCTTGAAAAACGGCTTCTTAAAATTATCTAATATATAAAATTCTCGTATCGCGGTGTTTGTAGTTAAACTCCTCCGAAACGGCTTGACCGATTCTCATGAAATTTTGTGCGCATATTGGGTAGGTCTGAGAATCGAACAACATCTATTTTTCATCCACCTAAATATTAAGGGTAGTCCACCCCTAAATATTTTTTTAATTTTCAAAAAAATTCTTTATTTTTTATTTTATTATGGGCGTTGAAAAATACATACAATTTTAAATTTTCACCCTTCTACCACCAACCGCTATTTTTAAATAGCGTTTAGCGGCAAGACAACGTTTGCTGAGTCAGCTAGTAATACTATAAAAATTCCTCATCACTTTGACAGTAGATTGGTGCAGATCGTAGCCACTAATTATTGCGCCACATTTTGTGTATAATTAGTAGCTACGATCACTGATCTGAGTATGCCATGCAAATGTTTGCCATCGTCCGTACAATTGTGTTTGTGTGTTGTGTATTTCTAGACACTTGACACATGATTCTAATTTTACTATAGATCATTGAGCATGTGTATGCTTATATATGTTACGTAAAAATATTTATAAATAGAAAACAAAAATTCTTAGAATAATAAAATTCACCTAAATAGTGAAAATAAGACCTAAAATTATAATGAATCATTCTCAGCTCAGCAATATGGAAACTTGTATTTTTCATATATTGCTACATATTTCACTTTTTTTTAAACTGATTATTGTAAATGCCATATTATCAGCATTCGAAACGCGTACATCTGTTTACTACGTGTGCGTTTAAATTATTTGACTTGCATACTAAACTGGTAAATTGTGTTCGAATTCACTCCCTGATCACAATAACTGTCGTCACAGGTTTGATTTTAAATCCTAACTAAAATATTTGTTTAGGTTGTACAAATGAGTGTTATATAAATTTCAGGTACCAATATTTGAAGCTCTTTATACTATAACCGTTCAATTAGCTAGGTTTCCAAGTTATACTCCATATATAATTATAAGCGATAGCATAACTAATAGACATTTATAAAGAAATCAATAGAATCAAAAATAGGTAATAACAAAGGACTTAATATACTACCTAGAAGAATACATACGCTTCAGCGTGTAATATCCCACTGCTGGACATAGACCTATTTCCCCATGTAGGAAAAGGATCAGAGCTTAATCCACTACGCTGCTCCAATGTGGGTTGGCGGATATACTATAAGTAACGATAACAACCGGGACCAATGGCTTAACGTGCTCTCGGGGCCATGGGGTAGACACACAAGGACTGCACAAACACCTAGATCTGTATAACCAATACAAATGTTTGTCATGTGCGAGGATCGAACCCGCAACCGTCAGCGCAACAGCCACAAACCAGTGCTGTGACCGTTGCGCCAACGTCGTTGGAGAAGAGGAATACATAGCGCCAATCAAGTAATGCTTAACGGTGTGAATTGCCTGTTTGCGCTGTCAAACGCAAAGATAGGCACTTGTTAGCGAGAGCTTAGATTCATAACAACATGAGAGCACAAACAAGCAATCATCATCGCTTTAAAATACATTGCTAAAATCGATTAAAAATGGACGAGTAATTTCTTATCATTACTGATCGTAAAATGAAACCTAACTGCAATGCATCAAGAAATTCGCATTCGATAAGAATAAAAATTACTAGCGGTGAGAAATGGACTCAATTTTAGATAAAAAAGGTAATAAATGGACATCGGAAACGGACGGAAAGAGAAAATGATATTAGGTAGGTAAGAACGAATCAAATATCTCTTTTGAACCCATAACTTTAACATTACTATGTTCAATTACTTAATAGTACTGAGATTAACCTCAAGTTTGATTTATAATTACAATTTTTTAAAATAAAAAGTCACTGTATTACTGGCATTTAAAGTATTTATCGTCTTTATTATTTAATGTATTATTGCTAAATACAAGAAAGTTTATAAAATAGTTTCCAAATTAAAAAAGGAACTTTAGTTCTGTAACATTTACAGTAATTACATCTTAACGGAAAAATAAAAGTGTGAATAATAAAAAAGAAAACGTGTAAGATATATCTTGTATTACATTCCATATGTACATAAATAGTCAGTACGTAGGGGAGGTTACAAGGCTGTGAGAGTGAAACTTTTTCCGTAAATATTCAAGAAATGTCTACTACGAATTTGTTACCTGCAGCACACTTATAGTACGAAATAATTTTTATCGGTATAAATTTAGCTGAACTTTACTTGCCTTCAATTAATTTATTGTTGTTTATTTATATAATAGTTGCTAATAAGACATAGAATAAAAATTAGCCAATAATATAAATACCTTCGTTTTATGAGTTACTGTTGCTCCAATCAATTATAAGCAACATTCATAAATACAACGACAAATCAAAAATTAAAACTGAAAATTAACAAATTGAAAATGACGCTTCAAATAACTCATAATAAATTAAAATAACTTACAGATTATTAAAAACAAGTATTAAAAAAACTCTAAAGTAAAATTTCCTATGCTTCCTTCATATTTTAAGTTATCTGTAGCAACATTTTTATTACTCCTTAGTAACCACAAAACCAAAGGTGATATTACTCGTAGATGTCCATTGATGTAGATTCCAAAGAAAAACAATCATCAAACAACGATAATTAAATGTTATAAAATCAGTATAATAGATTTGTGACGACCTATTAAGTGTGCCAATAAATTACAGGCTCTCCAAATAAATTAAATTAATGTCTGTAAAATATAACACGATTTCGTTTCATTAAAAGTGAAAACAAACGTTTGTGAATAATTAACAATTAATTTGATTCTCAATTAATGAAAGTGTCCGATTTCGACATTATCGATAATATTTTGAAACAAAATTCTACTATTGACTTGATCATGATCTTCTAAAGATAGCACTTTTAATTTTTACATTGATGTTAAAAAAATTCATGACATATGTGGCTTTTTTGTACTATTCGGAGAAAATATACCAAATGTTGGATTATCCGGACCACGATACATGAAACTATATTGACATATAACCTAACGATTGCGGGTAGTTTAGCCATTAATGATATCATTATTATGAAGACAGCTGCATCTGTCCGAATGACTGTTATATATTTAAATGCTTTATATTTAAGTTGCATTCAATAAAATTAAAAGTAGATTAAGGGTCTATACGTTAATACAGCAGAAGTTTAAACAGAAAACATAGTAAAATACCACGCGGACACAGTTGAGAGAGGTCATTACTCTTAAATGAACCACGTTCCGGTTTATGGCAAAGTCTGCAGAAATTTGCAGTTATGTAGTAGCTATTATCTACCAACCCGCAGCAAAGTAGCATGCTGTATCTTAATACTAATCCTTCTACTTAACAGGCTTGCAGGCTTCTGTCCACTAATGGTACATTAGAGGTACTCAAGTGATTAAGACGCTGTGTTGATGCAACATAGTATCATCACAACGGAACGCTTACAAGTGAGCATTAAGTATTTGAGTTATTTTATACATTTACATATAAAGTATAATCAAAAGAAACACCAACAATGAAACAAACACAAATAAATCTTTGCCATTACCTACCGCAAACAGGACTCTGCTTCGTCGTAACTAAAAAATAAAATAATTAAATTTTAAAATATTGTAAAAAGGCACAGCATACATTAAAAGGTTGCAAGTAAAAATTACAAAATTATCTTTAGCTAAATACATAATTTTCACGTAGAAATTCATTTATCAGTGGACTACGTGGCAGCTGTACGCAATTCCCATTCGACTTTCTACCTGTTTTTAGGTACAATAGCCTCCGTTATAAAGGATTTTGAATAAATTATAATGATAATGAACGAAGACTGTCTTTAGAGGGGCAAATAATTTGCAAAATAATTCCGCACAAAGGTTCGTATCATCGCACTGACGGTGCCATACTATTAATTATTTTGATATTATTTCAAGACGCTATCTCTGATAAGGCAACCTTTACGGTGATGTCAACGATATACGAGTATATGAAACTATGATAAATTTTGTAATTTTAAAATAAATTTTTATTTTAACTAAGAAAAATGAAACTTAGGACTGTGATGTATCTTTTAGGCTGCTCGGGTTGTCATTGACATAGGCCGTATTGTCTGCCTGAACCAAAAATGGTCTTTTAATTTAAAAAAAAAGTTAGTAAAAGTAGTAAGTAACTCTAAATTAAACCCCTGATCGATATGAAGTACGTACTACATAAAACATTCTGTAAATAAACAATATATTTTTTAAAAAGCTTAAATGAAATCTCAATTGTGCTCTCTGCCTTATGCAAAATGGCGTTACGTTACCTAGACCTGACATTTTGAAACACTTCGTTTCTGCAAGCGCTGCCGCGCTGAAACTAGTTACAGGTAATTACAACTTCTAGCGGATTTTATGCTAAAAAGTAAAAAGTCAACACGGGTTTTGAATACAGAACTGCTTCCGTATTTTGCGCGCGTGTTAAATATATGACTCATTAAACTATATTCGTTACGGTGGTTTTTAACTTGTTGTAAAATATGACACTTATGGACGAATATATCTTTTTTAATTTTTTATTATTCTTACAGTGTATATATTATTCTTTACATACATTTTTACCGATGATGTATTAATGTGAAATTTTAAATTTCTAAAAATAGACTATATTGATAAAATGTAGAAAATATTCAGTACTTGTCTAATTTTAGATATTGTATTGTTATAAAATCTTGTAGTAAAAAAAATTATCAGTTTTCAATGTAAGTAAGGATTGTGTAAAACTTTTTTTTTTAAACAATACAAAATCAACCTGAAATCGTCTCATTGGGCAAAGGCTCCTTGTTAAATAGATAAATATAAAATAGTGCTGTCAAACAGAAAAAACCGTTTAAAAAATAAAGCCTAAATTTTACAACATGAAAACATTACAAATAGTACGTACGTCATTTTGTTCCAACGACTTCGATTTAAATTAATTCCAGTTTACTTAATGTTCTTAATCAATTAAATTACAATATTAATAAACCAATAATAGCCTTGGAATATAAAGGACTACCTAATCTACAGCATCAGTCTTCCTCGTTAAGGTTAAACCGAACAATTTATATTGTACCTTCGTACAATAGAAGCATTCCCCGGCCTACCCTTTAGAAAATACCTTGTACAACTCACCAGATCTCGACCCAAATTTATACTACTACGAAGAATAATAAAACTTATTCCCAAATAATAAGGGATATTTTTTCGTGAAAAATTCTATCATAACATGTTTCTATAAAATGATATTAACGGCAGAAACTGTTGAGAGTTACTATCCTTTGAGCTTTGACAAGGTGCCTGATCTAGAAGACTGACGACAGAAACTAATTAATTTGTAATAAAATATACTAGGCATTTAAAGAAAATAAATATTGTATTACCTTTGTTGTTGATTTGAATAACTAAATCTCGTTAGACTTGACTTTTGTAGACTTTCATAGACTTTTGTAAGTTAATCAATCAGAATTTAAACGTTTTGGAAATGAGAATAATTAACCGAATTAATCTTTATATTCTTCTTCTAAAATATTATTAAATTAATTGTTACTCATTTGCTAATGGATACCTAGTTCTAACGTACTCAAAAATAATAATACTAAAGAATGCTCGTTATTCGAAATTATATACAAACTCAGAAAACTGTCTCAACGAGAGAAAGAAACACACAATTACAGTTACGTACAGTAGTAACAACAAAGCAACCAACCTGCGAGCTATAATTAGCAACAGGGGTTTTAAGTTAAAGATGGGTTTCCTGGAACTTATATAATCAGACAAAAAAAGAATTCTACGGTTATAAAATTGACGGTCGAATACAAGATCAAGGTATACCAAAAATATTTGAGAAGGGATATTAATATAGTTATGCACAAATAGGCTTTTTAGTGAAAACATGAGATAAAACAGCAAGATTTCGGGGAATACTGTTAGAATTGCTTGTTTAAGATCAGGATTTATAGTACTTGGCATAAGCTACATAGTTGAATCTAAGCTGTTGAAAATGATACAGTATGCTACAAGCTGCAATATTCAAAAAGTAAGTAGGCCAATTTAATCACATCTGAAACCATGCAAGAGAAGATTGCTCAGACTTATTTCCGGCAAAGCTACTTACCAGAATTAAAAAAAAAATAAAAGACTAATAGTCACTTTTAAAAAAATTGTCACGAATCTGAAACGAAGATGAATGGCGTAAAACATTAGCCGTAATGTTTGCAGATTAGTTAGAGGCACAAACTAAAATAATACTTTAAATGTTAAACTGAGATAGGGCACAGCAGGAAATTTCCTGGTCAAAACATGGAGCAGTCCGACTGGGGTAGTGCCTCGAACTTATAGTAAACAAAAAATGTATTATTAACTTACCAATAACAAATTCCTTGACCACTAGTCAGATTCACTGTTCTGTTAACAGAAAAGCAATTTGGAGCCAAATCAGTTAAATATTTTGGTAAACAAAAAAATATATGTGAAAAATTAAGTATTGGCTATTGACCATAAAAGTAGTTACCTTTATTCTACGCGTATTTCTCCTTGCACTCGTGATTATCATATTGCATTATACGAAATCTAGGGTTTTCTTATTTACCTTTTCATGCTTTGATTAAATTACAGACTTCAAAAAAAGGTAAGGTTCACAATTCGACTGTTCTTTTTATGTATGTTACCTCAGAACTTTTAACTACGTGGACTAGTATCAATGATTTTTTTAACCGAAAGGTAGTACGTGTCATGTGGTCCCATTTAAATTTAATTGGGATCCGAGAAGTAATTTTTGACTTATCTCTAAAAATGCGAATTTACTTGACCATTTCTTCCTCTACCTACGTTGTATTACTGGTCGATGTAATTGAAGGCGATTTTTTTCGTTTGCAAGCACACACCCTTATTCTTTTATTTATATTAATTTATTTATACTTTATTTCACACGTACAATAAGAACATTAAAAAGAAGATGAAAAAAAAACATACTGAATAAAATGCAAATGCGGTCTTATCACTGACAGTAATGTCTTACAGACAACCCGTCTATAAAGGAGACATTTGTAACATATAACAGACACACGGTGCAATTTAAAACAATATATTATGTATAAGATTCATATATACAATACACCAAAAACTATATTTACATATACGTAAACGTAGACATACATATATAATACATTAACAAATAATTATTTACTAAAAATATATTTTATATATTGTCATATTACACAAAGATCACTTATAATTTCGTGTTGATTGTATATACAAATTAACACACATCACAGATGCTCAGATGTCTAAGCATCTTAGATTTCCAAAGTTATATAAACTCATTTGTATCCTATTCTATTTTCAATAAGACCAAAAAATAGATTTGATCAAAATACTTGTACCTTAAATTCGTAAAAAGTTAAGTATCTTGAACGTTCAAACTCGAAGTACCCACTCTCCTTTACTCTCCCTCCCGTAGGTTTTAATGAAAAAAAAATTAGGGGAACCGACTGCTGATTTATCGAATATTTCAATTCAAACTTGTACAATCGTATTATTTAATTTAGAATTGAGACTAGCACGGTTAGGTAATAATATTCATAATAGCTACTAAAATATGTATTGTACAATGTAATAGCAATCATGCCGCGCAACATTGAATAAATATAATTTAAATTGGTTTTTCGCATTGGCTATTAATAGTTTCATTGGACTAACTATATAGCGGTTATTTTATTGTTACTAATCAAATAAGGTATGGGCCGTGATCCGGTGGATATTGGATCTTAACCTACTGTTTTAATTATTTCAGAGTTTAATTAATTGTGTGCTTGGCAGGGAAAATTCCTTGAAGGAATTCCTTTTTTTTAAAGTAAAAATCATTGCCTAGCGCTAGTATATTGTGGAAAATTAGTGGATAATACGTATGTAATTATTTCATTAAATATAAAATTATTTACAATGATTTTAGTTCAAAATATTAGAAAAATAGTGGCTAATATCCATTGTGTTCCAGACTCTTGCCACTTTACTCCTAATGGAAGATATTGAGTTTGATGTGATTTCTTATTTATTTAATTTTAATATTGTACTAAAGTTTTTCAAATCAAATAAAAACGTTAATACACTACTAAGATAATATTGTATATTTGCTAATAAGAATAAATAATACATTCGTGGTATCATTTACTAATTGATGACCAATTAGTAAAATATGGAATCAATCATAATACTCGAAAACCATATAATTTTATATTTCTATATGCGATGCTTTGTATAATAAATCAAATCATTTTCTATATTCCATGTGTAAATTTAATAGTACTAAAGGCCAGAATGCTAAATGTGGAAAAAAAGGTTCAGCGGCGGAAGAGCGAGTAGTCGATCACAAAGAAATAGGTTCTCGAGCGCGTCATATATTAATAGTGTATGCACTCTACATGTTACATATGATGGAAAAATAGTATCTGACAGCTTGCATTATGGGTGTGACTGTATTAAGGGATAGATTTTTTTTATTTCAGATTAAGGAATTACCTCCATATAATTGTCAGATTTTGGATCAGCACGACTGGTAAATTAAGATGAAGCGTCTTTATAGCAAAGTAAAATCTAACGAGTTCAAGTTTTTCTAATATTTTAATATAACTTTCGTTTTTTTACGTATTTAATCGGATGTCATATATAAATGGTTCAAGTATGGTTGGAGTGCTTCAAAAATTGCAAGGCCACCCCAATTGTGTTATTCTGACACGCTCGAATCACTCTCAACATCCCCGGCAGAGCTCCTCTACAATAAAGCTGCATCCATTATTATTTTTTTAGAATAAATGTTGGTTTACTATATAATTACACATAGCTTGATGTTATCCAAAACTTTTCTCAAAAATAACTTTTCAAAACGAGATATTTATTAAAATTGGTATTACGAATTGGAGACTTAAACTACATATAACCTAACGATACTGCTTTGTGGCGGTCGTCACATTGTAAATACATATAAATAAACGCATGACACTCAACGACCTCCACTAGGATTTAAACCTTTGCCGGGATCCGGAAACGCACATGATACACAAGCACAAACGTCCAGACCACAGCAAGAGTCTGTAAGTTTTCAAATCTACGCCTATCTGTCCATATTTTTCTACAATGACGCAGATGCAAGAGCAATTTGATACCCAGCAGAGGGATGCTAAATGATAAAACAATTAAATATTTCCACAGCAAAATTTATGTTTTTATTATACATTTTAATGATGAATAGTCTTATAATCAGACTTCAGCTATAAATTAATTACATAATGTGTAGTCATTTGAAGCCATTCCCTTACAGTATCAATGATATCAGGTCACGAAGAATATGAAGAAATGACAAATAATAAATGTCGACAAAGGGCGGGGTTGAACATTTGTCGTAGGCAATTTATCTTTTGTGGACTGTCGGTTGAACCAGAAGACCTTGTATGTGCTTGTGAGCATTTTTTTACTAATTTCAAAAAACCTTTTATTCAGATCTTTTTTATACAGCTAGATCAGGAAACAAACGTACTGCTCACCTGATGGTAAGCGATTATCGTAGCTTATAGAGGCCTGCAACACCACAAGCATCGCAAGCGCTTTGCCGACCCTACACTCAATCCCACCCAGGAACTCTGGTCACCTTACTCATCACAGGAATACAACACAAAGCAGTATTATTTTGCTGTGATCTTCTGTAAGGTCGAGGTACTTTACTTCCCCAGTCAGGCTTCTCTATATTTGATATATGCTTTGCTGCTGTGCCTTGCCTCAGTTAAATATAAAATTTATAGTTCATACCGAAAAACTATTATTTATCTTTAATTTCAGTTGAATTTTAGAAATATTAAAATTTATAAGAATACTATTTTTATGTAATACATATATACTAAAATAACTCCTTAATCAATTTATTAAATTTTTAATTTTAATATTGCTTTCACCTTTAAAACTGCAAGTTTAATTAATAAATACTTTATTCACTTGGGCTTGCTAACTTCTTTAAAATCATTAACTTGCAAATTATTTTTAGCGCGAACTCTGATTGCAATTGGAACTCATATTACTCATTTTATTCAGATTTAGTGGAATTAAGCTATAAAATGTCACGTTATCTTAGTGAAGTTCTTTATTTTTTAGTATCATAGCATCGTAAAGAAAGCTTACTTGAAAACTGATATGATGTGTTATTTATAGTTTTTCCCATACAATATGTTAAGTAAAATTCCGACCAAATATGGATTTATGTGGTTTGCGAACACAGCCTCTGAAATGTAACGATCTGGGATGTCTGCAGCTGCTTTGTCATGGTTTCTATTGTCATTATGGTGGTTTTTAGGGTTCCTTACGAAAGAGGCAAAAATGAAACTATCATCATTGCAGCCTATACAGTCCACTGCTGGACATAGGCCTCCACAAGTTTACGCCAAAAATAACGTGAACTCATGTGTTTTGCCCATAGTCGTTTTTGAATTTTTTAGAAAGTACTGAAAAATTATCGAAATATAAAAACATAGAATATAATTCGTTAAAAAAATACAAATAATTATATTTTTTCAATTAAGATACCAAAACATAACTCAGTACCAAAAATAATCTAACTAACAACTAAATAAAAAAGGAAAAATTTAAAAACATTGTAATAAAATTGTATTTATTTAGTTCGGAAATAACATAAACGATACATTTTCCAATACAGCTTGTGTAAACTTACATTTCCAATGAATATATTATATCGAATAATTTTCACAGTAAGCTAAGTTGTCCTTGTTATAAATTTTGTTGATATTGCTGAATTTATAACTTGGGTCAACGCGTTTCGAGTAAAGTGTAAGTCTTCCAATGTAATTAGAAAATAACTATGTAATTAGTAGGGTTAAGATAGCAATTTCTAAATATGCAACTAAACAAAACTATCTGTATATACCTATATATTATACGCACGACACACTCTTTCACAAACATAACACACCACGCTACGAGCTAAAAATGGAGCAGATAAATGAAAATCAATATATAATTGTTTTCCGTTTGCTGTACGAAAAATTAAAGCGGTTGAAACTGAACGAAAAAAAAAGAGAAATACCAAAATAAATCAAATTAATATATGCATCAGCAAAAAACAAATTAGAACTGTCTTAAAGAAAAGGTACAATTGAATGGAAAAAGAAAATAACGAAAGTAGTCAGTAAAAACGAAAAGTAAGGTCCAATGAATCCATCAGAACTTTCGACAAAGGCAATTTGTCTGTTAGTAAAGTAGTCATCAATTCCGCTATTTCAGTGGTTGCTTTGTCATTATAATTATATAATTACGTATTAAAAGCATAATATAACATAATAACTAGTTTTATAATATATATAATATATATATACCTGTTTCTGACTGATTTGATAAATAATCTTAATATATAAGAAATAATCTAACACTAATTGAACGTGTGTTGAAAAATGAAAATATTAATACGCACAGTTAATATTCTCTGCAAAGTGATCACTAGCACTCAATGATTATTTTTAATTCGGTCAAAATATATATTTTAACTTGGGGAGGCCTATGTCGAGCTGTGGACTGCGATTGGCTGATGTGTGTGTGTGTGTGTGTGTGTGTGTGTGTACCAGAATACTTTGTTAATCAATCTGTAGGAATAAAATACTTATGAATAAATAGATAAAAGTTAAATGAAGTGAATGTATATTTTCAAGCCACTGTTTCTGAAATTAAATAAAATAATTTAAAAGAGGTTTTCGCGAGAATTAACGAATCTTCGTGAAACGTTGTTTCATTATTCAGGTCGAATATATTTCTGAGCATCATCATCATTTATAAATGTTGACATTGGAAGAATAATGAAATAAAGTAATTTAATTGAAAATATTCTATAATAATAATAATAATTGTTCCTATTGTTGTATCGGTTAATGGTCTATTAGCGAAGAGTTTCGACCAACACCTTAAGAAACTCTCACTTGACTGTTGGATCAAGGGTCGGGTTCAAAAGGCAGTGTTGCTTGAAACCGCCCGCATTGTGAGGAGGTTCCTCAGCCTGGAACCTTAACTACCGTCGGCCTGGGCCTCAACCTGCCACCGGAGGACTACTATTTTTATATTTTTAAATATTTTTATTTGTCTTTCTTATAAATATGTAGTCTTTCGACTGAATTGGAAGCTCCTTTTCTATATTTGCAGGGCGCGGGCGTAGGTTATACTCGCACTCTTTACAATACTATAAATGGTAACTATATAGGTAGTACTTAAAATGATTATAACGAAATTGTAACGTCCACCGAACACGTGTCTATGGTGTGGCGGAGGGAGTAACTCAGAGCAGTGCCTAGGACTTGCGACCCAGGTGTAGGTTTAAGGAGATCTCCTTTGAGATACGTATCAACGCTCACCTTCACTGCTCGAGTTATCCGCCATAATATGTAACAATTAATTCGTATGCACAAATTAATTATCGAATGAGTCTAGGTTAAGCTACTAGCAGGATACAACAAATGTATCGTGCCAAGCCAGAGCCAAGACTGCCTTAGCCGAGGTGACACCGTTCGTTTTATACATGTCAGAACAATTCGAGTAATATAATAAATGAGGGTAGGAGACTATCGAACGATGTGCTAGGTGGCGCGATCGTTGCATCTGTTGTTTAATAATTCCTTTCTAATTGCGTAAGACAGCGCTAATGCCGACAAATATATTTAAAAATGTAATCATAAGAAAATATATTGAATAAAAGAAATAATAATAATAATAAATAACTTTATTGCACACAGTAACATATAACAATTATATAAGAATAAAGCTTCTATTAAATATATTCTATTTAATATTATACAAAAATTTATCTAATGATATTATAATATTGTTCCCGTAAATTATTAGCTATTCCGCTGACGTAGCAAAACAAAGTTTCCGCTGGCATTCGACGCGAAGAAATATAAATTGGACCATTTTGTTACCATATTTCAAATCTTGTGGTAATCCAGGTTTGTGTCCTGATTATCTTCTATTTTTATCGATAGTATCAAACTATTTAAATTTAAGTGTTAATCTATTTTCATTTGTTTATTTAGGAATTAATCAATCAGGTTTTTAATTCAATTCTTACAATTATTTAGACATTAAGTTTACTTTTTTTTAATCCACGTTAGAATAAATGTAACACAAGCATGGATACTCGTATAAATAAATATATAATAAAGTAATCAAATATTCGTTTAAATTATGGTTATCACAACCTACACAGTTTTAATAGCTTGATAATCTGCCTACAAACTCAAAAGCTGTTATAAGGGTATTAGTCCGTAACTTGCCACTTAAAGCTTGTTAGGGGATGCATTACAAGTCTTTATTCGGAATGTTCGAAGCAAAGCATTATTATGAATAAATTTATAGCTTAAATTTTTTGAATATCGAGTTTTCTCACCTTCGTTGTGGACATTTAAATATAAATTATTAATAAGCGAATAAGAAAAACTAGAGCGCATTAAATCAGACTATAAACGCCTATATCTTTTCCTTTTATGTACGTAATAAAATTCAACAGCAGTATGATCCATTTTTTTTCAAGCGAGTATAAGATAAGTTTTTAAACTGTTTAGCAGTTGAAAATTGAGCGATAATAATATGTCACATAACCTATGAGTCATTATAGTGGTAAACAAGCGTGTCTGATGGTGACATTGACCGTATCCTATAGATCAGTGTTTCCCAAAGTGAGCGATAACTAGAAAAAAAATGGTGGCGTTTGTTGGGGGCGATTTGTCATTTAATCTATAAGAACTCTCGACTACAACTTGTGAACATAAACTGATATTCATTAAAAGACTGCCCAAAGGGGACACTATAAAATAGTTTATTCTCTTAGTGGGCAGTAGACAAAATAACCCCTGCTATAGATTATTGTAACACAAGTGCGTTGCTGATGACCTCTCTAGGACCTCTCTCTATTCTACTCATCATAAAAACACAACACCTCTTGAAAACACAAATTAGCTAATTTTTCCATTTAGTTTGTGGTATATTACTAAACGGACTGAACCAGGTTTTTATCAAGATATTTCATTAAAATTGCGACTTTAAAAAAAAGTATGAAGTTCTCAATTCCAAAATATTTTTATAGTTATATAATTTGAACTCTTTCAAGCAAAATTGATAGTGTCTAGTAAAGTTGCCTTGTTTTATGAAGATAACACAAGTGAAGACAGATTGAATCGTCTCTATAACATAAAAAGGGAATTTAGTCTTGACGTGACAAATCACAAGCCTTTAGTTGGTTTCCACTTATTGGCTCCAATATATCAAGTTGATTCTTACACTTCGTATAAGTTAGACACCTCACGAGATCTCTTTCTATACGATTACATAAATGTAGTATAAATATAAATATCTATTATATAAGTGTAATGTGAACAATATAAAATTAAACAGCAAAAAAAATTCCTACTTACTAGCTAGACACGGCCACTCTTTCCTATGGTATTATCCGATATTAGAGTTCAAATCGGAAAGGAACACCTGTGTCTTTTATTTTTATTTATTTAATATATAAGATAGACAGATGCATTGACGGCTTTTTTCGTTTTCCGACCACAAACAGTTGTTGTATATTTATATTAAATATAATTATCATTTGTCTACATACTTTTGCATGGTATCGTGTCGTGTAGCTTATTACTCGACAGCGAACAGCGGTTGGCTATTACGTCATCCGAAACCCTGCCAAGAGACATATTCACTACTCCAATGTATTTACTTGGCAACTTAAGATCGTCGCTACAAAACTGCATAGCCACATGTACATGTGAATTTCAACTCCATTGAACATAAGTGAATGGACCGCAGTTTTTCCTCGCATTTATCACGAACTCACAATACCTCGTTTGTAAAGAAACTCTTGCCATTTAAACTTTATCTCGAAAATTCTACCATTTTATTTTATTTTATAAGGTTGAATACGTTTTAAATGTAATAAAATTGTGTTCTCTTTATATCTTTAAATTATTTTTGTGATTTATAATTTTATTTAAAAGAATAATTTAAATTTGTTTTAGGGTACATCATTAAGTATTTTAAAATAATTAATTTTACGTAAAAAATAATAAATAAATAAATCATACCAATTATTAAAATATCATTTAATTTTCGGTACATAACACATATGAGTACTTACATATATTATGAATCATATTGTTAATTGATGATAAAGCTAATAATAATCAGATAATAATAATAATTTAGAAAATAAAAATTTACTTATTATGAAAAACATGGATTTGTTGTAACGACTTTTGTTTAATAATAATTTTGCACAATGCAAAAAATATTTTAAAAAAGTAATCAAAATAATCTCTTCTTTTTTATAGCATACGAGTAGCTTTGATTCCTGATAATTAAATTAAATATAACATTGATAATTTGTTAACGAAATATAAAGCATTTAACATAAATCACCATCGTTTTACTTTCAAATCCATACGATTTTATATCTCGTTTAAAAAAAAAACAGCTTTTCCGCCTTATATTCCGACTCGCCTTACGTGCTATTCGAATATTCACTTGAATCTTAATCATTACATACGGTTCTCTAGAAAGAACAATAAAAAATAATTGAAAAAAAAATTAAAATATGTTATTATTAAAACTTGACGCTGTCTTACTACGTCTCAGCTTTTATGTCGCTACGCCGTAGCATGATTTTAATTAAAGAAACTAGGAAGCTGCTCTGCGTTAAAATTAACAGCTTATATTTATAAATTTATTGTACGTATAAACGAACAAGTATATAATAAATACGCTTGAGCCTGTATTATTCCATTACAGACTTCCATTACAAGTGGTATGGTAATACCACTAGAATAAGGATCAGAGCTTAATCCACGCTGCTCCAATGCGGGTTGGCTGATATATTCCCTAGTATGAGTAACGATCGCTATCAGGTGTACACGATAACAACCGGGACAGACAGCTTAACGTGCTCTCCGAGGTATAGTGGGCTGCGGTATGCTCTCCGATGTATATGGTGACTAATAACCAGGCCAGAAATAAATATTTGTATACCAAACACAAATATTCACTCCAAGCGGGAATCGAACCCGCGACCGTCGGTGTCTAGGCACCGCTGACACGGCACACGCACAATGGTGCGTGCTGGTGTAATGACACCAGAGCGGTGGTTGATATAATGAAAACTACAAATTAATTTAACAACAATTGTTGTTCAGCTATTTTACATACTAATCTTTAACAGGTAGTTTAAGACATTTGAACATAAGAAAAAGATTCAAATTTCACATTACATTTTTTTAAATAAAGATTGTAAAATTCAAAAATTCTACATACGTACTTACCTTATATACAGATTTCAAAATTTAAAGATATTATCGAAAGAAATTTATTCTTTATAAAATCTGAAAATTGAGTACTGTTGATTAGCGGGAACAATATTATCATACCTCTAAGCTACTTAAAAAATATAAATATTTCTAGTTGTTTTTGGCCTAATTAAAAATAGCTTACTATTTAAAAAAAACTAAACAAAGTTCACTAACCAAATCAACCATATGTCACAATAACGCAAATACGTAATGTCGGGAGCCGCAATCTTCTGCCGGCGCGGGCGTCAAGCATCTGTTAAGGAGGCGATCACCCGATACGCGTCGTTCACGAGACGTCTCAAATCATTTCAGGATCAACATCCACTGATAAGGAAGCACTCAATTTTTTGTCGTTTCGATATTCAAATTCGTTTGTTTACTTTACTTATTGTTTTATTTTCCTTAATCAATTTTTTTTTTTAATATTTAGAACAGGATTTTGTTCATTTAAAAAAATTATGAAGAAAAGATGTTTTAACGACTTATGAAAAGGTTTATCAATTCAAAATAATGCCATAGCCTTACAAATATGGATTGCTTTTGTTTTACAGTTATCTTACTTCAGTTTACTAAAGAAAAAAACCAGCTTTTATTAATATTTCTTTAATAAAGAACGCTAATACTAACTACTATAAACATCTATTACAAATAAATATATAATTACTAAATGCATATGGATGTATACACGATACATATACTAATTTTTTTACTATTTTTGTCTGTCTGTTTGTTCTGGCTAATCTCTGAAACAACCAAACCAATTTTGATTGGACTTTCACTGGCAGATAGATGATGTAATAAGGGCTACTCAGTCCAGTAACTTAGGCTACTTTTATTTATTTTTTAACCGACTTCCAAAAAAGGAGGAGGTTCTCAATTCGACTATATTTTTTTTTAATGTATGTTACATCAGAACTTTTGACCGTGTGGACCGATTTCGACAAATGTTGTTTTAATTGAAAGGTGGCGTGTGTAAATTGGTCCCATTTAAATTTATTTAAGATCTAACAACTACTTTTCGAGTTATATCTAATAATGCGTTTTTACTTGACGCTACTTTCGTTGTATTATATATATTGTTCGTACTACGTTGTATTATACCGCATAACTTTCTACTGGATGTACCGATTTTGATAATTCTTTTTTGTTCCAGAGAAGATATCCCTAGTTTAGTACCATGATAAGGAAACCAGTATCTGAGGATGGGACCCCAGAGAAATCGAGGGAACTTCTTGAAAATCCGCAATAACTTTTTACTGGGGGTACCGATTTTGATAATTTTTAATTTAATCGAAAGCTGATGTTTATCATGTGGTCACATATAAATTTTATCGAGATCTGATAACTACTTTTTGAGTAATCTTTGATAACGCGTAGTTACTTGACTATTTTTTCGTCGATCTACGTTTTATTACTCGTCGATGTAATTGAAGCCGGTTTTTTTTCGTTTGCGAGCAAACACAATTATTATTAATTTATAACTGCGAACTGAATAATGGTTATTTTGTTAAATTCCATGCAGACGAAGTCGCGGCCACAGCTAGTAATACACAAAAAATATATATCAATTACACCGGACTGTCGGTACAATTCTGTAAGTTAAAATACTCGTTACAATTAGAATTTACACTCCAAATGTTGTTAACAATAACGTCCTTTTTTTAGATATAATAAAATATTGCTTGCTAACCTAAAAATAATAATTTGGCAGATAGCAGACGTTGTATTGAACACTCAAATAGAGTCAGCTGGACTACTAAAAGTTTTATTATTTCCCATAAATACGATAATATTAAAATATATTTATAAAATTTAGATTTTTGATTTGCATTTTGAATTTGTTTATTAATAGAGAATTAAAAAGATATGGGATAAAATTACTTACCTACAGGCAATGTATAATCTAAATTTTGAGAGACTAATTTATTTGATAAAAATTATTCACTATATTCTACTATAAAAATACTATAAAAGTAATTACTTACTTCAAAATAGTAATAATTTTTATTTAAAGCTCTTACATTCTATTCTGCTACAGTATAATATCGTATATTATAAAAACAGAATAGAATATTTAAGCACAAAAAAAAGTGTATTTATTGAAACAATTAAATTAATAAAACAATTAAATTAAAGAGATTCGTACGGAATAATTAATACATTTTAAAGTTAAATTTAATTACAAATCAGTACTGTCAGTACAGTCAGACTACAGACACAGTCAGTCAGTAAAAATCGTCAGTAACTGATACTTCTAATTTACGTTTTGTTGAAGTGAGTTTCACATACATACATCATTGGATTGTCAGACTAAATTGAAACGAAATTGAAAGACGTTATTCGTTCCGATTTTAATTTCATTCGATTATAAGTTGCGTTCGTGTGCAATCGATTATTTTTTTCGTTATAGGTACGAGTGCGATTTTACTTGACATTTACAAATTACCTAGAATATGTTCGTGACACGCTGATGGATTTAAGTTTCCTGTTTTTTTTTATATTTTATATAGCATTTTTTTAATTCTTAGATACGTATTGTTATTTATAAATTTAATTTAACTGAGGTAGGGCACAGCAGGAATTTCCTGCTCAAAATATAGAGCAGCCTGACTGGGGTAGTACCTCGACCTTACAGAAGATCACAGCAAAATAATACTGTTTTCAAGCAGTATTGTGTTCCTGTTGGTGAGTAAGGTGACCAGAGCTCCTGGGGGGATTGGGGATTGGGTCGGCAACGCGCTTTCGATGCTTCTGGTGTTGCAGGTGTCTATAAGCTACGATAATCGCTTACCATCAGGTGAGCCGTACGCTTGTTTGCCGACCTAGTGATATAAAAAAAATAATGTAATTTTATAATGAAGCAACGTTCACATCTTTAAAATAATTAAAATAGATGTGTTTTGACCAAGATTTGACATGTGCCAAAAATTGTTTTCTTTTTTTTTTAAAAGAATATATACTAATATTCATGGTCACGGTCATCAATCACATTAATTTCCGAGCCATCGTGATATAAGTTGTGACTAAGATTTCTGTAACTTTCAAAGTCACGTGTTCGTTCGGAGACAACTTTAAGCCCCTTACCTTATCTATAGGGAGTACCTCTCTTTAGAGACTCCCTTAAGGTTCTTCCTTACCTGTCATCTTTTATAATAAACACATCATAAGTATATACAAACCATAGTTGACGACTTAAACTTAAATCTTTTCTTAACTAGGAGCTTAAACCTTTCCTCGCCCGAAGAACATTCACAGACATAAAATTTTTCTTGTGAACATTTTGATCTTCGTATGTTTCTTAATAAACTAGATGACCACGAGAATCTATCAACCCTGCTTATGGTTACGATATTTGTCTAATAATATCTAACAATGTGCGTCTCTTTTAGTAAAATATCCAAAAACGAATATACTAAAACAAAATAATTTGAATTCTTAGTTGCCTTTAAGTTTAACAAAAATACAATGAATAACTTCATTATTTGGAAGTCTCTCGTTTCAGTTCTTGCGAGCAATGTACATTTCAAGGTCATGTAGAGGGAAAGGCTAATAAAGTAGCCTCTAAGAAACTTGGAGTGCTCAGTAGGGCGAAGCAGTATTTCATGCCTTCCCACCGTCTACAATTATATAAAGCGCAGATCCGGCCCCACATGGAATACTGCAGTCACCTGTGGGCTGGGGTGCCGATCCATTTGACCACGTTCAACGCCGTGCGGCTCGAATTATTGGCGACAAGGTTCTCTCCGATCGGCTTGATTCTTTGGCGCTGCTTAGAGATGTCGGGTCACTGCATCTTCTACCGCATCTACTACGGGGAGTGTTGGAGGAATTGTTCGGACTAATACCTGCAGTAGAATTTCACCACTGAACATCGCGTAAAAATTCAAAATTTCATCCACATCACCTCGATGTCCGGAAATCTACGACAACTCAATTTTTACGCCATTTCCTGGTTTGTACGACTACTTTATGGAACCAGCTATCACCTACGGTATTTTCGAACCGATACGACTTAGGGACCTTCAAAAAAAGAGCATATTCCTATTTGAAAGACCGGCAACGCACCTACTAATCCTCTGATGTAGCGGGTGTCTGTGGATGTTGTTTTCACTTATCACCAGGTAAGCCAATTGTTCGTTTGCCCCCTCTTCTATCAAAAAAATAATTTTATTAAATTACGTACGATTGTACTCACATTAACTCACATAAGTATATTTAATCTACAATGAATTTAACCCAGAGGGAAAAAACAAAACCATTATTTTCATAATACCACACTCCATTGCCACTTGAACAATAACGCAAAAAATAAGTTTATAATGTCGTATTGTCATAATCAATTCTACGAAACCCTTTTCAAGAGCTTCAGACACTCGAAAAGCCCTTCAGAATCATTGGAACATCAGCCCGCCATCATCGTATTGAAATATCACGAATATAATTTCCTTTCTCGTAAAACGTTTTTTAAGTAGATCCGACATTTAGATAAAATGCTAATTTATTCATTGGCGAGAAACGCCGTGAGCCTACTGGATTCAATTTAATCTTCAATTCGTAATTTACTTTTGATCTTAAATTTAGGGCCTATCTCTGGCCTTTTGTATATACGAGAATCACGCTGGTTTCATAGATTTATCGTATCACTCAAACGAAACAATTATATCTTAGAGGATCAATTCTAACGATATTCTTTAGATGTTTCGTAACAGTTCTGAGAATATGCGTAATTGTAATGATAGCAGAATTTGTCAATTTATTGCTTCAGATTTGCACAATGATAATAATTAATCCAATTTAAAAAGAATTTCAAAGGAAAATTTTAGCTGAATTTTTATTCTGTATCGACGGTAGTTTTACATAAAATATTCATATTAATTGCCGTGAATATATGTGATGAACGGAAACTTTAATTAGGTATATTTTTGTACCTACCCAATTATTTATTTTTCAATTATCTTGACCGACTTAGCTTTATAGGGACTGAACTATTTTCGTAGTATTTTTATTCTGGCAGTTATTATTATTCTGGCGGACTCTTTAATTAAGTTAGCTAATATTTTTTCTTAGCCCAAAGGTTTTTGTATCGTGAAATTACTAATGAGATTATGAGTAAAATAACCAAGGGCTAAATGTAAAAAAAAATGGCTACTGTTAGTTGTTGCTACGTGTCTGATAAAATTTGGGAAAATGTTCGATTTATTTAAGAGTTTCGATCACAAAATTTTATCGGTCTTGAGTTTGGATACCTTTTGGATTGTTTTATTTAAATTAACATATTTATTAGTAGCAGTGATCTCATTAATTTTTGATTAAATGACGTAATAATTCATGAGGTGATGACGTTCATGATTTATAAATAAATGACGAAAACTGTCATAAAGATCAAATATATTTTGATAATTATTTGAAAATACTAAATCACAAAAATCGGAACCGTCAATAGAGGTTTATTAAAAATCAAAAATTCATTCGCATGCCGTACATAAAGGTTCTCGTTATAAAACCTAACTTCCTGCTCTAATTAATTAAAATATTATTTGTTATTTCACAACAAAATATCTAATTCCCTTAATAATACTTATATTCAAATATAAATTGTAATTTGCGAATAAAATACGGACGCTTCTATCTCTTAAACTAATAGTATTTTCTTATTTAGACAGCGAGGCGATAATCATTGAAATTTGAATTTAAAAACATTTGGATTGAATCTGCACCCCATTTGCCTTGACTCGGTCTTGCGCTGAATGTATTAACATTTTTATGAGGACCTCACGGTTACGCTGAGTTGTTTATTTTTCTGCTTTACTTATGTAGACTTAATGGGCTATCCTCCGAGAGAGAAGAAATGAAACTGTGTTTGTTTTACGTTTACCACTTACCATTAATAGTAATAAACCTTTTCTGTATTCTTATATACATTATTTAGAAATTTATAAAAGACTAGCTGCAATTCACAGATTTACTCGCGTAATTTCCGATATCTTGGGAATTTCGGATTAAAAAGAAGCCTATGTATAAGTAGCACTGTAATCAATTTAATTTCTATTGAGTGAAATAGTCAATCACCCATCCATCCTCATAAGGTTTCATATTTATAATATTTGTAGATATGACATAAAACTTTTCAAAATATATTATTGACACAATCGTATAATAAAAAGGTGATTTTAAAATATTTTTTTGTTTCATTTTAGAATCTTACATAATGAAAGAACTTTAATGAAAAGATGTCGATTGACTGCTACATGTAAAGGTACTAATGGTTTGCTTTTCTTTGGTTTGTTGTTGTATGGATTAATTAGTTGTACAGCTTTCTTCAATGTTTATTTTAGATGCCTGATGATGGTCCAATAAAGGATCGAAACGTTGCATGAATTTGCAATTAGTGGTTTGATTGGCACCTTATGTCCACTTTCCTGCGAACCGTCAAAGAGTACTTTTTTTATTTATTTTACACATACAATGCAGTCCTTGTGGGTTTCCCCATCGTGCCTCGAAGAGCACGTTAAGCCGTCGGATCCCGGTTATCACGTACACCTGATAGCGATCATTACTAATATATCCACCAACCCGCATTGGAGCAGCGTGGTGGATTAAGCTCTGATCCTTCTCCTACACGGAGAAAGAGGCCTAAGCCCAGCAGTGGGATACTACAGGTTGAAGCGACATATACAATAATTTTAGTCGAAAAAAAAAAACTCAATAAAAAACGTAATAAGTCGATTAAAAAAGAAGTGACCGTAAACTATGTAACGACCTTTCGAACAATGAAAAAATATTTGCTCAATATTAATAGATTAACGAAATATTTGCATGACGTCCGAATATTTCGTTCCGTTGGAAATAGTTGTTACGCTTATAAAATAGTTTTAGTTACAATTTTGTTTGTATTCATATTGTAATGAATATTTAAACGTTAATTTCCACGGCTTATTGCGCTTAGTTGTTTTAATTTAACGAGAAAATGATCGTTAAATTTGAATACAAATGATGTTGAAAGTTATGTTAACGTGAATGTTTTTCTAAAAAAAGTACATATATGTTTACTTTTTCATTATTCTAAAAATATTTTCATTTTTCCTCTCGTCATAGAGATTCTGTCATAAATAGAATCCAATAGATGGAGATTTTACTAAATCGATGATACCTATAATTTCTTCGTTACGTAATCTTTGTGAGATAATACTCGTAGAATATTTGCTCAGTATTATCAGCTAAATATAATACTTGTCCTTCAATAAGTGTCTCGTAACACTTACAAATTTATCGCCAGTCATTACTAAATACTAAGATAAATAAAAAATAGTTCAAGTGAAGTAGGGTACATCCCACTGCTAGGCATAAGCCACCTTCTGCTACATGGAGAAAGAGCATTATGCTCAGCAGTTTGATGTTACAGGCTGAATGCGAATGAAATTGAGGTAGATGATAACAGGACATATCCTGCTTTACAGAAGATCACAAGTAAATCGTATCGCTTCAAGTAGCAAGCAGCATTGTGTTCCTGTGATGAGTAAGGTGACTAGAGCTCCTGAGAGGGGGGGATTGAGGTAGGGTAGGTAACGTGCTTGCTTGCTTCTAGTGTTGCAGGTGTCTATAAGCTACGATAATCGCTTACCATTACAAGAGCCGAATGCTTCCTCACTGCTCTAGTTCTATAAAAAAAATAAACCTGTAAACAAAAAAAAATTAAAGAACAATTAACAAAATTACCGTATTGAATTTACAGATTTATAAATATATTCAAATACTTGGTGACTAGTATTTTTTTCCCAATTCGATAATTTTTTACAGCTTTCTTTAACTTCTCAGTCAGTTAAACTTATTTACAAGCCACATTTCTTGTACAAACTTTGGTATTCCACAAACATGTTGAAGTTTGTAACTATCGAAGTTATTTTATCTTCGTGCTTCTAGAAACCAGTATGGAGTAAACCTAATTATATTTTAAGAATAAAAGTGATTTTGACTTTAAAAAGCCGAATCAACATTTTAGATGTTTAAGAATCCGTTTTTAACTGAATTCAAAAAAGAAGGAGATTCTCATTCAACTGTCTTTTTTATGTATCCTCAGAACTGGATGGTCGAATTTCGATGATTCTTTTTTTATAGAAAAGTGGCGCTTGTTATGTGATCTGATTAAAATTTGATCAAGATCTGACAAGTTCCTTTTGAGTTTCCTCTAATATTGCATATTTACTTAACCATTTTTTCATCGCCTACGTTGTATGATATCTTATAATTTTTTTTTTGTCTGTCTGATTATGATGACCTAAAAAATGAATTAATAAAACGTTTATCTGTATCTCTAGACGATAGAACGCGCTATTTGACACACGAGGAATTAGGGTACGTGGTACGTAGAGTTTTTAAGAAGTTTGTGGTTTAGTCAGTAGAGCAATTATAGCTTCACAAACAAGCTTAATACTAGATGAAGTTGCTGATACAGCTATCAAAAAGATTATCGAGGTAACGCCTTTATCTTACTAAGGTGGTAGAACTTCTACTTTTTTTTTTTCAAGGCTTTACATAAAAGGATGGAAGAATTTATTTCTACCCGCATTCAGATGGAGCTCAGCCTCGCGTAATTAAATCGCGGGCGTGGACGATCGAAATACCCGTAAACAAAATACTATAGTAGCATTTCAAATTTATAATATAATTAACGAAGTTATCATATGATTATTATATATCGAATTTGCTGTCGTAATTATAATATAATTCTATAATCTTTGCTCAGTGACAGCTTTCTATTCCAATTATTGTGTGTTAAAATATCAGCGCAATAGCCAATTGTAATCACTACATTCTATGTCGTGAAAGTTACAAATATATGCAAAATATTTTTTTAGTGTATGTGATATTTATTACAAAGTAATTATTTATTAAAGTATAGTATTATTTATAGTATTATAGTTATTATTCTTTATAGTAGTCCTCAAAAAATAGTCCTCAAAATTTAATTGAAAGCAATTTGTATTAATTGAAAGTTATAATTGAATTTCATTATCGACAAACAATTCAACATTTTCAATTCAAACTTGACTGTATAATATATTTGAAATATTTCAATAAATAGTATTTTCAATACAAATATTACAATAATAACAAATTAAAATTAAATATGGAATTTTAACTACTTTTATTAAAATTATGAAAATATTATTTTTATAAACATTCGTATAAAATTATAGTTGAAAATTTATAATTCAACCGGCCAACTACATTACCACTGTGACCGCAATGTCAGTTTTCCAAAACTCTGCGATTGCCTCAAATGGAAAAATTGTTGTTATTTACATTATAACATTAACATTTATATCAAAATGTTTATTGCAGTTTGTAAATGTTTCGTGTCAATTAGATTTAACAAGCGGTAATATCACATATTTAACAAATATTCATATAAGTATTTAACAAGTGAAAATAAACTGAAATAAAACAAATACTGTGACATATAAATAACACTGATATGATGGTTAGTAGACTATTAAGGAGAGATGAGGTGAACTGAAATTAATAGTTTATAATTGTGTTTGCTAGCAAATGAAAAAACCGGCTTCAATTACATCGACAAGTAATACAACGTAAGTAGACGAAAAAAAATAAGAAACGTATTAGTCGTCACTGCGATTTTCGAGGGTTCCCTTCGATTTGTCTGGCATTCCATCATCAGAACACGGTTTCCTTATAATGATACTACCATTGGGATATTTCCTTTTCAACAGAAAAAGCATTATCGAAATCGGTTCATAAACGACGAAGTTGTCTCCGAACATACATAATTATAAATATATATATATGTTGCAGTCAAAACTCTTAACCAGTCAAAGCACTATTGACTAGCAAAATCAGTCAGAAGTACTTTTGACCGCTTGCTTTAGTCAATAATACTTTTGACTAAAATAACAGTTAAAAGTACTTTTGACCAATGGAGCTAGTTAAAAGTACTTTTGACTAAATGATTCCGTCAAAAGTGGTTTTGACTGATTGTATCAGTCAAAACTCTTAAAAAGTTAAGGTGGTCGATAAAAATAACGACAAACGCACATATAAACTTTTATATTACTCATTATTAGTGGAGAACGTGCTGATATTAGAACAAAAATGAGTGACTACGAAAAGAAAGAAGGCTTTTTGCAAAAAATTTTAGCGATGGAAGATATGAAAGATAGTCATTTCAATGTGATGACAAAAGAAAAATTTGAAAAGTTTGCAATGGATGTGGAAGACGCGAAATTTAACGAAAAGGAAACACCATTACAGTACAGTAGACTACAACGCTTTAACACATTGAAGTCTGTGGTATAAAAAAATTAGTTACAAACACAGAACCTGTCAAATATTTTTGCCGGCTGAGGAAATCTACGACATTATTGATGCTGCTCATATTTCTATAGAGTCGCGATAGACTTAAGAATGAAACGGCAAAAAAGTACGCTAATATTACAAAAGAAATGATTAATATATATTTATCAATGTGCGAAGTATGCCAAAGGAAGAAAAGCAAGAAAAGGATAGGTCAGGTTTAGAAACCGATCCTGCACACTGAAATGAACAGCCTCTGCCAAGTCGATCTGATTGACATGCAGTCGCAAGAAGATTGCGGGCATAAATTTATTATGGTTTATCAGGATCATTTGACTAAATTTATTCACATCTAACGAGTTAATAGTGCTTTTGACTGACGCTTTTTTGCAGTTAAAACTACTTTTGACGGAGAGCGTCAGTCAAAAGTATTTTTAACCGCGAATTTGCAGTCAAAAGTACTAATAACCAATAATTTTCAGTCAAAACCACTTTTGACCAACTTGTCCAGTCAAAAGTACTTTTGACTGATTTCGCTAGTCAATAGTACTTTTGACTGGTTAAGAGTTCTGACTGCAACATATATATATATATATATATATATATATATATATATATATATATATATATATATATATATATATATGTATTGTGCTGTGTGGCTACGGCACTAAAGAATTTAGCCACCCCCTCTCTTCCCGTGGGTGTCGTAAGAGGCGACTAAGGGATAACAAGGTTCCACAACCACCTTGGAACTTAAGAAGCCGACCGATGGCGGGATAACCATCCAACTGCTGGCTTTGAAATACACAGGCCGAAGACGGGCAGCAGCGTCTTCGGTGCGACAAAGCCAGTACTGCGGTCACCAACCCGCCTGCCCAGCGTGGTGACTATGGGCAAAACACATGAGTTCACGTTATTTTTGGCGTAAACTTGTGGAGGCCTATGTCCAGCAGTGGACTGTATAGGCTGTAATGATGATATATATATAGACATGACGAGACGATAGAGTGTGAATTCTGTGTTAAGGGTAAAAAACACATAAAACATAAATTTGAGCGTCCAGACTACGCAAACAGCTGTATAGCGTATTTGAGTACTTTTCATGTACTAGGATCGAACCCGAGATCGCTAGTGGATCATCCAATTGATACGACCACCGAATCAACACGTTTTCTTTACGCCGAAGCGCTTAAAAATTATTACGTCTACTAAATTTAAAAATAAAAAATAAAACACGCTTAAAAGCCCTGACTTTTTAGTTATAATTCGTCAATTTCCGAAACAATAAAAGTTTATTACATTAACAACATAATTTCATCTAATAAAATATTTAGACGTAAAATCCTAATACGACTTAACGCGCTGAAGCAATCAGTCTAAACAAAAAGCACAAAGACGAACCGCTTCTAACTGCTTTGAACCACTTTGATCTGATTTGATTGCATGCCTCGATGAAGCTGATAGGGATAAATGATTCCATTTGGACCATTAAAAGCTTTTAGGTTATCGAAATGAAATTTTAAAAGATTTACGCTCAATCCTTTGATTGACGAGGGTTTGGTCAAGCGTAAGATTACGCGAATCTTTTCGTATTTTGATCTTTATAAGGAGATATATTTTGTAATGTAAAGCATTTTCGTATTTTTATTATTTTTCTGTATTAATTAAAATATAGACCAAAAACATACGCATAATTTCCCGACGACTGCAAGGAATTTGATAAATCTCTTTTGTGTGTTCATTAATCTAAGGAGAAGGTTTGTATTATTAAAATCATATATTCATAAAAAAGTGTGTGTGTCAGCTCCGACGCACGACTGGAGTCCTTCAGACTGACTGTCGAAATAGGCACAAAAAAAGCTGATAAATAAACGAATCAAATAACGTTATCTAGGTGACGTCATTAGAAAACATCGTAACGCCATCATTCGGAATCCAATAGGGTTTCTATAGATGGCGCACAAAAACGTAACGAGGTCATCCGTTCCGTAGATTTCACTCCTCATATTTTTTCATACCGGGGGCCTTATATGAAAATCGATTCATAAGGAGTAAACTCCAAAAAAAAACCGAAAAACTAGATAGATAGATAGATAGATACTCTTTATTGTACACAACAACAATCAACACAATAACATATCACAAATAAAAATAAAATAAAAATAAAACAGTGTACAAAGGCGGTCTTATCGCTAGAGTAGCGATCTCTTCCAGACAACCTTTGGGCATATAGGACACAGCGTAGTGAAAAAGCGGTAGGGGAAGTGTATACAGAGAAGTGACAATTAGTGTCACCTAGAACAATATCAAACTATCGAGTATAAATACACATACATATACAGCACAATACATACATACATACATAGATACATACATACAAACATATATATATATATATATATATACACAGACATACATACACATATATATACATACGCATAAAAATACTATACCTACATATAAACGAAATACATATAATATGAATAATAGCATAGAATACAAAATACAAGTGAAGCGATACTCCTACAATATGTTATGCAGAGATAAAAACAATTATGACGTACTAAGTGACAAATAGTGCGCCTTGAGGTATTTTTTAAAGCAAGACAGGGATTGGGCTTGTTTTATAGGAAGAGGTAGAGCGTTCCAAAGTTGAACAGCTTTAACTGAAAAAGAATTGGAGTAAAAAGAAGTAGTGTGAGCTGGGATTTCGAGCATCAAAGTAGACTCAGATCTAAGGGTGCGTTCGTGTGTATTACAAAGATACTTGAAACGCTCCTTAAGGTACAGAGGTGTATCAGAATGAAAAAGTATACAATATAGTAGCGAGAGTATGTGAGTATTCCTGCGAAAGCGAATCGGAAGCCACTTGAGACAACTGCGAAATTCGGAAACGTGGTCATATTTGCGAAGACCAAATATGAACCGTATGCAAAGATTTTGAAGGCGCTCAAGCTTATTTAATTGCTCCTCTTTAAGATCAGGATAGCAAGTGTCAGCATAGTCAAGAATTGGTAGAAGGAGTGACTGTGCTAATGTGATTTTGGTAGGCAAAGGGAGGAAATATTGCAGTCGTCGTAGTGATCCGATAGCTGCAAATAGTTTACGGCTCATCTCACTCAGCTGAGGTGCCCAAGAAAGATGTCTATCGAAGATAATTCCGAGGTTTTTGACTGTGTCGCTGTAACTGATTACGGCGTTGTTATAAACGACTGGTGGTATAAGTGACCAATCTATTCGACACACAAGCTTAGGACTACCGATAATAATGACTTGACATTTTGAGGGATTTATGTTTAATCCGTAGGAGTTACTCCATCTATATATGTTCTTCAAGTCATTATTTAAATTGCTTATTGACGTAGGTAAATCTGTCAACTTAGCGTGAGAATAAATTTGAAGATCATCGGCATACAAGTGGTAGAGAGAAGATATGCGGAGAGTTATTGAATTTATGAAGATCGGAAATAAGAGCGGAGACAACACGCCACCTTGCGGAACGCCAGCATTAACGTTGGACCAGTCTGAATATGAATCCTGGACACGAACGCGCTGCCGACGACCAAACAAGTAACTATGAAACCAATCAATTGCTGATGGAGATATGTTAAGTGAGCACAAAACAGCCAGCAGTAAATCAAAATCCACTGCGTTAAACGCATTGCTAAAGTCCAGCAAGGTCAACACGGTGAGATTCTGACCGTCCATTGCCCGCCTAATGTCGTCAGTGATTTTCACAAGGGCCGTTGCCGTACTATGACCTTTACGGAAACCGGACTGATAAGGATTTAGGAGATCATTGGAAGAAAGAAATAAAGTTAGCTGTTGATGGACAAGACGCTCTAAAACTTTGGACAGGAAAGGGAGAATGACTATCGGGCGAAGATCGGAAAACGTAGAGGAATTAGGTTTTTTAGGTAGGGGAATGATTTGAGCGTCTTTCCAGCTAGTAGGGAATGTATTGGAACTTAGGGATTCGTTGAAAATATGGGTTATGACAGGAAGGACTGAGTCTATTATAGGAATGATCATATTACGGCTGATGTTATCGAAGCCCACTGCATTAGAACTAACAGCTAATATGCTCTTCCTAACATCACATTCAGACAATTGTGTGAAGGTAAAAGTTGACGAAGAGTCAGGAGTTTCAATGGCAGAGAGATGACTAAGGGTATCGGCTTTAGTCGCACTGTCTATAGTGACAGAAGAAGTAAAATGTTTATTGAGATTATTGAGATCAAAGGAATTTGAAGGCACGTATTGTTTGACTTTGCCGACTCCAAGTGTTTTTAGAAATTTCCAGATTTTTCCAGGATCTGCTTCCTCTGATATAGATGTGTGGATATGGCGTCGTTGTGCATCTCTACAAGCCTTGTTGCAACGATTTCGATGAGTTTTATACTTCTCCTTATTAGATGGGCTCGGACTAGATTTATATCGAGCTTTAGCTTTATTTTTTAACTGCTGCAGTGCTCTTATTTCAGCTGTTAACCAGGGAGCAGGAGCATGCTTAATACGCACAGGTCGAACAGGAGCGTGTATATCGAATAGCTGGGTCAGGAGAGAATTAAAAGCTGCCAATTTTTCGTCCACCGCAGACGCGACAAATACTCTATCCCAATCAATCCCAGCAGCATCTTCACGTAAACGGCTCAAGTCCATGCCTCCAAAACTACGCTGCAGAAAAATTCTTGACTTTGCCTTTGGGGGCCTAATTTTATAGGAAAGATATAAGAGATCATGGTAAGAGAATGCATCAGCTGGACACTGACCATGCTTTTCAACGTGATCAGATGAAGAGACAAGGATCAAGTCAAGAAGAGAGGGAGAGCAGTTAGGATAAGAGTGAGTAGGATTCAGGGGAAGGATGGACAAATTTGTGGAATTCACAAGAGAGCGCAAGCGTGAAGCTCTGCAGTCTTGCTTAAGCAGGCACGTGTTAAAGTCACCCATCACTACCGTATGGCTATATTGAGGAGTATATAGTTCTAACAGATTTTCGAAGGATGCAAAATAGTCAATAGTAAGTGATGGGTTATAATAGACACCTAGAAGGAGCTTTGTGCTAAATAAAAGGAGTTCAAGGAAGAGGTGATCAGGGCCATGTCCATCGTGAGAAATGGATTTGCTGATGATGTTAAAGGAAATGTGTGAGCGAAGATAGATGGCAACGCCACCACCAGTTCGCCCAACACGGTCGTTACGGATTAATTGGAACCCTGGAAGGGAATAGGAAGATGATGGCAGACAGGGTTTAAGCCAAGATTCACTTACCAAGATCGCATGAATGTTTTTATTTTGAAAAGATGACAGAATATCGGGATAGTGTGCAGGAATACTCTGCGCGTTAATGTGGATGATATTAAAGTTTTTTGAAACATCTTTAAATTGAAAGTCAAGAGTTTCGCTAAGAGAGGGAATGCTAAAAAAACTGGAGTCATTACTCCGAATTGCAGAAGAGGAAGAGGAAATAGAATGGAACGAATCATCATTGTCACTTGTCATAGATTTAGAAATAGAATGTTAGTAATATAAATATATAAATAACAGACCTATAATATACTAAATAAGTATTAATAACTAAAAATAATTAAATTAAAATAAAATTAAAAAAATAAATATATAAATAGAATATAATAAAATAGTATAAAGCTGTGTCTATAATGTGGTCCATACACCTGCCGGAAGTAGTGGAAACGGTGAAATATCTTTAAGTTATGCAAAGAAGTAATAACAAAAGAAAAAAAAAAGTAAAAAAAAAAAAAAACAACAACATGATAATGACATACAATAAGAAATAAAAAGAGAAAAAAGAAAGTCAAGAAAAGTAAGCAGGTAAACAAAGTATTAGATCGTTCGTCTTAAGTTATAAAAAACAGAATTAAAAATATAGAAAATTAACATTAAGGCAGAAGCTAAGAGAATCTATAGTTACTATTCTTAGTTGACAATAGTTGTATCCGAACGAGCGACATTGACAACAAAATCTTTACAAAGATATACACTATGGAATTTCAATGTCAGTACAAAAAGCATAGTGTCAAAGTCAATCGACAAGTACGCTGTCAGTTGTCACCAATGTCGCAAATATTTAATGTAAACAAATTTGTAAATATAAGGAGTATAATGAAATACTTATGTACCCTTCAAGTAAAACAAAAGAGAAAAAAAAAGATTAAATTTACAACAAGGTAACAAGGTACAGGTAAGAGATATAAAGGTGAGTAAAAAGAAAAGTGAGAATAACTTAATATAGTAATATAAACTACCTAAACACAAGCGAAATAATTCGCACTAGATGAGTATAGTAATTATCACTTCACAAAATTATAAAAACAAAAGTATTTAAATATAAGTTGATTTGAAATTGAACAAAAATAAAATAAAAATATAATTTACCGACCGTCAGACATGATGACGCTGTATCAAAATTAAAGCCTAAATTTGTAATTTTAATAATAATAAATATAAAATTTTAGAAATTAATTATTTTACAAAAGAAAAAAGCAAAAATAAATCCTTCAGCTGTTTATGCCGGTAGCAAGCAATTAACTATAAAATGATAAATAATTTATATGGAGTTATTGTGAGGGTTCTTCTAAGAAGTGAGGCAAACAACTTAAACTTAGCGTATTAATAAATATGATGTTACTACGAGGAGATAACTAATGAGCAGTATACTTAAATTACTTATTTTTTAAGACCCTTTTCGTGCGCGACGTTAATGGTTTTTGCTCGACACTTATACTTGCCGTAGTCTTCTCCGGTGTTGGGAGCTTCTGGGTTGTTGAGCTTGGGATGCCCTGGAGGTCCAACAAGCACTCCGCTCTGTGACGCTGACCGTCTGGCGTCACAATGTGAATGTAGCCGTCTCGCGTCCAGCAATTCGCTATGCCAAACCGCTGCCTTGCCTCCAAGAAGACTTGATGACGGGTCCGAGTTAGAAACTCGAACTGGGTGTATCCCGTACCCTTGAGTTTTGTCTTTGCGAACCAAACCCTATCACGAACAGCATTATCAGTAAACTTGATCACAATGGGTCGAGGTTTTTTATCTAGAGGTCGACCCAGGCGGTATGATGATTTGATACTGCTGCTCGAGAAATTGGCGAGGTTGAGGTGGTCCGCGACAATGGTGGTGACTCTTGCTGATGTGTCCTCAGATTTCTCCTCGGGCAGACCATGTAGCAACAGCATCTTGCGTCTCCTTCGCATCTCATGGCGGTCAAACTCCCTGTCCAGAAAATCAACCTGACGTTGCAATGCACTAAGGGCAGAGAATACAAAGGATCTAAATTTGCAGAAATCAGAAGTCAGTGATGTTGTAGAAGCTGGAGAGTTGGAGTTCACTTTCTGTAGGTCTCTCTGGAACTCATTCATAGTATTGATGAACATATCTGACATAGCAGAGATAGACTCCTTCACTGATTCCATTTTTAGTTGTCTGGTGATATGTATTAGTTCAGAATTTTACGTTTAAATCTAGGAATGAAATAGCCAGCAGGTAGTATGAACTGTTACTATTAAATCTTCATAAAAAAACTAGTGAAACTTTTGGAATATGAATTAAAATTCAATTAAAAATATAGCACTAACAAAAAATGTGTATTGTCACTTTCACACCTACCCTCGAAAAAAAACTAGGTTTTTTTATGTTACTAGGTCGGCAAACAAGCGTACGGCTCACATGATGGTAAGCGATTACCGTAGCTTATAGACACCTGCAACACCAGAAGCATCGCAAGCGCGTTGCTGACCCAATTCCCAATCCCCCCAGGAGCTCTGGTCACCTTACTCACCAACAGGAACACAATACTGCTTGAAAACAGTATTATTTTGCTGTGATCTTCTGTAAGGTCGAGGTACTACCCCAGTCGGGCTGCTCCATATTTTGAGCAGGAAATTCCTGCTGTGCCCTACCTCAGTTGTTACAGTTACCTGATGACAACTAGTTTCTAACTAAACACTAGACATCTATTGCGTTGGTATCCATATTAACTTTGGACTGAGTTTGTAAATTGTCGAAACTGATGTTTGACGTCAACCAATCTGTTCGTTACGTTACTGGTAGTTTAATCCTTGTTAGTGTTCTGAACAATAGTTGTTGCAATGATTCAGACAAGAGTAAAATATCGTCTAAATCCGAGATGGACTGAATATCCTAATGGATAAGTAATTTAAATTTAGATTGACCAAAACTACTTACAATACTTTAAATACTTTTCTTATAACAAAGTACTTGCGCCACGCGGTTTTACCCGCTTAATTTCTGATCCCGTGGGTCTGTCGGGATAAGAAGTAGCCTATGTGTTATTTTAAATTTTCAGCTATCTACATACCAAGTTTCATTAAAATCGGTCCAGTAGTTTTTGTGTGAAAGAGTAACAACTTATATACACACATACATATATCCTCTCAAAATTTCACATTTATAATATCACTAGGACATCACAAAATCTATTAAATCTACAATCTACACCTACAACGCACTAAATTAATATCAGTATTAAAACAATATAACTAAAACGTGACTAACTCTAGCAAACGTGTACCCCAGAATGTACACAAGCGTTTGGTGCTAACTTTGACATCCTTCAGAGCCAATGACAAAAGCAAGGTAAGTGAATCTATTCTATCTGTTCTATTATTGTCTACGTAACATTTTAATTATGTAACAATATTTAGATATATCTGTATATTTATACAATAGAGCATAATACATTACCTAACACCTTATGGATTCAAATTCAGAAACTAGTATAAACTTGAACAAAACAAAAATATATAACCCTATTTGTTTCATACGAGTATGAAGTGCTTTTTGCACACTTAACGGTAAAAGAAGATATATTAAACGGTTTTATTTAGCTCACCCCGTTTGTTTTATTTATTTTTTATTATTTATTCTTGGGTCAAATTTAGTAATTCAAATTTCACCCTCTTCCTGTCAACCGATTAATCTGAAATTTTGTATACACTTTGGATTTTGGTGACAATACAATTATGTTTATTCATTAACATTATAAATTCAAGATGGCCGCCGCAACAAAATGGCGGATAATTTATGTTTTATTAATCCCATCAATATGGGTATCAAATGAAAGAACTCAACAAGCAGAATACAATATACTATAAAAAATTGAAATCCAAGATGGCGGCCGCTACAAAATGGCGGATAACGTAGGTTTTATCAATCCCATCAATATGGGTATCAAATGAAAGGGCTCAACAAGCAGAATACAATATACTATAAAAAATTGAAATACAAGATGGCGGCCGCTACAAAATGGCGGATAACGTAGGTTTTATCGATCCCATCAATATGGGTATCAAATGAAAGTGCTCGACCAGTATAATCAATGTACTATATAAAATTAAAATCCAAGATGGCGGCCTCTACAAAATGGCGTTTAACTTAGGTTTTATCAATCCCATCAACATGGGTATCAAATGAAAGGTCTCAACAAGTAGAATACAATTTACTATGCAAAATTGAAATCTAAGCTGGCCGCCGCTACCAAATGTCTGATAACAATTTTTTATCAATCCCACCAATATGGGTATCAAATAAAAGGGCTTGACAAGAAGAATACAGTGCACTATACAACCTCAATATTTAAGATGGGCCTTGCAATAATGAAGCACTAAATGAATTAAACAGAATGCGAAATAAAAACTAAAAACTAGAAAATAAAAATAGGTAAAAAAACTTTTTAAATTAAACGGTTTTATGTTAAACATACATTGCAATGTTTAAGATAAATGTACTAAAAACCAAAAAATAATAAAATAGATACAGTCGTGGGAATTATAAACATATGCATAGACTAGACTAAAATAAAACCGTGGGGCACGTCAATTGTCTACAAATTATCGACTTAATGTGCGATAGAAGAATCGTTTAATTCGTCGTTAAAATAGGCAGTTGGCCCGCAGACGGTGAGGAAATTACTTACTATTTTCTTGCTCATGGAAATTCCAATAGTTACATACACTCCATGTAAATAAAAGAGATGTTTCAACTAGTTTATCGTTGGACATTCACACTGCTGGCTGGCGAGGAATCGTTTCACTGCTCGTAGTTTGTCTTTAATCGACAAAACATATGATAAAAGTACTACTCGCTCACCACTATGAAACCCTAAAACTCGCTTATAATCGAGCTTGCTAGCTTGTTTCCACATTCTAGCCCTACTTATCACACGTCCATCTTTGTCGGTTGAACAACTGCATAATTATAGTGTAACATTACAAAACAAACATTTTAATCAACGATTGTAGACAATTGACGTGCCCACGGTTTTATTTTAGTCTAGTCTATGCATATGTTTATAATTCCCACGACTGTATCTATTTTATTATTTTTTGGTTTTTAGTACATTTATCTTAAACATTGCAATGTATGTTTAACATAAAACCGTTTAATTTAAAAAGTTTTTTTACCTATTTTTATTTAAGTGGCTATTTCGATTGGTACGAGTTCTCGAAGGGTGCTAACCTTTCTGAATCGATAAAAAGAATTCGGTTTAACGGTAAAACCTGCCTGCGTTCACGTTCGAACTCTGTGTTCTTTTTTATCCATTCGATACGGGCCTTTCGTTTTTGTTTCGTTCTAATTGGTAATTTTGGGCAAGTGAAATGTTTTGTTCGAGGATTAGTTACGAGTGAAATTCAAATTAACTTTTTTTACCTTGTTGGGGCTTGTGTAAACCGTATAATGTAGGAGAAAAATAATCAATGATTTTTATTTTGTAGTGTATTGTAATACATATTTATAATATACAAATTATTTGCCTTATCCTTATACAAAACAGCAAATGTCGCGGTTGTTACACAATTTTAAAAATATAAATACGAAATTGTCTATGACTGTATTTATAGAAAAGCTACTGAACTGATTGAAGTGAAAGACGTAAATATTTCGAAATTCAGGACAGCACATAGGCTGTTTTTTATCCTAAAATAATGTCATTTTTTTAAATAAGAATTACTTTTCTTTGAAAATACTCGAATTCTAGGTAAATCTTTATGGAAAGTAAATCTCCTAAACTGACTCTCCGTGTGCTTTTCAAGAAAAAGTTCAATAAATTTTTTGTATAAGATATACCTAAGACGCCGCGTTGGCGCAACGGTCACAGCCATGGATATACCTGTTGCGCTGGTGTTGTCAGATGACATGGAAAAATAATCATACTATAAAAAAATTTATGGCTGAAAACGTAAGTATAATTAATAAAATAATTGAAGAATTATTATTAATAAAGTAAGAGTTAGAAATAATAAACATAAATTGTCGTTTCTTTATTTTCAGGTTAGATTGTATATAGATTTAAATAATTTTTCTTACAATGTAAATTAAAATTTAACGAAATAAAAACTTTATTTTCAGAGCAACGCAATTAGTTTATTTAAAAAAAATACCTTATAATCATTTGTATGCAATAAACTAATAATCTATACAAATAAATAAAATTGGAGGTCTGTTTGTAATATTAAAATAACCGCTTTTACTAAATGCATATGGATGTATACACGTTACATATACCAAAATATATTTTTGTTTACAATTTTTGTCTGTCTGTTTGTTCTGACTTATCTCTGAAACGGCTGAACAGATTTTTGATGGAAATCTCACTGGTAGATAGCTGATGCAATAAAAGTAACTTAAGCCACTTTTATTTTAGGAATTTATTTATTTTATAACTGTGACGAACTGAACAATAACTTTTTGTTAAATTCTACGCGAACGAAGTCGTGGGCACAGCTAGTTAAATAAATATAAATCAAATTCATTTTGAAAACGTAAAATATATTATCATATCTCCATGATGACAAGAGTCCACTTCATCGTTCGATTTAAACCGCCAAAACCATCGAATAAATATCAATGATACTCAAACGGAACGAAAACGTGAACATTTCTCCTTAAAAATGTAAATAATTTATTTGAAAATACATCGAGTTTGGGATACAGTATTTTTTATACCTAAATCGTTAAATCAGGTTACACAACGAGAATTTGCGTTACAAAATTTCTGGTAGGTAATTGAAATAACCTAAATTATAAGTGTAACTGGAGTAGTTGGCGAAGATATCCACGAAATATCAGATCAAAAACTTATCAGTTGTGCTTATTAGTTTGATACCGTTGTACATCGTAGCAATCCGAGTCTTATTAGAAACGTTTTGAACAGATCTCTTAACTATTAATGCTCTGAACAAAGTAAAACTTAAACATTCGCGAAACCCCCATTATAATTATTGCCGGTGCATTGTTGAATGCTTTATACATAAATACATTTTAATTCATATTAATAGCACATGTAAGAAACGTTGTACAATTTATACTTTCTATTGTGAAAATTTTAATGCGCGAAATTAATTACTCAACTAAATTAGGGCACATCAGGAAGTTTTCTGCTCAAAATATGGAACAGGTGAGGTAGTACCCAGCCAGTAGTGACCAGATTTCCTGGGGGAATCGGGGATAGAGTTGATAACGCGCTTGTGATGCTTCTGGTGTTGCAGACGTCTATAATCTACGGTAATAGCTTACAGTCAGGTGAGCCGTACGCTTGTTTGCCGACCTAGTCATATATTTCAAAAATAAAATTGTAAAATGTATTACAAAATACGTCAAAATGAATAGTTTTGAACATGTTTTAGCAATTGTCTACGCAGACCATCCAAAAAACAAAGAGACTTCAAAAAAGGAGGAAGCTTTATGAAATGTTATCAGAAATAACGGAATAATTAAGACATTTGTCGATTGTATTTTCCTTAACATTTTAGTTAAAATTACTTAAAAATAATTATAAAAACACCTTTAGATATGAAGGACAAAAATTTTAGGTTAAAAATGAAGACATAACATACTTAACTACTTTCGTTTCTTTTGTAATTTATAATATGAATATATTAAAAGTTTAAAAGTTATAGCATACATTTCACGAGTTTTATTCTCTTAAATCTCCCCCAACTATCTTAAGAGTATCTATTACACTAAAGGAATCTCTATTTTATACGTAATGTTCCACTAGAGAGAAATGAAGACATATTTTTACCTAACAAAGTTTAGAACTGAAATAGAAATTTAAAATTATTTCATTACTTTTTTTTTGGCGATTTATTATTATTATTTTTTTTTTTTGTTAATACTTTTAACAAAATAGCAAACAAAAGTACAAAACTTATATTTAGTTTCACGTTTTTATTACTTTCATAGAATTTTTACAAATTTTGGAACTAGGTTTTGCGTATACATTGTTTCCTAAAATTATTTAACTGCTAAAATTATTTAACTTCAGCTTCGCTCGCATTGAATTTTTTTTAATAAAAAAGTATCCTATGTTAATTCTAATATCTCCGATAATATGTGTAAATAGTTTTACGATGATCGGTTAAGTAGTTTTCGCGTGAAAGCGTAACAAACAAACTTACATTCACATTTATTATATTAGTAGGGATATAAAAATACGTCATAGATACATTTTCTAAGTCTAAGATTTGTGTTACTTTGTAGCAAGAATGACAAATATTTTAGAAGCTACTTTTTCATTCTATATGACATTAGATTAATGATTCTTTGGTCTGATCTAATGAGCTTACATTGAGAGGTCACGGAAAATATCATCAGACATAAGAGCAGGTCATCACATAAGGTACAGCTTACACTGTCTCAGTCAGTCATCTGGAGTTGTATTCCATTCCTTGATCAGAAATTATATCATCTTCATTACTTATAGCTGGTAATAATAATAACAAAGAAGAAAAAGAAAAATAAGCCAACTCAAGGTTACGAATTGTATTGAATTTGTTTTTTTTTTTAATTTATTTCTACTCTTGGTCTTCTTGTATCTTTGAGTGATACCTATACATATAAAAGATATAAAAAAAGCCCTCGGTAGAGATTACCTCCTCCGGAAAATAATTGATGTTGAAATGTAAGAGAGCGCTAAGCGGATGTTAAATACGACGTCTAATGGAAAATACTTAATCATAATTATAATATGAAAATCATATATAAACATAGAGATCCTTAGGACTTATCAAAACATCAAACGATGGAAAATTCACTTCTAAATGTCATCAAGAGCCCTTAAAACTTATTCCTTTGTCACAAACGTTTATAACGGCGACTGTCGCTTACCGTGACATTAACAACGTTATCGATTCTCTTCACCGTCACGAAAGTTCTGTTTTCCTTGTTGACAATTAACAGGACTTTTAACTGCATCTTTGAACGTCTCTTTTAAAACAATCCCTTCTTTTTATTTTGTTAGAGTTTTGGACTTTTTGTTTGATAAAAATGTATGTATCCACAATATGATTACTAAAGATATTATTTAAAAAAAATTGAAATTAAAAGCACCAAAAGTGACAATAGACAAGTAACAAAAAAGTAAAAAAGTACACAGTAGTTATTTGTTGTTTCGTTTTTTAAAAACAGCAAGATTCCTTAAGACGTTAATAAATGAGAAAATGACAATAGATAAAAATATCAAGACAAAGAGTTTGTCAAAAAATTTGGCGATGGTCTACACTAGCCGATAGCATAGCTTAAGCCTTAAACTCCTAATTTTAGTACGAGTAAGAACAAATCTTTTAACAATTATCTGAAAAACTATCTACTTAACTATCTGAAACATTAATTTTTAATGTCCATCATGACTATTTATAATTCGTACTCCTACTTGAAAGGCCGGCAACGCGCCTGCTAATCCTCTAATGTAGCGGGTGTCTGTGGATGTTGTTTTCACTTAACACCAGATGAACCAACTATCCGTTTGCCCCCTCTTACGCTTCAACCTGTAATATCCCACTACTGGGCATAGGCCTCTTTCCCCATGTAGGAGAAGGATCAGAACTTAATCCACCACGCTGGTCCAATGCGGGTTGGCGGATATATTCCCTACTATGAGTAACGATCGCTATCAGGTGTAAATGATAATAACCGGGACCGACGGCTTAACGTGCTCTCCGAGGCACGGTGGGGAGACCCACAAGGACTGCACAAACACCCAGATCACGGCAAACACCTGTATGGCCAATACAAATGTTTGTCATGTGCGGGGATCGAACCCGCAACCGCCAGCGCAACAGGTACAATCCATGGCTGTAACCGTTGCGCCAACGCGACGTCACCTCCACGGGCGGTGCCCCCTCTTAAATAAAACAAAAAAGAATATTGGTGGAAACTTTCGAATCCTTGTACAAAAAGAGAAGATTCAGCACAGATGCAGTGTAATTAATTATAATATATACCATCGTATTAGTGAATCCAATTTTACGCATGAACTCTCTTTATACGTATAAAAGAGATTTTAAATTTCGGTGAATAAGACTATATTCGAGTTTAATTAAAAACAGTAGACGTAACAATCGCTGTACAAAGTGCTATCATTACAAAGGAGACGCGATGATTGTTCTGCATGCAATTACTGTGAATAGTCCCCGATGAATCATTGACTCGCTGGTCGTCATTGTGGATTCTGTACGAATATTCGTAGGAATTCGTGTGTGTTAATTTTCACCAATATCGAATGTATAAATTTACAATCGATTATGTGACGTCAATCCACAATTACATGACAAAAATATTTACTATGGTCAAGATCTTTTTTAAACGTACACACAATTTAGTCGGCTCCTAATGTAGAAAATTGCTACCTATGTTTAAGGTAACAGCCGTGTGGTATACTCGTGCAAACAAATTATAAAATAATAAAAGGCTATTTTTTGAGGTGATAACCACCGATGATCGATGACCACCGGCGGCATTCACGAAAAAGGACGACGTTACGCTCCGCAATGTCCCGTTCTACTCAATGATAGTATAATTATGGAATATAGACAGATGCGGCTTGCACCGCAAACAGCAATATCTTATTTAACCATTATTTAATGGAAAATCGTGACGCTTAAAAAAATCAAAACGCTATTTTATTAATAAAAGAAAATCATGAAACAAAAAAGACCAGTAATTTTGAGTCGGCGGGCAATAATAATTAATTAATTAAATTCATTAATTAATTCCACAGAAATGATTTATTAAAAACGCCATCTGTATGTGTAATAGACTGGATGAATCCAATTTCAAAAAACAAAAATTATTAGTGAAACATACAAAAATTCAATGGTAGCGACGATTCGCCTTGTAACATCCTACTGCTGGGCATATGCCTTTTTCTCTATGTAGAAGAAGGATATGAACTTAATCAACCACGTAACTCCACTGCTGGTTAGCAGATATATTACTAAGAGTCGCTGTCTGGCATCTATGTTAATAACCAAGAACGACGTTTTAACGTGTTCTCCGAGACACGGTGGGGAGACTCAATGACAGATAACTAGACCGGAAAGAAATAGCTGAGAATTAATCGTGACCGCAATGACCGGTACGAGCGCCCACATGGTGCACGTACCACTACACCAGAGCGATGTCAAAGGCAGCGCATGCAATTAATGTGAATAGAGGCTGATGAGTGACCGAGGTTGCTGATCTGTTAATAGATGCGAATAGAGATGACGGTGTTATCGTAACTAAAAGTTTATCTACGAGTAGATTTAATGGTTTTTGAGTAATTAAATGATGATGAATATTATGCTTTAGAGATACAAATCGCGTTATAGATTGCTAAAGCCTAATCGGGTGACATACGTTTGTTTTATATGTTTCTAGGTCCTTGATAAGGGATTATTTTTTACAAACAAGTATAATTGGAACCAGAAAATACCGAGATATTGTGATATTTATTGTTAATTACTAAACGCTTTTGCGATTAAAAATACAAGTAATATGTTTTTATAGCCTATGGTTATAATAGAAAATGTAGATTTTGAACGTTAGAACTCTTGTAAATTTCTTTTTGTGAATATTTTAATAAATTGTAAACTTCTTTTTATGTGTACAATAAAGAGTAAATTATTATTATTATTGTTGTGAATATATTCGAGTTATTAAGAAGATTTTTTGTTATTTATTAAATAGTTATGTCTAATAACCAAGCGGTAAAAGTTTAAATATTTTATATTTAAGAATCACTACCGAATTTTTTTTTTAGTAGATGTAACTTATTCTAATTTATCAGTCTTAAGACTAAATTGTACTTTTTAATGTGGATACAGAAAGGCATCAATGTTCTTAATAAATTTACTATCGTATTTTGTAACGAAAGTTGTTTGTCAGTACCTGAGGACACAGTACATTATTTTTTGAAGCCTATTTACTAAGGATATCTATAAAATGTCACCCTCTTTTGACCCAAAGAGCCGATCTAACCAACATTTGTTAAACTTACAAGCACATAATATAAATATGGATCAAAATCTGCGGTTTGTTTAGGCTTAAACATTATTATACGAGAAATATATTCAGTATCAAATATCTGTAATATCAAAGGCATTTAATATTATTTGACGTGATTAGCATTCAATACAAAATTCTATATTAATATCCTGCAATAAACGAGATCGCGTAACGATATTAAATCGGAGTATCGGGTTTGATAGAAAATTAGTTAATTTATTCATTGTGAATGGCGTTTGTTGCATTCACATCACTGATATGCATGTTTTATAATTCTTCATGTCAACTGAATTATTATGTTATTGAATTTTGGTATTCCTTATTGTACTAAAACTAGCTGTCTGTGTCCCGCGATCTGACCCGCTTAATTTGAGGAAAAACGTACTGACTAAAATATTTTTATAAAATTACTGTACAACTCGGGCGAATTACACAGGTGCGCAGCGCGACGCGGCTTATTTTCGTTTGATTTTACATTATCTTCTAAATTATGCGACCAAATTAAATTCTATAAAAGACAAAGTTTATCTTCATAAAATTGTCTTGTTGATAAAGTATTTTTCTTTCGTAACGATTCATATACCTGGCTAATAATAATGCAGTAAAATCAACTGTTAATTTGTTTTGATAATTAATTCGTTTCAGAGCTATTTTAAAACTATGATATCTTATAAGATATTAATTGAAATCAAGTCAAGGAAAGTTTTGACCAAAAAGAAATATTTGAAATGAATAACATATTTAGTTGGAAAACGATTTATATCATGTCTGTAAAACAATCTTTGCAAATATTGCATTATTTTAGAACAGAATTGATTAGCATAAAAAAGTTTATAGTGAATTAACCTTAAAAGATAGACATATGATATTGCGGACTTTTTTATAAAACTTTTAATGGCGATTAACTCCGTCATACGTAATTTTTGGATAGGTTTAACCGTTTACGCAGCGCTCTCAAAAAAGAATATTTTTACCGTTTTCGTTACATTTCTTACCAATGCTCGGCTCCTATTGGTCGAAGCGTGATGTTATATAGCCTATATGTTATGATGATGTTATATAGACTATACAACAAAAAAATAATTTTTCAATTCAAATCAGTCGTTTCTGAGATTGACGCGCTTAAACAAACAATCAAAGAAACAACGTTAATCTGTCGGTCCCGGTTGTTATCATAATTACATGATAGCGATCGTTACTCATAGAAAGGAACATATCCGCCAACCTGCAGTGTAACAGCGTGGTGAATTAAACTCCAATCCTTTTCCTATATGGATAAAGATGCCTATGCCCAGCATTGGAATGTTACAGGCTGAATCTGAATGAGCCTGAAATTTAAGTAAAGAATGTTGACGTGTACCTATGTGATGTGCGCGCGCGCGCGTATATATATGTGTGTGTGTGTGTGTGTGTGTGTGTGTGTGAGTGTATTTATGTGTATGTGTGTGAGTATAATAACACATTACATAGGTAATAAAAAAAGGATTTTGTGTATAAAGGATAGTTATACATCACAATACCTAATGCCCGCACTTCAAACCATGCAGTAAAAATGAAAGACCCCAAAAAAGCAGAGATAAGATAATAACATCGAGTTTCCGACTTCGCAACGTGAATAAACCTTTTGCTAAACATTACTCGTATCTTTTACAAAACCATCTAAATTACATAGCTGTGCTGACAAAAATACACATTTACATCAAAACATGAACCGTATACTTTGTAAAATCCACTAATGATATAAAAATGTGTTCCAACAATAATTCTTTTCACAAAATTAACAAGACTCTCATGTCATTACGTGCTAAGCTAAATAGAAATTAAAGTTTGTATTTTTACGAATTTTCAACGCCTCGTATAATTTGAAAGTCCTAAGATAATGCGGTAAAATGTTTTTAATTTGCTTTAAGTATTATAGTTATAATATAAATAAATCTGTACGATTTTATTTTTGTGTTACCCACACATTAGGAATTCTAAACATTTTTGAATATCATATCAAAAGCTGGAGCGGTCAATTTTTGATATGATATTCAAAAATGTTTATAAATAAATCTGTTTTGCCAGTTGTTTTCAATCTCAAAATAATAGACTATTGTATAGTTCATCAGTGAAAATATAAATATTACTTAATAAATTTATGTAAACGAAAATAGTATTTTAGTGCACGTCCATTATATAGGTATAATTTAATGTTTTAAGTAAGCAAACATAATTGTTACTTTAAAAACGCGAATAAGTAAATACTTTTTGTAGATAAGATTAAAGTAAAATCTGATTTTAAAATAAAGTATGTTATTTCAAAATGCAGAAACACTTAAATATTTAGTTTATTGTATGTATTATAAAAGCGAATAAGTCGACATTTTGTTGGAGTATTCTAGAAGGTAAACATTTATACAACAGGTGTGACAATATGTGTTTTTATGTTCTAAGTTGTAGGTACTGTTTTTATATTTTGTTATTGAATAGAATATATTTTACTGTTTGATTTTTTATACAATTAGGTTGGCAAATAAGTGCACGGCTCACTCGATGGCAAGCGATTACCGTAGCTTATAGACCTCTTAATACCACAAGCATCGCAAGCGGGTTGTTGACCCTATCCCCAATTACCATCAGGAACTCTGGTCATCTTACTCACCAACAAGAATACAACACTGCTTTAAAGCAGTATTATTTAGCTGTGATCTTCTATAAGGTCGAGGTACTACCCCAGTCGGGTTGCTCCATATATTGTGAGCACGAAATTTCCTGCTGTGGCCTACCTCACTTATCAATATATATTTATATTATATCTAACGAAAAAAGTCTTTTTGACCGATTTCTGAATTCTCAACACGACTGTATTTGACTGAGTCTGTGTAAATCGTTTTGTTATAAAAAAAAATAAAACAATTTTAGAGTGAGATAGAAATACAAAAATTTTATTGGTTAAGTGTAAAACTTCAATACGCGCACTAGCACGTGGTTCAATGACCTCTGTGACATTACTTCAAAAGTTTCCATGTGAAAAATTTCAATGTCACCCATATATAGATTTCATGTTGGATTACATGTAACGTATCTCTTATTCATAGTAATTAAGTTCATAATCGCTCAATAATTAAACATTGTATACAATAGAACCACACTTGAGCCAATCAAATGTCATCTGAATAATTCATCACAGGAATCTAGGTCGAATTTAAATCGAATTTAAATAATTTTCACTATTACACAGCATTAATACCTTTTACCGCATGTATGATCAAATAAATGAATGTAACACAAATTGTTATTGTACTTGTTTTAAATTAAATAATTAATTAAAATTGTAACGAATTAAATTTGTTACTGTAAACGTTATTTCTGTCCTTTAATGAGTTTGGATTTTTGCCTCGAGGTTAAAATCATTATCTCATTATGTATCAGTAATGATTATAATAAGCAGTAAAAATAGTTAATTTTCATAATTTATTATTTATGTCATCTGTCGAAAGTGTATATGAAGCCTGTTTGAATAAAAATACTTTTGATTTTGATTTTGAGATCACTATTTTTAAATTTAGAATCTTGATATGTTTTGATGAATTTTCTGTATAATGTTACTTCAAATGTGCAATGGAGTATTAAATAAGTAAAATTAAGACTAAAGAAAGTGTTGACTAAAAATACAATTCCTATACAGTGGGTTTGTGACTTCACTTTTTTGGTTTTAATTATCTCTACGATATTTTATGAGTGAAATAAACATAAAATCCGAGATGGCTTCAACCTTAGTTGAGTTTTTTAAGATTAAAATTTGTCATTAAAATTAATTTCATGCACAGTTGAAGGAAATATCTATGGGGAGAATTCTGAGAAATTAATATCTGCCAACTGGTAGACAACCAGCGTAGTGGGTTAAGCTTCAACCTTTTCTTTCATAGGAGAGAAACACGCTTCCTATATTAGAATTCGTTGACAACGTTATATTATAATACGCACACTTTTTTATATAATTAGGTCACGTGCCTAAACAAAGGAATAATAAACCGGATTTTACGTTATTAGCTTTTATATTCATTGAATGTTTGAAAATAAAAACAGAATTGGCAAATGCACCAATAACAACAAATGTAAGAGAAACTCGAACTTACAAAGTAATGTTTTTAAAATGAAAAATATAACGCGATCCGATAGGAATTCGGTTTTGTTTTCAACTTGAGGTTATTGAAGTTTGTACGGCTTGAGTCCAGTTGGCTGCTCCGCTAAGTCTCGACCTTAGATCAGAAAATGTAACGAAAGTTGCATGGAATATGGTAAACAAAATGCGATTATATCACTCAAATAAAAACGATATTTAAGATAATAATATAGCTGTAAACAAAACTAATCAGTATACTGTTTATTCATTAATTAATGGTAAAAGCTATTAGCGTTTTAAATACAAAAATTTTTAGCATCAAAATTATAATCTTAACAGCAATAGCTACTAAATAGGATATATAGATAAACGTATGTCATAGTGAACGATAAATTTTGCTTTTAACATTGAATTACTTGACGATGACTAAGGTATAACACAGTTCCATACACCTTCGAACTTTAAAGCCGATCGATGGCGGGGTAACCATCCAACTTTGACTTTGAAATACACTGGCCAAAGACGGCCAGCGGAGTCTTCAGTGCGACAAAACCAGTACTGCGGTCACCAATCCGCCTGCCCAGCGTGGTGACTATGGGCAAAACACATGAGTTCACGTTATTTTTGGCGTAAACTTGTGGAGGCCTATGTCCAGCGGTGGACTGCGATAGGCTAAAGTCGTGATAACATTTAATGACACTTGGGAATTTATTCATGATATTTTTTCACATAAATTTAACAAATAAAAAATTATCGTTAGTCATAAGACACACACTTGCTACTTTGAAAGCTAACGTACCTGATCTAAGCTTTAATCGGATCAATGATACCAAACGTCAGACAGTAATCCGAATGAGCAACGTAATAAGTTGAGCGATGCAATTTACATTCAGAAAGTACAGTGACTTAATTGAAGTACTTAGCAATGATTTCAGTTTAAACGAATGTTCTCGTAGCAGTGCTTTGTTTGACACGTTTCTGACATTCGTTTTTATTACTCAAAATAATTATCTTTGGTTCTTTTTTGGAGCTCCACCTTAATAAGTAGATAAGGTAATTTAACAAGAGAATCTGAATCCTATATTCAGGAGTTTCACAACATGCACTAACTATTAAAAACAACTGCATAACCTACGAAATAAACCAATTACTGTAACCTGCGCCAACGTGTCTTTATTATTTATGTTTAATATTTTTGGTTTACATGACAGAATTTATTATCATTAATCTTAAAAAAAATTGTTTCAAATTTATAATATCTTTATTACCACATGAGCTTATGAAAGCTCATGAAATCTATGACAAGTCATTTAAATTCAATTAGCTTCAATTCCATTACGTAAAGGCTTTAAATATATAATACATGTTGTTAAACAGTTCAAATTGGATACAAAATGGCGACGCGTAACATTCACAAAAAGAAAATAATGTTAAACAAAATTAAATTTCTCTTTTGTTTTTGAATTCAAGATGAGCATCTCTGTCATCAGACGCGTCCGTATGATTAGTTCGTTTAAAAAAAAAACGCTGAATAAATTTGTATTCCGACGGTTTCATTCAGCGCAGTTTTTCCATTTAAAATGAATTATCGCCAGATGAGGAAAGAATAGAGTCACTTACCTGCCTTGAAATCTCTGACTTTGCAAGTTTGTTGTGTGACATACGTTCGATCATTTCTACAGACAGATTTTATTAATATTGGTTGTTTTATAACTTCAACGAATTGTTTTTCCGGTGTGTTTATTACTTTAATCTCAATCTGATTTTTTTTAATAATTACAGTGTTTTTTTTAGCTTACTAATAGAAATAAAACAAATGATATGACTTTATTTCTAAGACAAAATCAGAACTATAAGAACACTGAACCAAAAAATACAGTAATTTAATAATTTCATTATAAGATTTATTATTTATTGGTTCTTTGCGAATATTATAGTGTAAAATGTATTCTTGTTTATTGAGATCGTAATAAAAACGTAAAAAATATATGTTTTATGGAGCATCGTGGTCGACTTTTTCAACACTTTTTGAAAATAGAAGAGCGCAATTTTTGTTACAATAATTTTAAGGAAAATAATATATTTAATTTATTTTATATCTGACAAAGATTAAAATGATTCTCTCTTTTCAGCCAAACTCAAAAATTACTTAATCCTCCTAACTTTTGACTAGATTTTAGTGATTCTGTTTTATTTGTTCGAAAGTTGTTATTTGTCATTTAGTTTCATTTAAATTTTAACAAGATCTACACAATTATGTGATAACAAGCAATTATTAAGCTGAAAAGTTCGATGCAATTTCTTCCCCTACCCGCGACATATACTTTTATCTTGACGCCTACGCCGCTGAGTCAGCAGTTAAGAGGTTGGTGTCACGTGATCTTTCAATGGAAGGACTTTATAGAGTTTGCACGATCCTCTTAAAATTCTTAAGATTTCATTTTGCACCTGTTGGGTCGGAATTTCTTCATTAATCGAATTCCAAAAGAGAAGGCACATTGCAGATACATCTTGTCTTGTGTACCAATAACTTAATCAAAGTATTTCCTCAATTGACTACGCAGTCTAGTGATTAAGATTTTTTATTAAATTTGTACTAATTAAAGACTGTTTTTGTTAGTATTAACCTTATGTATTATAGTTATGACCATGTTAATTGCAGAACTGTCAGACCAGAATTTAATTCTCAAATTTAGTCTCTACTTATAAGAAAATAAGGTCCGATTCTGTACATTGAAGATATTTTAAATATAATTTTAAGGAAATTTTAACGTACATGGATTTAGAGGCAGTAATGGAAAATTAAAATAAATTTTTCCGGCTCTCTATTTGTCTGTATCGTAGCCGCGCCGTGATTACTAAATAATTTGAAATGAATCTTTGTATAATTAGTGTTCATACTATAAGCTGAGACATAGAATATTTTTTGTTACGAGCCACAGTACGATTCCCTTGAGAGAGATGATGATAACAAAAATGTTTTATTTTCCAAGCAAAAACATGAGACAGCTTTTCATTCATGAAATATCAATCAATAATAATTTTTAACCGACTTTCAAAAAAGGAGGAGGTTCTCAATTCGACTGTTTTTTTTAGGCTGCTTTAAACATCAGCTTTCGATTAAAATAAAAATCATCAAAATCGATACACCCAGTAAAAAGTTATGCGGTATAATACAACGTAGGACGACTAAAAAAACGTCAAGTAAAAACGCATTATTAGACATAGCTCGAAAACTAGTTGTTAGATCTCAAAAAAATTAAAGTGGGCGAAATGAAACACACTACCTTTCGATTAAAAAAAAATTTCGAAATCGGTCCACCCAGTCAAAAGTTCTGAAGTAACATACATAAAAAAATAGTCGAAGACGAATTGAGAACCTCCTCCTTTTTTGGAAGTCGGTTAAAAAATATAACAATGAAAATACAATTAATTACTTCATCTACTTCAAAATCTGTAAATCTGATTTGGATCAATTCGATTATAATTCGAAATAAAAATTTACTATTGTGCACATATACGAGTATAAAGATGTTAAAAAATGATCAAAACTGTTTTTAGCGCTATAAATAGAAAAAAAAATTAAGTGGGTTCAAAAGTAGGTACTTTATATAATTAATTATTTTATGAGTTATATTTAAATTAGTAATTAAAATGTAGTTTACAGACCTTAATTTATTAAGTAATCTAAACAAGTAATATGAAATATTTTTAAATTAATTTCTTCTTCAATTTCGCCCGTAAGAGACTAAAATAAATTAATTAATGAATTAATTTTCGAACTATATTAACATCAAGTATCCTCTACAAGTTCATAAAAAAATATTCTTATTTGAATTTGAGTAGATAAGATAAAATTAATATTTTATTGAGAACAAGTTATGTATCTTTTATAGATGGAACTAATAATAATAATAATAATAATAATGAGTAATAAGAAGTAAAAAATATAGATTAGTTAACATTACTATTTGAGTAAAAAAATGCGTCAGAAATAGATTATAACCGTTATACAAGAAAAATTGATACCGGGGTAATAAATGAAAAATAAACGCCTCTCATTCAACATAAGGTTAAGGTACTTCTCCAGTTGTACTAGATATTTTAACTTTTTCAACAAAATACCTCAACATTATATATATATAAAAAAATCAGATGCCGTGATTTCATAGAATAATATTATAACATAAAAACAAATCATCAACGTATAATCAAATGTACAGGAAGATTAATATCACATACTGTGATAGATTTATTATTCTAAGTGACGCATCATAATAATTATTCGTTTCATTAAGATAATATTTTTATCTTTTTTTTTACAATAATATCAAAACTACGCGTCAGTGATTTTTAAAACAAGAATCGATATAAATATTAAATAAATATTCGTTATATTTGATAAGTTCTTTGGATCTTTAGAAATATTTATGTAATATTGTTTTCAAATAAATTATTAAAAACGACATGTAAAAAAATATATTTCAAGCAATGAGGTGTAGTCACAACGCGATTTTTTTTTATATGCAACTAGGTCGGCAAACAAGCGTACAGCTCACCTGATGGAAAGCGATTAACGTAGCCTACAGACGTATACAACACCAGAGGCATCGCAAGCATATTTCCAACCCTATCCCCAATTCCTCCCAGGAGCTCTGGTTACCTTAGTCTCCAGCAGGAACACAACACTGAAAGCAATATTATCAAATAACCATTCACACAGTTAATTCACACAGTTATTTAATGGATATGTAGAGTAAGTTGTGTGAAGAAGAAAGAAATACATGTTCACGCGTAATTCTGATATTTCTTTCTATTAACTCGCAGCAGAGCAGCATCGCGGTTCAACTCCAACTATTCTCTATTACAAGGAATCTTTTAACCATTTAACGTCTGTATACAATAATAATTTATAGTTGAAGAGGACCATTCAGCGACAACATGAAGGTCGCTTGATAATTTTTTCAGTTCGTGCGATTCATATAACCATCATCAATCATTCTTCTCTAATTAAGGGTCAACTTTTAATGTTACATCAAGGAGCACCTGAAAGGACTACGTAACAAAATTACCTTCACCGTAGAGGGCATTAATCAACCTTTGTGAACGACCACACGGCATTATATCCTAAACTATTTATAACGAGGTGTCTGTGATAGGGTTGCTGATTTATAGTAAATTTTTGGAGTAACATCATTAAATTAAAATAATAATTTTTAAATGTAACTGTTAGTATCCTCATAATAATAGTAACCAAAAATAATAAAACCAAAATTAAAAAGGCACTTGACACAAAAATTAAGGACATAGTCAATCTTCCTTTCTTTATCTTAAATAAATCTTAAAATAATCAAAATCAAAAAAAAAAATCTTAAATCTTCCTTTTTTTATTTATAATTGATACTTTACGGGTCAATTTTGTCGGACAAGTTTTAACTCGCCCATTTATCGATAGGCTCTCAGAGACTTTGTTAGCAAAAGAAAAACTTTTCTTTAAGTCTGTTTTCTGTTTAATCAAAATTATTACTCAACAACTTTTTATTTCGCAGATTACGAATAGAAATCTTTGACAGATAGAGTTTGATGGTAATATAAAAGAAAAAACTTCGATCTATGGGTTACCGATATACGTCATATATTTGCTATCCGAAACTTTATCAATAAGCAATGAAATTGCCCTAAGGGTCCTAGGAGCCTTATTTCTACTTGACATTAATAAAATAGCTTTGAGTCCTGGATGAAATAAAAGAGTTTCTTATTTTACACAAAAAAAATGTGTGACTGTTCTTTAGATTATTCTTTCTTGAAATATTTTGTCATGCGAAAAATTAGTCGTACATTATTATTATTTTTAAGTTTTTATACAATTAGATCGGCAAATAAGTGTACGAATCACCTGATGGTAAGTGATTACGGTAGCTTATAGATGCCTGCAACACCAGCAGCATTACAAGCGCGTTGCCGATCCTACCCCTTATTCCCCTCAGGAGCTCTGGTTACCTTACTTACCAACTGGAACACAACAGTGCTTGAAAGTAGTATTATTTAAGGTAGTATTATTAAGTAGTAAAATTTAAGTTAAATTCTTATTCGGTACGCGCCTCCATACTATGGAACAAACTCCCAAGAGTCATTCAAACTAGTCCTTCCCTTGTTTCCTTTAAATATAAATTAAAGAAACACTTGCTTTCACTAGCTAATGTGTAATCATCTGTATATTATAGAATATGTATGTATTTACTTATATATTATAGTGAGTATGTATATGTTTATGTATATGTATAAGTATATTTATATTTTGGTATGTATCTTTATATGTATTTGTTAATATGTAGTATGTTACATTTTTGTATATATAGGGTAAAACCGGGATAGATGCCTCACTTTTTGAAATAGCCACCTAATTTTAAAAATATGATTTTTATACGAATAATTTTTATTAATGTAGCTAGCTCAATCCTTCATGTTGAATTATGACTATTTTTTTTCAACCTAGCCAATGCAGATTAAGCAGAAATTAGCTTTTCGTGAACCCTTTTTTTTGAGGATAGATGCCTACCTATATGGATAGTTGCCTCACCATGAAAATAGTGAGTAGGATAGATGCCCTTTAAACCGTGTAAACGAAAAACCAAAAACCAAATGTTAGGTTAGGCTACTCCTAAAACATCGATTGTCTCCAATAAACATGGGCCATAGCAATGAAAAAAATTTTGTGTTTTTTTATATCTTTTAATTGTTATAATTAGAATATAATTTTTATCTCACACTATATATATATATATATATATTTAATTAAATTTTACAAGCATTTATTCAAACAAAGTATACAAAGTAACAAAAGTATAAATTCTTAATTGTTGGTCTAAAATATTCATATCAAGTGTCAACATGCACATTGCACAATCATACTTTCTCATCGAAAGCTGACTGTAGGTTTTCTATAGTCCAAGAACATACTCGACCTCGCATTTCTTCCTTTCTTTTATATTTTCGTGGCATAGTTCTGCTAGAATGAGTAAAACATCCAAACATAAATATACCTAAATATATAAAAAATATAACAGACACAAAAAAAATTATACATATAAACTTACTCTGTATATGGTGAATGAAGGGATAGGTAGTAACGATCGCTACCAGATGTATATGAAAACAGCCGGGACAGACAGCTTAACGTAATCTACGAGGCACAGTGGGGAGACCCTAAAGAATAGACTTACAAACTGGAAATAAATATTTGTACAAATGCAAGCACCCCTTCCGGGCGGGAATCAAACTAGCAAACTCTCGATGTTTAGGAGCATACATGGCTGCATGAGCCACTGAGAGGTTGTAATAGAATATACAAATCCCAAAAAAAAACGAATTTAGGAACATAAAATAAAAAATACTCGTAAAAATTTATAATGAATTTTTTATTTATGAAAAGTTAATAATATACCCTTAACCGTTATAAGAGCCCTTTCTGTACCTTTCATCACTCTGCGTCAAGTCTAAGGGCACCTATACCTCAAAAAATCAGGGCAACTATCCTTTGTGATTGGGATAGATGCCCACGTATTTTTTAAATAAATTATAAACAAAATAGCATCTATTTACAACTATATGCAGACTCAATGACCCAGTATATAGACGTGATAAAAAATATAACGGAATTTATTACTATTTATAAAATTATACAGCCTTAATACTAACCTTTAAAACTTTGACGTGTTTTTAAATTTCGCCACGGAGAAAATTACACACACGATCCAAACGCGTCCTTGCCACACGAATATCTGTGGATATCCGAGGTACGGGGTGTCTTCGACTCCTACTTATGCGATTAATTTTTATTTGTGAGTTCGGGATGTTAGGTTTTTAGAACATGAGGCATCTGTCCCACTGCGGCATCTCTCCCGGTTTTACCATATATAAATTTTATTCTTTTATTTTATTTATTTTTTCTTTGGTGTTTTTTTTTTAATATTTATTATTTATTTTTTATTTTCTTCTGAATGAATACTTCTTGCACTGTTTGCCTCGCTATATGAAACACTTACTCATGACCATGGGTTGACTGGAAGAAATCTCTTTCAGAGATAAGTCCACCTTTGCCATAAACCTTTCTATTATTGTATGTTTTATATCTATTTTTTGAGTGCAATAAAGTATATAATAATAATAATTTATTTGGCTGTGATCTTTTGTAAGGTCAAGGACTACCTCAGTCGGGCTGCTCAATATTTAGAGCAGGAAATTTACTGCTTCTGCCTACGTTGGTTAAATAATTTTTATATAAAACCTTCCTCCAAAATTACATAGTTTGATTTGATAAATAAAAGATAGAATAAAATTTCAATTAGTACCCCATTTAGCGTCATAGCTTAACAATTATTAAATAAATAGTATTCATTGAGGTAGTGTACAGCAGGAAACTTTCTCAGCATATAAAATAGTGTGATGGTTTTGTGGTGAGTAAGGTAGCTAAAGCTCCTTGTCTTCTCCTTGAGGGGTCAGGGCTGAAACTTACAAAAAAGTTAAATATTTATTTTTATAATTAGATTTAAGTCAACAATTGACATCCTTGGTTGGTTCTCGGTAAATGCGGATTCATGCGGTGAGGTAAGCGTTGTCTTGGTCACATTCCTTGTCGCCACTGAATTCAAAGTATGGTCAAGGCTATGGTTATATCTACTAACTTTTACCATTGACCTATTACTGGAAATGGAAAATTTAATGATACCAAACTTAAATACTTAGCAATTGTTTTACAAGTTGTTTCAAATTTTTATTGAAATAATATAAAAATATGAAGATAATAAAAAGTATAAGTTATGTATACATTTTTTTTAATATATAGACTAGCGCTTGACTGCGATCTCACTTGATGGTAAGTAAAGATACAGCCTAAGATGGTGCGCGCTTGCTTAGAAGATGCCTATACGCTCTTGATTTAAAGATATCCAAGTTATAGTTAATTGGAAAAAAGAAGCTGGAAGGGCATTTCAAATTTTTACGGTATGTATTAGGAACAGGGAAGTAAAGCGCTTAGAGCGAGATCGTGGGATTTCAACCACGTAGCGGTGCAAATTCATGCAATGCCTTGCGGTTCGGTGGTAGAAAGGTGATTATAATTATGAATTGACGACCGTACTTATTATTTAAATTTCTTATTTTAAACTTTCAATTGCAAAGTTAAGAATACCTTTGACATTCCTTTATTAGTATTCAAAATGAGAATTAAAAATCCGTTTATCCAAGTGGGCTTCAAAAGAAATTATAATCATCATTTTACAAATATAATTGTATTAATTTTTAAAACAAAAAAAAATGCAGTGTAAATTCTGCAGAGCAAAATCGGCAAGAAACTGAATAGTAGTAGTCAATAGTAATGAGATCATCAGAAATCACAAATCATAATTACTTTGTTTGAAAGGGCTTCAAGGGCACTTTCAAATCGTTATTTTACAGATTAAAATTATATTTGTCTTTTACTAATTAACCACAGTTAAATATGAAGCTACCACCGATTCAGAATGTAGATTCTGCACTGAAAAATCGTCAAGGAACTCCGTAGTTACCCTTAAAAAAACTGTGTTTTTTAATAAAATTGGTAATATTTCACATGAAATACGCCATCACTAAACCCACACATCTGTATCATTAATAAAACCCTGAACCGAAAAATCGGCTTTAGCTATCAATTTGTTTCTAACACTGAAACACTGCAATTTAATTAGTATCATACTAAATTTTATAAATACATTCAAATAATGGGTCTTGTATTAGGTATTTACCCTTTACAGTTATCTATACTAATATTATAAAGAAATAAAACTTCTAACTTTATTTGTTTGTGGGGAGTTATTTTTGCAAATACTGATTAGATCATGAAGATTCTTTCACTAACAAAAAGCTCAGGAGTGACATAGGCTATATTTTATTGTGATTTAACAAAAAATTCAATGAAAAATCCTATATGTAAAATCCTCGTGTCACAAGTGTTAGTTAACATACTCCTCCGAAACGGCTGGACCGATTTTTATGAAATTTTGTGTGAATATCGGGTAGGTCTGAGAATCGGCCAACATCTATTTCTCATAGCCCTAAGTTATAAGAGGGGATTAAGGAGCTTTATAATATATATGGCAAAACAACCTTTGCGAGATCAGCTAGTAACAATATAAATTCATGCCATTATCATACAACCACTCCATTCATAATCCCAACGCAAACGAGTTCGTTTATGACATTTGTTATAGTAACCACACCATCTAACAGACTAATAGTGAGTTTTAATTATAATATTAATTACCTATTGACGCACACATGCATTAGGCTGTCCTAAAGTAAATTATAAATGTTACAAACCACTATAATCTAATACCAGATGGAGTAAATAATTAATGATAATTATTATTTTTATGTGTGATTATAAAGTAAATGTGACATAAGGATTAAACTGTGGACATGTCATACACTCGATTTCTTAAGAAACAGGTTGGGCATAATGTGCAAAAAACCTATAGGGAAGGCTTTAGTATCCATAGAAATTATCCGTTAATAACCACTAACTAGATTTGAATAAAAAAAAATACTTGCTGAAAAGAAAAATATTACAGATAGACATAATCTATAAAACAACGAGTAATTATTAGCAATGTACTAGTAAATAACTAATAAAAAATTTAAAAAATTTTTAGAAGTTTTCGGATCATTTAATCAACGTTTATAATATAATATATGTAAATTCTGCCTAGTTACGCTTAAATTTAACATTTCACTTTTATTAAATAAAAACATAATCAAAATTAGAAAAATATAATTTTCCAGGGCGAAACATTAAGAGAAAATTTTACATCATAATAATAATAAATTCGTTTTAAAACTCAAAGCACGTTTTCCATTTCATTCGGAGCAATTTTTAAATCTTCACCCGTATGATGTGTAGAGCTTCGTGGGGTGTTCCTAGATAATAGATATCACAGGAGAATTGTTATTTCGTACTAGATATATCTAGGAAAGATAATAATACATATGTCTGTTTATGAACTAAATCTGGTAATTTGAAACTTATATGAAAAAAAAATATCGCTAAAATGTACGTGCATAGCTTCCGGACAACGGTATCAAATTGGATTATTATTATTTTTGGTTTTGGTCTGCAGTTGATACTTGATGACTTCATTGCATTATGATGTTACATTATTATATATTACACAGATTACGATAAAACAAACATCAGTTTTCGACTAAAACAAGAATCATCAAAATTGGTATACCCAGTCAAATGTTCTGAGGTTCTGAGGTTTTTGGAAGTTGCTCGGTCGAAAAAGACATTAGCGTTTATCAAACTCCAACTAATTGCTGTAACCGCAAACTTTTATGTATATTATATAACACATCATAAAGACGTAAAGAGAGACACGGTGAAAAATGGTTTAAAATTTCGTCAACGAAAAATACACACATCATTATAAATGTAAAAATATTTTCATGAAAATAACAACATTTCAATAATCGAAACACGTCTTGCGAAACTTCAAAGCGCGCAAACTGAAAGAATCGGCGAGTCAAATGTCTGAAGCGTCAGCAAAGTAAATTTCAAATCCGCATCTACTCAAATTTACATTTCGACGTTTCAACGTCTGTCATTCTGGAAATGCGAAGTCTTAAAATGGCGCATTTATTTTAGTTACCTCTCCGATTTTATGTGTAACTAAATGTGATTTTAAATCGCTGAATCGCTTGATCGTGAAAAACGTTCGAAATGTAATTTGGGACAAAGTATACTTTTTTTTACAATATATAGTAAGGTGGATTCGAATTTGGGATCTGAAACAAATACGGTCTAGGACCGGAGAATTTTTCTTTGACTAAATTTGTCTTTGACATTTGTGTTTAGCGGTGGGAAAAAACGTATCGGGAAATTTTGGCCATTGGGTAGCAATGTGGTGGATAGTCATAGATAAGTAATAATGAAAAAACACAAATGCGCTATGAAATTGTATGTATAGAGGCAGTAAACTGTGCTATAAAATTTTTTATTACCATGTCTTCAACCTGTATATAACAGGATATTTACAAGTACAGGCAGTAAGAATATGAACATTGAATTGGTTAATTATTATTATATTCGATTTAAATGAATGAAATTATGCAGTATTAAACGATTCTCAATATATTAGGCATCGTCACGTTAAGACAGATACAACAACACACACAGAATACAGAAAACGGATATAAAAAATGTACTGTGTGGCTACGGTACTAAAGAATATAGCCACCCCCTCTCTTCCCGTGGGTGTCGTAAGAGGCGATTAAGGGATAACACAGTTCCGGCTACCACCTTGGAACTTAAAAAGCCGACCGGTGGCGGGATAACCATCCAACTACTGGCTTTGAAATACACAGGCCGAAGACGGGCAGCAGCGTCTTCGGTGCGACAAAGCCAGCCCTGCGGCCACCAACCCGCCTGCCCTGCGTGGTGACTATGGGCAAAATACATAAGTTCACGCTATTTTTGGCGTAGACTTGTGGAGGCCTATGTCCAGCAGTGGACTAGTGAATAATAAAGTAAATGACATTACATAGAAATTTATTTTTTTTTTTTTGATAGAAATTTAATATTGGAGGCTATAAATGAAAAAATATTCGAAGTACCAACGTAAATACTTCAGACTATAAAATAATATCTAACAAATCTTGTGATGAAATACGTGACTAATCCTATTAGCAAACAATTCAAGCAATTTGTTTGCTATGTACTCAATACTAATCAATCGAATAAGCGTAATTTTTATCTACGTCAAATATTTGGTGGTTTGAGGTTAACATTGTTTATTGTACAACATAGATTTAAGAATAATATAGAAGTTGCATTAAATCATTAAGATAATGATCTAGTGATTGCGATAAATCTTTCCCGAAATAAATTGCATCTCCTAGTTGCCACTTCCATAAACATATACATCTAATACTGTTAAAAAGAATATGATAAAACTAGTGACACCTTTCTCACGTAATGAAGAAATTGAGAAGAGCGCCAAGTAAACAAAAGGTACTTTATTAACAAAGTTACAGAAACATTAGGAGGTTCTCAATTCGATTGTATTTTTTTTTGCAGCATAGGCCTCTTTGCACCAATGTTGGTTGGCGGATATATTCCCTACTATGAGTAACGATCACTATCAGGTGTACATGATAACAACCAACAACATTTTTTTTGTGTGTGTTACGTAAGAACTTTTTACTGGGTGGACCGATTTCGATTTTGGATGATTCTTTTTTTAATCGAAAGGTGGTGCTTGTCATGTGATTATAAATATACATACATATAAATTTAATCGAGATTTGACAAGTGCTTTTCGAATTTCATAATGCGTATTTGCTTGACTATTTGGTCGTGTACCTACGTTGTAATACTTGTCGATATAATTGAAGTCAGTTTTTTTTTCGTTTGCTAGTATAAACACAATTATAATAAACATGTTAAATATCTCTAACTCACCAGATGAAAATTATTATTTGACTAAACACAAATCATATTAATATTTTTTACAAATTCGCATAATTTTCGCCAATAAGGAACTATTTCAGACTACTTTATAGTAGATTTTTAAGAACTTGCTTTTAGTAAGTTTTGTATACAATTACAAATAGACACAAAAACATAAATTAAAAAAAAAAAAAAACGTTATTAAATTATTATTTTTAAATACGCAACACACAAAGTTTGCGTGATGCGATCGTGACAAAGCGACTACATCATCGACATTGTTAGAGACGAGCTTTCAGTCTCAATTTATGTAGGATGGTGTCGAAAACTTGCAGTAACTTTGGCATTTATGAAAATACATATGCCGTTGTAAGTTGTAGTGAATATATTGTACTTTAACAACGTTTAAATGTCCGTTTTAATATCTTTTCTGTAGTTCTTAAAGAGATATTTTAGAGTTTAGATTACTTCATTACATTTGACGATGAATTTGTAAACTTTTGTAACATTGATTTAGCTGTAGATACACATAGACGAAAAGACCAAGATATTTTTTATTTAACACTTAGAACTGGCTTAGTGGTATTTAAACTGGCTTAGTGATATTTAAACTGACTTATCGTTAGAACTGTTTCATTTTTATTATCAAAAGTATGTGCAACCTCAATTGAAAGTTTATTTAAGCGACATAAACAACGTAACAATCGACACATATTTGATTATATAAAGTATAAAGTCTTTGACTCATAACTGTGTTCCTTCAAATAGGGGGTTCTGTAGGTGATTGCGTTTCGCTTGAAAAAAAATCCTTGATCATTTTCAAAGTAGAATTTGTTTAAATAGAGCTAATTTGATAAATATAGAACCTCCCATTTGAAGGAACGCAGGTAGGAGTCGAACAACCTATATACACAAATATAAATACGAGTAATTGTACATATTAGTATACACACGTTACATATACAAGATATAAGGCAGGTTCATTAATGAAAAAAATACTTTCAACTCAAATTGATTTAACCAAAAAATTAATACTCAACAAAATTGTAGGCATATCACATCACATCACGTCACATCACATTGTGCTCTGCAACGTTGGATGTCACTTCTAATTTTATTCTGATCTCGACTCGCTATGGCAGAGAATTTGGTTAATTCGCTTTGCGGTGATTAAACGGGACAGACGATTGGATTGCCGTTTGAATATTAATGAAGATAAATTTAGGACAGGTCATAACGATCTTTGGTCGAATTTGCAATGCCCGACACGATTTAATGAAGAGAGATACATGGAAGGATTTATGGGGATTTAATTGTGAAGTTACTTAGTGGGACTGTAAAACGTCTCGTCACTAGTAAGTTGAATCGAAATGGTACAGTGGACTATGAGTGGATTTAGCTGAAAGTTCAAATAAAATTTTACATTCTCAAGCTACAACATATTCTATTATATATATTTTTTTGCAGCTTTACGTCTTTTGGCGCGTTAGTGAAAAATTATGAAAGTAAATTTTTAAGATGCGCGCCCACACTGTCACAAAAAAAATCCGACACCCTGAAATTAGCTAATCAACGGAGAAGAAGTTAGCAACGTGAAGTTAGCTAGCCAATTAAGTATAGCTCCTTACGTGCGTACATAAGTACACACACACTTTTTTTCTGTAAATGAGTAAATCTTTTCGAGACTCAAATTCATATGGTGTTTAAAATATATTTTCAATTACCACTATATTTATTATCTATACAATGACCTATAATAATTTCAGTAAAAATACCTTGTTAGGAACTTTTTAGTTTTCTTATAAAAACTCAAAGTTGCATTTGTTAATTTACTCAATACATTAGTTTCAGTTATATATCATAAATAAAGCGAAACAATGCTGTAGCAACATCTATCGAGCAGCATACGAACTACGGAACTAAAAGAAAAACTGACGTTTTCTACATCGCGCTATCAAAGTTTTCAGAGTGATTGAGTATATATACAAGAACCCGACAACAACCGTCGGGGCAGTAGCCCACCAGACATAACCCGTCTGGTTGGAGGATCCTCCCTTTGCGATGGCAGACAGAGAACTTAGAACCTATTCCTCGCAACCCCAAACTGGTGACTCCGACGTGATTCTTCACACTTCCCCAAAATACCTATACAGAAAAATGTCGTGAACAAAACTTACATGTAATGTATATAATAACATATCAAATAATTTTCTTAAAAAATATATATGTGGGTTTTTGTGATGATATTTAGACGATATTGCTATGCCGATATCGTCACGTCTAATCGTAGGCTTAAAACAAGTATGTCAAGTATATTCGACGAGAACGATAGAACATTTTTATAAAAGTTTTTTGAATGTTTCGCTTATTCTTAAAAACTTTAATTTTAGTCTCTGGTTAATTTTCTGTCTTATTTGAAATTTGCTTAAATATGCGCGTGTGGGAAGGAGAAGACATAACAAATTATTCGGTACAGTCGAGAGTCCAATCCTAATTATATTTTGGAAACATTAAATTATGACTTTCATTGTTAGTTCTTACCCTACAAGAATCCAAACCTTACTTCTTTTATCGTTATTTTCAATACTAAAATTCATTTAAACAGGATATTTACAATGTTTTTTATTTTTATTTTACAGAGCTCGATATTTCGTCATTATCAGACACACAAATAATCTACGTGATATTGTTCTAACCTTGCTATTCTGGAAATGCTGAAATCTATTCATCCGAATGATTAAGTATAACGAACTCGAATATTAGTTATTACAATGATATTGTGGCAACAATATCAGAAGTAATGAGATTAGCATCTATAACCGAACTAGGCATAGCCTGTGTTTCGGCTATCAGCACCATTCCCTTCCAGTAATTATTTATTATACGATATTAGGTGCCAGGGAATATATATATCTTATACATCCATTTAATATATACATTAGCTTTAAGTTTGTAAGACGACGAGTACATAAACTTAACTCCTAAATTATTTCATGAATTGTTTTAATATGTGAGTTTGTGAGTGTGTGTGTTCCGTGTGTGTGTGTGTGTGTGCGTGTGTGTGTGTGTGTGTGTGTGTGTGTGTGTTGCGTGTGAGAGAGTGTTATGTGTGAGAGAGTGTTATGTGTGTCTGTATGTAAGTATGTATTAAGTTTGTTTGTTAGTAAGCTATGTAAACTCTTTTTATAATTTGTGTTATTAAGTCAATATTTGCTGCAGTAAATTCTATTAAAGTTATACATTATTAATACAGTATCTGAACAGAAACTTTTTTTGCATTAAGATAGTGAGTCGTACATTTGTAATATCTGACTTGTCAGTCACATTCAATACACATAAACTTCTATCAAAAACTACTTTAACAGAAACTGTCTATAAAGAAATATTAGGAAAGTACAAAATTAAGATTGACGCACGTAATAACGTTTATTATTTTCGGTAATATTTATGGATCCTTTCTTTATTTTTATATAAAACTAGGTCGGCAAACAAGCGTACGGCTTACCTCATTGTAAGCGATTAGCGAAGCTTATAGACGTCTGCAATACCAGACGCATCGCAAGCGCGTTGTCGACCCTATCCCCAATCTCCCCCAGGAGCTCTGGTCACCTTACTCACCACAGGAATACAACAGTGCTGTTTAGCTGTAAATTTTGTAAGGTCGAGGTAGTATGAATTTTAATACTAAGCCACTTACACACTACACACTTACACTTGGTAAGTAATTACCAACAGGAACAAAATACTGCTTGAAAACATTATTGTTTATCTGTGATCTTCTGTAAGGTCGAGGTACTATCCCAGTCGGGCTGCTCCATATTTTGCACAGGAAATTTCCTGCTGTGCTCTACCTCAGTTAAAATAACAAATAAAAATATAACTATATTGTCTTCAGTTCATTCATGTATCGAAGTAATCATTTTTTTTAATATATATCACTAGGTCGGCAAACAAGCGTACGGCTCACCCGATGGTAAGAGATTACCGTAGCTTATGACGCCTGCAACACCAGAAGCATCGCAAGCGCGTTGCCAACCCAATCCCCAATCCCCCCAGGAGCTCTGGTCACCTTATTCACTAACAGTAACACAACACTGCTTGATCAGTATTATTTACCTGTGATCTTCTGTAAGGTCGAGGTACTTTCCCAGTCAATCATACAGAAAGTGCTCGCGGCTTCGACCGCATTACACGATTTTGGATAAAACAGAATCTCGTTTACAAAGTAATCTACGTCACTCATTGCTAATATAAAATTCTTCTGCTTAAAGAATGTTTTAAAGAAGCTTTTGTTTATTTATCACAATCTAAAAAAATGAAATCTTTTCTCTATATAATAAAATATATACAAAATGTTGAAAAATACAAATTTTATAAAAAACTAATACTTTTTAGGCATCACGTATAACCCTAATAGAAAATTTTCATAATTTAAGATCTCAATAAAGTACGATAACTTATCAAATTATATCATCATATACATTTTTACAGAAGTTATTCTAAGGAATTACAATTTTATCCTCATTATCGATAAACGTAAATCTAAGTAAAATTCAACGTCGATATGAAACATAATAAAAAAAAAAATCGAACCAGTATTATAGAAGAAAAAAATTACGAAAACTTTTATGAGACAATTACGTATGCTAGATCGTAAAATTAAGTAATTAAAGAGAATAACGAATGAATTAGACTTAATGATAATTGGCTTTACGATTCCACTTCACTGTATCAACATTTATAATTCTACGAAATAAATTCAATAAATGTCACATTCGTGGAGGTTCATACAAAGTTGCTAATGTTGTGAAAGAAAGCAACTGTGACATCAAACGTAAAATTTAAAGGCATTTACTTTTATTTTCTAGGCTTTTATTACAGAAATATAGTAACGTAAAAATCATATATTTTTGTAGACACAAGTATACGACAAATGTTAGAGGTAGTCTTATATTAAACTAGCTATACCCGCGCGGTTTCATACGCGTTAATTTGAGGAAATAATAGCCTATATCCTCGATAAATAGGCTATCTAACACAAAAAAGAAATCGATTCAATGCAGTAGTTGGTCACTGAAATTAGCTTTTTATAAACAAACTTTTCAGCTTTATAATATTACACTTTAAATAAAGATTTAAAATTTTAGCTACAAAAAATGGATTCATAAAAAAGAGAAGTGTCGAAGAATAAGAGACCCATTAATTATGGAGTTCGATTCCCGGATGGAGTCTGAGTGTAAATTATCATCATCACCATTATCACATCAGCCTTTCGGAGTCCACTACTAGACATAGGCCTCCAAATGGGCCACGCTTTTTTCACGCCAAAAATGCCGTGAACATATGTGTTTTGCCCATAGTCACCACGCTGGGTAGGCGGGTTGGTGACCGCAGGGCTGGCTTTGTCGCACCGAAGACGCTGCTACCCGTCATCGGCTGTGTATTTCAAAGCCAGCAGTTGGATGGTTATCCCACCATCGGTCGGCTTTTTAAGTTCCAAGGTATTAGTGGAACTGTGTTATCCCTTAGTCACCTCTTGCGACACCCATAGGAAGAGAGGGGGTGGCTTTATTCTTTAATGCCGTAACCACACAGCATGAGTGTAAATGTATTTATTATATTCATACTACGTTAACATATATTAACGAAATATATGTGTCTACATCAAACAGATGTTACCTAAAATATAAGTTGCGTACCTTAGGAACAGACGAACGTATGTTTAAAACACGTTAATGTAATAATTTTGTCTTCTTCTCTCTTACTTGCCATACGTAATTAGCTACAAAAGTTGCTTTAATTAAAATGTTCGTTATCTTACACCAGTCGTACATACATCGCGACAAATTACTAGTTTCATATAACATTAAACTCTTCCCTTGTTAAAGAAATTAACGAAACGTTTTAACATTAGCATCGTCGTTTTTGTGAAGACACGAGGCGTTAAGCGTCACGTTATATTTCTACCCTAATTAAGTCTGTAGGTTTTGTGAATGTCATAAATGGTAATGTTATACTACCCGGAGGACGTTATAACTCATGGATATACGAGTGTTTATATTATGGTATCATATTTAGCAAAATTAATGTGGGCCAGGAAAGTGGCGATGATGATCTATTTATTATTTAATCATTTTTTTTGCTCGGAAATGAAAAAAAAAACTGACTTAAATTACATCGACAACGTAATACAACGTAGGTAGAATACCCAAAATTTGGAATTGGTATAACCAGTAAAAATTTATGAGGTATAATACAACGAAGGTCGACTAAAAAATAATCTAGTAAATAAGTATTATTAGATATAACTCAAAAAGTAAGTACTTATCAAATCTCGATTAAATTGAAATGGTACCACATAACAAATGTTTCAATCAAAAAATCATCATATTCGGTGCACTCAGTAAAAAATTCTGAGTTAAGATACATTAAAAAATATACATTAAATAAATAAGCCTGTAATATCCCACTGATAGACATCTTTCTCCATGTAGGAAAAGGATAAGAACTTAATCCACCACGCTGATCCACTGTGGGATAGCGGATATATTCCCTACTATGAGTAAAGATCACAGACATTCAAAACGAAAAGAAATATTTGTAATCAACAAATCCATCCCGAGCGGGAATCGAACCCGCAAACCGCCGGTGTGAAGGCACCGACTGCACACGCGCCACTACACCAGAGTAGTTATTAATCTGAGTTAAGAATTATATATAAATCATAACATATATAAAAATTCATTTATAAATACAAATCAAATAAATGTTATATATTTAATCGTTTTTCATGGCCCAATAAAAAAGACCAAACGTAATGTCAATTACATGCCTTTATGGATGGTCTAATATATGAACATGTCTTTGATACTTATTCCCTCGCGTGTCCAAAATAATCGACTTGGTAATTATACAACTATAATCTCTATCGAGAATTGCAAACGACAACAACGAGTGATTTATTGGGACTAGCCAACGTAGTAGTGATATTGAACTGGACTGAACTTTAAGGCTTTTTTTAAAGAAGTAAATGTTTTAATTTCTTTTTTAATATAATTCCGAATTAATGTCATTCAATCAAAATTTTATTAATTGTTTAAGAATTTGTTTTATACACTAACTACTGAGCCTGAATGTCAATGTATTGATATATGTACTAGATTTTCCAAATAAATTATATATAAAATAATATATTTACTATGTTGTATTTATTCTTATAATATTAAATCAAGATATGTACAGATTCCGACAGAAATTCTAACACAAATGTCAAACGTTATTACGTAAACATTTCTCGAACAAACAGGAGTACGTAGTTTATTACCGTATCAGGATAGATGTCACATTAAAACATCCATGTTTTCACATAGATATGTACATACGTAAGTCAATATAAAACTTTGTTGGTATGTCCTAGATTTACACATATATATCAAGTTTTACCATTTCCATAGTGTCTATAAACAAATTGATTTTCTACCAGAATTATTTATAAATTTTATTCTATACATTTAAGCAACCGATAAGTTCACGAAAAAAAAATTTATAATATTCATCTTGAAATATTTCACCGGGTCTTCTAGTTTCTATAATTACATTCGAATTGCATCTAAAACATTTATTGAAAAATTTATTACGTTTAAAGTGATCAAGGAGCGCACCTAAACTAGCTAGATATATTATATTCAAAATTAAATTTCAAATACATGGCAATAGTCAAGTTTCGACATGAACTGGACTCTCAAAGTGTTTTTAAAGAGTTATACGTATGCCAGAACGTGCTGTAAGCATGTTTTGTTAAACCGAAGTGAATATTTCCTAGTTCAGTAACAAGCTGTACCTTCAAAAATAAACTAAAAGACACATTTATAATATTTCCATTCTTTATTAAATTCTTGATTGCGTTTTATTCTCGTAGCCCTACATTCATCACTCATCAGCTCATATTAGAAAGTACTCAATGTCATTTATTGCGAAATATTTAAAGTAAGTAAGAATCACTATAAAAAATATAAGACATAGGATAACAAAACGGTTTTGCGTCTCGGTCGTTTTCCCTGCGTACGCATTTACACTAAATTAAAAGGTACTTTAGTTTGTAGAACTACCCACCTTATTTTTAATTGCCTAAATGAACTGCATTCAAACTGAACACTCCGGACAAATCTCTGCGTTTTTTGGAGTGTATTACAGTAATTCTTGTTAAAAAAAGCATTATTATTATTATTATTATTATTTTTTATGTTAAATGAGTTTAAATAATAAAAAAAATGTGGCATGATTCTACTCCTAGATGAAAAAAAGAGGGCTTTGTTCAGCAGTGGGATGTTATGGGCTGAATCATGAATCGTGAAATTATACGCATACAATTAATATAAAGTATGTAGTGTTCAAATACGGTACGGCTACGGTACTAAAGAATATAGCCAACCCCTCTCTTCCCGTGGGTGTCGTAAGAGGCGACTAAGGGATAACACAGTTCCGCTACCACCTTGGAACTTAAAAAGCCGACCGGTGGCGGGATAACCATTCAACTGCTAACTTTGAAATACATAGGCCGAAGACGGGCAGCAGCGTCATCGGTGCGACAAAGCCAGTACTGCGGTCACCAACCCGCCTGCCCAGCGTGGTGACTATGGGCAAAACACACGAGTTCACGTTATTTTTGGCGTAAACTTGTGGAGGCCTATGTCCAGCAGTGAACTGTATAGGCTGTAATGATGATGTAGTGTCCAAATTGTATATCAAACTTATGTACTTAGTATATTTAAAACAAATTTAAAGATAAACAGTAGCATTGTGGATATGATAAAATTATTCGTTTTAAATTAACCGACTATGATTGAATGTACTCGATTATGTCGTTAACAAAGGTAACAGCAAAATGAAATTTATATGCTAAATTAATTAAATTTTCAACGCAATTAAAAAGGACATGTATTTATTTTAAATAACATTTTCGTTAATGTATTAAATTACTCGTTATGACGAAAATCGTTGACGGATTAATTAATTGTACAAGGCATCGTTACGATATTATTTTTTTGTTTCATGTTTCATTAATTATGACAATATTGACAGCGTAATATATTTCATTGTTTAAAATGTACAATGGGAGAATTTTCAGTCAGGTTAAATGCGTGTAATAAGTATGTAGATTGGTAATAGGTATATAATATACTAGCTGTGCCCGCGGCTTCGCCCGCGTTGAAATCAGTGTGTCACAAAGTTTTCCCGGCAAACTTCCAGTGAAACTCTCATCAAAATCGGCTTAGCCGTTACGTAAACCTTCCTCTTAAACCGCATGAAAATCCGTTCAGTAGATTTTGAGGGAATCAATCACATACACTTTTGGAGACTTTGTTTTATAATACACTAACTGTTGCCCGCGACTACATCCGCGTGGTTATAAAGATATGCATTACTTTTAGGATGTTTAGCGCAAATTATTGTTTTATTTCAGTTACTTGAAATGCTTATCACACTGAGTTACTTTTTAAAAGGCACAATTTAGTATAATTTAATAGTTGTTTTTATAACACCTCTCTATTCACCACATACTTAAGTTTTATTTTCAGGCAGCAGTATAAATAACCTATCAGGCGAACTTATATGTTTCATACAAACTATCAACCCCAATTAAGCCCCTTAGCGGAACTATAATCTACCTCCCTGCCAAATTTCATCTTTGTCCATCCTGGATGGATGAACCCTCCAGCGGTTTTTGAGTTCTCGTGATGAGTGAGTCAGTGACCTTTCTCTTTTATATATATAGATTACGATGCATTATTTGGACACCATCTCATCATCTATAGAGCATATATTTTACATTTCAAGTCTCTTACTTCAAAAATATAGAACTTTCATATAAACTTCCAACCCCCGTTTTACCCCTTTAAGGGTAGAATTTCATAAAACCAGTTCTTAGCAAATGTCTACGTCCTATAACCCTATAGTTTCGGAGATATCGTAATGAGTGAGTTAACCTACCATCCTCCATTTTAACCCCAAAAGGGTGTTGATTTCTTAAGATACATTATTTGGACACCTTTTCACTATCTATAGAGCATACATTTTAAATTTCAAGTCTCTTACTTCAAAAACGTAGGACTTTCATACAAACTTCCAACCCCCGTTTCACCCCCTTTAGGGGTCGAGTTTCGCAAAATTCGTTCTTAGCAAATGTCTACGACCTATAATGAGCCTACTTGCCAAATTTCAAGTTTTTAGGTGTTATAGTTTCTGAGATTTCGTGATGACTGAGTCAACCTACCATCCCCCGTTTTAACCCCAAAAGGGAGTTGGTTTCTAAAGATAGATTATTTGGACACCTTTTTATCATCTATAGAGCTTACATTTTAAATTTTAAGTCTCTTACTTCAAAAACATAGGACTTTCATACAAACTTCCAACCCCCGTTTCACCCCCTTGGGGGTCGAGTTTCGTAAAATCCGTTCTTAACGGATGCCTACGTCTTATAAGGAGCCTACCTGCCAAATTTCAAGTTTGTAGGTGTTATAGTTTCGGATATTTCGTGATGAATGAGTGACCTTTCGCTTTTATATATATTATAGATTATACGTTATAGTATACATTTCCTTTAAGATATCTTTATTTTAGATTATATTTCCTAATTTTTTCCTATATTACCTACTGTGCGAGAGTATGTAACGTGAAGTCACATTAATTTTTTTGTATTGTATTTTCCCATGTTTGTATAAAGATAAAATGTAATTAATTAAGAGTGATGAACATCCTGTAATTGGCATGCATACTATCATAATATTGTGGAGTATAGTTTATTGTAATGTGATTTTTGTAATGATCTTGTGTGTCTATAAATAAATAAATAAATAAAGATATATTTGGCGATTACTCCTTAAGAATCGATTTCAAGAATCGATTTTAAGAATCGATATAAGACATGAGAAAAATATGAGGAGTAAAATCTACAGAACGAATGACCTCGTTACGTTTCTCTTAACGCCATTTATAGGAATCCAATAGGCTTCCGATAGATGGCGTTATTTGATTTGTTTCTTTACCGTTTGATATGGTATAAATATTTTTATTAGACTAGCAAGCCTTTATTGTGCCTATTTAGATAGTCGATCTAAAGGAGTAAGCCCCAGTCGTGCGTCGGAGCTGACACGCATTCTTTTATTATTATTTATTCTCTGACAAGCCCGTTGGCGCAGTTTGTAATGACCCTAATCTCTGCTCCAGGGGTTGTATTAACATATTATGGGATATTAAATGTATATTAAGTAGCAAAATCTTTTTAACTGTGTTATCTGGCTGTTCCTAAATGACTTGAGTGTATGTTAGTTATATCAATATTTACTTACTTTTATTTTCAGTATCGTTTGATATTAAATATTATTGTTGCTATAATAAGTATCCTTTAAAAATATAATTTAGTACTTCTAGCGCTATCTTATAGGAGTTAAATCACCCGAATTATTTACAAATACCTGACGCCAACTACCGCTCTTCGAACTATATGTCCTGTCCATTGCCACCCCAGGTTCAGGACTTGTAGGTTGGTTGGTCTGGTTCGTCTAAGAACTCTTACATAACTAAGCCCAAATCAGGACAAACATCTGTATGGCTCACATAAATATTTCTGAGTCAATAATTGTGACTTAGAACAAAAGTAACGCGACATTAGCTAAAAATATTATTTATACTACGAGTATTTTACATACTTGATATAAGTTATGTAGCCTTAACGAGAACTTTAAATGGATACACATATTCAAACACTGTAAAATATTTTAAAAAACCAAGTAAATAACATAAGGAAATCCCAAAACAAGACACTCTTTTAACCCCATAAATTAACTTTCACGGATGGGTTGGTACAAGCGATTTTTCATTAATGAATTTATTGGTAGGGAAAAAAATTCGCAGGTTGTCTGGAAATCGCAGCTAATTAATTGCAAATTCTGCTAAACGAACCGTTCATTCCCAAAAAGATTATTTTTTAACTTTTATACGTAAATGTATAATCCTTTTCTATTAAGCCACGTGCCATGTATTTTTGTATTTGCTAGTCACAATAAACCAACTTAAGAGCACTATCCTGATATGTTATACCTGTTTCAAACGAATAAAAACTTAATCTCATAAAAAGTATTTTTTACAAGTTGGTCAACTACATCACTCATTATTTTGTCAGGACTAATTTAGGTTTTTTTTTTTATATGTAATTATAAAGATTTTTATATTGAACTCAATCATTTGGATATATTGTCAATTAGTTTGGCAACTTATTGGGGGGCAGTGTTATTCAGCTGATCTGTTGTAAAGTTCAGGTACCTCCCGTTGGGCTGCTCCAAATTTTGAGTAAGATATATTTTGCTGTGCCCTACCTCAGTTAAAGGAACATCCATATTACTTTTAAAAGTATCAACAACAAATTAGTATGAATTTTAATACTTATCTTGAATGACAATGTATTGATCCATAGTCATTATGTATATTAAACAAATTTATCACATTTTTATGTTAATACGTACTAGTGGTCGCCCGATGAACAAAATTCAACCATAAATTCATTTAAACTACAATTTTGAACATTATTAAGGTTCTGTTGTAAAATACTAAACTTCTGTAATAATAAACAAGAGTATATGCGTGTGTTTGACAAATACATAGTAATGTTTGTAATGTTTTTTTTTTATTGATTTAGTGTATTTTTATGCATAATTTAAAAATAATATATATAGAGGTCAAAAACTTTGTTTCACGTATTAATATATACATACATATATTTATATTATTATTCAAAATTTAAAATTCGAACGCTTTAAATCAAATTTTACAATAAAAACAAATTAGCTTACTTCACTTTTATCCTTTAATAATAAGCAATTATTAAGACTACGAATACATTATAATAGACCATACTATATAAATATTTAATATACCTATTTACCCCATACATTATATAAATCTGTATTAGTGACGTAGATTGAGACCCTAACATGCCTTTATCTATATTGTGATGTAAAGTTGGTTCAGCGGTCAGAGAAATTAGCTTTTGGGTTTGCAAGCCATTTCCATTGTCTATTGGAGGTAATAAATAACTGTGTTTGTTATAAAAAAAACGGACTTCAATTTTTATCGACAAGTAACAAAATGAGATCAATTTAGTCAACGTCACTTAAATATAGATATATTATTATATATCATACTTAGAAATTACTTTCAAACTTTTTTTTTTTTATAAATATATAGACTAGCGCTGGACCGCGATCTCACCTGATGGTAAGTGAAGATGCAGTCTAAGATAGTGCGCGCTTGCCTAGAAGATGCCTATTCACTCTTGATTTGAAGATACCCAAGTTGTAATTATTTGGAAAAACGGAAGCCGGAAGGGCATTCCAGATTTTTGCGGTGCGTATTAAGAAAGAGGAAGCAAAACGCTTAGTGCGAGATCGTGGGATTTCAACCACGTAGCGGTGCACACTCAAGCGATGCCTAGCGGTTCGGTGGTAGAATGGTGATGGTGGAACCAAATTGTGCAGCTCTTGGGCACACTCTCCGAAATATATTCTGTAAAATACAGATAGACAGGCAACCTTGCGCCGATGTTCAAGACTTTGTAGTCTAGAGTTAACCAGTGGTTCGTCACCGATGAGTCTTCTGGCGCGTCGATCCACAGACTCCAAAGCAGCAAGCTGGTACTTGGCAGAGCCATCCCATAAGTGACTGCAGTACTCCATACTCGATCGAACTTGTGCTTGGTACAGAGCACTACACTTTGAAACTAATTGTTCCATTTTTGTTACTTGGAGTTTATAGGGTAGATATAAATAAATATTTGTAGCAAAAATACTTATCAAATTGTAACGGTACCATAATATAAATTCTTTAGTATTCATTTTTATTTCATTGTAATAGGTTAAGTTTGGAAATATGTTTTGTAAACATTATAATTATATTATTATGGTAAATAAAAAAATACTCGTCAAATCAATGGTCAAATATCGTTAAAATAATCCACTAAACATAATTGTGTTTGCTTGTAAACGAAAAAAACTGACTTCAATTACATCGACTAATAATACAACATAAGTCGATGAAAACAAAATCAAATAAATACGCAGTTATTAGATATCTTAAAAATTTCTCTTCAAATCTCGGTCAAATTTAAATTAGACGCCATAACAGGTACCAGCATTCGATTAAAAATATAATCAAAATCTATACACCCAGTACGTTAGGTACCCAGTAAAAGTTATGAGGTAACATAAAAAAAAATACGTTTAAATGGAGCACCTCCTCATTTTTAAAATTGGTTAAATATCGGTTAATAATTCTCGTCAATTGTATTAAGATTCAATATTTACTTGATACCTTAGAACTAATATACAAATATTGACTAGCCCATTGGCGCAGTTTGTAGTGACCCTGTTTTCTGCTTCGAGGGTTGTAGGTTTGATTCCCACCCCGAGTCTGCGTGTAGTATATGTGTATATATATATATATATATATAGCTATACCAGACGGTTGTTACCTATAACACAAGCATTAATTAGCTTACTTAAGTAACAAGCAACATTGTGTGTAAAAAAAAACTACAAAATAACAAAATATTAGAAACTAATGACAGAGCTCAGATTAAATGATTTGCAAAATAGGATCTTAAAACAACAATAACACTCATTCTTGCAGCCATTATTGCTAATTAGATTTGTGAAAGCATCTGTTTTATACAGCCGAGTAAGTCTAATATTGAAATACTAAGAATGACTTTGTGTTTTATGAACTTTACAGCGACTACTTCGCAGTAAGAATATATGGCATATATTTTAAGCCTAATAAGCCCGACGCTGACTCGAATCGCCTAGTCTTATTTATATTTATAATAACACTAGCGACCCGCCCCGGCTTCGCACGGGTGCAATGCTGATATTAAATATACTACAGAACGTCTTTATTTATAGTATGAAGCTAGCTTATAGCATGGTTATTAACATAATAACAACATTCAAATATGCGTCGTTAGATTACACGTTGTTACAGAATGCGTTCAAGAAATAAAGGTTCACTGCTCATTCCCCGTAGGTGATAGCGTGATAATATGTAGCCTATATGTTGACCCCGTTGACTTCTTAATAATATTCGTGCCAAATTTGAAGTAAATCCATGCAGTACTTTTTGAGTTTATCCCGGACACACAAACAGACAAAAATTCTAAAAGCTATATTTTTGGCTTAAGTATCGATTGTAGATCACACTCCAAGTATTCTTTTAAAAAAATAATCAATGTACAGTTTTGACTTTCCTACCATTTTATTATATTTATAATAACATTGTAAAACTGAACGCATTGAGATTTCAGAATCTAGTAGATTCAATGAAAAGAAAATGCTTAAAAAAATAAAATGATTAGAAAAGTAATATGTAGTGAAGGATCATACTAAATTCCTAATTACAAATTGAAACTGCGAAGGGCGTTATAAGACAACAAAAACAAAATTCCTTTACTTAATCTACCAAAAACATAAAAAAAAAATTGAGTATTTACTATCTGCTTAGAGATTAACCTTGAAATATACATAAGGTCAGATACTTTATTTTCTCTATATAATTATACATGTTATATATCTCTCTCTTTCTTTCCTATTATCTCTCTCTGCCTTTCTCTCTTCCACTGTTTTATACAATATAAATAGGTAAATACTTTATATGTATATGATATGTGTTTTACAAAAAAAAAACGAAAGGTCAAAGAATAAAGGCTCGTGGATTATTTTTCTATGTCGAGAGGACCGCGTCGTGAAAAAGGGTTGTAAAACAATGGCCGGGATATAGAATATCATACACAATACAATGTTCACGATTTAAGCCTAAAATTAATAAATAAAAATTTCAGTCATTATAACCTTGTTTTTTTTTGTAATGAATACATTTTTTTATTATGTGACATTAGTAAAGCTAGCAGTGTGAAAAAAGTGTCTAATATAAAATAAAGTCTATTTAAATAAAAATGAATGTTGCTAAGCGCATAACGAGTACATACTCGAGAATGGTTCGACCAATTCGTCTACTTTTTTTATTTATCCCTTAAGGCCCACGGAAGATTTTAAACCTAGAACTTTTTTTTTATTTACAAAAAAACTAAAAAACAATATTTTTACTGTAAACTTTTGACAAAACGAATTCTGTCCGGGCAGCTAAGCAGTAATTGATATAACTAAGCAATGTTTAAATAGATGTAAAAATTAGAATAGAATATTGTACGATGAAAAATTTTAGTACTGTCGCATGTAAAAATTAGAATAAAACACTGTACGATGAAGAAAGACTATACGATTTTCTTAAAAGTAACCAAGTATTTATCACAATACTAAGCTATTTATGTGTTGAATACATGCGCAACAATTTCAAAATTATCAAAATCAAATCAGAAATAAAAAGACCGTTGCATCGTTTTATAAAACATATATTCTTCATATCTCACAATAAAAGGTTCGAAGCGTATAACCTGAAGCTCCTCTCCATTTCAAAGTCCATGCAAATGAAATCGTGATTTTAACTCAAACTATTCTGAATATTAAACTAAGAATGTTTAATTGAAGACTTCTGCGTTCTCGGTGCTACTCGAGTGGAAATGAAAGGCAAAGAAAACGAAAAAGGGGTGATGCTTGGTATTTGATATTTTAATTATGGAAAATAGTTTTATAACGTAATTTAAAAAAAAGAGGAGGTTCTCAATTCACCTGTATTATTATGTGTGTTAACTCATACATTTTTACTGAATATACCGGTTTTGATGATTTTTTTTTTATTCGAAATATGAAATAATGAAGAATGTATGATCTTGTAGTTTCATTTAAACTATAATTGAGAGCCATGACCGAGATCTAACGATTAGTTTTCGAGTTATCCTTATTTACACATTTATTTAAAAAATTGTTGCACAATAAATCAAAACCTACATGCATAAAAGTGCATGTAACTTTTTAATTAACACCATCGAATAGCACTTATCTATCTATCCATACTAATAAATGGGGAGCCAGTTTTTTTGTTCGGTTAATAATACTTATAAATATTAAAACATTTATATATTATACATATTAACACAACAAATATTACTTATAAATAGATAAAATTAACACTAAAAAGTTATACTTATACCATAAGATGCAGTATTTCTCGGAAAAGGTTTTAGTATATGATTTTTTGATGATTACTTATCGTGTAAAGTACACAGAGTAATACAGATATCACTAGTGTATAGATATACTGTATATATCTTGATTATAATGTAACTTTTCTAAGCGTATCTGCTTACATAATGGATACTAAGCAATGAAGTGAAATAGTTGAGCCACCGGCTCGACATCAAATTATACATTTATTTTTATTTAATTTAAATATTCTACTACTAAACTTGTATTTATTCACGTTCTCTTTTTCAAATATCAATTTTAAAAATAAAATTTTGTATGTAAATCCATCAATTTATTAAGGTTTTAGTATAATATCACGTTACAGCATCTTCTAAAGAATTGATTTGAAACTGTAATTACTTCGTGTGTGTCTTCAAAAATCAATGTAAAAACAGAAATCAAATGCGTATATTAGTGACTGTATCGATAACAAAATTCAAAAACAATAAAAGCATGAATCTATCAAACGAATTGTACTCGAGCTACAACTTCCTTTTCATATTTCGTCCACATCAATCACTGTTGTTTGACCAAAAAGAAGCGTAAAACTCACATACAGCGAAGTACGTCGAATATCTTTTTTTTTTTTTGTATTTCATCGTCCCGACTGTAAATTCATTTTAGTGTCAAATAATGAAAGAAAAATTGTATAGATCCAAAGCGCAGTATTTTTTATTATTCAACTTTTTTTTATGACATGGAACTTTGGATAAATGTTGATGTATTGTTATTTAGACGTTAGATTTGTTAAGGCTTTAACAAGTCAAATACCCTGTTTCCACAAATTCAGTTGGTGCTTGCGGATATTATTAAGCTGATATAATAACTTATTGTTCTGATAATTGATTGTAAAAGTAGTATGCATTAAGTAACAAGCTTTCAAATCTATCGAGTCGAGTAGATTACTAGCTTTTCTAAAATTAATTAAATTTTTCTAATATCAATTCATTCATTAAATTTGATTCATAAATTTTAGTTCTAACAGAAATTGAGATAAATAGAAATTTACATCACTCTTTTAAATAAAATTTGCGAACTCCAATATCAACGTTACACACACACACACACACACACACACACACACACACACACACACACACACACACACACACACACGCACACGCACACGCACACGCACACGCACACACGCACACACACATTGTAAATATGTAATTACATACGCTTATGACTGCTGTTGATAACTGCTTACTAGTAGATTTTACCATAAAATAATATGTTTAAGCTAAACGAAATATTATTTAGTTTAGACAAATGTATGACACATTTGACTGATTGACTGATAAATTATATCTGATTTATTATATAAATACATTTCCGGAAAAAAATTGAGTTATTTACCAGATTTTTTATATTTTACAAGAGTAATTTCATTCAAATGGAAATACTCACGGAAATAACTAAGGAAATTGTTTTTTCGCTTCGATGGCTATTTTAATTGAGTAGATTTTGAAATATTAGCCGCTTTGAGGAACCATTGAACTTTATACAATTAAATACTTATATATCAAAAAATACATAGCGTTTTTATATATACTAGCGGCCACCCAGTGGTCGGAATTCGACTATAGTTAATTTAAATTATACGTTTAAGAATCGTTATGGTTCTCAAAGACGGTCTCACGATAGTGTGTGTAGTTGTTTTTTTTTTTATTGATTTCATGTATTTTTTAAAAATATTAGCATTCTGCACTTCTTCTCTATGTAAACTGTAAGTGAGCAAAATTTCGTACTCCTCCGTCCACGCAATTTTCGTAAAAAGGGATAAAAAGTTTTTGCTTCACCTTTTTATTTGCAACAAATTGCTGGTCTAATTTTACAGCCGAATGCTTATGACTTATTTTTTATAATCTGTATAAAGGAAAAGGACTCACCGTAATCTATGTAAGTGCGCGCGTAACTTCCGAATGAGTGCTCCAAATTGGAAAATTATTTTTTTCGTTCATTATCAGGACAATGTTTTAATAAAAGAAAATTGAAATATTCGTGAAAAAAAAAACAATGGCCGTTGGAAGTTCGAGCGTCAGCTGGTTTTCAATAAATGTCTTATACCTAACAGCTCGCAGTTGTGTGTAATCTAGAGTCGAGGGGCCATAATACAACACAGATGCCAAAGTAAAAAAAAAAAAATATTTTCACCTATGATTTAGACTAAATGTTTATTTATTTTAAAAACTTGGATTAAAGAAAAATTGAATAGCCTTTTCATGAAAAAAGGTTGAATGATACATTACACTACGACATATAAAAAAAGTTTAAAGCTATATACAGCATAACGCTACGAGTGATACATCTCGTGTGATAATAATAAATATTAAACAAATTAATGTATCGAAATTTAACGAGGGTTTCGGTTACATGAAAATATTATTGACTTCCAAATATTGAATTGAGGAAATCAATTTTTAACCTTAAATCAATTAAGTCCTTGTCCCCAAAACCCTGCTGAGCCGGATATAAGGAAGAATTTATATTAAAATTTAAATAAAAAATTACTCTGAGGTCAGATGACCTATAACAATAATATATATGGATTAGCGTGTGTATGAATACGTTTTGTCTTTATTACGTTTTAATGCTTTACTTAACCGCCAAATAAAAGTATAATAAAAAAAAAAATTAAATTCAGGAGGAAGCACGATTGCCAACATTGTAGTAAAAAAGTGAATCATAAAAATTCGACCTCTTTATAGCTACTTTCCTTTTCTTAATGTTTATAATTTATTTGTATCACAACTGTCACAACAACTTGTCCTGTGCTAAAAGACGGCATTGTATGTCCGTTACAATTTAGGCATCTTGTAGTGACAATGTCAAAACTACCAGAGCAGTAAATTCAAATGACAACAAATCATTGATAGTGTCTTCTAATGTTTACGAGAATTTCACTCATTATAATAAAACTCGTGGTTTATTAGGTTTTTACATTCACGACGTTTCGGATACTTTACAGCGCAAGTTTTTTCATTATAATTGATATTATCGTTTAATATGAAAGTATTATAAGATAAGAATTAAATCAAAATAATGTTATTTTATATCATATAAATCTTTTTATCGAAATTATCACCTAATCTTCAGATGAACTGATGATTCCGAAAAACTCTTTGATATGGTGCTGGCGTCATATTTTTACCATTGCACCCTTCGCCAAAGGATTTACTTTCATCCACAGCACCTAGATGATTGTTTTGCAACCAATGTAGAAGCTTCACATGCATTCTATGCGCGTACTTTCAAAGTGTGGAATGACTTTCCTCCTGAGGTTTTCCCTGAGCGCTATAATTTGAAGGTTTTCTAGCGTCGAGTTTATAGAAATCCACTCCCTTAACGGCGGCAACGCACCCGAAACTCCTCTTATGTTAGATGTCCATGGCCGACGATAGCCATTCGACATCAGATAGTTTCGTCTGCTCGCTTGCCTCCATTTTTCTATAAAAAATTACCTAACTTCTCGTCTTGTGTTTAAACGAATGTTGTAAGCTAAAACCAATTAAAATTTGAGTCATTTATTAATCTTGTTTATTACGCCACTAATGTGATATCTGGGTTACAATAACAGTATTGTTTGTACATATTTCGAATAACAACTAATGTGCCAAAAGATAAGCCACCTGTTTGGCATATCCGCTAGTGGATATAAACAATGTTGGAAATAGGAAACAATATGTAAGCGATTACTATTGTACGGATGTTTATGAAATAGGAATACAAATACAATTTGAATGATTACGTCATCTCATCTCCTCAACGATTTTGACATTTTTAAAATAAATTTAATTTTATAAATTTAAAAAAAAAAATATTAAGATTTTCACTTCAACAACATCTCGAATGAATATAGCAGTTAATTTATAGAGATGTGCTGATTATGAATTTGACCGATTAGTCGACATGTGTTAGATATGTTTTCTTTTTATGCAAGCAATTTTAGAAACTGATTTCAAAAAATTGTGTTTGCTAGCAAATAAAAAAAACGACTTCAATTACATCGACAAGTACTACAAGGTAAGAAGACGTAAAAAATTAACAAACGCACTGGCCACACCTACGATTTCCGAAGATTCCCCTCGCTTTCTCTGAGATGCCATCATCAGATTCTGGTTTCTTCGCAGACGAAAAAAAAACCGACTTCAATTACATCGACAAGTAATACCACGTAGGTACACGAAAAAATAGTCAAGAAATACGCATTATCAAAGATTACTCCAAAAGTTGTAATCAGATCTTGATGAAATATGACCACATGATAAATATCGGCTTTCGGCTAGTTAACAATCATCAAAATCGGTACACCCAGTAAAAAGTTATGCGGATTTTCGAGAGTTACAAATACACAATTACAAGATCGAGAGTAATTACTTCTTAAAAACTGATAGGCGCTCCAACAAATCGCGTTTTTTTGTTTAAAAATCATATTTAAATACGAATTACATATTTATAAAATATGAATAATATTTTTTTACCGACAATAATAAAAAATATAAAAAATCAAAAATAAAAAAAATTAAAAAAAATGATAAAATATCAATAATATTTTTCGATTTTACCGACATAATAATAAAAAATAAGAACTGCCTATTTAAATAAAAAATAACGAGAGCAATTAGAAAAAAAAAGAAAAAATAATTGATCAGGGACATGGGGATTTGAACCATGATCTTCTAGGTTGATCCCGACCGGCTGATTTCCCACCGAGCTATTGCAACTTGCAACGAAATTTACCTTCGTATTCTAACGATATATACTCATACATCACTCCCTAAAAACAGGGATAAAACGACATTTTCTAAAAATGAATCCTAGCTAGATGGATTTATCTCCCCCGAAACCTCCTATATACTAAATTTTATGAAAATCGTTGGAGCCGTTTCCGAGATTCAGATTATATATATACAAGAATTGCTCGTTTAATAGTATTAGATTACAATAGCGCAACTTTTTAAATAGCGTACATTGTTTTTTTTCTATAATATAAAAATAACAATCCAGTTCAGTTACAGCCTTTGTTCTACACAGTTACTGTAACATACTCTCAGTATTACGCTTAATAACTTTGTATGCAATACATAATCACAGCACAGTGTCGCTTGGTTCACTCGTAGAGTAATTACTGTCTTTGTGTGCAGTTTTATTTATTTTTTATACTAGTTTGAATTCTACTATAATACTTTTTTTTGTTATGATTTTTTAAAAGCATATGTCGATGGCTCCTAAATTAGTTTTGATTATATTGGCGTATTTAGGTTCCGATTGCGTTTATTAAATATAAATATATAATATATATAAATATATAATTTTATATACTATTTTTATGGGTTCTCACTAGTAAAAAAAAATACAAGGAAATCTGCACATTTCTATTTTTGGACACATGTATAACATTATCAATAACCGTGATTAAAAGTGGCGTAGTCGTCTTTAATTATTAAAACATAAAATAAAGATATATATATATATATATATATATATATATATATATATATATATATATATATATATATATATATATATATATATATATATATATATATATATATATATATATATAAAGAAAAATTGGTGTTCAAACGAGTCTACGTTACAAATTTAAGCCAGTTAGAAATCAAAGTAACAGTTCACACAATCGTACGTTATAAAAAAATTAACATTGTCTATTTTACAAAATCAACTTTATTTAAAAAGGATCTCAGAATTATCGTTCCATCTTTAGAGTACAACAACGTTTTTTACTTTATGTGAAGCGTTTATAAATTGTCAATATATTAAGAAATACTATTCTAAGAATTAGCTGTACATTTTATAATTACAAATTCCAGCGTTGGCGTTCCAGCGTCCATTGCCAGCGTCACAAAGCCCACACATTTTTGTCATTGATGTAATTACACTGGTACGAAATATCATTGTCACATTTTCAATGATCAATTTAACACGACATGAAACAAAACGGCTAATTGCAATTGGGATTCCTTTAATATTCCATCAATTAGAAAAAACTTTTCTTCATCATCAATATCTTTATATTCTCCATCTGATACCCACAGCTAAACGTTGCCTCCATACATCGATATTCAAAGCAGATTCCATCCAACGGCTTTTAGTGACTCTTATGACTATCCACCTCCTGGATATCATACAAATTCTTCCTTATCATTCTTACAGACCCAAAATCTTGGAGGAAGACCGAGAGAGAAATGGGCAGCAGCGTCTTCGGTGCGACAAAGCCAGCGCTGCGGTCACCAACCCGCCAACCCAGCGTGATAACTATGGGCAACACACATGAGTTCACGCCGTTTTTGGTGCGAACTTGTGGAGGCCTATGTCCAGCAGTGGACTGCGATAGGCTGAAGTGATGAGTGATATATAAGCACGTATATACTCGTATTTCTTTAATACTATTTAGAATAACAAATTCTTCGCGTAGTCACTTAGGACAGTAATATTTTTAAACAGACATCAGTTGCCCGTTGTCATTCAGTGTATACTCAGAAGTATCAATCATTCAACTGGAGGCGTGCACCGTCGCGCGAGGGTATCTTAAAGCTATCAGAGGAAACAAATTAAACACTTTAATACAACGGGCGTGACTAAAAAAGAATACGAGGATGTAAAAAAGTTATCGTAAAGTGATATCCCACTCAGTAACACTGGATGTGGCAACGTACATACTCTTCGCTATTAAATAGTTTAAATAATATAAAATTCGATGTTTTATGTTTATGTTTTATACGGGTTTTTTAATATTTAATTGTAGATAATTTTTTTATTGAATCTTATGTTTAAATTGTCAACATTTCAAAACAATTTAACAGTTTTTAATAGTAACCGTAAATGGAATTAAAGAGTTTACAAATGTATTAACTTTGATAACAGAATAAAGTATCAGCGATTTTTCACAATTCTAAAATATATTTTTTGTACACCATCATCACTTTACTTCAGAACTGCTGAATATAGGCCTCCACAACTTCGCGCCAAAAATGGCGTGAATTCGTATGTGTTGCCCATCGTCACCATACTGGGCAGGTGGGTTGTTGACCGCTGGGCTGACTTTGTCGCACCGAAGACGCTGCTCCTGTCTTCGGCCTGTGTCTTTGATAGCCAGCAGTTAGATGGTTATCCCGCCATCGGTCGGGTTTATAAGTTCCATGGTGGTAGTGGAACTGTGTTATCCCTTAGTCGTCTCTTACGACACCCACGGGAAGAGAGGTGGTGGCTATATTCTTTACTGCAGTACTCACACAGCCATAAGGAAGCATTAATTGAATTTTAGTGATCTTTTCCAGTTCAACTTATTCCGGCCCTCCTTAACCAACATTGTGACAGTAAAAAAATGTCAGTCCCCAGATATCCGGATTCTAAATTTGTAGGGCAACTGCGTCCCCGCGACGTATGTCGGCCATTCTCTTGTGTTTCATTAGTATGGTTTTTTTACTTAAAAAGTGCCCGCTGTGATGTATCGGTTCGGTATATTTCTGAAACTTATCAATTAGAGAAGGCTATTATCTTTTTTTACGAATAAATAAAATTCAAGTGTTTGTTGGTTTGGTACGCTAAATTAATAGCTTTAATCTTTGGGTCCTTCTTTTTACGGTATTTGATTCATCGTGCATTTCCTAAAAACCTTTTAAATTACTAAAAAATAACGGTTAAGACTTAAATACGTAAAAAAAGTTAAATATAATAGTTAAACTAAAGCTCGACGATAACGAAATTACGGGTAAAAGCTAGTTGATTCATAAATGAACCACAATGTCTAAAGTCTAAAATTTCTTGTAAAAACTCCAATCAAAGAACCATTTATAAATTCAGCTTAAATAATACGTTTGAGAAAAGCTGATTCTAATTATTATAATTAGCCTGTCTGGTCGTTGATCAGACTTCAGATCAAGTCTAGACTTGTCTGCTGACTCATGTCTGGAATTCAAGTTTATTTTAGAACTAGCACGTGACTGCTCAAATCGCACAAAGTCAGCTGCTGGAAACTTTAGTAATGTAGAATCGAGTTTTTTTTAAACCAACAGAATGTTTTTAAGTCATAGTTATTTATGTATGTGAAAATATCATCTACCAACGCCCAATGAAGAAGCGAGAGAATTAAGCACGACTATAAACTGAAGCTACTGCCAAACCGTTGACGTAGTATACATTATAATACATATATATATTTGTAAAATAAAGAAATCGTTCATCTTACTTTACGATACAAAACGATACGATAGATACAAATACCGTATTTGTATGAATAATTGACTTGGTCTGAATATCTATTGTTTTGTTTTGTGTCACCGGACCTCCATATATATGGAGCTATATTAGTATTACCATATTTTGAGTTATTTACTAACAATAAATATAAACCTCTTTCTTTTCTCTGTAAATTTCAATCTTCGTCAAAAACTACACTTAACATCCAGTTGGCTAAGACACACGACAACGGATTCAAATTTTCATTTAAAGGTTCCTTATATAAAAGGAGAAGTGGGGAATCACCCTGGAGTCTGACCATCCGTGTCTGTTACGTATACATATCATTTGAATAGAAATAGCGAATACTTGAAAATTTCATAAAATTTGTTGAGCTGCACTAACAGCTACAAGAAATGTGGTTTTTACATTAAATTCTCAATTTAGGAAAGATCTTTATAATGCTATGGCAAACTTATTTTTATTAATCTTGAATATACTTGTTCCTTTTTTTTTACCTAAGGCAGTATTTTTTGCTTAAAACGAATCATAAAACAGTATTAAATCTGATTATAGGTAATAACGTTGTATACCAAGGTTCTTAAAGCCTGTCTGAAAGTAACTCAAAGAAACATTAAAAAAATTCACAAAAAAAATTACATCTGACAAGAATTTACAGCTCTGTTTATAATATCGAGACGGCAAAACGAGATTTATAAGTAAATAGGTTTATGTACATTATCTTTATATTTTTCACTTTTACAACCTCCTTGTAAATGTATAACAGACAAAAAAAAATTTACGTGAAAATTTTACGACGTCCGCAACCAACTTTAACGGTGCCATTTAAAAAACCACGTCACGAGTAAATGGGAACAACTTAATATTGAACTTAAAATATACATACGAAATTATACTCTATTTCTTCAATTATAAGTTTTATAATCGTTTATGGTAAATATAACAAAATTCATTTAGAACCATCTTCGTCTAATGAGTTTACGCTAAAAAGAGACGACAAACGAAATTATCAAATTGTTATAATTGTAATATTCAGTCTTTTTCAGAATAATATTTCGTTTTAACGTTTGAGAGATAATGAAAATAAGTACTCTGTTAATGAATATGTGGTACATATGAAGAGGTATTATAAGAAATGTAAAGGAATTAATTAAAAAATACTGAAAATTCATACACCAAACTCGAAGCTGTAGACATACATTTGTGTCATATGTAGATAAAAATCAGTGACCGTTAACAAATAGAAACATAATAGTTTATTTTTTTTTTTTCTCTTTCTTTTCCTCTATGTTTTAAAATTTGCAAGTTAGAGAAACGGTCCTATTAGGACGCGAGACTATTACGGAACTCGATCGATTTACAATTGAATTTGCACCTTGGAGTTTATATTCGTTCCAATTTTAGGTTCTAAATGATTACATACTTGTCTATCTACTGTCAGTCGACAGATCAAACATCATAATTATGTTATAATATTTTCGTTAATTTGACGAATCGCTTAATTCCAGTAGCAGGAATTTTTTTAATATATCCTCTACTTTGCTTTAATATACATTTGTTTCATATTTCACTAATTTTCATTGGCTTAGTTTATTTATTTAAATATTTACAATCAATACTACTTTCACAGTAAATTGATTTTGAACTAATCACTTCTGTAATTATATGCAACACTGCATTCATTATATCATGAAGAGTATAACAACAAAATCCAATTAAGATATTGCAAATTTAAAACAAATAAGAACAATGCCCTCTAACAAGAAACGGTTGAATGAAATGAAAATAAACTGTATTGAAATGCACTGTCGCGTTCATATTTCATATTAATTAAAAGGTAATGAGAAAAGTCTGTATGTATATTCTGAGAGATAGCTTGGCAATCAATTATACACGATATTATTCAATACAATATTTTTCATTTATTAATCATTTGTGATTTTGTGCTTTACGATTTATTTATTACTAGCTGTGACCGCGACTTCGTCCGCGTGGAATTAAACAAAAAAGTTATTGTTTAATTAACTATTAACTATAATTAACATTAATTAACTATTGTTTAATTAACTAAATTACTCTTTACTACATCAGCTGTCCAGCCAGTGAAAGTCCTATCAAAATTGTCCAGCTATTTCAGAGATTAGCCGAAACAAACAGACAGACAGACAGACAAAAATTGTAAAAAATGTTATTTTGGTATATGTACCGTGTATACATCTATATGCATTTAGTAAAAAGTGGTTATTTTAATGTTACAAACAGACACTCCTATTTTATTTATTTGTATAGATTTCTGTAATGTTTTTTTTTTATATAATTGTTTTTGAACCAAGATTTTTTTTTGTTCTTGGTGTGTTAGTCCCTGTAGTTTTCCTCGCCATGCCATGGAGAAAATGAAACCCTCGGTCCTGGTAGTTACTATTTATTATAAACACCTGACAACGAATATTGCTTTTAATAAATAAATTATCCGCGAGCCTGCTGTGGAACAGCGTGGCAGATTAAGATCTTATTCTTTTATATAGCAGATAGGGCCTTTGTTAATTGGTAGTTAAATAAAAGTGTCTTCGAGTATGTAAGAAATACATCTATATTACAATAAAATTTTGAAATAAAAAAAAATTAAGTTGTTTAAAAATCATGTGTCTGCCCTAATCTAATTTGTTCGTAATAGTTTAGTAACTAATAGCAGTAGGATTAGTTTAACATAAAATGTTTATGTTTTATTAGGTTAGCGTGTGACAACAAAATCTGAATATTTTGCCTCTTTTCAAATTGAATTGAGACTGTTATCTCAACCGCACCGATTCATCTCCAGTCTGTATTCTCCACTCTACATTTTTTTTAGTATCGCAGGGGAATCCATTTACAGGTGATATCCAGGACGCCCGGGTAGGCAGTCCTAGACCATATGTCGGCTTCAGCACTTGGGGGTGCAATACCGACCAAACCCCTGCGGGAGCCTTCAGCCGCTTTAATTGGAGGGTCCCGGATCTGCAGGCAACAGGATACCTCCAGCGACAGGCTGGCCTCGGTAAAAAGACCCGACTTCTCCTGCGTGGGGACTGTCCGGCTCTCCTCTGAACAATCCTGACGACGCCATGTCTAGTAGGACCGGGTTCCCATCCCGGCCCGACACGGGCACAGGGGCGTTATTGGAGGCGCATTAAGTAGCGCCTCTTACGCATCCCCGGTCGTCGCCTGCGGACGGAGGTCTCGTCAGCGGCCTTCTCTCTCATCCGCTCGTCATTCTCCTTTTGGGACATAACTGTCTCGCAGAAGGAGACCATCGCCGTCCAGGACTCGTCGTCGTAAGTTCCATAACTGTCTAGTATTATTAGTAAACATAAAATTATAATTAGGTTCTAAAGTTCTAAACGAACGCCCATAATTAAGGCTTTTTTACTGCAACATTTTTGCAATATATTACAGTTTCAGACTATCCCAATCGATTGTTTAACAACATAAGCTTAACATAGCCTTTCTAAGTTCGTAACAAATACCCCGGCTGTCCTCAATGCTAATTCACCCTCTGGTGATCTAGCGCAGATCATCGATCAAGCGAGCCAGGGAATGTCTCACTCTGCGTTCACAAACTGATGTCTGACATCTGTGTTATAAGCAATTGCAGTGAATTTGTAACGAAGTAAATTAAGTATTTTTATTATAAAGCTCTATAAATTTAAATAATACACAAGAAAACACACAGCAGATGATCAGTGTGTGCGGTTACTGACACAGATCACACATACAATTATAAACAATTCACGTTTCATCTCAAAGGAGAAATCATGTTAAAAACCTTGAAAAACGTATTAAAATAACATCTATCGTACCGAATAGTTCAAATAGGAAACGCGAGCGATAGTTAATGAGAATAGGAACTAGAGTCGATTCTATTAAACGTTAGGACCGGACGTTTTATTTTTGGATTATTATCTTAACTAGTAACGAGGAAATAAATGGAATTTCAGTACCTCGTACGCTTTCCTGAGTGAACGAACCGGCTGAAGTTATTTATATATGAAGCGTTGAGGGCGCGCGACTTCCCCTCCTTTTGTTCCTATTACGTTGAAAAATAGAACCGCCCTTCGGTTTGGTGCGTGTGAGTCAGTGACGGTCGACGCACCGGCGCGTGCGCAACCGCGCCGAATTTGATTTTTCAAACGTTCGTTTCTGTGTGTTGGGTGATTTATGTGTTTGTGATATTTTGTCCGTGTGTTTATACATAAATTGTTCTTTCGAATGGTAAGTCTTTAAATTTTGTTTAGGTTTTGTAATTAGCCACGTGCTTCTAATATTATTCGTTCCATATATTTGAGCGTGCGGCCACTTAGATATATTTAGATATACATATTTTTAACGATGGATTCTTTAGCAAAATAAAAAAAGTTTACGAAAATATATTACACACAAAATGATATTATTATCCACTTACAATTATAACATACTATGCCTTAATTATTATCATCATCGTACAAAACACTCATCAATTTTTTTTAAATTACTTTAATAAATTATACTATGAAGATGTTTCGTGCTACCCTTGTTTTTTAGAAGTTTTTTTACCAAATGATGTGTGATAATTTAGCACATAGCTAAAGAAAGCGAACTCGCTACGCCTTGGTTTTGATCACTCAACCAGACGATCAGTACATATATGTTGCCGTTTAATTTTAAACATTCACAGTAAAACCGCTATTCACAACACGACAACCTCTAAGGCCCTTTAATAATCACATTTTCTCTTAATTTGAAATTAAAGTTTCAATTTGTGAATTTTTATAACGTAGACAACTAAGTCTACACTTATCGTCGGGTGGTTTATCGAAGATTTGTGTAATTGAACACATTCAAGAACGACTTTCAACACTGACAGCATATTTTACTGATAGCTGATAAGGCTATTTGACGCATAACAGTATCTAACAGATATAGTTTATGGTCTACTTTCCTTTTTATGATCGTGCTCACCTCATGTGTCAGATATTTTTATTCTTATCCTGTGAATATAAATGCTGTAGTTAATTAGTTGAAGCGGCATTGGCCCCGAGGGCCTGTTACCTGGTGATAACACCTTTCAACAACTTATGCGTTAGATAAATTTTACCAGCAACCGATATAAAAAATATAACGTAACGATATATTAAACCCTATCCAAAAATATAAAATATATAAAATAATATATAAGAGCCAATGGTCAAGCCCACGGTAAGGCACGAGATCAAGCAAAATGAAAGAGCGTTAGTCTGAAGGAAGACCCTAGAAATTACTAGAAATAATAAATCCAAACAGAAGTTCTGCTTCTATTCGTAGAGAGATATTGAACAAAACACTTTACCGCTCCATGTAACGAAATCAGGTCTAAAGCCTTTGTTTATCCGTCAACGCATCATAATTCTTAAACTAACGTTGCGTTTTATATTATTTTCACGGATAGATAATGATTTTTAAGATATCTCGATGAAAATCCGCTTAGCCATTTAAAAATCATCGCTTCTTTTTATAGTGTTTGTTGAAAAGACTATTTATATAAGATGTTACGAATTGCCTTTTAATACATCGAATATTTATGTATATGATATATATGTACAAAGTTAGATTACTGAACCGAATTGAAACAGCCTACATATCCATATTTTACTGTCGGGCGTAGATCTTCCTATTTTGGAGGAAAGTTGGTTTGGTATTAAAACACCACGCCTTCGCATGCTGCCATATAAATTATACATTTTAAACCATTTATAATTGTTGAAAAAATAGGTCATTGTTCGAAAATATTTTTAAATTAGGAACAATTTACGCACATAAACATGCGAATTATACATCTATTATATAATAGTTACGTAATAGTGACACTAAAAGTATAAAACATATGTTTTGCTACACACACTGACACATAAAAACAAAACAAATGTAAACATTTAAATAACGCACTAAGCAACGTTAACAGAATTAATAAAGGGGTCAACAGCCTCGTTCTGATAATAATTTTCCGGCCGTCTGTTGGTCGATTTCCATCGCGCAGATAACGGATTTGCTACGTAAGCCATCTTCACCTAGATTTCGGTTCTGAATATTATATTATGTATTTAAAATAACTATAATCATATTAAAATAATTCGAAAAGAGTGAGGCGTGTGGGAAAAAAATGTATAGCAACTATACATTTTTTTTTTTTATTAACTCGCAATTTCATCAAACTTATTTCAAGTGTGAGATATGATTTTTCTTTCATGAACTATATTATATCGAAGGTAAAAGAAATTCTTCAAAAAGGATTAGTAAATTCTGAAAATTTTCAGTTCAAACAATTAAGTTAAAATGCTCTTTTTAAACGGTTTTATTTAGCTCACCCCGTTTGTTTTTTTTTTTTTTTATTTTTTATTTATTATTCTTGGGTCAAATTTAGTAATTCAAATTTCACCCGCTTCCTGTCAACCGATTAATCTGAAATTTTGTATACACTTTGGATTTTGGTGACAATACAATTATGTTTATTCATTATCATTATAAATTCAAGATGGCCGCCGCTACAAAATGGCGGATAATTTATGTTTTATTAATCCCATCAATATGGGTATCAAATGAAAGAACTCAACAAGCAGAATACAATATACTATAAAAAATTGAAATCCAAGATGGCGGCCGCTACAAAATGGCGGATAACGTAGGTTTTATCAATCCCATCAATATAGGTATCAAATGAAAGGGCTCAACAAGCAGAATACAATATACTATAAAAAATTGAAATACAAGATGGCGGCCGCTACAAAATGGTGGATAACGTAGGTTTTATCGATCCCATCAATATGGGTATCAAATGAAAGTGTTCAACCAGTATAATCAATGTACTATATAAAATTAAAATCCAAGATGGCGGCCTCTACAAAATGGCGGATAACTTAGGTTTTATCAATCCCATCAACATGGGTATCAAATGAAAGGTCTCAACAAGTAGAATACAATTTACTATGCAAAATTGAAATCTAAGCTGGCCGCCGCTACCAAATGTCTGATAACAATTTTTTATCAATCCCACCAATATGGGTATCAAATAAAAGGGCTTGACAAGAAGAATACAGTGCACACTATACAACCTCAATATTTAAGATGGGCCTTGCAATAATGAAGCACTAAATGAATTAAACAGAATGCGAAATAAAAACTAAAAACTAGAAAATAAAAATAGGTAAAAAAACTTTTTTAATTTAAACGGTTTTATGTTAAACATACATTGCAATGTTTTAAGATAAATGTACTAAAAACCAAAAAATAATAAAATAGATACAGTCGTGGGAATTATAAACATATGCATAGACTAGACTAAAATGAAACCGTGGGGCACGTCAATTGTCTACAAATTATCGACTTAATGTGCGATAGAAGAATCGTTTAATTCGTCGTTAAAATAGGCAGTTGGCCCGCAGACGGTGAGGAAAGTACTTACTATTTTCTTGCTCATGGAAATTCCAATAGTTATACACTCCATGTAAATAAAAGAGATGTTTCAACTAGTTTATCGTTGGACATTCACACTGCTGGCTGGCGAGGAATCGTTTCACTGCTCGTAGTTTATCTTCAACCGACAAAACATATGATAAAAGTACTACTCGCTCACCACTATGAAACCCTAAAACTCGCTTATAATCGAGCTTGCTAGCTTGTTTCCACATTCTAGCCCTACTTATCACACGTCCATCGTTGTCGGTTGAACAACTGCCTAATTATAGTGTAACATTACAAAACAAACATTTTAATCAACGATTGTAGACAATTGACGTGCCCCACGGTTTTATTTTAGTCTAGTCTATGCATATGTTTATAATTCCCACGACTGTATCTATTTTATTATTTTTTGGTTTTTAGTACATTTATCTTAAAACATTGCAACGTATGTTTAACATAAAACCGTTTAACTTAAAAAGTTTTTTTACCTATTTTTATTTACTTAATTTATCTTATACTATTAAACGAGCAATTCCTGTATATATATATATATATGTATATATATAAACTAAATCTCGAAAACGGCTCCAATGATTTTCATAAAATTTAGTATATACTCGTAGGTTTCATGGAGGATAAATCCATCTAGCTAGAATTCATTTTTAGAAAATGTCGTTTTATGCCTGTTTTAGGGAGTGAAAAAGTATCGTTAGAATACGAAGGTAAATTTCGCAACTGTCAATAAAGTTGTAATAGCTCGGTGGGAAATCGGCCGGTAGGATCAACAGAGAAGATCATGGTTCAAATCCCCATGTCTCTATCAATTTTTTTTCCCTTTTTTTCTAATTACACTCGTTATTTTTTATTTAAATAGGCAGTTCTTATTTTTTATTATTATGTCGGTAAAATTAAAAAATATTATTCATATTATTCTTTAATTTTTTTATTTGATTTTTATAAAATTTTTAATAAAAAAAATTTATTTAATTTTTTTATCATCATTTTTTTTAATCCTTTTTTATTTTTGATTTTTTATATTTATTTATATTTTTTATTATGTTCGGTAAAAAAATATGATTCATATTTAATAAATATGTAATTCGTATTTAAATAGGATTTCCAAAAAACACGATTTGCTAGAGCGCCTATCAGTTTTTGAGAAGCAATTACTCTCAATCTTGTAATTGTCTAATTTGTATCAATTTTAAATTTACCGTTATTTTTTATTTTTATTTTATACATTGCCTTTCTAACACATCGTGCGTTAATTCATTATTAATAATTGTGTTTGCAGGCAAACGAAAAAAAAACTGACTCCAATTATATCGACAAATAATACAACGTAGGTATACAAAAAAATGGTCAAGAAATACGCGTTATCAAAGATTACTCCAAAAGTTGTAATCAGATCTCGATGAAATGTGACCACTTGATAAAAATTGGCTATCGATTAAGTTAAAAATTATCAAAATCGGTATATCCAGTAAAAAGTTATGCAGATTTTTGAGAGTATCCCTCAATTTCTCTGGGATCCCAAAATCAGATCCTGGTTTCCTTATCATGATACCACACCAGGGATATCTCCTTTTCAACAAAAAAAATTATCAAAATCTTTTCATAGACGACGAAGTTATCCCCGAACATACGTTAAATATATATATATTGAGTTTCCTCCGGCCGCATTGAGTAACCTCCTCCTTTTTTTAAAGTCGGTTAAAAAAGACTTCATCCAAACCGGCACCGAATCATTTTAACTCTCTCTTCTACTAATCCTTCACGATCTACTAAAAATACCGAGCTGAGCTCGGTCACCCAGGTACTTTAGTTGAAGTACCATATTATTGTATATTATAAAAAGTATAAGCCCAATTATTTTATGCATGGTTAATGGATAGTCTTGAAATAGATGAACTTAAAATATATTATTATATCGAAATGTTGACAAGCCTTTTTTTTAATTTCAATGGAAATCGAAAGATATACGAGTCAATGATCTCTTGATTTCAGTTAGACAAATCAGAATTAATATTCAATGAAAGGTAAAAAGTATATCGTTGAAAGCTTTTTTACGTTTATAAATTTTTTAAGAAGTTCACGAAATTTTTATTAAAATTTTTTGTTACTTTTAATTGAATTTCTTAGATTGTTGCGTCGCGATTGAGTTCTTAGATGAAAATTGTTGGGTATTATTGATTAAAAAAAATTGTACGTTGTACATTTTAAATGGAATTCGCCCGGTTTCTTTTTGTTTTAGTATAACTACTCTTTTTTCTGAATTAAAGTTTGATTTTTAATCATATATTTCATATGAAACATCGCAGTTGTGTTTCTTCGCTTCTAAAACTAGCCCGTTAGCGCAGTTTATAGTGTGTGTGCTTACTGCTCCGTAGGTTGTGGGTTCATTTGCCGCCTGAGTCTTGGTTTAATATTACTAGTGGTCGCCTAGTGGTCGAAATTCGGCCATGATTAATTTAAATTGTAAGTTTGAACATTATTAAGCTTTATTGGATGTATTATAATTATATTTGACATTCAGTATAAACAAACATTATTAATCTATAATCTAGTCTCAATTCGACGTCAAACTTTAACAATAAACAAAAGATTATATATGCGTGTGTGTCAACTACATGGTAGTGTGTGTAATGTTCTTTTTTTTTAATTAATTTAATGTATCTTTTATATTAAATTTTAAAAAATATATATAATTTAAAAAATATATATATTTATTTGACATACACATATACTTACGCTGTTTGGTTACAACATTAAGAATATAACCACCCCCTCTCTTCCTATGGGTGTCGTAAGAGGCGACTAAGGGATGACATAGTTCCACTACTATCTTGGAACTTAAAATGCCGACCGATGGCGGGATAACAGTTCAACTGCTGGCTTTGAAATACACAGGTCGAAGACGGGCAGCAGCGTCTTCGGCGCGACAAAGCCAGCCCTGCGGTCACCAACCCGCTTGCCCAGCATGGTGACTATGAGCAAAACACATTAGTTCACTCCATTTTTGGCGCGAAATTGTGGAGGCCTATGTCCAGCAGTGGACTGTAATAGGCTGAAATGATGATGATGATGATTATATAATTACGTACATACATACATATGTATATATATATATATATATATATAAACAATTATTATTAATATTATCGTTAATATATTCACCAATAAATGAGCAAACAAATATCTTTAACAAGAAATCAATCAAACCAATATATTAGACTAGAAAAGAAATACAAATAGCAGAAATAAAAAGAGATCCAATTATTAAATCACAGATACAATAGAAAGCTGGATAGCAAAAACAAACCGTAGGTCTGCAAACGAGGTGTAATCAAGAGACGCAAGGGTCCGGAAACTCGTCTGCCCGAGATAGGTGCAGGCGATTGTGTTATCTACATCTATACAATACAGCCCGAAATAGCTTACTCGATAACCTTTATAGTTGTAGGTAATAACGAGGGTATCGTAGTGCCTTTATAGAGTTGAAGTGAGGGTGACAGGCTGCGCAGAATATGTATTTGGCTTTGAATAGTTTATCAGTGAAGAAATTTTGATATCAGTCTCAGGTAACTCGATGTTATGGCTAATAACGAATCAAATATTGTTATGGAGGTTTAATATCGTGGTTGTTTTGACATTACTCCTCACTGTGTTTATATAAGGGAATTTTGTTTGTTTATGTGTTTTACGCTCAACTTGACATTATTATTTATGACTAAATTGATATTTTGTACTAGATCCATCCCTGGAAGTCGTTTATCAGTATCATTGATTATATTTTGCGTCTAATATTTTCTTGTTAACAGCCTTAGTAACTTAAAAAATGAGTAGGCAATTAATCAAACACTAGAAATTTATTATTCCCATAATTGTACAAAAAAAAACTTAAGATTCGTAATATGTATTAATAATTTCCCAAATTATTACTAGCCGTAATGAAAATAGGACTTCACCTCAAATTTTCTAAGTCCACGCCGGATCAATGAAAGGAAACATCGTAAGAACCAAGACGGTACGAATTCGGAACGAAAATTGGAGACGTGGCTAGAGAGGCGTGTGTAACACCGCACAGTTGAGGATAAAGTTCCAATCCTTTTCCTAAACAGATTACAGCACAAGACTAACAAAGGTTCTGGTGTAGATTATTATTTACTTGTATTTGTGCTAATATTTGTTTCTTGAGGACCTTGGAGACAACGTAAAGCCGTCGGTCTCGGTTGTTACAAGCAGCTGAAAGCGATTACGACGCATGGTAGGTAAATTGTTGGCCAACCTGCAGGTAAATTGCGAATTGGATTAAGCTCTAACCCTTAATTTATACAGAGATGAGATATTTGTCTTGCATTGAGCAGTTTGCAAGCATATTAAATTCAGTTAATAATACAGGAGGTTACAGTACGTACATGGATATTACTTGTATCTAAATGTCTTACCACTTGACTTGTTCGCCTATCCAGGTGGGGAGATTAGGACAGAATCCACCAAACTACATTTGTCCTTGATTAAAACTGCACATCGAGACATATTAGATGATTTAAGGCGCTATCCTCGACTCGTGATGGATACGAAGCTGAACACACGCAACCGGCGGATGGATGAAAACTGAACTGCGACTGTGCTAGAAAGATAAGCAAGCCAGCCAATGCTTGCTATGTCATATCAGTGCTTAGAACACAAAACTATATGTAGGGCTTTTTGTTAAGATGTCCTGAAAAATACGCCAAGGCATCATTAGAAGATCAACCGTCAAACATAGATCAAGTAAAAAATTTTTTATTTTTTTTTACTTCATCTATGCCGTCAAAGTAAATAAGTCTAAACAAAATATTTTTTTGTATGTAGATCTCAAAAATTTTATTTTCGTTTGTTTATCTATAAAATCGTACAAAACAAATAAGTAATAAATAATTTTTAATAGCTCATATTATAACTGCTTTCAATACTTAACTTTCATATTTTCCCCCTTTTTCTACATTCGCAAACCGAATACAAACACAGATACAAGTATTCGATTGCATTTCACGGGAAGGATTTAGGAAATCCAGTCGAAATTGCATCGGAGTCACAAATCCATGCTCAACGTTTACGAACGAACTGTATCCAATATGCAGCTTACGAAACGACTTCGGCTGCGGATTCGATAGACAATTAATGAAATGCTTGATTTATATTTTTATAGCAATTTTACTTTGTGGTTCTATAAAATTGAAAAGCCTTGACGAAATAACTTACTGAGAATTTCTTTTGTTAATTGATAAAAAAGTAAAATAGAGATGACTTGAAATATCTTAACGTGAAATGATATGTGTGTGTGTGTAAGATTCTATAGACGCGGTCGTTGTGTGTGTGTATTGCCGGTTGCGTGTGCATTAGAAATGTTTAATGTTACCAAGTCTTACTGATTTGTACCTCTTTTTACGAAAATTGCGTGGACGGAGGAGTGTGAAATTTCGCACATTTATACTTTATATTGAGAAGGAGTGCAGAATGCTAATATTTTTTTTATTACACATAAAAAATACATGGAATCAATAAAAAAATTACACACTACCGTGTATTTGACACACACACACACGCATATATACTCTTTTGTTTACTATTATAGAAGTATTTGACAACAGAACCTTAATAACGGTTAAACATAATTTAAATTAGTTATAATCGAATTTTGACCGCTTCGCGAACACTAGTTTATATTATGACCAAATCTGTAAATCAAAAAGACAATAAAAAAATCTGTCTACTTTTTAATACAAGTTGGTAAATTTATATAGATTTTTAAAATAAAATAAAACATATGTAACCTGTTCTAACAAACGATTGAAATTAATACTTTTATCCTTGAATATATAGCGATGCATTTATTTAGACGCTTGGCAGACAAAATAATGTGACCCCACGGGATAGATTGGCGATTTTCGCAGCATCCAATATGGATACTTTTATACACTAGCGAGCCACGAAACTTAAACTTTATTATACATACATTTTCAGTTGTGTTTAAATTTTTCTAAAAATATTATATTGAAATAAAATTTTGGTTTTATCCTTGCTATTGAAAAGTAGAACATTTTTTATTACATATAATTCGTAGAGAGGCAGATATTCTAGATATTATTATAAGTATTAAGAACTATATTTGGGATATTTGTAATTTTTAATAGTTTTATACTAAATTAATAATAATAATAATAATAAATACTCTTTATTGTACACCACAAAGAAACATTAAAAAAAGTGATACATGCAAAGAAAGATGTACAAAGGCGGTGTTATCGCTAAGAGCGATTACACAATACACTGCGATACATTGCGAAAGTACACAATAATTAACAATTATTTTTTTATTATTAATTATTCTTATTCATAAATTAGTTATTAATAGTAACAACCGCTCTGGTGTAGTAGTGTGAGTAGTCTAAAGCATTGACTGGTTTACGGAGTCGATTCGCGCTCGAGACGGACATTTGTATTTGTAGAAATATTTTTTTTCGGTTTAGATGTCTGTTCTTGTAGGTCTCCCCACCGTGCCTTGGAAAGCATGTTAAGCCGTTGTTCCCGATTGTTATCATTAATACCTAATATTACTCATAGTAAAAAACATATCCGGCAATCCGCGGTCGATCAGAGAGGTGGATAATTATATTCCTTCTCCTTCATGGAAAAGGATGCCTATGCCCAGCTGTGCGATGTTACAGGCTAAATGCGATGCGAGACAAAAATTTACAAAACATATATAGAGAAGTAAGAGTTGCCCGCGGCTTACAAAAAAAAATTGATAACATTTACAAAAAAGGTGTTAAAGTAATACCTTTTACTTTATTACAATATAATATACATACCTACATATTTTTGATCATCGCTCTGATGATCAATTTGCGTGTGAGCGTGTATACGGTAAACTCACCTAGTGTGGATATACACGCAGGAATATTTTTATTTGTACAAATATTTCTTTCCGGTCTGGTTGTCTATCCTTTTAAGTCTCTCCACATCCCCTCGGAGAGCACGTTAAGCTGTAATAATAGATAACTGATAGCATTCGCTACTCATAGCATGGAATAGATCCGCTAACCTGCCGCGCGCCGTGCTAGATTAATCTTCGACCCTTAAAATTTAACGTTAAAATTGGTATCAATTATGTAAAAATTAGTCCAAGAAATTAAGACTGACACATTTTTTATGAACATATATGAAACACATTTGATACATACGCACACGCACACGCACACGCACACGCACACGCACACGCACACGCACTCGCACACGCACACGCACACGCATACGCACACGCGCACGCGCACGTGCACACGCACACGCAACACAAAGATAATACGTGTATAACGATATGACTCAATAACCACATCACTTAGTTGTTACGCTAGCGGTCCCGGTTTGATCCAAACTCATGGCAAACATTTGTAAAAGCCTTACTGATGTTTTCTGGTGTAAACACTTTATTCTGTTGTCGGCTGAGTCTGTCGTCGTAATATGTTAATACATATCATAGATTTAAAAAAAAACCTAAAAGTTTCCTCTAAAATAAAGATATTATACATCAACGATGATATCTCTTTAACTGAAAATATGTTTATCGGAAGGGTACCTTAAAACTATTGTATTTTTTTGTTAGACAAGTGCGCTGAACCCGGAATCTTGGAACTTAAAAAGCCGACCGATGGCGGGATAACCATCCAACTGCTGGCTCGTCGCGTCTTCGATGCGACAAAGCTAGCCCTGCGGTCACCAACCCGCCTGCCCAGCGTGGTGACAACGGGCAGAACACATGAGTTCACGTCATTTTTGGCGTGAACTTGTGGAGGCCTATGCCTAGTAGTGGACTGCGAAAGGCTAATGTGATGATGATAATGATGATGATGATGATGATGAAGTGCGCTCTGTAACCATAAATTAATACACATAGAACGCGTAAATTAACACTGATTTTAATTAAAAATGTGGCCATTCATTATTTCTAATTTATTTGTTTTAGTTTTTCCTTAATTTTGATAATAAATTTGGCCGAGAGTTGGAGTGTTATATTATTTAAGCATTTTATTTTCCATGCAAATATAAAGGTGAAGTGAAGCATTTTATTTTGGAAAGTATTGATTTAGTCACAAATTTGTTTGGACAGCGTATATCAAACGCTTTGGCAGGCTCGGCGACGTGGTCCGACGCAATAAGCCTTACAGATTTGGTTGACGATATTTTGTGGCGTTCAGTATTGATGGCTTGCTTTATCAAATCGTTTATGAATCATCATATATACAAATAAATAAAATTGGAGTGTATTTTTATGATATTAAAATAACCGCTTTTTACTAAATGCATATAGATGTATACACGGGTACATATACCAAAAAAACATTTTTTACAAGTTTTGTCTGTCCGTCTGTCTGTATGTCTGTCTGTCTGTAGACCAATTTTGACGGTACGGTTTTAATGGCAGATAGTTGATGTAGTAAAGTATAACTTAGGCTATTTTTATTTTAGAAATTTATTTATTTTATAACTTTACTACCTGAACAATAACTTATTTTGTGAAATTCCACGCGGACAAAGTCGCGGGCACAGCTAGTAGAAATAAATAATCTGTGAAGAATTGTATTTTTTATTTCTTCCAATTATGTGTATTGCATTTTGCAATCCGTTTTTTACTTGTTTGAATTTGTCTCCAGATCCAAACAAACAATTTACGAATATTTCTTTGGATAGGTTCCGAAGGTTGGTTAGTACTTTATTCAGCTAAAATCACTATAAGAGAAACCTAATAGTTTAGGAATGCTGACAATTTGACATTAGCCCTTTTTAATCATTACTATTTGTTACTAAATCTACTACACAGTAATACGTAATCTTTCCTCTCAATTAAGTGTTTTGCATTACCTTCCAATTTATTTGTGATACAAAAGAACAGTAGAAGGAGATTCATTACTACATTCCGTAAGAAAATGAAATAGAATCAGATTATACATACATACCTATAATCACGCCTCTTTTCCGTAGGGGTAGGCAGAGACCACTTCTTTCCACTTGCGATCCTTACATACTTCTATCACTTCGTCCACTTTCATTATTCCCTTCATACATACTCTTCGGTTTAGGGTACTCTTGACCTGGCCTTTTTTCAAGACGTCCCTTATTTGGTGTCGGAACGTCCGCCTAAATCTACCCCTTCCAACCCTTCCGTTCATACTCGCTTTATACACTTTTTTCGTCAATCGTTCTTCACTCATTCTCTTTCAACAAACTCATTTAAAGAATCAAATAAACATACTGGACATCCCATAACCTAGTTACAGGTTATATTTCGGAGAGTGTGCTCTAGAACTATACAATTTGGTTCCACCATCACCTTTCTACCACCGAACCGCAAGGCATCGCATGAATCTGCACCGCTATATGGTTGAAATCCCACGATCTCGCACTAAACGGTGTCTTCCTCGTTCTTAATACGCATCGCAAAAAATTTGAATGCCCTTCCGGCTTCCGTTTTTCCAACGAACTTTAACTTGGATATCTTTAAATCAAGAGTGAATAGGCATCTTCTAGGCAAGCGCGCACCACCTTAGGCTACATCTTCACTTGCCATCAGGTGAGATCGCAGTCAGACGCTAGTCTATATATTAAAAAAAAAATTGTATGATTTGTATCAAAGAGCAAGAGGTCATAACCCTACAAACGTAAAGTACGTCAATGCGTCGCACAATTACGTCACTAATTCGTCATTGCACCAGAGTTCTCGCGGTCGTTAACAAAATTTGTTCATCCGTCGTTCAAATTTATTCCCCCAACACTAATTGGTCGGACAGATGAATTATTAACGTTTTAATTGTTTATTCAAAGTTGACCGTGGATTAAGTTGGCAACTTTAACAATTTATCCATCTCTCTTGCTGATTTATGGCGGTTTATTTTTTATTTTCTTTTTTTCCAAATTTCGTTATCCGAAGATTTGTTATTAATTAGTGACAAAATATTGCTGAAGTTAACATATTTTTTCCTTATTGTTTGACCGTGTTTTTTTTCCGCAGTATTACGTATAATATTTAGGATATGACTTTTTAGGTTATTGTAACGTAGGTCTAAATAACATTCTTAGACGTAGGGCACATTAAACGACTGGGGAATTTTTTTTATGTGGGGAAAATCTATCATGGATATCCTCCGCGCCAGAGGGTTATGTCAGGCCCCTACTGACTAAAAAACCACCACGCGTGAGCAGCCGTCTGCCTGGGTTGGGCGAGATGGGGTCGCGCTAGCATTCCCCACCTCACCCCAAACTGGGGAAGTGCTTTACAGAAAATAACAGCCAAATATAACTGCTTTCAAGAAGTATTGCGTTCCTGTGTTGAATAAAATAGCCAAAGCCCCTGAAGTGCATTGTAGGTAAGGTCAGCAACGCGCTTGTAATATCCCTGGTTTTACAGGCGTATATACCTTACGGTATCCGTTTGCCATGAATTGTATACAGAAAATTCTATGTTATAACCATTCGTTTTGTATGATATTTCAATTTCGATCTGACGTTTTGTTAGAACTATCGTAATTGGCAAATAGCCAAAAAATCTAATTCTGAAAGTGAAACCATGCCATATTACGTATAAAGACGTATCCTGACCTATTTAACATAGATATGATGGCGGGTCAGTTTCCATAAAAAAAAAAACAAGTTGATTTCAAATTTTAGAAAAATGTCAATACAAATAAGATAGCCTCTACTTAATTCTTCTGTATACACGATTTACGATTCAGCCTATAACATTCCACTGCTAGTCTCTCTCCATCTTGGAGAAGGATCTGAGCTTAATCCAGCACGCTATATATATATATATATATATATATATATATATATATATATATATATATATATATATATATCTCCACTATTGCCGGTTGGAGGATATAATTCCTACTATGAGTAACGATTACTATCAGATGTATATCATAACAATTGGGATCAACAGCTTAACGTCTGAACTCCGAGAGTGGGTGGTGCACCAGGATGGTAGGGGTGAGGGGACCCACAAGGACAGACTGAAGTTACCTCCACGTTAGTTTTAGTTGTTACTAGGAATCCAATTAATTGTTCTAAATTAGTACAGGTCTAAATTGCTTGAAATATAATTGGTTAATTGATTAATAATTAAATTAATATGTGATCGAAGTCCATTCTCGAAGTCTATATTTTATGATGAAATTATCTAGATCTGTAATTGAATTCTTTAATATCTAATTTAGGCACATAAATACAATATTATTGATTATCGTATAATAATATTATTCACAGTTTAGTTTCTTTTTTTTTTATTGATAGAAAATAATAATTAATTAAATAATTTTATCAAATAAAATTAAAAAACAAAAATTTAATTATATCACCCATTGCCTTAATGTGTTTCAAACAGAGCGAAGTAATCAAATAACAAACCAACAAAGCCCCTCACTACATTTACCAAATTGTGATGTCTGACGATTTCGTTATAAAGCGAACATTCAACGGTAAACAATCGGCAACCCTTCCCGCAAATGGAACCGAATATCACCCTTAGATCTTCCGCATCAAGTGACGCCGGATTTCAGATCCAACGAGGACGTTTGATGTGTGAGAACCAGGTTCAGTAGAAATTATAAAATTAAGTGACAACCTTGTATATTTTGTTTACATTCCGTTAACTGAGCCTTTGAAGTAGCACGATAAACAAAATAGCCACGAACTCGCGAATATTACATTAAAATTACATACATGTTATTATAGTCTTTATTTTTATAGCGCTAAGGGTGAGATTTGATTAAAATATTTTCAATGCGATTTTGATAGACTTTTCTCTCGGTAATGGATAGTAGCAAGCCTCTTTATACCCAGGCCGTTTCATTATATTATTATATACAAATTGCTTTTTCGAAAGAAAAATATGTAGTGTTTCAATATTCGTTTCAGAGACAGTTTCAGTTTAAAAGCTTCAGGGCGATTTCCGAGGAAGTTGGATCGATCTAGTCTAATCCGATCCGATCTAATCTTAAATTTCAGTATATCTCTAATAACTAACGTCCTTTGAAAACATGTAAAGATTAATATAATGGGATCGACGGGATCAATTTAAAATAATAATTTGCATTGCAATATAGTATAATTAGGTACATCGTAGAACCAAAAACAGGCCTTAAAGGTTAGTTGCTGAAACCTGATGAGTCTATTATTTCGAAGAGTTTATAGTTACACCTCTTTTGAATGAGAATACAACAGCACAAACGTGTATCATTCTAATGTACATATGAGTAAGTTTCGAGAAATTTCTTATCACGTTTCAACTCGATTAGAACAAAAGACGCTCTTGAAGCTGAATCGTATTCAATGCGCACTCATTTCCATACTATTAAACCTCGCGCGTCCCTTAGAAATGAACGGCCCGGGAATGACTCGGCAGAGAAATGAATAGGCACGGGAAAGAGTCACGGCAATGAGCACGCACGTCGGGGGATGAAAATGAAATTTGGCTTTCGGATTTTGGTCGTCATGAGAAAAATTCCTGTCTTAATTTACAATGACTTTGATATATTTTATTATGCGACGGTAAAAGAGGTAAATTGACTGGAACATTAGGGTCTGATAATTTTATATTGGACTTAGGTTTTTGCATATTTCTTGTGTCATTACTCTTTATGACGACATTTTCTCTTTTTAAAGCTGGGTCTTGAAAGTACACGTGTCGGATGAACTCAATCCTCTGTCTTGTATTTGTGACTGCAAACGAATACGACTATAGATCGATGATTACAGAGTTGTTGTTTTCACTGCAATTTTCAGTTACGTTTTTCAATTTTATATTTATAATAGTCGTGAGATTTCTCCATTTATTTGTCATATCCCTTACTTCGTAAATAACTAGTAATAAATATCTATTTTTAACTTCCAATGTGTGTCATTAAACAAATAAATCAAAAATAAATATAACTTCTTTAAAAATAATATTTATCTAAAATAAAAATTTCAGTCCACATTATAAACGACATAATTTAAAAATATTTTATTTGTTTAATCAATTCTAAGTATAGTTAGAATACCTCAAATTTGAAACATACTGCTGTAAAGGTTTAATTCTGTATAATTGATCTTTTTAATTTGTTCTTAAAATAATATTTAACGTAAGAATGTCAACATTCCTGCTCCATTTAAATAATTCTTCAACAGAGTATAAGAAAATTTCAGTTCAATTTTCTCATGATTTCAAACTTGACAAAACACTCTCTCGTAATGACGGTATAAAACAACTAAAACTTCGACATTCGAAGTAACTTCATCACTTAAAACATCCGTTTCTATTTCCTATTTCACTAAGGAAACCAGAGCAAGCAGCCGTAGTCAAAAGAGACAAATACCGTCGTGAAGGGGTTAGCTAACTGAACGTAAGCTAATGCATTATTTATAAGCCTGAGCTACCCAATTTCTACCGGCTTTCTTACAATGGATAAAACTTGTTAGAGTGAATCAAATTATTTATATAATTATTTTAAATATAAAAAAAAATGTTGCGTTCAATTTAAATCAAAGATGACGAAAAGATCAGTAATTATATAATGATAATCTTTATAAATTTATATATTATCTAATAGCTGTTGCTTTTGGCTTCACTTTTGCAAAAGTAATTCATATACAAATAATCTAATTTACAAAAAGTATTTTTTGTTCATACTAATTTACTGTGTTACTTCTTTTCAGTATTTTTTATCATAAAATTAAAAAGTTTGTTGACTTCATAATTTAGATAATAGTAACAATAAATACTCTTTATTGTACACCACAAAGAAACATTACAAAAAAGTGATACATGCAAAGAAAGACGTACAAAGGCGGTTTTATCGCTAAGAGCGATTTCTTCCAGACAACCTTTGGGCATAGGACATAGCATAGATAATTATAGAAAATGATAGCGTAGATAATGTGACTAAACGATAAAGTAAAATTATTTTGCAAATAAAAAGTCTCAAGACATTAAGTTTGATGTTTACCGGTAAATACTTCTAATAAGCTCGATATATTTTGTACAGAACATTATTTTATTGAATCTTCATTGTGAGCAATATTTTCGAAAAATATTATATCGAAAATACTTAATATTGTTTCCGATACAATATAATATTTCCGATTTTTTTTATCGATTTTTAAATCAGGAAAACAGTTTTATATTTTTCGTTTCGATGTATGGCAGTCAATGAATCGTTGCAATCGGCTGCTTGTCACAGTGGTACTTGACAAATGAAATTTTCGAACGAAATGACGGTCGACGATAAGGGAAATGACGTTATGGAATTTTTCAACATGCATTTTGTAATTATTTTGCTTTACACTATTATTATTTTAAATTAAACACTGTTTTTTCTTTCCTTTTTTACATTGAATAATTTTTTTAAATAACAATATACATAATTATTTTATATATACAAAAATAAATGAAACAAGTGACCATTATTATTTACAACCTACGTGTGCATCATTATAATCTGTAAAAAACTACCATATAGCGTAAATGTAGCAAACTATATGTAGATAAAATAATTTCATTTATGAATACCGTTTAACATCAATTTCATTATGAATTAACTAGCTGTGCCCGCGGCTTCGCCCGCGTTGAAATTAGTGTGTCACAAAGTTTTCCCGGCAAACTTCCAGTGAAACTCTCATCAAAATCGGCTTAGCCGTTCCGTAAACCTTCCTCTTGCCAATGGTGGAGCCCTCTCTCCAATGGTGAAACCGCATGAAAATCCGTTCAGTAGATTTTGAGCGACTCGATCACATACACTTTTGGGGATTTTGTAATATAATACACTAACTATTGCCCGCGACTACGTCCGCATGGTTATGAAGATATGCATTACTATTAAGATGTTTAACGCAAATTATTTTTTTATTTCAGTCACTTGAAATGCTTATCAAACTGAGTAACTTTTTAAAAGGCACAATGTAGTATAAATCTAATAGTTATTTTTATAAAACCTCTCTATACACCACATTTTTAGTTTTATTTTCAGGCTGTATATGTTTCATACAAACTATCAACCCCAATTAAACCCCGTTAGTGGTGGAATATCGTAAAATCCGTTCTTAGCGGACGTCTGCTAACTATAATCTACCTCCCTGCCAAATTTTATCTTTGTCCAACCTGGATGGATAGACCATCTAGCGATTTTTGAGTTCTCGTGATGAGTGAGTTAGTGACCTTTCTCTTTTATACAAATATAGATTACGATGTATTATTTGGACACCTTCTCACCATCTATAGAGCATATATATTAAATTTCAAGTCTCTTACTTCAAAAACATAAGACTTTCATACAAACTTTCAACCCCCGTTTTACCCCTTTAGGGATCGAGTTTCGTAAAATCCTTTCTTAGCGGTAGTTTACGCCCTATAAGAAACCTACCTGCTAAATTCCAACTTTATGGCTGTTATTGTTTCGGAGATTTCGTGATGAGGGAGTCAACCTACCATCCCCCGTTTTAACCCCAAAAGGGAGTTGATTTCTAAAGATACATTATTTGGACACCTTTTCACCATCTAAAGAGCATACATTTTAAATTTCAAGTCTCTTACTTAAAAACATAGGACTTTCATACAAACTTTCAACCCCCGTTTTACCCCCTTAGGGGTCGAATTTCGTAAAACCCGTTCTTAAAAAATGTTTAAGCCTTATAAGGAGCCTATCTGCCAAATTTCAAGTTTGTAGGTTTTATAGTTTCGGAGATTTCGTGATTAATGAGTAAACCTACCATCCCCCGTTTTAACCCCAAAAGGGAGTTGATTTCTAAAGATACATTATTTGGATATCTTTTCATCGTCTATGGAGCATACATTTTAAATTTCAAGTCTCTTACTTCAAAAACATAGGACTTTCATACAAACTTTCAACCCCTGTTTTACCCCCTTAGGGGTCGAATTTCATAAAATTCGTTCTTATCAAATGTCTAAACCCTATAAGGAGCCTATCTGCTAAATCTCAAGTTTGTAGGTTTTATAGTTTCGGAGATTTCGTGATGAGTGAGGAAACCTACCATCCCCCGTTTTAACCCCAAAAGGGAGTTGATTTTTAAAGATACATTATTTGGACATCTTTTCATTGTCTATAGAGCTTAAATTTTAAATTTCAAGCTTACTTCAAAAACATAGAACTTTCATACAAACTTCCAACCCCCGTTTAACCCCCTTAGGGGTCGAGTTTCGTAAAATCCGTTCTTAGCGGATGCCTACGTCTTATAAGAAGCCTACCTGCCAAATTTAGAGTTTGTAAGTGTTATAGTTTCGGAGATTTCGTGATGAGTGAGTGACCTTTCGCTTTTATATATATTATTATAGATAGATTATAGATTGCAAAATAATTAACATTAAATTTTATCGAATTTTATCGCGTTATAATTAATTAATGAAAATATGATTGATCTTGTTTAATTACTTCGCACTCCTGTGAGTACAAAATTATTATTTTGTTTTTCAAAAAACTAGATCGGCAAAACAAGCGTATGACTTTCCTGTGGTAAGCGATTACGGTAGCCTACAGACTTGCAATACCAGTAGCACCACAAGCACGTGCCAACTCTACCCCCAATCTCCCGCAGGAGCTCTGGTCGCAAAAAATAATTATAAATAAAAAAAGTTACTATATGGTATAAATATTGATATAACAAAATCAATAAATCATTTTAAATACTTACTTCTAAATATTTATAAGCTGCATGGAAATACTTTGTCAATCTTACGACTGTTGAGACTTCATCTATAACTTTTGTTTAAATGTTTTGAAGTCGAGCACGTTCTTAATTTGTCAAGATTAGGGAAATAACTTTTCTAATCGTTGTTTTTAATTCCCTTTCATGAATGTATCTCATCGTATCTGTATTTATTATTTGTATTTTATACTTTATAGTATAGCACAAAACATTACAAGCAGAGCGTAAGATAGTTACATATAATGAAGTACAATGGGCAGGATCATGGCTAATTAGCTTAATATTGAAATTAGGTCGGTGATGCAGTTGTACAGTAAACTTACATACAAATACTAACTACTACTACATTCTAATACTTAATAGAAAATACATAAATAATAAAAATAATGTTTTTGATTTTTATTTACTTCTTCTAATCCAATGTTCCTAATTTTTCATTGGCTACGATGACCGCTTATCATCATCCAAAACGCTTGCTCTCATAGTGGACAAAAAGTTTAAATTATAATATAACCATCTACATATTTCTTTATTAGTTAACAACAAAAAAAAACAATATACTCACTAGCACAAAAGTTTTGAAAATTATCTAAACTTTGATGTTACGTAATTATTTTTCCAACTACCCTCACACGTGTTGAAAAAAATCGATATAAGTAAATAAGCCCTCTGACCTCAAAGTCTCTTTAAGGAAAGGATACAAGGCTAAATCCGCTTCCCTAATTTAGTTGATACTCTACTTTAAAAAAATAGGTAACCGAATAAGAATCTAAGTATTGTGTAAAGATTTCGTGTTTCCTCTTAGTAGGTATATTTGTGTCCCTCATTGTTTCAAACAGTTTGCGTTTTATCTTAAATTAGCTGAATTATAATTTTATTCCTACATCTATAGGCTATATTTCATATCGTGATACTTTATCTGGTCTTGACTTTTATTCGCTTTTTGACGTTTTTTTTTCAGATGGATTAATTGGACTAGATTTGCTGAGATTAGCACGCACAGTGGAACAAATTCTATTTTGGATTTTCTTTTAATCCTATTCTAAAGACACAATTGCTCTCCCATAAATATGTCACATTACTGTATTAACAGCAGCAATAGAATATTGAATAACAGACGATACTCATACTGGAACAGTCATTTTTTGTGATACTCTAGATCTATCTATATTTTTGTATTATTAAGTTCTATCTGTTGTGAAATATTTTATCTATTCGTCTGACTCACACTTAGTTAATTTTATTTATAGCTGAATCATCAACCAATCTTTTGAACACTGGCTGCTAGCCCGATCGCCTCAACGTAATTTGCATTCCAACACGGTATTAGGATCATATATAACTAACAAGAGAGACTAATAGAGTGACGATACAAAAGAGCATAAATATAGTTTTTATAATAGTATATAATTTATATATGGTAGTCTGTGTAATGGTTTTGTATTGATTTAACGTATTTTTTATGCATTATTTAAAAAAAAACAGTCTTACTCCATAAAAAACTATAATTGTGTAAAATTTCATACCCCTCCGACCACGCAATTTTCGTAAAAGGTGTACAAAGTTTTTGCTTCACGTATAAATTAATATGTAGATTTTCATAATAATGCTTGTCAATGTAATATTTTTTTCCCACATAACGCGACGCTTATCGCTTTTATTTATATTCAGATAGGACGTTTTAAATTAAATAATCCTTTTCGACTCGTTAATCATATGTACATGATAATTGAATTTTTGTTAACAGTCGAAATTCTCGTGATAAAAAGAAATAAAATAAATATTTCCGAATAAAATATAGCTAAGTTTAATGTGAACGAATTACGTATTTTTTAATGAGGTAAATAATTGAGACAAAAATAATGTAATCCTAAACGTTGACGCCGCGTTGGCGCAACAGCGCAGCTATGGATTGTACCTGTTGTGCTGGCGGTTGCGGGTTCGATCCACGCTCATGACTAACATTTGTTGTATTGGCCATACAGGTGTCTGCCGTGCTCTGGGTGTTTGTGCAGTCCTTGTGAGTCTCCCCACCGTGCCTCGGAGAGCACGTTAGGCCGTCGGTCCCGGTTGTTATCATGTACACCTGATAGCGATCGTTACTCATAGTAGGGAATATATCCGCCAACCCGCATTGGAGCAGCGTGGTGGATTAAGCTCTGATCCTTCTCCTACATGGGGAAAGAGGCCTATGCCCAGTAGTGGGATATTACAGGCTGAAGCGTGAAAGGTTCTCAATTCGACTGTGTTTTCTACGAGTTTTTATTAGGTGTTCTGATTTTGACGTTTGTTTATCTTTTTTTTTGTTCAAAAGCTGGTGCTTTTATTTTATATTTGAGCAAGACCTAATATGTAGTTTTTGAGTTATTCTTAGGAATACAATACAATAAAATATAACACGATACAATATAATATAATACAATATAATACAATACAATACAATACAATACAAATATACTTTATTGTACACTAAGACAGGAAATTTTTACATCGAAAAGGAAAACATATGTACAAAAAACGGTCTTATCGCTAAAACAGCGATCTGTTCTAGACAACCTCAAGCATGAAAAGGACAAAGGACACGTGGAAAGGAATAATTTATATATAGGTTCTAATTTTATTATTTGGTGGCGTAAATTGAGGTCGATTTCTTTTTGTTTGAGGAAAAACACAATTATTAATTTAAAAAAAAATCAAACCCACAATCAGTGGTTTACGTTTCGTACCGCACGAATTTCTGTGACGGAAATCTGAAATCACCCACAAAACGAACACAAAGACCACAAACCACAAAAATTTAATCGACGTACAAAAATATTTTAAAATGAGCAATGATGCTTACAGTTTTAATTTCCGACTGATGGAATGATCAACGTGATAAACTTTTGCGTTAGCGATCATTGTTTGGATCCACACTCATGATAAATATTTATTTAGGCCGTATAGAATTATAGATATATGTAAGTCTGGATGTTCATGTTTGTATTGTGTGTGTTTTCTTATCCTCGATACAGGATTTTCATTCGACGCTCTCTTTTATCCAATTTCTATATAATATATTTATATATTTATAAGAAGCCGACCGATGGCGGGATAACCATCCAACTGCTGGCTTTGAAATACACAGGCCGAAGACGGGCAGCAGCGTCTTCGGTGCGACAAAGCCAGTAGTGCGGTCACCAACCCGCCTGCCCAGCGTGGTGACTATGGGCAAAACACATGAGTTCACGTTATTTTTAGCGTAAACTTGTGGAGGCCTATGTTCAGCAGTGGACTGTATAGGCTGTAATGATTGATTGATATTTATATTTAATAAGCGATTTACACTCAACAGCCTCCAGTAGCATTATCTCCTGTGTCAGGGGTCCGGAAACTTACAATACACAAGCACAAATGCCCAGACCACGACAAACATCAGTGTGGCTAATAAAAATGATTATCAAGTGCGATCGAACCCGCGACCGCTAGCGTAGCAACCAGCGATATAATCGCTGCGCCATCACGTCGTCAATTACTTTTTTATGTGTGATTATGCTAATGTCGAATATGCTTTGAACCTTGATATAAATTCAAGAATTTTTTATTGGGTTTGGCACCATTGTAGTCGATCACATTTTTACTAAATATTTGTCTGAAATACATTATGTTGTTATCCTTTCATAAATCCTTTCAAGCTTTTTTATCAAAAAGGAAAATTAAATTCATCTAATATCAAAAAGTCAGAGGTCGCCGTTTCAGGGATATTAATGGATAGAACGTAAAAATGTAATTTTGGTGAACAGTCGCTGAAAACAAAAGCCGGTCGTTAATTAAGAAATATTTTTTGTTTCAGGGACAGAGAAGATTTATAGTTTAAAACGGGATGATATCAGCTGTGAGTACTTGTTTTATTTAATGTTATAAAATTTTAAATTTACTTTTAGATAATTTTTTTAATATTTATTGGTAAAGAAATTCAAATTCACAACGCGTTTGTATCAATAGACTTATTTTTAAACAAAAAAGTAGCTCTGCGATTATTAATGTTAGCATTTTAGTAGCCTTCGTGTAGAACTATACGTTTATTTCATGCAGCGGATTATGAAAGAATAAATGAGGCTCTTGCTACTGTTGATTGGCATGATATTTTAAGCGATTGTGATGTTGCCGCAGCTGTGGATACCTTTTATCAAACAATAAATAAAATAGTTTCAGATTTGGTTCCAACTAAAATTAAATATACGAATGGCTTTCCATGTTGGTACTCTAAACCACTAATAAAAATTGTTCGTGAGAAATTAAAGTATCACAGGAAATGGAAGAAGTACAATAGTTTAGCGGATTATAACCAATTTAGTCTTTTGAGAGAACGTCAAAAATCAATTCAATTGAAATGCTACGAAAGTTACATTTGCTTGTCAGAGTTAAAAATTAAAAAAAACAGTAAATACTTTTGGTCCTTCATTAAGACGAAAAAATCTTCAAATTCCATACCAAATCATATAACGTATAACGAGAAATCTGTTACTGAGGGGAACGAAATGTGTATTTTATTTAATGAATACTTTAAGTCGGTGTACAATTCTGCGGAACTTATTACCGATAGTTCTATGTACAGCGATTCTTCTAATCCTATTTTGAAAAACAAGCCCACTTTACCCATTCACATTTCTATTGGTACGATCTCTCTATCAACTCAAATTATTGAGAAATATCTGAAAAAGTTGGACATTAATAAAAGCCCAGGTCCTGATGGTTTACCCCCGTTGTTTTTGAAAATGTGCAGTAAACAACTTTCTTATCCCTTATTTTTATTATTTTCCAAATCACTCAACCATGGTGAAATGCCAAAAGTATGGAAGAAGTCGCTTGTTACCCCAATTTTTAAATCCGGTGATATATATAATGTTAAAGATTATAGGCCAATTTCAAAGTTGTCTACTATTGCTAAGCTCTTCGAGAAGATTATATTTGATAACATCTTTCCTGCTTTACGTACTATACTTGCTCCCCAGCAACATGGTTTTATAAGTAAAAAATCAACCGACACTAATCTCTGTGAATTTGTACATCACGTATCGAATGCTATGGATCAAGGTTACCAGGTGGATGCCGTGTATACTGACTACTCTAAAGCTTTTGACAAAATATCTCACGATCTTCTTATTATTAAACTCGAGGAAGTGGGTATACACGGTGACCTCCTACGTTGGTTGTCCTCTTATCTACGTGATAGAAGCCAAGCTGTTGCGATCAGAGGTTTTTGTTCAACATTTGTCCCAGTTACGTCAGGTGTCCCCCAGGGCTCTCACCTCGGACCTCTTCTTTTTAACGTGTTTGTTAATGATATTCGTTACGTTTTTAAATACTCATCAATACTTCTCTACGCAGATGATATGAAAATCTATAAGAATATAACCAACTATAACGACTGCGTGCAATTACAGATTGATCTGGACGAACTTTGCAAATATTGCGTTGTTAATCATCTACTTCTCAACATTAAGAAATGTAACATTATTTCATACTCGCGTAAGAAAACATCAGTTATATTTAATTACAACTTAAATGGAAATGTTTTGAGTCGTGTCTCCGAGGTGAGAGATCTGGGTGTACATCTTGATAGCAAATTAACTTTTAAACCACATGTAGATATCATTGTTGCAAAGGCCTTTCGTACTCTCGGCTTTGTTCTGAGGGCTAGTAGGGATTTTAAAAACATGGATACTCTAATTACATTATACAACTCCTTAGTACGTCCAATTTTGGAATATAGTTCAGTCATATGGAACCCTCAATATAAAATATACGTTAATGAAATAGAAAAGATCCAACGAAAATTTGAGAAAATTCTTACTTTTAGATTCAAAAATTTAGATGCGCGCCTTGTTTCACTCGAACAGCGTCGTATGGAGAAGGACCAAATATTCTTGTATAAGTTGCTTAACAATATAATTGATTCACCGATTCTTCTAAGTTACTTAAACTTTAGATGCCCCAGTTATTCTTCGCGCTGTAAGTCCACTTTTAACATTCCCCTTACGAGAACGAGATACGCTAAAAACAATTTTATTTCTCGTTCATGTGCTCGATATAACGAAGTGTATGCAGAAATAGATTATTTTTCAGTACCATTGAGATTGGTTAAAAAAAAAATCAAAGCCCTCTCTAAATGTTAGTGTTCTAAATTTCTAATGTATCAGTTTTGAGAATAACATTATAAGATAATTATTGTTTTTTATTTTTTGTTTTTGTGATTGTCTAATTAAATTGTTTTTATTTTGTGTTGTAACTCTGACTGATTAAAAAAAAAAAAAAAAAAAGAAAAAAAAAAAAAACTAAAACTTTAACTGATCAATGTTTGTATTTTGCAATGCTATATAAATAATAATATTTGTGAATTATCGATTACAATTTTTTAATCGTTTTTAATTATATATAAATATGCCTAATTGTATTCAATCAGTAGTTGGTATAATTTAGTTTTGTAATTTTGTATAATTTAATTTGTTATCTTTCAATTCTTTATTATTTAATTGATGATTGTATTAAATTTTTCTATTTGTTTTTGTTTGTCTTAATTGTTTATTTTAGTGTTGCTTGAATTATTTATATTTTATATTTCTGTATGTGATTTATCGATTATTTCTTGTTAATGTGTTCTTTTTGCTCATTTATGAATTATTTACTGTTGGAAACTTTGCTGGTTTGTGTATTGGTTGTATGAATTTATTAATTTACTGTATTATTGTACTGTATGTTTCCTAAATAAAATAAAATAAAAATAAAATAAAATAAAATTTTAATTAATAACTCAAAAGTTCCTTTGATTTTTTTTCTTTAGGTTTGATCTATCACTTAACAGATTATTTATCCAAATAAAAATTGTAAGCGTAGATCTATCGCTTGTAGACAATGGTTCTTATTTAGAAATAATTCGCCGTCCGTACACAAGTTTAAAGAAAATTTATAATAAATACTTTGCAATACAATTCGTAAATGAATTAAGCTAACCTTGTATACTTTTGATCCATTTAACACAATAGCACCAAGCGTCAAACACTTCTTCATTCCAACCATAAGCCTCAGTAAATTCATTATTCCTTACAAAATACGTCTTGATATGTACCTAAAAACCCTCAAGAGACAATTGAATGTCGTAATATAAAACAAAGATCGTTAATCTTAGCTAAATGTGTCTCGGGAGCAGCATTTTCGTCTAAGCGTTCCGATAGTACATTCAGTTTTATCCCAATTTGTAAATGACTCAATCCTCAATCCTGTGTCGAATTCTTTTCACTTTGTGGCATTTCCGTAATAATTTTATGAAATAATTTTTTTTACGCACACTTGACTTGAGGAGTAAGCTGATGAATACGTGATGAGAGCGTTACAAAATGTGTGATCATTTTATAAATGTTATTACAATTGTAGGTGAAGAGCTATATGTATCATTTCCCTGAAAATTCGGGAAAACAAAAGTTCCCCAATGGACAAACAAAAGCGCTGTCCATGTATCAAACTCTATAGAACAAAAAATGTTAGCATACAGCTTATACAATATAATCACATTTTTTATCTAAAAAGCTGAATGACGTCTGATAAATGATTTAATATTTCAAAAGTAGCTTAAAACCCTTTTGAAACTGTGAATAAAAATAAAATGGAGACGTTTCATTTTAATATTTTATTGGAGTTCAATTTTTTTTATTGCCTGTCGAAATTAATTTGGACACTTACCTTATTCCAAAATTAATAATATTTCATTTCGTTGTGGAGCGACAAAAAAGATGAATAAAACCGCCCATCTGGTATACTGATACGAAATTTATTATTTTTTTCAAACGAGAGAAAAATTTAATATTCCACTAATCCGAAATTTCATCCGATTCAATTTTCTTGCTCATGTGTACTCATAGATGCCAATGAAACCTATAAGTTGAAATCTAATCCCAAAAATAAAATTAAGTAAAATATTAAAGGGTCAAACGAGAAACGTCGAAGGATCAGACCTTTTTAATTTATGATTTTGTTTTTAAATTACACAACATTGTGAATTGTTCCTAAGGTAGACAATTCAGTGTCTACCTTAGGAAAGGTGTGTGTACATAATGCATACATAAATATTATATCAGATTCTTTTTACAGATATTTTTAGTATCGTTTCATCGTTTATTAATAATAATAAAAAAAACTAGTCACTCCTACACTGTTTTTTTTTTGCACGTTTTCATTCTAAAAGTTATTTATTATTTATATTTGGTATACTCTTATACAAGTGAAAAACTTTTCATCACATACTGTAACGGACGATATTTCACAAAAAAAATCTAACATAGAGCACGTACGTTTCGTAGATACAACAAAATGAATTTCAGATGATGTCAATTTTATGGTGACAAGTTATATTATTATTATTATCGTAGTGATTTTGTCATATAGTGGAATCTTCATAAACTGATTCAGCTTTGTTCTGTTTTTAAAATAAACGAATAACAAAATCTCTTGAGAAATGATACAGACTGCTGTATAGTCAACTACTAATATTATAAACTTTTTTTATATTCTTTAAAAAAATAGGGTGTTTTGTCACACAGTGACCACGTCACCTCCATTGTTTCTTTAAATATATTAGGGCTAATTTATAAACATTTGTAGCCTCTTCAGAAGTTGGTGAAGCCCAAGATAGTGTTGAATACCCCCACATAAAGTTTTTGAGAATGGATGAATGTAAGATTCTTACTTTTTCACGCAAAAACTACATGCCCGTTGACTGCCGTCTGACTAGCCCGTTGGCGTTTGTAGTGACCCTGCTTTCTGCTCCGAGGGATGTGGGTTCGATTCCCACCCCGAGTCTGGGTGTAATATAAATATTTATTTATATATTTATATATGTATTATTTATAAATATGTTTATCGAAAAAAAATATATGTAGCTATATACCAGTCGGCTGTTACCTATAACACAAGCATTAAGTTGCTTACTTTAGGAACAGACGACCGTGTGTGTATCGTGTAGATATTTATTTATTTATTTACTTGATAGGTTCTAATGAAACTTGGTACATAAATAGCTAAAACCCAGAACAACACACCGGCTACAATTTATTCCGACATTCCCACGGGATAGCACATGACGCGGGTGACACCGCAAGCGACAGCTAGTTTTATAATATTGTCGAGAAATTGTCACGTGTCTAGTTCATTTTTGATTCACATCATTTTTTTGTGTAAACTAGGTCGGCAAACAAGCGTACGGTTCACCTGATGGTAAGCGATTACCGTAGTTTATAGACGCCAGCAACACCATAAACATCGCAAACGTGTTGCCGACCCTACCCCAAATTCCCCCCAGGAGCTCTGGTCAGCTTACTCACCAACTGGAACACAACACTGCTTGAAAACAGTATTATTTAGCTGTGATCTTCTATAAGGTCGAGGTACTACTCCAGTCGGGCTGCTCTATATATTGAGCAGGAAATTTTCTGATGTGTCCTATCTCAGTTAAATTCAACTAGTTGCTATCTAACCCAAATCCTTTTAAATGTCATATATTAGACAACATTATAATTTTACTACTGCCGTTCATTTTTAGAGTATTTAATACATTTAAATGTAGTTAAAGCAAATATTATAACATCATCTAATAACATCATCTTCTTGAATTATTACGCGACGTTGTGAAAGCGAGTCAGCTATCAATTATTTAATACAGAGCTCATCTCCCGTCGTTCCTCTTAGACTAAAAGCACTTGATGTACAATAATCTGTGTAACATCCCCCGGGATTTTATCTGTCGATGGCGTTTTAGATGAAAAATATGCTGTTCTTAATATTCATAAAGTAAGATCTTGTTACAGTATAATATTTACCGAGAGGAAAACTTAATGCGTTTTTGAAATTATCGTCATATTAAAATCCTGCTTCGATAATAGATTGTAAAATTACAATCAATTTATCATTTTTTTTTTTATATTGAAGAAATGGTTTGACATCTTTGAATGAACCCAATTCTAGAACCATTTTTTCCGATTAAAAAACATATTTACCACAAGTCTATAGAACCATTGATAAGAATCCAGGACAAGAAAAATTTCATTAGTAAAAGATTACATTTATTTTCTAAAGAATTATTTAACTCCAACGCAAAATATTTGTAAGAGTTCTTCAGACATCGTTTTACAAAAGCGGTTAGATTGGCTCTCTTGAATAATAAAGTATATTTTGAATTTAGAATTAAATCTAAATTTATTTCCTCGTTACTCAAAAAAATATACTTTTAAAACTTATAAAGTTCTTCTCCATCATGAAGAAGCTGTCTTTGTTCAGCAGTAGAACATTTGTCTTTTATAGGTCACCCCACCACAACTTAGAAAGCGCGTTAAGCTGTCAAACTGATTGCAATTATGAACATCTGACTGTCTGTTGTGCTTAACCAAATAATATATATTTGACATGGATATTATCTTACGATTCAAGATCATTTCAAGCAAGATTGTAGAAAAATTTGCTAGTATTAAACTTTTGGTAAATAGACATGGTGGTAAATGGACAATGTCCACTAGAATGTCTTGGCTCATAAACATGCAAATACAAGTATCATTAAAGTACATCCAGTTTAGGTAATAATAATAAATCCTTTTCTTTGAGCGTATTATCTTCATCGTCGTTAAAAAGAGGATGAAGTTAGTTGAACGACGGAAACGCACAATTATGTAAATGGAAAAAATCTTATTGATGGCATTTTTTTTTTGCTTCACAGATTTCGATGGTCGGTCCCGACTGCCTTACTTTTGACGTTATAAATAGGGATTTTGTAGGACATTTTATTTCACGGTTATGATTCGACGAAAGTTCAACTGACCGAGTACAACATTAACTTTGATAAATGAAACGTTTAATTCTATGTAAAAAGGTATATTTGAGGTAAAGGAGACCAAGCGGTATTTTCTAAGAACTGTTATGAATGTAGCATATTATGGTGATCTAATGCGATATAATATGTTGGAGTTAAGTCGTGCAGATAATGCGTTGCTGGGCGAAGGCAATAACGGAATTAGAAAAGGGAGCTGTGAATGGGAATGTGTGAGGGTTTTTTTAATATAACTTGGGCGGCAAACAAGCGTACGTCTCACCAGATTTTAAGCGATTACCGCAACACTAGAAGTATCGCAAGCACGTTGCCAACCCTATCCCCCATTCCTCCAGGTGCTCTGGTCAGCTTACTCACCAACAGGAACACAACACTGCTTGAAAGCAGTATTATTTACCTGTGATCTGTAAGGTTGAGGTACTACCCCAGTCTGGCTGCTCCATTTTTTGAGTAAGAAATTTCCCGCTGTGTCCTACCTCAATTACGGTTAGATTAATTTATTTCTACACATGCTTCATGTCAAAGTATTTTCAGGCAGATTATGCTACTTTTTTTAGTACCAGTAGTACACAAAGTATAGTCATTATAATTCCATACACCTACCACAAATAAAACCTCACGGACATAGGAAATATATGTGAAGCTTTCAATGTACATCTCATTTTATTAACGTACTTCTTAGCTTGCTTCATTAAAATATATTTTATTATTTCTAAGTCACAATTAATAATATTAAAACATGGTATTTGACGAATCATAAAATAGGTCAATAACACTACACAAGCAATTTTAGTTCTAACTACCTATGATTTTAGTTAAGGAGTGAATATTTCGAAGATTTTTGTTATATCACTATACAAATCCCTTAACTCTATAACTTAATATAATATAATAATTAGTAGCAAAACAAATATATGTGAATAGTACAAAAAATCTGTACTGGTGTTTGTTTGTTTAAATGAAATAATTGTAGGAGTATCAACATTCTTCCAATCATATTAAAAATCCAGATAAATTGGACATGAATTAGCTGGTAAAGCCGCATTGATCATTTAATGTTCTAAAACGAATGTGTCTACGAAAGCGTAGACGATAAAATTAAGTAAAAACATCGTAGCTCCGTAGCGTGCACGTAGCATAATGGATAGAATTAATGTAATAATGTCTAAACCACAGTTTTGAATTAGCTAAAGTTAATCAGAATGAAAGACTCATCTATCAAGCAGTTTAGTTATCAGACTTTATCTTTACAAAATCATATGATAGCTATCCTAACTGAAAGCGTAATAACAGCGTCTTTTGATAATGTATTTTCTTTTCTGTATACATAATACTTGTGACATTTTGTTAAATCTATACATATAATAAAATGGTAGAAAGGTCAAAGCTGTACATTGAATATTTTTTTAAAAGAATTCTTGGGGTGTGATGCAATCGATACCGAAGCCCAAAATATAGTTTTTAGAATTTTTGTCTATTTGTCTGTTTTTCTGTTTGTCTGTATGTATTTCCGGGATAAACTCAAAAAGTGCTGCATCGATTTACTTCAAATTTGGCACGAATATTATTAAGAAGTCGGGTCAACATATAGGCTACATATTATCACGCTATCACCTACGGGAAACGAGCAGTGAACCTTTATTTCTTCAACGCATTCTGCAACAACGTTTAATCTAACGACGCATATTTGAAAGTTGTTGTTATTATGTTAATAACCATGCTATAAGCTAGCTTCGTACTATAAATAAAGACATTCTGTAGTATATTTAGTATCAGCATTGCACCCGTATGAAGCCGGAACGGGTCGCTAGTATAAAATATAACTGTGGGGTATCCACACATATACAAACTTTTTATTAATGAATAATAAAATCAAAAACAATGTTCACGTAGCCATAATATTTAATCAGTTGATTGTAACGTTAAATTATAAAGTAGAATTTAAAATACAAATTTTTGACATCTATCAAAAAATATCATTTCAAAAAAATTTAAAAATATAAAATGAGGTTTGATTGTTATTCTGATAAAAAAGTTGTGTATATGTCTGGATATCCCACATATCTATTGTAATATATACACACATGCTACTCTGTTCTTAAGGAGGTTTAAATAACATCTGACTTTTATACACATTTATATTCCTTTTCGAAATAACTATATGTATGGATATCCGCCTCATAGTATATTATATATGATAGTACATGCTACTGCTGTGCGGCTACGGCAGTAAAGAATATCTCCTCCCGTAGGTGTCGTAAGAGACGAGTAAGGGATAACAGTTCCGCTACCACTTTGGAATTTAAAAAGCCGACCGATGGCGGGATAGCTATCCAACTGCTTGCTTTGAAATACACAGGCCGAAGACGGGCAGCAGCGTCTTTGGTGCAACAAAGCCAGCCCTACAGTCACCAACCCGCCTACCCAGCGTGGTAACTGTGAACAAAACACGTGATTTCACGCCATCTTTAGCACGAACTTGGGTAAGCCTATATCCAGCAGTGGACCGCTATAGGCTGAAGTGGTGGCGGTGGTATAGTACATACATCAATTGGATCTTAATTTTTTCCACCATAATGAAAAATTATTCTATAGCTAGTATTTTTATTGATTTTTATATTTATTTTTTATCTATCTGTCTCTCTAGTCTATTTGTCTATAAATAATTGTTATCTATAATATAAAAATGAGTCGCTGAATGTGTTGCTAAGCGCAAAACTCGAGAACGGTTGGACCGATTTCGCTAATTCTTTTTTTAAAATATTCCTTGAAGTACGAGGATGGTTCTTACAGAGAGAAAAATTCTAAAAAAAAGAATTAAATTTCCTGAAAAAGTCTAAAAACAACACTTTTCTATACTCCCATACAAAAGATTTGTGATAATACTTAAAAGTCAATTTGAACTTTAATACCATACGATAAAGTTTGTGTTAGGCGATACGAAGTTCGCCGGGTCAGCTAGTTCTTCAATAAAAAAAATACATCTAATCTCTTATAATACGAGTAATCAACAACCTTCACTCAACCTTCAAATATAAACTTAATAAGCCCGCGTCTAAATGACATAACATTTTTAAAACGTCCCAACTTAGCATAGGCATAATAATAACACAACCACGAACATATAACCTTCACGATATTAATGTCCATCCATAAATCACTATAATAAGTAGGTAGCATCAAGGAAATAAATATGTGTTCTACAAACGGCGTTCATGATTACGGTTTTTGTCTTCATTATTCAGCATCTTAGTACAGAGGTGAAATAGGTTTGAGACACGCGATCGAATTTTCGTCGAATACCACACATATTATATTGGACTGTGAATTCTCTAACCTACGAAATTACTTCAGAATTATCTCTTATTAAGGTTTATTTTAGACCTAGATTAAGGACAGAATTGCCATTTTTAATTATCCTCGTCCTATTGTAACCGTAATTAAATATAAAATTCTAGCAATGAATATCGAATCTGCCAATGTGCAAAATTTCACACAACGTCAGAGTTTGCTTTTTTGTTCAAATTTGAATAATCGTCGTTAAGAATCCTGTTTTTTGTCATAATACGTAGGCTATAATAATTGTATTAAAAAAAACATATAGGCTATGTGTGTGTTTGCTCGCAAAAGAAAAAAAACCCACTTCAATTACATCGACTAGTAATACAACGTAAGTAGACGCAAAATTGTCAAGTTAATTCGCTTTGTCAAAGATTAATAAAAAGTTTAACAGATCCCGATCAAATTTAAATGGGATGACAAGGCAAGCATCAACTTTTGATCAAAACAAGAATAATCAAAATTATTTCTAAAGAATAAATTGCTACTACCCTACTGTATATAATATAGCTCACTACGTTATAAACGATCTGGTCTTATAGCATAATTTGATCAACAGTTCAAACCGAAGTAGTTTGCTGGATTCAGATAGATGGCGTCAAAGTACGCACCGTCACATAAATACGCCTCATCAAAGATTACTTAAAAAGTTTTCGTTATATCTTGATCAAATTTAAATAAAACTACAAAACATCATTAGCTTTTCATTTAAATAAGAATCATCAAAATTGGTATACCTAGTGAAAAGTTATACGTTATTAACTATATATAACTCAAAAAGTCCTTGTCAGATCTCAATTAAATTTAAATGGCACCACATGACACGCACCACCTTTTGATTAAAAAAAGAATCATTGAAATCTGTCCACCCAGTAAAAAAATCTGAATTAACACACATAAAAATCATTACATCATTACAGCCTATGCAGTCCACTGCTGGACATAGGCCTCCACAAGTTTACGCCAAAAATAACGTGAACTCATGTGTTTTGCCCATAGTCACCACGCTGGGCAGGCGGGTTGGTGACCGCAGTACTGGCTTTGTCGCACCGAAGACGCTGCTGCCCGTCTTCGGCCTGAACACACATAAAAAAAATACAGTATAATAAATGTAACATACAGTGTAATAAAGTAACGCTAAGATGTAGAGGACCAGAGATAGAGAAGTAATTAATTATAAACTTTAATAGGGACTATTGTAAGCTCTTGATTATTTCATGTTTATTAAAAAGGTATTTATTTATTATAATATTTTACGAAATAATATGATTATCGTCATCAAAAAGATGAGTGTTGTCTAATTGTAAAATCGCGGTAAGGTATGGTCGTGTCCCTTAACGCATTCTTAGCTTTGTAAGACGGGACTATGTCACACCGTTATGTAATTCTTTTATTATCTAAATAAATTAGAAGTTAAAAACTTCTTAAAAAAAACAAGCACATTAAAAATAACTACTCCACCATGTTGGATTTAGAATGACGTCACATAGCTAACAATGCATTATCATCCAAACTAAAAGTGTATACAAAATTTCAGTTCAATCGTTTAAAGATTTATATTGCAAAATTTAGTTGCAAGATTCCAGCCTAGAAACATATATGCTTATAAACATACATTGCAAGTTAAATAAAAGCTATTAGTTTTAATAAAAAAATTATCGAGTTTACAATTTCAGGGTCATTACGATGCAAGGGTGGTGCAATATTGCGTGATTTTGGCCCAATGCTAATAAAATCTGTTTAAATTGAATAATATAAATATTATAAGGAACTTTTTTATATAACATAATTATGCTTGTGTATCTAAAAATATTGTTAGGAGATCAAAATACACTATAGGAGGTTACTGGTGCTCATTTTAATAAAATTTCATTCTTTATTACATTTGTACTATCAAGTAACATACAAGGATTCACATAAAATATAAATTATTCACTGATTTATGTACTTCACCGTCAACCCGCCACCGAATTTTTAAATATTAAACATTCAATGAAAGCAGGCATGTGTCAATTACGCTTCACTTATAACCAAAGAGCCTGCGAGGGCAAGACCTTCGTCATTCTATAAAAGTTGAAAGTTTCTCAGCGCATGCTCCCAACACCGGTAGAAGCAATGGCCAAATATAAAGTTAGGCTCATAGTGACTTTGGCAAATACTACGTAGCAAAGGCGAAATGACGAAAGTCTGGCCCTTGCGTTCTCTCAATCTATTATAGCTCTTTCTGTCTATGTGAACTTACACACATAATGTATATGTAATGTATATGCCCTATTTTGAGCAATCAAATCACAAATTGAAATATTGTAATCATGCGATCAGTAATAATACCAAAACACACAACGGTGTGATTTATTAAAATTGAGATCCAAACAGACTGAGATCATTATGATTCCGCAGGAATAATGAGGTGCTTATAGTGGCAATGAGATACGGATGGTGATTTAAAAAGAAGTTTTTTGTCCGAATATTCCTTAGTAATTTCAGATGCTTTGATAATGAATGAATGAATTGTCATATTTGAATTTACCAAAAATTCGATATTTAAAAATATATACCAAAACATCAGTAAGTAAAAAATTAAAATCTATTTGTCCTAGACAATTTCCCTTTTTATTTTCATTCGTATTTTTTTTTAAATTGTTGGTAGCAAATGAAAGTTTCAGATTCTTCTGATTCAATAAATATCATAATGTATCTATATAGGTACAATCACATTAACTTAGGCTCGACTATTTGTTTAAACCTCTCGTACATGTCAGTAAAAGATAAAGAAAAAAATATATTTAAACGTTACAAAGCAAAATTTAACCATTGTCGAAAATAGCGATGATTAATACGGCTGGTAGCCAAAATGTTACTCATTTCCGGGTAGGCCGTGACAGCTTAAGACATTTTTATTTTCACACTAGTCACTCTCCTCTGTCGCATTCTTTCGAGTCATTTTAAACGTTAAGCTACATAAGTAGGAGTCTTGAGTATTAGTAAGAGTCTGCTGTTGTGTGCGCATTATATGTAAATTTCAATTTCTCCAGAAAGGATGAAGATATTTATTTAATGATACCAATAAGTAACTATTTACATGTGACGTTGCCTAGCAACCATACTAAATCATAACAATATAAAACAAAGTCGCTTCCCACTGTCCTTGTACTTAGATCTTTAAAACTACGCAAGGGATTTTTATGCGGCTTCCTTTAGTAAATAGAGTGATTCCAGTGAAAGATTTATATGTACAAAACATACATAAGATATTTTAGAAACATTGATAGTTTTTGTAACTGTGCAAAGCCGGGGCAGGTCGCTAGTATTTACATAAATAAGACGTCTCTCAGTTAACAGCCCCCAGTAAGATGTAAGGCTGTGTCGGGGGTGTGTCAGATACACAACATCATCACAAACGCCCAGACTATGAGAAACATCTGTATGGCTAACACAAGTACCAAAACATGGATACTGTTGAAATTACTGAACTTTATAGTATAACTAGCTTTTGCTCGCGACTTCTTTTACATGAAAATACCATCGGGAGTCCTACATTTTCCCGCATAAAAAATTGATGTTTTTTTTAAATTCAACTATGTGCCAAATTTCACCCAAAACCTTCGTTCATTTAGTCGTTCTAATGTCATTAAGTACCAAATATCTAACCATCCAAAACCTCCTACCTACCTTCGCATTTATATATAGTATTATAGTAGTAAGATTTGTAGAAAATAACCCTAATATTTAATTTATTCATATATTCTCATAACGTATTATTACAAAAATATATATCTGCTATCAAAGTAAAAGTTTTATTCGAATTCGTTTATACATTATAAATATAGTCAACCTACTACAATTTACAAATAAAATCAAAGGTAAAAATACACATAAGGTCTACTAAAGACAAAAAAAAAATACTTTGTTGCGCTTAGCGTTATTATTATCGTGAATATCTTTGTGAATCTCCTACATGGAGAAAGAGGCATAATTATGCCCAGCAGTGAGATGTTACAGGCTGAATCGTTTATATTATTGTCTAATTCGAAAATTTAATAGATCTTTCATAGCAAACTCAAGATAGTTTTCATCACAATGTGAGTATTTTTGTCTTTAATAGCTTTCAGTAGTGCCAAAATAACAAGTATGGTTTAAATAATTACACCTAGAAGTCAACTAACACTAGCTTTACCATAACCTATTATACAATTTTCCATAATTTTTTGCTAATTTCTACATCAAAAATTATATTTTTTCTTAAAAAATCTTAAATAACTGATATTAAAAACATACAATTTGAAGATTCCGTAATGCTTGACGATAAAATTCTCCGACAATGCGTCTTACCTGTATTAACCATACGGTGCCGAGACATTGATACTGACGAAGGGACTAGCCCCCAAATCTCAAATCACCCAACGTGCAAGAACGGACTATGCTTGGGGTCTCTCTCAAAGATAGGATCAGAAACGAGAGTGACTGACGTAGCCCACAAAATTAGCAAGTTGAAGTGGCATTGAGCTGGTCATGTGTTGCAGGACCGATGGCCGCTGGAACAAACGTGATCTGGCCTGAATCTGCGTGTTGGCAAACGCAGTGTGAGACGCCCTCCGTTCCGCGTGATCGACGATCTACGTAAGATTGCCGATGTGTGCTGCATTAGGATAGCAGAAAACCGGGATGTTTGACGCAAACTCGGAGAGGCCTATGTTCCACCAGTGGACTGCGTTAGGCTGAAGTGGTGAAGTGGATATAAAAAAAATATAAAATCAAAAATTTATCGAATAAATATCACTTACATAAATTACACATGAACTTTATTTAATAACATTTCATAGAAGTACTTGGGTTTCTTGCGAAATAATTTTCTCGTAGGCGCGTCGTTCTTATTCCAAATGTTTCATTTGTATCTTCATACATTTTATTTAATAAAAGCTTAGCCTTGAAACCAATAAAGCTTCTCAGTAAATTATGTTTCAGACTAGACTAAATAGGGTTGTTAAGAATAATTAATAACAAAAGTACACTACTAACGTAATTTGTCGTTTTACACTTAAATATAATTTAGTGTTCTGTTAGTAAGCTGTAAGTACAAGCCCGCCAGTAACAGATTTAGTAGAGGCAGTATTTATGCTTGTCGTGGTCTGGGCGTTTGTTTGTGTTATATGTATTTTTGAGCTTCGGTCACAAAATTCTTATCCTATCAAGAAGTCGTTTACCGCCGTGTTCATTACACCAAAATTTGTCAACATCAAAGATACGTGTTTTTAATATACGACAATGAAAAACAGTTTATAAAATGTATTATTATGTTGTTACATTGAAAAGACAATTAAAAGCCGTATACGTAATAGCTCCCTGTAATATTTACTCCTGTATTGAGGATCCGAAATTACACAAGAACAAAAGTTTACTATGAGTGAGGACCGAACCACCAATAGCCAGAGCTGTGACCGCTGCACCATGTACTTTTAAAAAGAAGTTAATAAAAGGCGTAAAGTTTTGTTATAATTCATCCTCGAAAAAGCGTAGCGTCAACCCTAAGCTTTAGTGGAAAAATGAAAAAAATTTGGCAAACTTCCTAGCCGTTTTGGTTTTTTTCGCTAGCCAATTGACACAGTTAGGAAATGGAATAGTCGGTCAAGCGTGGGCGGGCCACAACAAACCGTTTTAAAATAATTTCGTTTCGTGTAACGTAATTTTCTACTGATTTAATTTTTTATGTTTTTATTTACGTGTGTTTTATACAACAAAAATCAATATTTAACAAGTTGGATAAAATGTAATGAACAAGTTTTTGTTTTAATATACAGTTATAGTCGTTTCTTTTTTTAGACTTTCAACTATTTTTATTTGTATCGTTTTTTTCAATAAATATTATAATCCTGTCATAATAAAAATAATGCAATCTATGTAACTAAAAATACTGAGTTCACAGGTAATACACCAAACAACCTATGTTTATCTTCAATTTAGTACTATTATAATTCTGTTATAATTACACGCCTCCGGCTGTGCTTTACTCTCCCAAAATGGAAAAAACGGGAAGCGCTTTTTTTTTCAATTACGCTGTGCTGTCTTATTTAATCGTATAGATGAACATATTGAAAATAAATAAACTAAAATTTATTTGAACTTAGTTTTAAAAGACACAAATATTCTTTTTTATGTAGCAAACTCATCTTTTATTCATGTTAGTCTCACTCTTGGGACAGATTCATTTAAACCAAAGTTTACAAGTTTGAATTCACGTGAACAAAGCTTTGTATTTTTTTTTACTATTAATCTATTTATATTCCATTTTATTTATTTATTTATTATATATTAGGTATACATTTCTTTATTTGGCATCATTACATCATACACATACACATATTACAGGCATAGCCTGTATCTTAGATGTAAGTCTCCTTCGTTACATATTTAAAGCAAAAATTTACATTGCATGCTCATCACAAGTACACTATTTGTAAGAACATGTTAACAAAATATAACAATAATTAATGTGAGGGTAGAGTAACAATTACACTGTGTTCGACCTAAACTGTATAGTTTGACAACGACAACTATGAACTTATTCACGTTTCTATGTATTTTTTTTTCATTTCATTTTATTTGTCATAGTCAAACTAATACAATTAAACCTATAATTAAAGGACACAATTATTTGTAGTCAAACACATTATGCAAGACTTTTAAATTAACTACACAATATCATTGTAACTGTACTTTGTAGTATTTTTTTCTTATTATAATAATTACAGTAATGCTTTCTCACGTTTTATGTTTTAAACCCGTACTTGTAGATAACAATATCAGCACTTTTAAACTAACAACGCTATTTTACTTTATAGTATTACAATATAATTAAAAAAAGGTGTTTTCTTTAGACCACACGACTGAAGTGAAACTTTGTTAGTTACCCCTACAGTAATGTACGAAACGTATTAATCTCTCTCTTTCTGACTTCACTAACTTATATCTCACTCTCAACTTCCGTTCGCCTCGCCCGATCACACTTTTCGTAACGTTCTCATCACGCATTCATCATATTACTCCCCAAGTCAAGCGTGAGTAAAAAAGTTTTACTTTAAAAATTCAAAAATACAAAAGACGTAAATATCTTTGACCTTCAAGATCTGACCTCGCCACTGAACACAAACGTTTTTTTATATAAGACGGATCTAGAATAACGAAGTATACGATAAGAGTCCTACTTATCTATGTACGACTCTTGTCAGACTGTTGGGACACGGGTTTGTCCCGATATTCTCATAGGAATACTCGCCAGCGTCCCGATAAACGGACGGTATTATCACGGTTTTTTTTTTTTCAAAATATTAAGTTACGATTCTAGTAACTTTGGTATTATTTGTAACATAAAAATGTGTTTACAAATTTAATTACATTTATATAAATAAATTTTTCCATTATAAAATTGAATATTAAAAAAAACGAGAATATTTTTTTTATTAAGACATTTTTTTTAAATAACCTTCACTAATTTATTATTTATATGTCAGTTTTATGTTATGTTTATGTTATACGCATATTAAAAATTATGTTATAAAACAGGTGTCCCGATTTTGTTTGCAATGTCCCGCTTTTTAAAGTCGTCAACCCTAACAGATGGAAGTCCAACGATCTCGGAATATAAAGTACGATATTACCCCAGGGTTGGGTAATGGCTTGTGAATCTGTACGCAAATCTCTTATTCGAATTATCTGTCTTTCTTGAAAAAGACGTAAAACTTATCTAGCGTCATCACTTTTGATCTATGACGTCATTAGATAGTGTAAAAATATTTTAAAAAATTAACACAATGGGTACATTAACAATAAAACACTTAAGAACCAAGTGTTTAATATAACAATACAATATGTTCAATACTTACACAGTTGTACGTTTTAGACAATAAATGTTGGTATAAATAATACTTCTATACAAATAAATAAAATTGGATTGTATGTTTGTGAAAATTCTCTATTTACATAAATGAATAAAATAAGTAAGCTTCTCACACTTAATTACCTCCAGCAGGATTAGAATCTTGTATTGAGATCAGAAAACCCCCACAACCCAAACGCCCAGACTTTGACAAACATCTGCACGGCCAATACAAATCTTTGTTCATATAGGAGAAGAGTCAAAGCTTAATTCACCGCGATACCCCTCAGCGGATTGGTAAATATATTATTGAAGATTTTTTCTCTGTGGCTCAACAAGGAACTTTTTAGTACAATTTAAATAAATATCTTAATAAAATACAAGAAAGTAACGTTACTTTAGAACACTCGTGTCTAAATAAAGACAAAAACAAACAAACGCGCTTCGAAGTTTCGACTTACTAGTAGGTACTAGTATTTCCGGGATGGTTGAACGGCGAAGTTTTCTTGTAGTTCTGATTAAAACGACATACAAGACTAACAGAAGTAATAATTAGTGTACTGTCATAATTCTTACAACTGTTCTAGTGTATAATAGTCCCATTAACGTGAACATTCGAAATTCAGATTTGGAATAGATATTTGAATGTATACAAATATGTGTTCCTGGTCTGTTCTTTGTTCTTGATAGCCTATCGTGCCTTGGAGAACAACGTAAAAGCGTGAAGTCCAGAAAAATAAATACCCTTCAATCTTCAGTGGATTAGTGGTGGAATGGTTCCAAATATTCTTGTATGGTGAAAGAAGGCAACAAGGTCATTTCGTGCATAAACAATGTCTGTATTTTTTTTCTGAGCAAGGGAAATTGAGTTATCAATTTAACTCGTATTTTCAACAGAGAATTATGTAAATGTTGTAATAAACGGTGCTATTTGGCAAGAAAATATAAAGTTTCAATTAATTTATCTTACACATATATAACATTCCCGTGTCACAATGTTAGTTACAATACTCCTCCGAAACGGCTGGATCAATTTTTATGAAATTTTGTGTGGATATCGGGTAGGTCTAAAAATTGGGCAACATCTATTTTCCATATCCCTAAGTTATAGGCGAGGGATTACAACACGAACAACGAACGAACAACGTTTCCGGGGTCAGCTATTTATTTTTATATTAATACGTGAAGCAACTTGCACACTTATAGTTTATACAGAGACGGAGTGCAGAATGCTAACATTTTTTTTTAAATTATGCATAAAAATACATTAAGTCAACAACATTACAGACACTACCATGTATTTGACACACACAAACAGATTTACTAATTTGTTTATTATTTTAGAAGTATAGGCTTTGACAACAGAAGCTTGATAATTTTTAAACTTATAATTTATATTAGTTATGTTCGAATTTCGACTACTGGGTGACCATTAGTAAGAGTAATTATACATAGAGTATTATAGATTAACTAGCTGACTCGGCAAACGTTGTCTTGCCGCTAAACGCTATTTAAAAAAGGGGTTGGTGGTAGAAGGGTGAAAATTTAGGGTTGTATGTATTTTTCAACGCCAAATCATAATAAAATAAAAAAATAGTTAATTTAAAAATTAGGGATGGACTACCCTTAACATTTAGGGGTATGAAAAATAGATGTTGTTCGATTCTCAGACCTACCCGATATGCACACAAAATTTCATGAGAATCGGTGAAGCCGTTTCGGAGGAGTTTAACTACGAACACCGCGACACGAGAATTTTATATATTAGATTACAATAATTACTTTTTATATTATTACGAAACTAACAAACTTCATGCTATGATACATTAGAGTTGACAATGTCAATGTTATTAAACACTCACAATTACTAAATAAACAATACAAATTTACGTCATTTACAAATAACCAAACACCTGTACAATGTTTTATAGCAAACTCGCTTCGTGCTCTCAGTAACACGCGAATGCAGGCAATGCTTCGTGTTCCATATTTTAGTATGAATAACAGTTAGAGCAAGTTAAGCAAATAAAAGCTTAAATTCTGAGCTAATAAATAAAAACTTGTGTATTTGAAAAGATTATTAACAATGAAACAAAGGGAAAAATTGAAAAGAAGAGAATATAAACTAAAATGAAATTCTATTTCGTTATTTAATTTGTTAAAATATTTTGACATGGAAACTATACTTCAAGAATAAAAAAATAAAAAATTACGCTCAAAAAATAAAAAGCAAAAACTGTATGTCAACCTTCTTACTACCTTTAATAAAATACTATGATTTATGTGTGATACCTACAGATAGGCGGCTTATAGTCGGCGCCGTTTTTTTTTTATTGTCTTTAATACAAGTACTTTAGTACTGTAACACCAGCCAACCCACATTGGAGCAGCGTGGTGGATTAAGCTCTGATCCTTTTCCTACATGGGGAAAGAGGCCTATGCCCAGTAGTGGGATATTACAGGCTGAAGCGAAGATATATTGGCATGTAAATAAATAGAACACAAATTGATCAGGAGAATATTGTATTTCTTGAACTGAAGTCCGAGTTAGAAGATATAATACAACCGTGAGACTTATTGTAAAATTGTATATATGTTATTTTTATTATAAAATAAATACAAATCTCAATTTTAATGTAAGTTTGTAAATTCTTGAAATGACTAATTACATAACAACAATGAATAGTTAATTGAAACGATAATTACATGACATAATTGTGTTTGCTTGTAAACGAAAAAAAATAATATCAATTACTTGTACCACAACGTAGGTATCGATGTCAAAAAAAGGTCATGTAAATGAGCATTATTAGAGGTAACTCAAAAAATACTTCTCAGATCTCGATAAAATTTTAATGAGATCACGTGACAAGTAACAAAATTCTATTTAAAAAAAGAAACATCGAAATCTGTACCCCTAGAAAATGTGCGTGCACACGTGCTAAGAATTTTCAGAACCTTTTGCTTTCTATCTTGATGTTAACAATACCATATAACAATACGTGCGTCAAAATATCAAAACTCGAAAATTTTATATATACAAGTCACAACAATTACTCACGGTGCAGTTACTATCCTGTAACATCCATAAATATACACATTCCATGACATACATTTTACTATCCATATGTCAACTCGTGTCCAATATTTGCCAAACAACGGTACTAAATGCAGGATACAACACAATGTCTCAATAAATCATATACTTTATCCGTTTTGATATCATCAAACTTGAAGCCCGTTTATACGATATCTTTAAGACGTTTTTAAACCGTCAATCTGTGCTGGTCATTGTAAACGAACTTATCTTTATAATGGTGTAAAACATTTTTGTTCCAAATTTTGATTACACAACAATTTTTTTAAGTTGTTAAGTTTAGGCGATACCCTATGACTAAGCCTAAATATGAAACTAAAACCTGTTTCAGTGATTTTATAATTTATCTTATAGGGTAAAACCGGGATAGATGCCTCACTTTTTGAAATAGCGACCTAATTTTAAAAATATGATTTTTATACGAATAATTTTTATTAATGTAGCTAGCTCAATCCTTTATGTTGAATTATGACTATTTTTTTTCAACCTAGCCAATGCAGATTAAGCAGAAATTATCTTTTCGTGAACCCTTTTTTTTGAGGATAGATGCCTACCTATATGGATAGTTGCCTCGCCATGAAAATAGTGAGTAGGATAGATGCCCTTTAAACCGTGTAAACGAAAAACCAAATGTTAGGTTAGGCTACTCCTAAAACATCGATTGTGTCCAAGAAACATGGGCCATAGCAATGAAAAATTTTTTGTGTTTTTTTATATCTTTTAATTGTTATAATTAGAATATAATTTTTATATCACACAGATTACTATATATATATATATATATATATATATATATATATATATATATATATATATATATATATATATATATATAAATTTAATTAAATTTTACAAGCATTTACAAAAGCACAATTTTTCAAGCATCAACAAAAGTATAAATTCTTAATTGTTGGTCTAAAATATTCATATCAAGCGTCAACATGCACATTACACAATCATACTTTCTCATCGAAAGCTGACTGTATGTTTTCTATAGTCCAAGAACATACTCGAGCTCGCATTTCTTCCTTTCTTTTATATTTTCGTGGCATAGTTGCTAGAATCAGTAAAACATCGAAACATAAATATACCAAAATACATAAAAAATATAACAGACACAAAAAAAATTATACATATAAACTTACTCTCTATATAGTAAATGAAGGGATAGATGCCCCTAAGGGCCTAAACCTAACCTAACCTATACCTCAAAAAATCAGGGCAACTATCCTTTGTGATTGGGATAGATGCCCACGTATTTTTTAAATAAATTATAAACAAAATAGCATCTATTTACAACTATATGCAGACTCAATGACCCAGTATATAGACGTGATAAAAAATATAACGGAATTTATTACTATTTATAAAATTATACAACCTTAAATACTAACCTTTAAAACTTTGACGTATTTGTAAATTTCGCCACGGAGAAAATTACACACACGATCCAAACGCGTCCTTGCCACACGAATATCTGTGGATATCTGAGGTACGGGGTGACTTCGACTCCTACTTATGCGATTAATTTTTATTTGTGAGTTCGGGATGTTAGGTTTTTAGAACATGAGGCATATATCCCACTGCGGCATCTCTCCCGGTTTTACCATATATAAAATTCTCGTGTCACAATGTTAGTTAAAATAGTCCTCCGAAACTGCTGGACAAATTTTTAAGAAATTTTGAGTGCATATCGGGTAGATCTGAGATTCGGCCAACATCTATTTTTTATACCCCTAAGTTATAAGAGGAGGGAGGGGAATTAAGGGGTTAATAACATAAGTGGCAAAACAACGTTTGCGGGGTCCGCTAGTTTATTTATAAAAAGATACAATCGGCAAGTTTTTTAAAGTGTAAATATAAAATTACGGATGACAGATTCTTCTTTACAGGTATATTCAACATTCTAAAGAATACTAAATTATGTAAATGAAACTTTTAAGCATAAATTAGAGATTATTTTATCTCTAACTTAAACGCTAAAGAATACTTCTTTTTTTAACTGAGTAAAAAAATCCTGCTTTAAAATGGAGCAGCCCGACTGGGGTAGTACCTCAACCTTACAGAAGATCACAGCTATGTAGTACTGCTTTCAAACAGTGTTGTGTTCCTGTTGATGAGTAAGGTAATCAGAGCTCCTGGGGGAATTAGGAGTAGGGTCGGCAGCACGCTTGCAATGCTTCTGGTGTTGCTACAAATAAGCTACGGTAATCGCTTACCATCGGGTGAGCCGTACGCTTGTTTGCCGACTTAGTTAAATATATAAAAGATAAAAAAACCATAACATTTAAACAATTAAAAATTAAAGAATCTTAAACTTTAATCATTGGTGAAGCGGAGCAAAACAAGTAGTATTAATTTCATGATATTAAATTGTGTCTTTTTATTTCGTAAAACCCCTGTGAAAATTTTCCCATCTGAAGGTCGCGAACCACATATTGAAAAGTAATAGTATAAAGTAATTCCGTTGAGAGCCTTATTCAGTTCAGTTCAGTTTGTAACAATAAATTAATATTATAATGCTACGGAAAAATTTACTCTGAGGACGGATGGGTTACTTGCAACCTATAAAATTTAATTTAAAATCCCTTTAAAAAGATGACGCAATATGAAAATATAGTATATTCTTTCAACGTGCTCTTATTTCACTTTGTGTATGTTTTGTTAACATATTTTTTGCATTCATTTTGTTACTCTTATAAAATATTAATTTAAGGAAGATTTTAATATAAAGATGGATCAACATTTCGTAAAAAGGTTTCGGTGTGTATTTTGATTCAGACACTCGCGTTACATACTTTATTGATTCTATTACATAGCTGGTCCATTTTTTTTATATTATTATATTTTCGTGTTTGAGTTCTAATATTAAAGTGTATCTTAAAAGTACTGGCTGGGAAATTTCTTCATGTTTAATTCATTAATATGCTTACACAAATTTATAACCACATTTTCGTTTTGTATTTACATATAATATGTTTGTATCAAATTTTGTTTTGTTTATTTTGGTTGAAAGTTTGATGTTTAATAGCCTAATAACATTTTTCAATAACCGGACTAACACAAAAATATTAAATTCTTATATTTCTTTATTTTATAATATGATTATATGTTGATAATGTGTTTTTAGGTAACGGGAAGGTTAAATCTGATGTAAATTTCTTTTATATTTTTATCAAATTATGGTAATAATAATAATTAATAAATTTATTTATGAAAACACACTGTATCAGGTTAAAGTATATAAAAAGAAAACATATAGACAAAGAGGATACAAACGAAAAACAAAACAAAAAAAGAGAGATACAATATAAACTTATCGATTAAAAGTATTTAACTAATACATTATATATAAAAGTTCGCAGTATGCCTCACGAAAAGGTGTGACCTCAGTTTAAGTTAGGATTGTTAGTCCTAACACTGGTTTTCAAGACCACCATAAGCTTATGTGTAATTCATTTTCATTTTAGCGGCATTCTGATAGAAATACACATACACATGGATGCATACATTATCATATATTTGATACGTCAGGAAGCAATGAAATAACACAAATCAAAGCTTCAGAACGTTTTGTGTAAATCAAAAACCTTACACTGAACGTCCGACAAACATTCCCTATAAGAGGTACCGACACAAAACACGAAGACCTCATAACTGAACTGAGTTCAGTTAAAATTACTTTCGACCGAAATGAACCATTTAGAAACTCGAAGGCAACAAATGGAAACACTCACTCGCGCCTACATTCTTTGTAATTTCTTCATGAAGTGTGCGAATGAGCAAAATTTCATCCCGAACAATTTAGAAACATACATTCAGTTGAGAAATTCACGAAATAAACAAAGCCACAGGTGCGGAGGTAGAAAATTAAATACACGCCGTAATACGTAAGAGAACTGCTCAAATAAATAATTCGCCCTTTAATAAGAGAACGAATGTATAGAGGTCGCTGAAATACGGAAACTGGAAACGACATCTATTAAATACAAATATTCCAATTAAATAAATAATGCAATGAACGACTAATGACCCTTAAAATACTTTTTGCTGACTATAATAGTGATAATCTGAATTACCCGTACATATATTATATCGGTATCTAAGGCAACAATCCACATTGCCTCACGGCGCTAATAATATACCGAGGCTTTATATTAAGTAAAACAGTTTTTAATAAGCAATATAAAATTTTCATTGACGCAGGGCAAAGTAAGCTATTCTGCTCAAAAACTACAGCAGCCAGTCTGGGGAAGTCCCTCAACCTTACAGAAGATCATAGCTAAATGATACTAGTCTAAAGTCATACTATGTTCCTTCGGCGAGGAAGCCAACCTCCTTTGAAGGGTGAGGGCTAAGGGTCGTCTACGTGTTTGTAGTTTTCCTAGTCAACACGATTTTTTAGCACCTTCTCAGTATAAAAAAGACTTGCACTCAGCCTGCAACATCCCACTACTGAGCATGGGCCTCTTTCCTCATGTAAGAGAAGGGTCAGAGCTTAATCCACCACGCTGCTCCAATGCTCGTTGGCCGATATGTTCTCTACTATGAGTAGCGATCGCTATCTGGTATTTATGATAACAACCGGTACCGATGGCTTAACGTGCTCTCCGAGGTACGTTGGGGAGATCCATAAGGACAGACATCCGAACCTGAAAGAAATTTTATTTTATTTTATTTGGATAGCTTACAGCTTATTATAACTATAACTCATACAGAATATGAATAAAGAAAAAGCTAATAACAAGCTATCACATATAGAACATTTGTACATATACAAATATCCATCCCTAGCGGGATCGAACTCGCAAACCGTCGGTGTTTTAGGCGACTATTCGCACCACTACACCAGAGCGAGTATTGTCCATATCCTTAAGCACCCATTTGTCAATTACATCTTTATCTAAATCGTTCATTAATCAACACTACCTCACGGCCCCAATAATACAAAAAGTTACGTATATTAATTGAAATATTTTTTATTAGTTACATAACTAATAAAATGTATTGATAAAATACTTGAATAGTCGTAAAATATAACGCTAACAATAACTTCGTATCATTATTAGAGTCTTAACAATTCGGACCGCTTATTTCATATTGAGAATGAAGCTTAAAGGGTTCTAAAGAAACCGAGTCAATAAAATGTATGCCAGAGAAATTTACAAAGATCCACAACGACCATTGTTGAACCGATTTCAAATTAGTTTTAACGTTCTAATACAATTTCACTATTTGTACTAAAGATAACAAAATATTTGCTTTAGAATTGGATGTGATTCAAACACAAAGGAATGGGAACAATTAGTCTTATATAGATAGCATTGATTCTATATATTGGTCTGAAAGTAGCTCAGGGTCAAAAGACTTCTTATTAAACCTTTTTATAAAAATATTGTAAGACTTATCTATACAAATAAACTAGCTGACCTGGCGAACTTCGTATCACTTTATTTTTTTCTGAAATATAATAATAACATAATATATCAAAATAAAATATAGCCTATCTTTTAAGTTGGATCAAACTGCACACGGTGTGCAAATTTGACTAAAATCGGTTAAGTAGTTTAGGAGTCCACTAAGGACAAACATTGTGACACGAGATTTATATATATTAAGATAAGATTAGAGTGTCTGTTTGTAATACTAAAATAACCGCTTACTAAACGCATATGGATATACACGGTACATATACCAAAATAACATTTTTTTACAATTTTTGTCTGTCTGTCCGTCGTGTCGTTTGTTCCGGCTAATCTCTGAAACAGCTGGACCGATTTTGACGAGAATTTCACGGCATATAGCTGATGTAATAAGGAGTAACTTAGGCTATTTTTATTTTAGATTTTTATTTTTATTTTATAACTGCAAACTAAACAATAACTATTTTGTTAAATTCCACGCCGACGAAGTCGTGGGCACAGCTAGTCTAACATTATAAATTATTCATTGTAGTAATGAAATTAAATAAGTGAGCTGTGTGTGTCTATATTTCGAATGATATTATCGTATATTATTGTGTTCCTAAGGTGATTAAGATGACCAGAGCTTCTGGGGAGGATTGAGAATAGGGTCGGCAACACCTTTGGATGCTTCTGGTGTAGCAGGCTTCTCTGGTGGACCCTTGTTTGCCAACCTAGTTGTATATGAAAAAAAAAGAAAATTCACCTCAACACCAGAAAAGTTACCGCTTTCGAGACGTTTCGATTATCGCTGTCAAGTAGAATATAAACCTTACCTCCTTTACAGATCAAACTTATATTTATAGAACATAGTTGTATATTAGTAATAAATAAAAAAACTTTTATAGTACTTGAAATATAATGGCAAAATATTATACCCCAATACGGCTTGTTGTTAAAGTCAATTGACTTCAAATCGAGCGTAGGCCCTTCCCCGCAGTAAAACTCGATGAAGGGGAAACAGCGATAGTACAAGCGGATGATGCTCCTGTTGTATTAACTTCTCAAATCTTGGGAAATATGGATAGACTTAACTATTGGGTGAAGTGGAATGTTATCTCGATGAGACTATTCTGGCGTGAGCCGACATTCTTTCGTAAATATTATAATAATATCGTTCCGATAGAATTAGGAGAGTTAGTCTCATTATTATTTCGTTTTAAACATAATATGTTATGCAGAACAACGGCATTTTCCTACATTTTTTTAGTAATAAATAAAAAAATACATTAAAAAAATACTAAATATTAGGTTATTGAACATTACCTTTTTATGCCTAAAAATTTCTTCGTTTCGACAACAATTTGCATACATTTTATACGGAATAGTTTACAACTTTTTTTTGCAATCATTAACAAATCAAGGATAAATAGAGACAAAAAATGCTGGCAAAGATGTAAATAAAAAGTGCAGACTGTTTGTTCTGTACTTTATCTGCATGAATTTTATTACCAACATTTGCGATGGTTATATCCTGTCCTAAACTTAACTGCTCCGTAAGTCTATTATTATCTCTAAAGGTCTTCATTCTGCTGTTCGAGTATGGATGAATCAAGCCCTTTGTTTACCTACACTCATCCGTAGTGCATTAATGAGAGTCATTCACCTTAGACTTAGGGTGTCAAAAATATTGGCATCCCAATTTCAGAGGTTATTTTTGGAATTCTTAAATCCTTCGCGAAAAGATTGGCAAGCGTATTTTATCGAAATTATTTTTTTTATCATAGAATAAAAAATATATTATTATTGCTTATTATAACATAATATATATTACACAATTTTTCAATATAAGCGAATTTTATGTTTATTTTATTTTAATTATATGTTAAGGATTAAATTTATTTTAATAAATTTAAAAATATATGCAAACTTAAATTCGATTTCTGAGTAATTAAAAGATTTTGTCCAATTTTCGTCAAACATCTTGTTACAAATTAATAAGGCCTAAAATGTAGTTTTATTCTAGTCCTTGGTCGTAATTTATTTACAAATGTACTTTCATACGAACAGTTTGCTGATTTATATATTCTAAATATTTAGGTTTGTCGGGAACGGGCAATAAAAGCTAAGTGAACAGACGGATGTTGTGCTAAATCTATACCAATATTTTAAAACTGAATTTGTTTGTTTTTATTATCAACCAACGTCTTGACGAGAAGCTTCTTCAGACATAGAAAAGTTTTCGCACTTTTCTAAAAGGGTGATCGATTATTCCTATCCATCAGAAAATAAAATATAAACTTAAACGGCGTAAACAAGCGTACGGCTCACCTGATGATAAGCGATTACCGTAGCTTATAGACTTCTGCAACACCAGAAACATTGTAAGCGCGTTGCCGAGCCTATCCCCGATTCCCCCCCAGGAGCTGTGGTCACCTTACTTACCAGCAGGAACACAACACTGCTGGAAAGCAGCATTATTTAGCTGTGATCTTCTGTAAGGTCGAGGTATTTCCCCGGTTGGGCTGCTCCATATTTGAGCAGAAAACTGCTATGCCCTTCCTCAGTCACGATATATTTATGTTACCTAAAACTGTCATGCAATATTAAGCTTACGCGTTACGCTACATACTATACATGTATTGGCAAAAAAGTTATATATAATATAAAACGAAAGGGAGTTGTCATAGATTCAAGAATTTTTTGATAACAAAAAACTAATGATTAGCAAATCATCCTTTTTTATAACTTGATGATAAATAATAAAATATAACAGACCAAATAGTTTTTCGTAAATTTAGACCAAAGTTGTTTAGTAAATTTTTATTCTAAATTCTAATTCTGCCCCGTTGAAATTAATTTTATTTAAAATTTAATAAATTGTGGTTCCGGAATTATCCTGTCTGTTATAATCCCAGACTAATCAAGTATACCCTGTTTATATTAAAAACATCAAAAGAAATGTTTATCAAAGTTTAAAAAAAAAAAATTCTTTTTACTTTGTTTACGATATTTTTGATTTACATCTATCCCGTCGTAAGTTAGGGACTTAGGACGTAGTTTATTGTGATGAAAAGTTGTGCCATCTGGGAATACGGCGTCTAAATGCGGAACCCTCTTATCTCTGGGGCGTATTTTAATGGAAGATGACGGCTGAAATATCTTCATCTGCTCAAACTTGAGATATCTGTATTATATCATGCTCGAAATATTTCTAAATTAAAGTCAAATTATAAATCTGAAAATTCGTTTTAAAATGTAGCAGTTACTTTAATTACCTGCTCAAATAAGTTTATAATTATTAAAGATAACGAAACAATTGCCGTATTTCAAGCTAATTTTCCAACCTTTCTATTAAAATGTATACAAAAGTAGCGTACCAAATGATTTCTTCTAAAAGTGGAGTCTAGTAAGTAGAAACATCATATTCGGAAACACAAAATCTAAACATTCAAATTTAATAAGGTTATATAAAAATAAATTATAAATTCTTTCTCTCCATAACTTTTAAGATTCAATAATCAAATATGAGATATAACGTCCCAACAGACATTTACTTAATTAGAAATTCTAAATACCCACACGTATCTCCATCAAATTTAATTGTCAACCCCTTTTATCAGGACAGACAATACCTTTCAATTTTGATGGACACCTCTATTTGATATTCATTGTTATATCGTGTCTACCTTGGTTTATCTTGTAAGTGTCATTAACCTCAACCATATGTCCATTAGAGTTCAACTATGATTGAGCATTGGGACCAGGTGGGATGACGCTAAAAATACCTGACAGTGATATTGGGATAACTGTTCTAAAAATAACACCCTATAAATTTGGGATGCGTAGTTTGATTTATGGTCGATGGATGGGTTATGTTTAACCCGTCTTCGTTTAACCAGCTGTGATTTACTTTTAGTAATTTGTTCGGCACGAGTCAAATATACATATGATTTAGAATCTTGGAAAATGCTTAGGGTAAATACGAGATTATGAATTTGAATTTTATGATATTAGACATAAAATAAAAAAAAATCTTTAGTGATTTCTATTTAACTTTGTGATAAATTAGCTCATTGACGAGATAGGACAAAATGCCAACAGAAGTAAGGCTATATAATTATGTAGGTATAGGCATATATACAAGGCTTTTTTGACAGTGGGTATGACGGATTACAGTTAAAATTAGTCACGCTGTTTCTTCGCGATATGTCTAGTAATATTATTAATTATTTTACAAAAAAGGCGACTACGACAAATAACCACTAAAATGGGAAACCTAAACTTTATAATTAAGTGTGAAGTGTATTTAGTGCACCATATATTATATTCCATTTTTAACCGACTTCATAAAAGGACGTTACTCAATTCGACCGTATATATAATATACATATTTTTTTAATGTATGTTCGGGGATAACTTCGTCGTTTATGAACCGATTTTGATAATTCTTTTTTTGTTGGAAAGGAGATGTCCCTAGTTTGGTACCATGATAAGGAAACCAGGATCCAATGATGGGATCCCAGAGAAATCGAGGAAAACCCTCGAAAATTCGCATAACTTTATACTGTGTGTACCGATTTTGATGATTTTTAATTTAACCGAAAGCCGATGTTTATTATGTGGTCACATTTAAATTTCATCGAGATCTGATTACAACTTTTGGAGTAATCTTTGATAATGCGTATTTACTTGACTATTTTTTCGTCTACCTACGTTGTATTACTTGTCGATGTAATTGAAGTCGGTTTTTTTTTCGTTTGCCAGCAAATAATATAATATAATTAAGTACTTCAAATCATTGCAGGTGGGGACAAACTAATAACCCAAATAAATTCAACTGATAGTAGTTACTTAGGATTTGTTAGTGTTCGATTGACAGTATAATTTATTAGTGTTTTGTATAACTTTTTTGTCCCCGCGAGCAATAATATCAAGTTTAAAATTAATAAAAAAATATTGGGTTTTTTGGCGTCCAAAATCGGAAATTTTGCTATTTTATTTTTATATATCCTGTGGAACTTGGGCCATAAAGATTTTTTTACTGTAGCTGTATACTAAGGAAATCATATTAAAACTCATTATATTTTTATTTTGTCCTTTTATACATGTAAAATATATGGTTTTTTTTTATAATTACAAACTACAAACATTAGCATTTCAAAATACAAAGAATGTATAAAAATATACATAAAGAAATATATGTTAAAAAGAGACAGTTATAGAAATGGCGTCATTAGTGCTTGGCAAATATTTCACTCGATCTTAGTTGAGGTATCAGAGAATATTTCAAAGGTATAAAGCATTGAACGTTTCATGTATTCAGAGCATATTCTATTAATTGGACTGTATGAGAATATTAGTACGCGAAATCGTTTCATATAATATATCGTAATGGCTTTGTGAGTCTTATTGGTACAGGAATATATTAGTCTAAGATCCGAACTAGACATGATCTGCACCCATCTGCTTAATGGATAAAAATTAAATAATTATCTTCTGTAGTTTGTTAAGATAAATCGCTATAGGGTTGGCTGGAAAATTCCTGGCCAGGCTGTATTATATTCGGCAATTGCCATTCAAACCAGATTTTTAACAGGCAACCCTATATCATCGTATTCGCAATGAAATAGCGTTCATTTCGATTTGATTTGGTTTAGGGTTTATTTATTAAGCATGCCGGTGAAAGCAACTAGTAGCGATATATATTATAATTAGCTAACATAGCAAACGTTGTTTTGCCATATATATTATTAACTCCCTTAATCCCCCTGCCCTTGTAACTTAGGGGTATGAAAAATAGATGTTGGCCAATTCTCAGACCTATCCAATATACACCCAAAATTTCATAAAAATCGATCCAGCCATTTCGGAGGAGTATTTTAACTAACATTGTGACATGAGAATTTTATATATAAGATATCTGTTTATAACTGACAACATAGCAGTTGTACCATCAAAATAGTAGACAATCCACCATGTAAATTTTCTACAAGCTTCATACTGTCGGTTTATCTATAATCTATAATCTATATAAAAGCGAAAGGTCACTCACTCATCACGAAATCTCCGAAACTATAACACCTACAAACTTGAAATTTGGCAAGTAGGGTCCTTATAGGACATAGAGATCCGCTAAGAACGGATTTTACAAAACTCGACCCCTAAAGGGGTAAAACGGGGGTTGCAAGTTTGTATGAAAGTCCAATGTTTTTGAAGTAAGAGACTTGAAATTTAAAATGTACGCTCTGTAGATGGTGAGAAGGTGTCCAAATAATGTATCTTTAGAAATCAACTCCCTTTTGGGGTTAAAACGTGGGATGGTAGGTTGACTCACTCATAACGAAATCTCCAAAACTATATCAGCTATAAACTTCAAATTTGGCAGGTAGATTCCTTATAAGACGTAGACAACCGCTAAGAAGGAATTTTACGAAATTGGAAGTCCTAGGTTTTTGAAGTAAGAGACTTGTAATTTAAAATGTAAGCTCTATAGATGGCGAAAAGGTGTCCAAATAATGCATCGTAATCAATATATATATAAAAAAAAGAAAGGTCACTGACTCACTCAAGAATATTTTAACTTATTTAATGACTAAAATGTTGTTATCCAAGTTTTACGCGAATTTTACTCATTACAATGCAACAACTGTTTCGGATTTTATCGCGTTTTATTTAGTTTTTTAGATACTCGACGTTTCGGATTCTTTACAAGTTTACAGCAACCATGGTCACGGGAGGACTGGTTCTCATAAAATCCGAAAAAGTTGTTTAATTATAACTAAAATGTTTGTGATTTCCCTAAGCGTTTATAAGCAACTCTTACACTCAGGCATTTAGCTATTTTAGGAATAGACGACCGTGTGTGTATGTTGAAGATATTTATATGTTTTATATGTCAGTTATCTGAATATAGAAACAGAACAAGAACAAAACAGAAAGAAAAAGAATAGAACAGATTAAGAAATGAATAGAACAAAATAGAACAGAACAGAATAGTACAGAATAGAAAAGAACAGAACAGAACAAAACTGAACAGGATAGAGAACAGAATAGAATAGCACAGAACAGAATAGAATAGACCAGAGTAGAATAGAATAGACCAGAGTAGAATATAATAGAACAGAATAAGAACAGAACAAAATAGAACAGAATAGAACAGAACAGAAAAGAATAGAACAGAACAGAATAGAATAGAACAGAACAAAACAGAATAGAATAGACCAGAGTAGAATAGAATAGAACAGAACAGAATAGAATAGAATAGAACAGAATAGAATAGAATAGAACAGAATAGAATAGAACAGAATAAGGAAAGAACAGAATAGAACAGAATATAATAGAACAGAATAAGGAAAGAACAGATAAGAACAGAACAGAATAGAAAAGAATAGAACAGAATAAGAACAGAATAGAACAGAACAGAGTAGAAACGAATAGAACAAAACAGAATAGAATAGAATAGAACAGAATAAAAACAGAACAGAATAGAATAGAACAGAATAAGGAAAGAACAGAATAGAATAGAATAGAACAGAACAGAATAGAATAGAACAGAATAAGAACAGAACAGAATAGAATAGAACAGAATAAAAACAGAACAGAACAGAACAGAATAGAATATAATAGAACAGAATAGAACAGAATAGAACAGAACAGAATAAGAAATGAATAGAACCGAATAGAATAGAACAGAATAGAACAGAACAGAATAGAAAAGAATAGAATAAGAACAGAAGAGAACAGAATAAGAACAGAATAGAATAAGAACAGAATAGAATAGAATAAAACAGAATAGAATAGAACAGAACAGAATAGAATAGAACAGAATAGAATAGAATAGAACAAAACTTAATATAATAGAACAGAACAGAATATAATAGAACAGGATAAGAAAAGAATAGATCAGAACAGAATAGAATAGAACAGAATTTATTATTACATATTATATAGAGATAACATATATATACATCTATATATATATAAAAGCGAAAGGACACTCATCACGAAATCTCCGAAACTATAACTTGGAATTTGGCAGGTAGGTTTGGGGGTTGAAAGTTTGTATGAATGTCCTATGTTTTTGAAGTAAGAGACTTGAAATTTAAAATGTAAGCTCTATAGATGGTGAAAAGGTGTCCAAATAATGTATATTTAGAAATCAACTCCCTTTTGGGGTTAAAACGGGGGATGGTAGGTTGACTCACTCATCACGAAATCTCCGAAACTATAACAGCTACAAACTTGGTATGGAGATGTCCAAATAATGCATCGTAATCTATATATATATATATATTTTGAGGATTTGAGATATATATATATATATATAGATATATATATATATATATATATATATCTCAAATCCTCAAAATCTACTGAACGGATTTTCATGTGGTTTCACCAATAGAGAGAGGGCTTCAAGAGGAAGGTTTACGGAGCGGCTAAGCCGATTTTGATGAGAGTTTCACTGAAAGTTTGCCGGGAAATTTTTGTGACACACTGATTTCAACGCGGGCGAAGCCGCGGGCACAGCTAGTATTAAATATATTGCTTAAACTCGTATGTGCATTTTTTAATCAAAATATTTCTTTCATTTTTAGTTAAAATGTGACCTAGCTAGGAATTTTTCAGTTATCTAATTTGCAATTTTTCTTAAATATACTAACAATATATGAAATGATTTTCATTCATTAAGCAGATGGGTGATTTTCGTGTCTAGTTCGGATCTCCTACTACATGCATTGAATGAAATTATGAAAATGACAAATGTATCTCTTTGTACAATATTGTGAAATTTTCGACAGAATTATAAGTAGCATATAATTAAAAATTAAATTGAAATTCGTTAGCAGCATTGTGAGAAATACAGAGGCTACATTTTATATAACAAAAATAAATCAAAATTTTTAAATTTATATTTGGAAGAGGTTGAAAGAATTTTTTTATGAAGTACGGCGCAGCAGGAAGAGTATTCCTCAAATTCTGGAGCAGCCCATCCGGGAAGTACCCAAGCTTACAAAAGATATACTTTCACTGGCCAAATAAAAGTGCTCTCAAATAAGTGTTTTGTTCCTGTGGTAACTAACAAAGCAGAATTCACTTATTTTAATATAATTTTTTACTGATCAATTTAGACTTTCATTCTTTGATATAAGGAAAAAAATTGCTAACTCCGTTATACCGTTAGTATAATAACATTAAAACAAAACATATTTAAGGAATATTTTTTTAAGCACTACAATTACTTATCAAGTTACTGAACTGAACAGTATCTAGACAGAACTTTATCACTCAACACACCCTTACAATTTAATTTTACGCAATCGTAATTATCTGCCTTCAAAAGTGGTTAAAATGGAAATTGAGTTTTTGCATTAAAGAGAATAATAGCGTCACGAATTATAAGATTATGAGGAATAGCTTGGCGGAAAATTGAAATAAGTTTGTTCGAGCCCCGCACATGACAAACATTTGTATTGGCTATACAGGTGTTTGTTGTGATCTGGGTGTTTGTGCAGTTCTTGTGGGACTCCCCACCGTGCCTCGGAGAGCACGTTAAGCGGTCGGTTCCGGTTTTTATCATATACACCTGATAGTGATCGTTATTCATAGTAGGGAATATATCCGCCAACTCGCATTGAATCTGCGTGGTGGATTAAGCTCTGCTCCTACATGGGAAAAGGGGTCTATGAGGCCTATGCCCAGAAGTGGGATATTACAGGCTAAATCGTAACCAAAACTATATGTAAAATAGATTATTTCGTTACGCACCCCCTTTCTTTCACCAAGCATTTTATCTTTTAAAAGATAACTCTAAAGTGAAATTAACTGTCCTAATTTAACGAGACAATAATTACTCGGAATTAAAACGAGTTGAAAATGACTTTTATAAATGACAGTGTCGTTATCTATTGTTGCCGAATTAATTAAAAGTTCATAATTATTATCATACTTTATGAAATTCTTGAATTCTGCCCTACTAATGTAAAAGGGCAGTAAAGTTTGTAATTACAATTGTGCATATATATGTTTTATCAAATTTATTATATTAAAACTTTATTAGTTTTATCAAATAAAATGGAATTCACTCAAGTAAGATTATTTAAATGGGGTAGTGCACAGCAGGAAATTTCCACTTCAACATTCAGCCCGACTGGGGTAGTACCTCGACCTTACAGAAGATCACAGCTAAATAATACTATTTTAAGCAGCGTTGTGTTCCTGTTCGTGATTAGTGACCAGAGCACCTGGAGGAATTGGGGATAGGGTCGGCAACACGTTGTTGCTGATCTTGTAATTAAAAATCTTAAACAAAAGAAATTCTAGTTTGTTTTAATCGAAGTATTACTTATTTAGAATGAACTTTTGTTCTATGTGTGGTATGTTTTATAGTATTTGGTGGTGCATTATTATTAAAAATATGTGTATGTGTTTTTAAAATTAAAAATAACAATCATATTAATTTTAATTAAAAATCAAAATCAAAAATATATTTATTCAAATAAGCTTCAAAAGCATATTTGAACCGTCTTCTAGAAATAATTAAAATTTTATTTTGTAAAAAACAAAATTAGAATTTTAATTATTTTTAAAAGTGAGACTACCGCCGGTTCGGAATGCAGATTCTGCAGAGAAGAGCCGGCAAGAAACATAACCTCAAAAAAAGTCCTGGGCAAAGGCCTTAAAAGAGTTTTAGCTTAACCGACTACACTGCTTAACTGTGGGTTGACGAAATATTCGCTACAAAGAGTTACGATTGCTATTTGATTTATGTATATGACAATAATAATATACTTTATGTCACATTTAATAAAAAACAAAATTAACAATACAAGCAATTATAGTCACAAATTGTAGAACCAGGCAATCTATGAAAAGAATGAAAAATGAATGACGATTTTTTTTAAAGCTTTTCGTACCCTCTGATGCACGAAAGGATCACAAGTATTCCAAAGATTATATTAATTACTAATCTACCTTTGCATAATTAATATAGATCATGCTTCAAGCCACTTCATACAGCTTATACCGTATTAGCCATACCAAGCTGCAGCTTATATTACATTAATAATTATATGTAATTTACGTCAGACCAATTCCAATTAGATCCGAATAGTTGTTAATTATACTAAGGAATATGAAGCGTATTATTACGTTTTAATGTATCACTGCATTTACGAGATATAATACTATTAATAATTTTGTATAAGATTATTTTTATTATTTTTATTTAAACAATTACGCATTACTTCTAAATATTGTTGTAACAAGCAATAATAACAAGTAACAAATAAAAATATTTTATTACACTCTCCGAAATACTTATATTTGAAAATATGAAGACTAAAAGACTTACTTGATAACACAAAGGTTTTTAGTTACTGATAAACTAGTGTAAATATTTTAAATAAATATCTATATATGTATATATATAGTAGGTATGTACATGACACTAGAATAAATTGCAACATTATTAATATATCTCACAACTCGGTAAAGTTTTTTTTTTCTTTTGTACAGAAAGTTAGGCGCTTAACTCACAATATACTTACATGCTTTCTATGCATTACGCTATTTCTATGCATTTTTAATCAAATGTAATTTCAAATTTATAGTACTTATATGTGTTAGGGTAACAAATCACTCTCAACACATTCAAACATGGGACTTACGTAAACAAACACGAGTCAAATTCGCCAATCACAAAAACATCCTTGAGAAAAATATCACTTTAAAGTTAAAGAGAAAAAAGCATGGCTGCTTCACTTTTTAAATATAAAAAAAAAATCAACATCTTTCTGTAACGGAATCACTCGACTATTTTAATGAAAAAAAAAATCCCTCCGCACTCCAACCTTTTTAATATTCAGAAACTGTATTCAATTCAAAACAAGCGAACTGTATTTTTAAATAGCGCCGCGTAAAGTTATAAAATTTATTTCACGGTTCCGTAGACATTAATTATAAAATTTAAATTAAATGTGTTAGAAAAAATATCACATTCAAAATTCGAAGCACTTACCATTATAAAATTTCCGAAAAAAACCAGTTAATTTTTGTAACCATCGTGAAACTAACATATGATATGTTAATTTAATTATTATTAAAAGTTAATTTTATTATTTAAAATATACTACATATTAAAAGCTCTATTTGTGTCTTAATCTAAATTCTTGATGACTGGTTTTTTTTTTAATTTTTAGCATAGGTTGCACAATATCGTTTTTCAGCTTTATATTCTGTACTGAGTAACCCTGGTAACGTCTTATCGCCATATTCTTTTTTTTTCAATATATCCTGTTTTAAAAATTCATTTTATAGCAAACTTGTAATATAATGACGAAAACAAACAAAGAATTATCAAATTTGGTGCTGTCACTCCGAGCTTGTGCAAATTGTTAACAATACGGTGATTCACTTTTTAATTTATAGATTTTGTAAAGATGGTTTTTACTGATTTATTGAAACAACGCTGAACCCAAACCAAGTAGAAAAATAAAAATGCCTACTGTTTCGGGGCACGTAGCGAATTTACGCATTTCACTTGATCTTGAACCCGATAGCGCTGGTATGCGATCGCTGAGCATAAGGGCACGTGACAGCCGTATTTTGAACTGATAAGCCCTTAGTGATCTAGAACAGGACTTTTTATTTCTTTGTTTATATTTTACACATTTGAAAACGCTTGAAAACATTATCTTATTATTATTATTTTTTGTAAGTTAATCAGAAAGCAGCCATCTATCCATTATAATCTATTGATGTGGCAAAAAGGATGATAGCTGTCTTGTACCAACCATGTTGTGCACATGTATAAATTTACTGAAATTGTCTATCTATATCCTATATCTATATCCTATCTTCCGTATCTTTTTTGGGAATAGAACGTAAAATTTAAATCTACTCTCAAATTTTTGGACCAAATCAATATAGAAATTGCAAAATCAAGAGACTAATACTGATGAATCGCTTCTTATACTCGCATCGTACAAAACTTCTATAATGTCTATTAATAAAGGATCATATAAAACCTAGGCAACATCTGTTGTGCCCTCATATTTTTGTCGTCACTAAGTTCATATAAAGTTCCTCTCGTCAGACTAACGACCTAGGTCAAAAAAGACGACCCGTTACTAACTGCGGAAAGATGTCTGAAAAACTGCCTCCAATTTATCATCGTTTTAACTTTTTGATCTTCTTTTAAAAGGTCGCAATAAAGCCTTTTTTTTCTTTTTTGCAGGTTCTCGTTGGACTTCCACTTCACGTATTAGGTATGTACATAAAAAGATATCTTTTCTATATTTTACTACGTCAAAACATTTTTTTTGCTCAAAAATACTAACAGGACACAATTTCAGACGAAATTGACATTATTTGCTGTATTTGATACTGTAAAATTATTAGTTGTTTCAAAATTTTGAAGCTTTTTCGTATTTTATCGGAACGGATAACATTGAACATTACTTAGTAATTATATATCTATGTCCCGCTTTGTTAAGTGCAGGTTGGGAGCTCGCAAATACTACAACTACTACGCTACAACAATTAAGCCTATAACATCCCTATTGCATGCAATATTCGAAATTTACGAAAACAAAAGATATGTATACTTAATTTTAGTATAGAAAATTATACTTGACTGTATGTCTTCTCAAAAATAAATAATGTTATAAAAACTAAGATAAAGAACGGGTCTCTCAGCGAAATCTCTAGTTTCAAAGTTAGTACAAAGATCAGATCGTCAAATCGTTCAATTTACATGCGCTATGCGACCTATTCTTTCGTACTAAGGTCATACTTGTTCAGATTTCTAAATGAGATAAAGGAATCCTCTATCGTTTCTTTCGACTTTTGAAGGGCGACTTCAAATGAGAGGGAATCCAGCTTTAGGAGTGATGTTTTGAATATCTAATACAGTGTGCGACAGACATAATCTTATTGTGAAGAGTACTAAAGCGAGTTTCTCTACGTTGTTAAAGTCTAAGTTTTTGTTCTATTTACAGATATTTCATGATTATTGAGACGATTGGGTTTATTTTGAAATATTCCAGTAACATAATTTAATTATTTTGTAAGCTTTAAGCTGACAAACTCTGTATTGTCAGATAAATACAATAACTCGAAAGTAATAATTAAAACTTATTTTACGGAAAATCTTACATTATCTTACACTTTACCATTTGTACTATACAATTCATCGGCACACTGCATGTTTCTTACTTTTTCCACTACTTTACATTTTATTAACTTTTTTTTAACATTAAATAAAAAAAACAATCATTACTTTTACGATGTTTCATTTCATTTAAACCGTATAAATTTGTATGCGGTTACTACTGAAACATTTTTACTAGTTAGCATAAAATAAAAATGCGATTAGTCTAAAGGTCACGGCAATGAAAAGTGAGCTGAGGGTGCCTATTAAATGATACAATACATAGTATTATAATAGACCCTAAAATTTTGAAATCTATATCAATATTATTGAGTAATAATTTTTACGATTGAATTACTATTAAGATATCATTCGAGTAACCGAATGTCGTCCCATTTTACGATTTACAGGAAAAATTCTTAAGAACATTTGTCGTAACAAAAAAGTTTATTATTAACGAAAACAAAAATTTCATTGAGTCTTCTATATTAAAATCTAACGCAAATTTACCGTTAAGAACGATATTCCTAAATCAAGCATATAATTTCAAACATTCCTTTCTGTAAATGAATGAATAATCGAGTAAATAAAATGTTTGCAGACGGTTGTTAAAAAAAAATCAAGTTGCTTTCTATCGAACGTCGAGACAGGTCTTGTATCACACCGTACAGAATATTAAAAATTGAACTTAAAATTATAAATAATTATAATTCATAAATAACTAGTTTACGTAATTCATAACTGTGATACGTCGTCTTAATGCCTGTGTTAGGTAACATCTAACTGATATAACTACATTATTTTTGGCAAATATGCTTATAAATAATACATATATTAAGCCCAGACTCGGGTAAGGAGTCGACCCTGATACGCCTAGAATAAAAAGCAAGGTCACTGAAATCAACAGCAACGGGCTGAAGCAATACGCATTTTTTAATTAAAACCTCTTTACGCACGTTTGACTTGGCTAGTAAGCTGGTGAATGTGTGACGAGAGAGTTACGAAAAGTGTGATCGGGTGAGGCGAACGGAAGTTGGGAGGGAGATATAAGTTAGTTAAAATTGAAAATTTTACTTCAATGGTATGGTCGTTTTTTTTTTTATTCTGTTTGTTTTCAAAATGTAACTGTAGACTTTAAAGGTGATTGTACCGACGCCCTTTTCTATTTACGACCATGAAAATACCCGTCATTTAACCCCTTTAAAGGGTCCTCTAAAATAGCGGTATTCCATTCTTTATCAAGACGATAAATCCAAATGGTTTTGGTACTAGTAAAATTTTGTACGTGACATTTTTTCAGATAACTATATAAAAATAGTTTTATTTAGTATGAGTTATAAAGCCGTTTTGTTATCTTTAATCACAAACCTTGTCAATGATCGTATGTTTTTTTTTTAAAGTCTCGTAAAATAATAAAATTATGAAATGACGCGAATTTCTGTACTGTATGTTCTATACTGTTACCTACTAAATATTATTTTGAGAAATTGAAGATTTTTTTTAAATATGTATATGACAGCGTCGTCAATATTTGGAACAAAAGGTGCAATGGACCTAACGAAACGAACGAATAATATGATAAGAACTATTTGCAGGATCTATAGTGCGTAGAAAATAATATAAAGGGTTGCCAGGCAACCATAATATTCGTTTTACAAACGGTCAAATTTAATGTAAAATTTAATAACAATTTTAATTAAGTAATAATCTATTTATTTATTATTTGATATTTTTATTTGCTTCTATATATATTTATGTTGATTTACTAACATTAGATATAAGTTATTTTTGTAATACTAACATTAAGATATGGACTATGTCTGAAACAAAATAAATAAATAATTGTAAAAGGACTTTGAAATAAAGCGATTTTATCCTATTATTTACTAATAATGGCTCCTGATTCTATACATATATACATATGTATCAAGACAAGAGCTGTTTTCAACTATATGACTTTCGCGGTTTCAGTTACACTTGTGTTAAAACACACTTTGTGATGTAAAAAAATAATTTTTAAAATGAACTAAATTTTGAATTAGAACAGACGCAGAAGTTAAAAAAAAAGAAAATACTAATCTTTCTATATTATTATTTGTGTATATTGTACCTAAGTTTATTTATTGCATGTCAAACTAAATACATATACGGACGTTTCATAAATTTATTCCAATTAAATATAATACACTAATATTAACATTGACGGTGTGATAAATGGCATGGAAGCGGTGACGTCACCGGAAGCGGAGCGGCGGCGGAAGAAGAGCCGCCATGTTTCCCTTCATTTGCTCCCGCGCAAACTTGATCAGTGTTTTGAAATTGGAATTGAATCGAATACCGCAAGCTAACGTATTGCTAATTTGATATTTACGTTCATATCAACATATTTTGTGATTAATATTTGTATATGTGTGTGTGTGTGTGTGTGTGGGTGTGTTTTGCGGCATTTAGAGTTGCAAAATATGGATTTAAGTCTGATTTTAATATATTTTGCATATAATTTTATTTCTTCTTCCATTTTTCCTTTTTTTTCTATAAAATCCCTATCAAACATGACATCGAACTAAATAAACGCCTAGCCTGTGATATCCCACGTAGAAGGATCAGTGCTCCTGGGGGGAATTAGGGATAGGCGGCAACATGCTAGCGATGCTTCTAGTTTTGCAGGCGTCTATAAGCTACGCTAATTGCTTACCATCAGGTGAGCCATATGCTTGTTTGCCGACCTAGTTATATAAAAAAAGCTTTATTCACCACGCTGCTACAATGCGGGTTGGCGGGTATATTCCCCACTATGACTAACGATCGCTATCAGGTGTACATGATAACAACATCATATAACCGGGACCGACGGCCTAGCGTGCTCTCCGAGGCACGGTGGGGAGACCCATAAGGACAAACACCCAAACCACGGCAAACATATGTACGACCAATACAAACATTTTGACATGTGCGAGGATCGAACCCGCAACCGCAAGTGCAACAGCTACAAACCAATGCTGTGACCGTTACGCCAACGCGTCTTCCAAATATATGTCCACCCCATAAATTGCCCAAGCTATTATTTCCGAGGCGGTGGCGAACAAACACGACAGCTTACATTAGAATAGGAGCATCGTCCTCGGACCCCCTGCAAACGGATGAGGTGTTTCCGTTCTAAAAATATAGAGACACAAATATCCCAGCACGAAGGGCAAGTTATATAAGGATGATTCATTTCAACGAGTATATCAAATAATTTGCTTCATATGTACTATGGGTCTCATTACGATTATTTTGTAAAGTTTTTAAACTAAAACTTGTTAGTATCCCACAGCTAGGCGAAGTCCTTTTTTCCCAATGTAAAGAAGGGTCGTTATTCTACTGATTATCAGATTGTGGTCTGTTACATACAACGATCACTATCGGGTAAATGTGGTGATAACTTCAAGTAGGTATTTATTTTCTTTCTTTTGTATATTATCAGATTTAGCGTATATTATTTTTTTTATTAGAAAAGGTTATTTATACATTCAAAGACGTAGTTATTTAATATGATAATAACACTCAAAAAAAAACATTAAAAATATTTAACAAGCAGGATTAAACCACGTGTAACGTCTGCTCATTACATAATAAGGCGTTAAGGGACTAGAGCACGTGGCGAGCACGTGACCTTTTTTTGTTGCTTATTGAAAAAGACATTGACCTTGCAACATGTGCTTAAATATTTTTAATATACACAAAAACTAGTGAAGGAATTACGTTGAGACTAATCTCTACACAAAAGATAAAAATAACTAGAAAAATCCTGAGCAACGTAATCTTATTCCAAATACATCCATTTAACTTGCGATATTATACACAAATTAAACGACGAAACTCGAATAATTTATAAATAACTAAACAAGTTTTAACTTCAAGTAAATGAAAGAGCTTTATACATAGTGCGATGAACTGAAACTTTTTTGACATGATAATTTTTTATTCGGCTTTGTGGGCAGACCTACAAAGAGATACCTCCAGACTTGAAATAAATATTTAAAAAAATATGGACTTCCGAGAGGATGTGATATAGCACACCAAAACATGTCACCCAGTATATAAACTAAAATGTTTTAAAAATATGATGTAAATATTATATTAATATGCCAAACCGCAGTAAAGAAGTCTGATAAATTGAGCTCCGGAAGATTAAGAAGAGAGAAGACGTACAGGACAAACAGGAGACATTATTTTATGTATACTTCTCATAGCGGGGGGCAAGCCTCGGGGCTTAATAAGCTTATTAAGCCCAGGGCCCCGCAGACCCAAAGAGACAACGCCCAATAAAAAAATTGACAATATTGGTTTTTAACTAAAGAAAAATATGTAAAAAATAGAAAAGCAGTCACAACATTGACAGCCCTTAGATAGATCCGTCTTGATAAAATTAGTTCTTGACCAAATTACTATTAGGTACTTGAATAATAATGAAAAGGCCCCAGGTACTAAAAGCCCACAAATTTGTGATCCGCCCCTGCTTTAAAGGTGGCAAACAAGCGTTATTGTTCTACCTGAATTTAAGCGAATACCGTAGCTTAATGACGCCTACAATACCACAATAAATTAATAATATTATTAAAAAAAAAACAAGCAACGTCACACACGTTGCCGATGATATATATCTCCGACCCTCGACACGTGAGTTCTGGCTGTTGAGATCGTCTGTAAGGTACTTTATCAATCTTCAAGATATGAACGTTTCAAATCTATAAAAAAGAAGATACAAACTTAAAGAAGCCTACAGTGTAAATGTTATTATCTAAGTTTATTGTTCGTTACTATTCCTTGTACATAGGTCCTAGGAAATAATGTGAAGCATTGTTGGTAAAGTTCTTTGAAAATATTTCTAGTCGTCGACTGACGGTTCTGCAGTAAGCCGCGCGCCAATACAGAACGGGTGGCTATTACGTATACTCATGGCCATATCCCGAAATAAAATAGTAGTTAAGGAATTTGAATACAAAATCAAATATAATTTTATTCAAATAGGCTTCGAAAGCACATTCAAATCGTCATTTTACAAATATTTTTTTAAAAGTAGTCATTATTTTTATTACTGAAGCTACCACCGATTCGGAATGTAGATTCTGCATAAAAGAAACGGCAAGAAACTCCGCAGTTGCTGTTTTAAAAAATAATATATAAACTCTGTTCTATGTGTTCAAAATGAATAATATCTTGCATAAAATACAGCCTTTTATACTTACAAATCTAAATATAATTTTAGGCTACTGTTAGATAGACTAGAATACTTAATTCATGTTGTTTTCATGTGAACATATGTATTTCTAAATAAAATAAAATGAAGACATTTATATGAAAAAAAAATAAAGATACCTTATAAAATAACGTTAAAACAAAACTTTCCAATATCATTAATTTTTAAAATTCTCAACTTAAGTACATATTTACAGATAGTTACGATATAAATCATGTCCGCGTGGAATGGTGCCGAGAATGCTGGCAGCATTTCCCCGTTGAATCGTTAGTAGGAGAAATATTGGAGTTAATCCACCACGCTGCTCTACTGATTGTTGGCTGATGTCCCCACTTATAAGTAATGATTGCTATCAGTTATTTACAACAACAACCAGGATCTACAGCTTAATGTGCTCTTCTAGGCACGGTGGGGAGACCCACGGAACAGATATACAAACGAAAAGAAATATTAGTTCAAATATCCATCAAGAGCAAAAATCGAACCAAAAAACCGTCCCTGTTTTAGGCACCTAGATGCACCACTACACCGGAGCGAACTCTAATTACGTTTAAATATAAATATTTATTTTTAAAACACTTCTCCGAGATTTTAATATGATTTTAATAAATATATATATAGTTAGTTTAATATTTGAAATTACAATTGTAAAGACGTGGTGAATAATTATTTATTTTATGTCAATGTAGAATTTGTGAGCCGTAATGATTTATCTTATTATTGCCACAACAAACCTAAACATTGCTCTGAAGTAAATTTTTGTAAATAGGGTAAGAAAAATTAAAATATCTGTATATGTTTTAATCTATATTTTCCTCACTGATGATTTATTGACTGATATTAAACCTCTTACTGTACATAATTAAGTAATTTTGTATGTAAAAACCTATTTCTTTGATTCTTCTCTTTAAATATAAGACTTTATAAAAATTTATTGCCATTGTAGATGCCATACGTAATAGTTCCACAATCCAGAAAGCCGCCACCCAATAATCCTTTGTAACTAAGGAGTTTGACAGATAGGGATTGTTACGTATTTCCTGATTTTTTTCTCGTTAATTCTAATATAGATATTCGTATTAAATATTATAGTTTTTATTAAACAGTTAGATATAAATCGTTCTTATAAAATCTAAATAATGATAAGAGATCTGACCAAACAAAATGTATCAAGTACATTATTATGAAAAATTAGCTGATTTCAATTATTTTACCCTAATCGCATAGTGGTTGGTATAAAATATACTTTACGACCTATTTTAATACCTACGAAAAATATATACCTATTAGCTTGATTAGTTCAATAAAGCTTAAGAAATTGTTTGTTTGATTGAATTTATACCAGGTCCCATCTGATTTTTATGAGTTAACGTCAATATCAAAGCAAAGTTGGTTATAAAAATCTGAAACTACAGAAATCTAATAAAGTTGTAAAAATATAAGTTACATTGTAAGTCACTTCAAACAATATGTTTTCCAAACGGAAGGTGAAATAAAATATTATTACAGAAAACACAATGTATTTATTTTTGGAGTTAATTGGAGTTTACTCCTTACAAATCGATTTTCATATAAGGCCCCCATTACATACATATAAGACCCCCATTACATACATATAAGGCCCCCATTACATACATATAAGGCCCCCATTACATACATATAAGGCCCCCATTATATACATATAAGGCCCCCGGTATGAAAAAATATGAGGAGTAAAATCTACTGAACGAATGAACTCCTTACGTTTCTCGATGACGTTATTTGATTCGTTTAGTAACCCTTTTTGTGCCTATTTAGACAGTCGATCTGAAGGAGTAAGCTCCAGTCGTGTGTCAGAACTGTCACACACACTTTTTTTTCTTTGTAATAAATAAGTACTTAAATCACTTTTAAGCATATAATAATTATGACATCGCGTCTTACATATCACGGGCTTTTTGTTTTCTTGGTAGATGTTGATGTTGTTCCTGACAGGATGATGATCTGTCGTGTAATGGAATACTAACTGCAAAAACGCACTCTCTCTGTCACTCATATGAACAGGAAATCTTGAAACATAATCTGCCGAAATATCTTTCTAGAGAATATCATAGAATTCGTTCTAAGACTCGCAAATTTCGTTACATTTACCATCAAGTAACAAGATTTTTTTTTTAACAAAGGCACTTCTAACAAAATTCTGCTATGCCAGGAAGGATTTTTGTTATTTCTACTTAGATCGCCAGATGTAATTTATTCTTTGTTACTTGATTTACAAAGAACACTGCCTTATTCCAAGTTGATAAAAATATATTTCAGTCGTTGAACAAACAGATAATTCAATTTTCACTCTAGCGAAAAATAAAACACGCAAATTCGCAAACGATTAGACACGATACCGTCTCCGAAATACGTTAAGGCTTCAAATGAATTCCCCCTTCTTCCATTGCGAACAGAAGTTGATTTTACGCTCGAATAAATGTTGATTTTTAATGTTATTTGTTGGGTACAGCCGAGAAAATTATGCGAAGGAAGCGTCGGGCGTGATTGAGAGACTGCCAATGGTATTACTATAAGAAATCAATTTCCCAACCCCTACTAAGAAATTGGCTGTAACCAGTAAAAGTTAAAAATCAAGTAACCTGTAGTAGTCTACACTATATTCGGTAACCAAAATCATAGTCCTTAAAACGTTGAAAATAATATTAGTAATTTAAAAAAAATCTTTAGATCATGAAAATAAACGTCCATAAAATTTTAAGAAAATGAACATAGCACATCACGAATTAGTCCCACTAAGTATTGAAGTGGCTCTATTTCAAATTATACTCCCAATAAAATTATTATAGCCTTATTCACTACTTCTGAGACCTATCTCAGAAGTAGTGAATAAGGCTATAATCTTATTGAGAGTAGGTACTCATTGGGATTTTGGATTTGATTCATTTATTAATTTAGCTGTCTTCCAACAATGCCAAAGTAGAACAGATTATTTCGCCAATGTTACGTGAAATGGAGGAGACATGAAAAAGATTAATCGGTGCGCTTTCAAAATAATTAATCCGCCAACCTGCAGCGTTGTGGATTAAGCTCCAACCCTTCTCCTATATGGAGAAAGAGGCTTATGAGTAGCAGGTTTTTTATATGTATAATTTCGAGTTCAAAAAGTACGAGCAATGGAAGACGGGTATCATCAGCAAATAATTTCCTATTACCAGCACATACTAAGTCGTCTCTTCAATTTTACAAAACAAACACTTTTACATTGTGACTTCGACGTTTCCACTAATCCGAAAAGTATTTTTAAGCTTAGATTTGCTATACAAATTGTGAAAAATATTAAGATTTATTTGATGTTCTTTCGGTTAGTATAAACTTTTTTCTGTTTTAATGTATGCGCGTATATTTGCAAGACTTTAATAACAATGAAAAACTATAATTTTTATAAGTGAATCTTTTTTTTCTTATAGGCAAATACGGCCCACTTGAAGGTAATTTGTTGCCATAGCCTATGGATACTTGCAGCATTAGAAGTATCGCAAGCGCATTACCAACCTTTCCCTGTCTCCTACGCAGGATATTTAGGCATCTTCCTTACCACAGGAACACAACACTACGAGTAAGAACACTATTATTTTGACTGTAATTTTCAGTAAAGTTAACGCACTTTTACGTTCCTGATAATATCAGTTACATCGACACACATACAATAGTTTTCACGAAAATCTTAAAATAACTTGTCCCTTGAAAGGAGCCGGAAACAGAGAGACTCTTGTCCAAGCATCGAGAGATTACAGAAATATAGCATTTGAGATAGAATATTATAAATAAAAGACTAGACCGTAGTTAACCAAGATTTAAAGAGCATAAATAACGAAATGGTCCGTGAAACTTGGTACGATTGCTGAAACTAGATTATTTTTCTTCATTGTTAATTTAATATTAGACCGTAGTTAACCAAGATTTAAAGAGCATAAATAACGAAATGGTCCGTGAAACTTGGTACGATTGCTGAAACTAGATTATTTTTCTTCATTGTTAATTTAATATTGTTACTAAGTTCAGGTTGCTGGATGACACTGGTTTCATTACCTGATTGTGTAACCTAATGTTAAGATGTAAATTTTTATTTTACTGATTGATATTTTTGCTAGATTAACTTTCTTGTATTTTTGTTTAGTTTTCGTGAATGATATTTTTTTGACGTTCGAAAAGTGTATGTAATCACCTTATGGCGAAGAAAATATTTTCATTTTATTTCAAGGTTATAAATGAACAAAAACAACTTAACTGTTTTTCATAAAACCGTAAGATACAGTATCAAAGTTTGTGTAATATTATATAAGTATTATAATTTTAAATTGAATTTTCAAAGTTTCAAGTAACTATATAATGAAAATATATTAACTTTCATGAGTCAAAAAAAAATGCAAAACAACAAACAAAATTTAAATTATGAATTTGCACATTTGATAAACTTTAAAATTTAAATATGTGTGAGCCGCATTCGCGTTTATTTACTATGTTTTAGTTCATTTTACGATATGTTAGTTTATACAAAGAACTATAGTTTGCCTGCAGTTTTACCCGCATCAACTTTTACACCAGTACCCGGTGAACTAAAATCAATAACATATTTCTAATCTCTTTTTATTCTGTGAATCGGACTGACGATAGAAAAAAAGGGGGTTTTTCTTTGTTTGTATTATTTGATTATAAGCCTTCAAAGGCTGTCTTAACTGATTCGTAGTTAATTGCTTATTTTAACTATTTATAAAGTATTATAAGTCTTCGGTGCGACAAAGCCAGCCCTGCGGTCACCAACCCGCCTGCCCAGCGTGGTGACTATGGGCAAAATACATGACTTCACGACATTTTTGGCGCGAATTTGTGGAGGCCTATGTCCAGCAGTGGACTGTATTAGGCTGAAGTGATGATGATGATGATGATGATGAAAATATTATAACACTTTCAGTGAATCAGAAGTCACTACAACTATTAGTTCACCACACAGCTGTCTCATTATAAATACTCCTATAAAGCAAAGGATTTCATTTTCCATATTAACTTGAAAATTCGAAATCCAGAAATAGATTTTGGACGTATATTATGAGGATAATATGATGAACACACGTATCCATTCTTTTATATACTTTAGCCTAAATATACGTAATCTTGCTAATTATTTATTGTAGTCTTAAACTGAGTTTTCATCGAAATATCCGCGGTAGCCATTTAAAAGTATTGGCTAAATTGATTTATAAGATCATTACTCGCTCCGAAGCGCAGTTTACCAATTCTATTAACGCTCGATAACTGCCGTCAGCGACAGGTACCTTAAATAACCTAAATGGGGTTTAATTTTAACGTTTATTAGATATATGGGGGGATTGGTTGTGATATCTACATAAAACGGATTAATACATATTGAGAGGATGAAAATATTTGCGCATAAAATACGTATGTGGGTATTTTTTGACACGTTGACGAAAAATGAGAAAAAGTAAGAAAGAAAAATGGAGAAGAGAAATGAAGGGAGAGAGAGAGAAACTGTGAAGGAATTCCGAAATAATTATATGTAACGGACTCGCTTTGATAGGGAATCAATTACTTTCGAGTCATGTTTTAATAAGAAGTCTTAGGAATATCACAATTATTAACTGTTATACCAAAAAAAAAACAAAAAAAAACTGTGTAGACAGTTTACTATTATAGCAACGGTTGAAGAATCTATAGTTAGTTTATGACAATGTTTCACATATGGAGAACTGACCTAAGTAATCTTGTAAATGTCCCACTTCTGGGTAAGACTGTTTTCCTAAAATACAACTAAATATAAAGATTTGTACAAATATTGTTTCTAAAACTTAGTAATTTTATGAGTCTTTGGGTTTGTATCGTGTGAGATTCTTAACAATACAAAATCAAAATAGCTTTATTCAAATAGGCTTCAAAAGCACCTTCTCGTCTTCTTATCTTCTCGTCGCTAAGTGTCAGTGTATTAAAGTGGAGCTATCATCAATTCGGAATGTAGGTCCTACCGAGAAGAGCCGGCAAAAAACTCCGAAGGTTACTCTTCAAAAATTTGTATTTTAATAAAAATTTGGTAACATTTTGCATGACATGCAGCGTCTTTTTTTTCAACGATTTCTTTTTAATACAAACTTTAAATTTATTCTGAGACAATTGCAAAATCGTTTGTGGGACTTTAATACATACATTTATTAAAGATTTTACTCGCGGCTTTGCGAGCATTGATTTTTTTTTTTAATGAAAACTATCTTATGTTACTTTTAGTACCTCTAAGAATATGCGTACAAAGTTTCATGATGATTGGTTAAGTAATTTTTGGGTGATAGCGTAACAAACAAACTTTCACATTTCTAATAATTAGTATGGATTGACAAAAAATTCAAAGTTAAATTTTATTCGATTAAGTGTTTATTAATATTTTTTTATTTTATGTCTTCACTTCAAATAGTTCGTTAGTAACTTTATACTCAAAAACAGATTAGTAATTTCCAAGAAACTTCATAATTCTAAACTTGACATATTTACAGGGACAGGCAGTGTAGGGTCCGGAATGCACTGAAATCTTGTATGTTCGGAGTTCTAGGAATTCCGTACACGCGTTAACCGAGGCATGTTGGATATTTGCATTCCTTTGCGAAATTTAAAGCAATAAGCGCCTATCCTCTTTAGACGGATCTTGAGATATTTGAGGATGGGCCGAGTTCTGGAACATTGTCTCCTGTTTTAATTTAATCGGTTTTGGGTTCGAGTTTGAGTAATTACGTTTCGGGTAAATGTTTTATTTTATTGGGTTATCATTACACACGATAAATTTAGGTAGAATAACTTTTTTTAAATCATATTATTTTTTCGTTATAAAATAATAATTACAAGCTACTAAGCTCAATGTGATAATAATAGTTTATATTTGTAATTTAACTGTAAGTACACTGTTCTTATTATCTACGATTTTATTTTTGTGTTACCTACACTAGGAATTCTAAACATTTTTGAATATCATATCATATTAATTGGCTAGAGCGCCGACACGGTTAGTCGGAGACGCGGGTTCGAACCCCGCTGGAACGGTCAATTTTTTATATGATATTCAAAAATTATACACTGCTCTTTATAACCAACACTGTATTGTAACTGTATATTTTCATGTTAATCTGTCCGTCTGTTTGTATCTTGACAGCGCAAACCATCATAATAGTTTTCAGGTCTTGTTCTACACCATCTAACCTGAGCCTTGGTTTGCCTTGATTTAATATATTATGTGTAACAAATTCTAAATATTGATCAATAGAATAAAATATTTTTAAACTTTTAAGGTCACAACTTTTACGAACTTACCGCAATCATTGTGTTGGAATTCCCTGCATTTTGCTGGCGTAGCAGATGCGAAAGTAAAACGACTTAAATAAAAACTCCTGGGGGGATTGGGGATTGGGTCGGCAACGCGCTTGCGATGCTTCTGGTGTTGCAGGTGTCTATAAGCTACGGTAATCGCTTACCATCAGGTGAGCCGTACGCTTGTTTGCCGACCTAGTGAGATAAAAAAAAAATTCAAGGCGAGTCAAACCGCACGAATATTCTTGTATATTATAAAACGTGTTAACATTTCTGAGAAATATGGCACAGTTCGCCGGAAATAGAACCAAAATGGAATATTAAGAAAAATATCGCAGTCCTGTTTTACGTAAAGCGGGTAACGAAAATCTTGATTTATCTCCCATCGCTAAGAGCTCGAACGTATGAGCGGAAAGACGGCGACTGAGTGTATTAAGATTAACTGCAAGTTTAAAAATGTATGTTGCGTATTATTTACGAGACCGCGAATTTATTCGAGTTTGTATATTGTGTTATAAAACTCATAAAAATTATTTTCATACAAGAATTAATAAAACATGTTTAAAATTGTGATGACTTGTGAAAATGATATTTTATTTCTTTTTGTTTATATATATCGTAAAAGAGTCTCCAGCCTAGGCTTCTTAATAAAACTATCTTCAATATAATAATGTTCATGCTATACTTCGTGATAATTTGTTTCATAATAAAACTATTTTCGATACAAAACAATCACTTTAATTTTACACCTTTATCAAGAACTTAAACGAACACTTGATAACAATATTTCAATGACTAGAAATTCTAACATTAATACTTAGTTACAAACATTAGTAACGTTATTAATCTGACAACTCGAATAAGAATAATTGCCAGCGCGATCGTCGCACCGTATTTAAAGCGCCCGACTGTCGTAGCTCGCTGTATCGAACTATATATGGTAATAGTTTCATATTAGGCCTATAAAGCGTTTTCGAACCATATATGGTAATGCGCTCGCGAGCCTCGCGCTGACGTAATCAATTCGTATAAACACGTTTAAACATGAACCTAACGCGGCTTTAGTACAATAATAAAGTAGAAGTAACTCGTAGAAACCGGTTTTTGACATCGGAGAGTATCTCGCGCCGACATATATTATACTATTTATAAATACCTATGTACTGTTTTGTGTTCCAAATAAGTAAATTTAATAAAAGACTAATTCAAATGTATTTGTTTCTATTCTTCTATACAAAAGGCGTTTAAATTAATTAATTGCCAGTAAAAAAGAGAAAAATTGTTTCAAATTTTTTAACAAAAGAATTCGTTGTATGATACATGTTTTTGATATGCTATTTACAAATTAATTTTTTAAATTGACTGTACTAAACGTATGAGAGAGAAGGTTTAAAACGTAATTCGGAATACAATTTACCAATTGCACGCACAATAAAAAAAAACATATACCTACAGTTATTTTTTTTTGTTCATATAACGCTTCACGCTTCAGCCTATTACATTCTACTACTGAGCATACGCCACTTCTCCACGTATGAGAAGGATCGGCTTAATCCACCGCTCTACTCCACTGCGGGTTGTTCATATAAAGTAATTATAAATTGATAACTAAATTGATTTCATAAACAATTTGATAAGTATTATTTAAGAATAATAATTTATTGCATAATCCTAACACGATCAATTAAGTCATCATTTCAGCCTATCACAGTCCACTGCTGGATATAAACCTCCAAAAGTTCTCACTAATAATGGCGTGAACTTGTTGTGATGTGTGTTGCACATAGCCACCACGCTAGGCAGGCGGGTTGGCGACCGCAGGGCTGGCTTTGTCACACCGAAGACGCTGCTGCCCGTCTTTGGCCTGTGTATTTCAAAGCCAGCAGTTAGATGGTTATCTCGCCATCGGTCGGTTTTTAAGTTTCAAGGTGGTAGTGGAACTGTGTTATCCATTAGTCGCCTCTTACGACACCTATGAGAAGAGAGGGGGTGGCTATATTCTTTACTGCCGTAGCCACACAGACTAATCAATTAAGTAACAAAACGAAATCAAAAATAAACAACTTAAATTAATTATTCGAAAACGGGATCTTGATCACGAGACTCGTCTCGACGAACATGTCTCGAAGACATTCGAAGTCAATGTCGAAATATCGAGCTCCCCAAAGCGAAAATAATAAAAATGGTAAGTATCCCGTTTTCGAATAATTTTCATAATAGAAGTAACCGTGTTAATCTAAAATCTTAAATAACTTAAATTAAGTTTTTCATTTATATTTCGTGGTATTCGTATACATACATCGTACACATATAAACAATTTAATATCTAACAAATAATAAACACAATATTTTAAAGTCGTAAAACACATTCCAATTTCATATCTTTCCAAAGCACGCGGAGCTTCTATCACGTTGAATAATAAAGAAGCACTCGAAGAGAAGCCGTGGAAAACTTAATGAAATGACAGTTTGTACGGAAAGAAAGTGTGAGAAATTCGAAAGATGACTTAGATGGCTGTTTGAAATAATTTAGGACATCCTAGTACTACATAACGGTGTTTAAAATTAATTTGATTTTATTACAATTTTGACTTTATTGGAATCAATTTTCATATACGGCCCCGGTATGAAAAAAATATGAGGCGTAAAATCTACTAAATGAATGAGTTCGTTACGTTTTCTAATAACGACATATAGATGGCGTTATTTGATTCGTTTATTTACCATTTGATATGGTATTAATCTTTATCTTGACTAGAAAACCTTTTTTGTGCCTATTTAGAATCTCGACAGTCAATATAAAGGAGTAAACTCCTATCGTGCGTCGGAGCGGACACACATACTTTTTTATTGTTTTAACGTTGACTTTTTGAGCATATTTACGTCCTAGGGCTGGAAAAGGCCTAGTTTTTATATAGGAGAAGAATTGAAGATTAAATCACTACACTGCTGGTGGGTTATCAGATAATATGGGGGCTTTTAGTGTTATTCGAGACACAGCGGAGAGAAATACTCCAAACAAGCCTACGGTTCACCTGATGATAAGCGATTACCGTAGCTCATAGACGCATGCAACACCACAAGTATTGCAAGCGCGTTGCCGACCTTAAACCCTATCCACTCCTTCAGGAGCTCTGGTCACCTTACTCACCAACAGGATCACAACACGGCTTGAAAGTAGTATTATTTAGCTGCGATCTTCTGTAAAGTCGAGGTACTGCCCCAGTTAGGCTCCTCCATATTTTCAACAGAAAATTTTCTGCTGTGCCCTACCTAGGTTAAATTGAACTAATATATTGGTTCAATTATTCATATATACTAATCATTGTTAACAGCTAAATAATAATATACTCACTATGTTACAATGATTAATTTCATGAATAAAACTTAGTACCCCATTATTATTTATTAATACTCGGTAAACTTACACGATGACGCCGCGTTGGCACAACCGTCACAGCCATGGAGTGTACCTGTTGCGCTGGCGGTTGCGGGTTCGATCCCCGCACATGACAAACATTTGTATTGGCCATACAGGTGTCTGCCGTGGTCTGGGTGTTTGTGCAGTCCTTGTGGGTCTCCCCACCGTGCCTCGGAGAGCACGTTAAGCCGTCGGTCCCGGTTGTTATCATGTACAACTGATAGCAATCGTTACTCATAGTAGGGAATATATCCGCCAACTCGCATTGGAGCAGCGTGGTGGATTAAGCTCTGATCCTTCTCCTACATGGGGAAAGGGGCCTATGCCCAGTAGTGGGATATTACAGGCTGAAGCGTTAACTGGCACAATATTAATACTTTTAGGAGAAACAAACTTATTTATTTAAAAAAAAGACAGAAAACCGAACACTTAACTTCTATTTATTACTCATTTTTACAAATATAACAATTATCACAAAAATTAACCTTTACCACTAACTTAATCGAAAATAATGACCGAGAATTATAATTTTAATTAACCAAGCAAACAACCGTTACTTTGAATATAAAAATGATCAACGCACTCGTCATGAAACAACGACCTATCGTTCCGAATGCCGAGAAGCAAAAGAGCCCTCTGAACGGGTAGGGACTGCTTTTATTGACGTTGTTGCATGACGTTACAAAACGTATTAGCGGGTAGGGAACTATTTTTATTAACACTGTTGTATGATGTCACGAAACGTATTAAAATAATCGAGATTATGCTAACAATACCAATTCGAAATTTAGTCAGGAGGCCGTGATTTGCGTGGAATGTAAAGGATTATATTTGATAACGTAGCAAATTCAATACAGGTACTGTTATGATATGTTGTAGTAAAACTATGAAAGGTCCTCTGTAATTTGAAGATATCTTGAAAATTTTAAAAGCATAAATAATATTGAAGTAATAACCACAATTATTTTTAATTTTATTCATGTGCTATTTTCTATAGATGTAAAAATTTTCTTTTCATACATTTGCATATATCTTTTTATATTTCTAACCTTATAATATCATAATATAATATGCCTGGAGTGAAACACATTGAAACATCAAAGAAATCATTTTCATTGGTGTTAAAATAAATATTTAACACATTCATGCCATACAATAGTGCCAAAACATGGGAACTCGAAATGATCAGCTCAAAATACAGTATCCCATATTACCTTTCTACCACCGAACCGCAAGGTATCGCATGAATCTGCACCGCTACGTGGTTGAAATCCCACGATCTAGGCGCTTTGGTTCCTCGTTCCTAATACGCACCGAAAAAATTTGGAATGCCCTTCCGGCTTCCGTTTTTCCAACTAACTATAACTTGGGTATCTTTACGCCAAGAGTGAATAGGCATATTTTCGCGCACCACCTTAGGCTACATCTTCACTTACCATCAAGGGAGATCGCAGTCAAGCGCTACTCTGTATATTAAAAAAAAAGACATATAAAATCACTATGTTAGTAGTCTAGGCTTCAATTAAAAACCTTTGTTCAAATAATGTATCAGTGTGTGCATCTCTTTGTATTCTTGTATCTGTTAATGAGATTATACGTTTACTTCAATAATAAAATTAATAATAATTACTCTCATGTGCACAATGCTTTAAAACTTAGTTGTGTTGAGTTTTCGTTACAAAAATTCACAGATAAACATAACCCAGAAGTGACATTTATATTACGACTTTAATTTTTTTTTTAATTATACCTCTTACTTAAATTTACAAAAAGTCAATATAGTTTATACTTGTACTATTTATTATACATATATAAACTGCGTCGATTCGACTCATCGTCATCAACAGTATGACGAAACAGGTAACGATAATATTTATCAAAAATAACAAATAAACGCTTTACATTAAACGGCCCCCACAGGATTTACTCCTGTGTCGGGGGTCCGGAAACACACACAATACACAGCACGAACACCCAGGCCACGGCAAACATCTGTATGGCCCATAGAAATGTATTCCATGAGCGGGGATCGAAGTTAAATAAATAAATATTGCTAAAATGTCTTCATAAATCATTATTATATTATATTAATCATTTATTGCGATCATCAAAGCTGGTCTCTATTACAATATTACAAAAATTATTTGTATAATATTTCCCTGAAATTTTTTACATTTATAAACCTAATAATGACTCACTCACTTACTTCAGCCTACACTGTAGTCCACTGCTGGACCTAGGCCTCCCCAAGTTCACGGCAGACATCCCGGTTTTCTGAAATCCTCATCCCGAGGCGGTCTCCACTTCAGGACACGTCTGTCTCCGATGTCTTCGACGGCCGTTGGTCCTACGCAGAAGTAACCAGCCACAAGGTCACTGCCACTTCAACTTGCTAATCTGTGGCCAATGTAAAAAAAAGCTTCCAATAAACCTACTAATACCTACATATATTTTTATTGAAAGGTTTTTAATTTCACGATATCGCTAACGTACGTCATATGTGTTTCAACGATATGATGATGATGAAAAACCAATAAAAAATTGCTTAGTACAATATTTTTATGCTGATCACTACACGATTTAATGCTAAAGGATTTGTAAGGCCTAAAGTGTCATTTGATCTCGAAAATATACTCTTGTTATTTTTCTATAAATTCTCGATAGAAATAAAGTCTCCTCTAAATTATCTGCATCCTTAGATCAACTCAGCGAAATTTATCGCCAAAACTTGGTGTAATTTATGTTCGCCAATAAGTCAGGGCGTTACCCCAAAAGTTTTTGGAGCCCACTTCATTATTTGGCTTGCTTGTATTATTAATTTATAGGAATTCCTTATTCGAGCTCACTTTTCAAACCTGAAAGGGTTATTTACAGAACCGCGTTCTGATTGTTTTAATTTTACTACGTAGTTATTACCTTTTAAAATACCATAATGTGTATTTTGTATTTTATTCGAATATTTGAAAAATTAAAAACTATGAAAAAGATTACATTGTCAGTGGAATGTCAATTTTTATTCTTTTTTTATATGTTAATAAATAAAAAAGATAGAAAACATAAATATGTTAAACTGCTGGGTTAAACTGATTAAATACTTAATTTAGGAATCCAATGAATATTAAAATTCATTATATTCATTTAACTGAGGTAGGGCACAGCAGGAATTTCCTGCTCAAAATATGGAACAGCCCGACTGGGGTAGTACCTCGACCTTACAGAAGATCACAGCAAAATAATACTGTTTTCAAACGGTATTGTCTTCCTGTTGATGAGTAAGGTGACCAGAGCTCCTGGGGGGATTGGGGATTGGGTCGGCAACGCGCTTGCGATGCTTCTGGTGTTGCAGGCGTCTATAAGCTACGGTAATCGCTTACCATCAGGTGAGCCGTACGCTTGTTTCCCAACCTAGTGACATAAAAAAAAATTATTTTATGTATACATATGTATGTATTCTAGTATAATATTTGTTAATATTTTATATTTATTTATATTAATTTGATTTGTTTTAGTATAATATCACTAAATTATTTTAGTTTCTTGAAACGAATTGCTTCACGCGATAAGGCCACTTTTTGTACTTTTTCTTGTTTTTGTAATTTTTATTACTTTTTTCTAATTTACAATAAATAATACATTATTATTATTAATGAGTATTATACTCGTATAAAGGAAAACCTTACCTTACTCTAAGGAAAGAAAATATCAGCTTTGCGAAGTTAGCATTATTTAACCTTTTCTTTTATGTAAAAACTATTCCATTCCATTAAATTAAAAAATATACGCCGTAAACAAAATAGTCTTTTCTCGGAGACACATAACATTAAAAAATATCAGATCACGACGAACATTTTTATAACTATTAAAAATTTGTCTTAAGCTGGAATTATAACTATGACCTCTAGCATAGAGCCCAATCGATCTAACCACTGCGCCAATATTGTCAAACAAACTACACATAGGGCGTAATTAAATCACGTCCATAATAAGGGTAATTAAATATAAGCTTTAATTAGTAATACCTAAGCTTACGCACTAATGAGGGTAATTGTCGTTCGTAGTGCTTTGTGTTGGACAGTACCCGCACGATGTCCACTCGCTTTGATCATTGCAGCGTAGGTTGATCCCATAAAACAAACATATCTTTTAAGGGGATTCTCTGGTTTGACGGTCTGATTTTTAGGATTTTTTTTTTAGGATTTTTTTGTTAGGGTAAGTGTTTCCAGAGTATAGATGTAAATTTTTACCTTATAATATTAATTACGACCAAAGTTATATCACTCTGAAAACAGCTGCCTCAAAATAATGGGCGCTTACTCCCTCCACAATATCAGCTGATTGGCTTTACTGAAACTAAAAAAATTGTCGGCGTCCTAGTCTTTAACTATAAATGCACGGAATAAACTATATGAAGAGCAATTTTTGAAAATTGGAGTTTTGACAGACTTCGGGACAAAAAATTTCGAATCTCATGCACTTTTTATCAACTTTTGTTATTAAAAAAAATTGAAATATTTTAAGTTTTCAGATTATAATACACCAGTTCATGCGTCTATATGTGCAGAGTCAACCACATAAATTTAAAGTGAAGTAGCCAAGCTATTCTCGTTATATAATGGCAAAAAGTTTGAAAGACATAATTTTGAGTTCACTCAAATTTTTTGTATATACTGAGTTTTTTGAACCTAAACCAAGACTAATATATATTTCACGACTTAAACTAACTAGTCTTATTTTCTCGTATGACAGTCAGTCAGGCAGTTTAGCCTATTATAGTCCACTTCTGGACATAAGCCTCCCCAAATTTGGGTCGAACACCCCCAGTTTTCCGCAATCCTCGCCCGGCCAACACGGGCAATCTTACGTGGATCGTCGGTTACATGAATCGTACGCAGATGTTCAGGTTAAATTTTATCTCATTTACTATTTAAAAAAAAGAAAATCACTTATACAACTAACTTCAGACTAAATTTATTTTGTATTTGCAATTTATGAATTTAAATAAAAAAAATGACCTCTTTTAGCACCAACTTACAGAACTAAATGAATATTTAGCACACGAATGGTTTCATACAATTCGTGTGCTAAATATTCATTATTTTAATAGTACTATTTTGCATATAACACATTTTAATTTTAGTTTCTTGTGAGGATTTTTAAATATTGCGTAAGGTCAGTTTAAGCCTTATCGTTATTAACGCGCAGCGTGTTGGATAACACAACGTAACATCTAGTTCAAGGCTCTCAAGGGATGTCGGTTCTCTTTCCACGTCCAACTTTTTAGCGTGGATTTTAAATTTCGCATGTTTCGTACATATGCACCTGACGCCTCGCACCTGGGCACCTGTTCGTTACCGTTCCTTTTTTTATTGACAAATAAGTAGAACCAATAGTATGCTATGGAAATAAGGATATTTCCATTGCAGATTATTGAATAGGTGACATGTTTTATAGTGTCAGAGTATAAAGAGGTTTTTAGAAAACATTGCTCAAAATAAAAGGTTTGTGTTTGGGATTTGTACAAATTTGGCCGGTGCGTGAAAATTTTTATTTTTTCCCATTTCGCACTTTAATAATATAACTAGTCTACCATCTTGGATATGCCACCATGTTGGATTTAGAATGACGTCACAAACCTAACAATGCATTGTCATCCAAATTGAACTTATAAACACAATTTCAGCTCAATTGTTTGAAGATATCTGCTTCAAATTGAGTTGCAAGATTTCACCCTAACAAACATATATACATACATACATTGCAAGTTAAACTAAATCTTGTAATAAATAACCAATATCCTTCCTTTTACTTATTTAGGAGAAGTAACGCTTTTTAAGCCGTTAAGTTTTGAAGCTTCGATTATTCTGGGTTTTTATGTTACTCAAGAAATACAGGTACTGTAATTACCAATTTAGAACCATCAAATGATATCATATTACTCCATCCTAACGTGTCTCTAATTATTTTTTAAAAGCATTCCTTTACACGCACAAACACAACTATACTTTCACTTATTCACACATTCAACAATCAAAGGATTGCATCAATGAGTGTAATTATTCTTCAGACTGCTTTGACGTCAGAACATGGCTGTGTCATTCAGTTGGCTTTGATCACAGCAGCGGAGAACAATCGTGTGTCCCAAAGGATATTAGAAAATAAATTGAGTAAAAAATAAAGTGCTCGATTTAGGTTCCATGCTATTGTGTTAATAATTCGTGATAAAGCTTTTCGTAACTGATCGTTCGTCCTCGTGTCTTCTCCATTTAACATTGGCGAAATCGGATGTGGTCCACTGGCATAACAGAAAGTTTTTAAAATCAATAAAATTTATTAAAACTTTTACTATGTTTGTACAGTATATCATGAAAAAATTTGGTCGTTTCTCTTATAAGGAAAATAACTTGTTACAACTACTGGTAGACTTATAAATTGTATAACTAAAAAATAAAAAACAAAATTAATACTGGCCGTTATCACTAATTTTCTTTGAGAAAAAAAATATTTTTTACACAGACTTGAAAATCCCGACTTTCGAACTAATTTTAAAAAAATCTTAAAAAAAACATTGTATAGCTTTATGATAAAGCGTTATAATATAATTCCTTCCAAATATTTGCAATATCAATTCAGTATTCACTATCTAAATGGATTTTGATAAGCCGATACGCTGTTATTGTTCGAGATCCAATGGCTTTGATATCAAATCCAAGGCACCGTAGCATCCATCCCTCTATTGTGATGCAACGAATATTATCACATTCCAAGCTAAAATTGAAAGAGAAAAAAAGAGGATGCCATTGTTTTGACGCCAATGGTATGTAAGGTTTCGAAAATAGATAAAAAGCGAAAAATATGTGGTAACTTTTTTAAATAATAAACCATATTTTGGCTAGTGTCATTGACAGTAATCTTTTCAGTTTGTTTTTAATCGATAGAACTACTTATATTAGACCCATCGGTATGTACGTTGTTCAAAGTGCTTCTGTGTCCAGTATCGTCTAGCTTTATAACTGTCATCAAAACTACACGCAGTACAGTACACGCTATATTTTAAAACTCTCAAAAATTTATCAAAGAGAATTCGACGACAAAAAAAATTTAAATATCAAACGCGAAAATCAAACTACCTCCACTAAAACACTCATAACTTTCTCGCTGAGATTTTGACGAGAAAAAAAACAGAGTGACCTTAAAAATGTGAACGCGAAAATCAAATAATTTCCAATATCACTATCAGATGTTCGCGATAAAGGCTCACGTAGGGCGGGAATAAATTCCGACGGGAAACGAACCGCGGAGTTTTGAAAACTAGCACTGGCCACAATTTGAAGCCGAAACTTTCGAATACCCCTGGTAATTGTCGCATGCATACGATTTAAAATTTTTATGCTTGTCGAATTTTTAGTAGCAATTCCGTGTCCAACTTTTACCGTCTGTGTATTGATGCAATGCGGATGTATTCTATCGAATCCTTTGTTCTAGCTTTGAAAAATATTTACTGAAACCACTGAATCAAATTTATCAATTCTTTTACTGTCAGTAAATAATCTTATTAAGAAATTTAAAAAGCTATAAAATATTACACAATAACTGCAGCAACTTAACGATCGTTAGAAATAATAGTGCGGATCGAACTGCGATGGAAGTCTAGTCTGAAGTTATATTATAAAAGTGAAAATTTCTGTGTATAACTGTGGATTATACGCGATAGTAGAACTCAACTGATTGGAACGCGTTTAACACACAGCTTACTTTCCCTGCTGTCTAACAATTATGTTTTAAGCTTTTGATATTTATATCCGATACTATTTCTATATATACTATACTAGTCACATCCGTCGTGGTGAAGAGCTGACTCGACAGCCACGACTTACATCTTCATGAAGCTAGATAGAATCCCAAAGTCGGCAGAAACAGCTAAATTTTACATAAGAATCTGGAAAATTCTCGTGTTGATAAAATTGGTTCGAACAACAAAGCCAGCTTCTTTAAATATTTTATCCATATTTTCAGGCTAATTTTGGTAGTGTCGATTTTTCGACGCTTGCTTCGTGAAACTATAGCACGCAAACGCAATAAGAGGCTAATATATATATATACCACGCAAAAAAGTGGTTAAAAAATATAATTGAGTCGCTTAAGAAATACACATTTAGTCTTACAACAAAATATATTTTTTATGTCACTAGGTCGGCAAACAAGCGTACGGCTCACCTGATGGTAAGCGATTACCGTAGCTTATAGACGCCTGCAACATCAGAAGCATCGCAAGCGCGTTACCGACCCAATCCCCAATCCCCCCAGGAGCTCTGGTCACCTTACTCACCAACAGGAACACAATACTGCTTGAAAACAGTATTATTTTGCTGTGATCTTCTGTAAGGTCGAGGTGCTCCCCAGTCGGGCTGCTCCATATTTTGAGCAGGTAATTCCTACTGTGCCCTACCTCAGTTAAATAATATATAAATAAATATTTTCATCAGAACGCAGTCACGAAGCAAATCTAGTTGAAGTATACCATAAAACCATGTCGTGCAAACGCAAAAGTTCTTTAGTTAAATGGACATTGTTTTAATTGCGGTAATTACCTAACTGGCAATTACGCCAACTTAAACAACGGCCACTATACTATAGTTTGTGTATACAAACTTAGTTTCATTCATAAAAGGAACTTATAAAAATGAATAAAAATTACTAATTGTAAATAATAATTTGCCTCGTATTTAGTATGCCTTACTTGATATGCGATATTATTTCAAGGCCATACAAGTTTTAACACTTTTATCACTTACGCTATGATTTGTATTTAAATCCAGGTAATTATCAAGTATACAGCAACCATGGTCACGTGAGAACTGGTTGCTGTAAAGTATCCGAAGCGTTGGTCATCTAAAAACTTAATAAACCGCGATAAAATCCGAAAAAGTTGTTTCATTATAATGAGTAAAATTCACGTAAACATTAGAAAACAATATGGTATAAAATTATTAGTAAGAACGCTCAATAGACTCAATTATGGTTAGTAGTAGATTTCTTCTCTTGTTTAAACATTTCAACGATAAATTAGAGCGACTCCTCACTTCAGTCTTGATCTTCAGTCTCACTAATTCAACAATCTCACTAAAATTATCGAGTTTTATCGTATGTGGGACTCTAATATACCCCGGTCAAACTTTGAAGTAGTACGTACTTAGGTGAACACAAATATAAGCACACACAAATTGTATTAGCACTTGGCGAAGATTTTTTTAAACATATATAAATGGCCTAAAATATACGTCAATGAATTTATATAAAATACTGGATGTGCCCCGCGCTTTCACTCATCTTAATTTAAGAAAAAAAGATGTACTAAAATATTATATAACCTATAGCATTCCTCGACAAATGGGTTATCTAACACTGAAACAATTTTTCAAATCGAACCAGTAGTTCCTGAGATTAGCGCATTCAAACAAACTTCTCAGCTTTATAATATTAGTATAGATTTACTATAACTATTTTTATAGTTGTGTTTATAAGCAGCTTAAAGTTGAAAATCTCGCCGTACTCCTAATTAGCCGACTTCATTACAACGCCGTCTTAAGCCGCGGTCACTCGTAATTACTGAGCGCTTAAACGTCATAGTTTCAACTTTCCAATGTTACACTTTGTTGTGTTGTTCAATTGTGTTGAAACTGTATTAATTTTTCCGTAAAAGAAGTTGTAAGAACTTCTCAGTCTCAAGTAAATGAACTTCAAATAGGCGTTACAATTATAGTTATTTCGTAGCACCTTTATTAGCGGTTAATATCATTTGAGAAGAGTAATAACTATTCGAATTATTTTACATATATTTATATTCACTTTTAGCAATAAGACCGCCTTTGTACATCTTTGTTCGTATGTATAACTTTTTTATAACGTTTTTTGTGGTAACTACTCTTAAACTCCCACTTACTCTTAAGTGATAAATACTCTTCACTGTGTTTATTATTATAATTATTTGATTAAATGACCGCAACAAATAATTGTAGCTGTAACAAGTAATACATTCATTGCGATTATGCAATTGATAGCTTATATTGATAAAAAAGAATAATAGTTAAAAATAAATTTGACAACCCTGTGACAAACATAATGGCGCTCTATGCAAACCTTTTGATATTATAAATATGTAAGGACCATTTTTAAATTTGACTTTGTTTAAAAAAACGAGCTTTTGATAAAGTATGGCTATAATTTACAATAAAAACATGCTACGATAAAAATAATACGTTCCCATATATCTATCTACCTACTTTTATTTAGTTGTAAGCGGAAGTTAGTATTAATATTTCATTTTATCGACGTTTTTAGGGCTAATAAAGATAGTATTAGATGGTTATGCACAATAAGTTACTAGAGTAGCTCGTATATTTATAAAAAGTAAAATTTAAAAAGGAAAAACTATTTTCATGTGAAACGTGTTATATTACACCCATAGAACACTGAAATTCAATGAACACAGTGAAGATTCGAACAGTCTGTATTGTATAGTACTAATTATCTTCACTTTGTTTATTTAAATATCTTGTCCGTATAGAAATTAACAAAAAACTTCGGAGATAATAACATTACATTCGATACAATAAGTTAATAAACAATAAACTTAATATTCGCACAATGAAGGTCAACAAAATCGGAACGATGTTATATACAAAAAGCAATATTATTCAATTTATTGCCCATAGCAATTTCATATCCTGCTTGTACAGTCCTATCCTAATATTGTAAAAGACGTGTACAATGTACATAAAATGAACGTTCTCATTTCCTTTTAATTTCCCTTCACATTGACCTTTGTCTCTTTTATTCATTTATCGTTACATTATTAATAAGAGACAAATAAAAATCCTTTTTCAAGTGAAAACAGTAAGTAGAAAAACCTAAAGTAACAGGATTCATTTTCAACATAAATTTAAACTGTAACGCCATCTGTTACATTTTGATGAAACTTCTAGTAAAAGGCAGAGAAAAGAAAGTAAAGTTCCCATACGTCGCATACGTTGTTAGTACATCGTAGTATGAAGAATAGATGCTAGATGGCGTTGTTCAATTAGATTTATTTTTCTCATTGGATCTTTTTTTTTTAGTTTGTTTTTAAATTATGTTTTAAATAACATACTTCATGTAAAATTTAAAGTTTAAGGCAATGTTTATTACTATTATAAAAAAATATATATTAATACCGCAATTTCTTTTGTTTCAGATTCACCTCAAACACAAGGCGAGAGCGGATAATTCCATTTGAGTAGTCATAACAAGTTCCTAAATAGCTTAAGTTAGTATAAAATGTACAATTCCAATGAATTCCTGCACAGCGCGGGCGTGAGTCGTCACATGCAAGCAACGGGCGAAGCGCCGTCCCAAAAAACTAGCATGAAAAGACGATCATGCGAAGTCCCTTTAGGTGACATATCCTCGAACAATTTCAAAGTGTCCCTAGGTGACATAACCAATGAGGGTCCAAATTACGACTGTCGCTCACTAAGATCAAACAAATCGGAAGATACGCGATCGTTGCGCTACTATCGCCCGATAGATAGTCGGAGTGTCAAAAATTTCCGATCTTCCTTAGCTGATCTGTCAACTTATACGCTAACACGGCCGCCGAGCTACGACCAGTTGTCGAGGCGGTCATTGGTTGAGGGTCCAGAAGTGAACTGCAACACTTCGAGCATCGAAGGGGTGTTGTGGTCTGATGAAGAGGAGAATGAATACTTCTACCACGAGAATATAACGACAGCTTGGAATCAAGGTAAGCCAAATTTCTAAATTAAGTATGTATTTTTTATGTAAATTGTCTTATATTTTTTAATGTGTAATTTTTAAAATGACAGCAAAAATTTAGTGGCCACATTTATGTTATAACATAGGTCTATCATCTAAATAGAAAAAAATAAATAGGAAAACTCATAAATTTCAAAATTAATTACCAACATGTACCTACCTATTAAAAATTAATATTTGAATGCAATTTAATTAATAAATTTGTTTATCAATTTTTTCACATAAATTCTTCAATCCCATTTATTCATTTTTTTTTTTTTTTACAAGTGATACACATCCACGGGCTTATGAATCCATGTCCTTTTTTATTCTAAGAACATGCAATTTTTATTTTTATTTTTTTCTATTTCAAGGTAGGCGTTACATATAGTAACGCCATTTATTCATTTAATGTCCCATTAGTTCGACATTAACACGTCAATATATATTTGATATAACTTCCAGTAGTTTATATAAAACTATTGCGAATACGAAATAGGTACGTTTTGAGCTTCCCAACAAATAAACATAACATTTAAACATCTTATACATCATCGATTCATATGAATAATTAATAGTACCGTTTCTTTCTACTTGTATATATTTTTGTAACGGCTTGACGCAGTCTTAGTAGCTTGCCAGTGCACTAGGGTACATAAGTTTAATTCCGCTAGTGACATATATTTTATAGGAACATGTAGATCGTTCGTTCGTTGTTTGGGCATTTTGTGTTTGTGTTTCTAGATACGATATTCTCATTCAACAATAATACAAGAAAAAGAATTATTCGATTTTATGAAGACCTTTGAAAATTATGCACGTACTAACTATCCTATATGTTGGCGGTTCAAGTATTGTTATATAAAACAAAAAGAATAGAAAATAAACTTTTCATTTGTACATCGCTTCAGTCTGTAATATCCCACTACTGGGCATAGGCCTCTTTCCCCATGCAGGAGAAGGATCAGAGCTTAATCCACTACACTGCTCCAATGCGGGTTGGCGGATATATTCCCTACTATGAGTAACGATCGCTATCAGGTGTGCATGATAACAACCGAGACCGACGGCTTAACGTGCTCTCCGAGGCACGGTGCCGAGACCCACAAAGACTGCACATTTGTACATAATATATGCAAACTCGACGCCTGTACCTACTTTCTAAAAATAATACTGCAGAAAATACCTAATAAAACCACTATGCAGTTTATGCAGTTTGCAGATTCTTCACAACGCCACTTAAATGCATTTCAGTCAGTGCTTAACTATTCCATCAATTTCCGTCTGCTGCGAACGGAAGAAATAACTTAAAGTAGGATTTAAAAGAGACGTATGTGAAATTAGTTGCAATTGTTAATGTTTTTAAATAATTTCACATTGATTAGCCATAAAAATTTACTTGTTTTCAAGATTTGTCACTCAAAACTTAATCGATATGTCGGGACTTTTGACACTTGACATTGTCACGTAGCAAAAGACGAATCTTATGAATGATTGATATGAGAAGACGGGAACGTACACGTGTACGTAAATAGGTACAGATCAAAACTTACATTTGAACTTTGTAAATAGTTCTTTCACTAAAATATTACTATAGCTTACGACTCTTTCAAACGCTAACTGTAAGATTGAAGTTATCCACAAGAGTAAAACAAATTTTAAAATATACCGTTACACATATATACAATGATATATTGAGTAATGAGTAACTTTATTTATCTATACAAATAAATAAATTTGGACTGTCTGTTTGTAATATTAAAATAACTTTTAACTAAATGCAACGGAACATAATTATACTTACCAAAATAACATTTTTTACAATGTTTGTCTATCTCTCTGTCTATCTGTCTGTCTGTCTGCCTGTCTGTCTGTCTGTTTGTGCCAGCTAATCTCTGAAACAGCTGGACCGATTTTGACGTGACAATCATTGGCAGACAGCTGATGTAATAAGGAGTAACTTAGGCTACTTTAATTTTATATTTTTTATTTTTAAACTCAGACTGAATAGTAACTATTTCTTTAAAATTCCAAGCAGACGAAGTTACGGGCACAACTAGTCATACATAAAGGTTATCTGGAAGAAACCGCTCATCAGCTGTAAAATAATCGCTTTTGTACATCTTTGTTATTTGTTACTGTGTTTATTTGTATTTTGGTGTACATAAGAGATTATTATTACATTTACTATTAAATAACAGTGGAATTATGAACCTTAATAAACTAAAATTATATCCACAAAAACAACATTTTCGTAGAGACCTATCGCTTAATAAAAACAAAACATACTTTCTGTCTTCTATCCCATCTAACCCGAAAAGAAATCGTACCACAACTAAGTCATGAATTTATAAGGAATACATAACGATTGATAAACATTATCTTGATAGATGGACGCTGGTAGGAGAAGCACTAACTGAGCACTTAATGACACCAACGCAGTCGCCACGCTTTCTATTCTGGATAAATTGAAAACACAGTTACATAGAAAACTAGGTAATTACTCGAATTCTTGCAAAGAAATTAATGCTTTTTAAAAATGAAGCCAACTGCCGGTTATAGTTGCTGCCGGTTAAACTGAAGTTGTTATAAAACTGCACAGTAAAAAACTAAATCTTCAAAGTCTGTTTTCATAAGTGTACGTCAGAAACTATGTTTATAATTTGAGCATAAAATGAATACATTTTTGCATAAATTTATATAAACTTTGTAAAAGTTAAAAGGTTGTTAAACTGGCTTAAAATGTATTCCTTTAAAACCACTTTGATTGGTCAATATCTTTTGCGGTTTTTTACCTTTATTGTAAATGAAAACACAAGTCATAGTTAGTATAAAAAGTACATAAAGGAAACACACTCCTTTATAAATAAGCTGATACGCAAAGCATAATACTTTATAATTTTTAATCACAATCATTTGGATAATTTGATACAATAACTTAAGCAACTTAATCACATCGAATTTTAATCACAACTTGATATATTTCGTACCATTTTTCAATAAATTAAATAAACAAGAAAATGTAGGCTTAATTGACGGCAATTACCTCGTTAAGAAGAAACAATTCAGACACGTGCTTCAACTAGAATCAATAAATTATTCTCGAGAAGGTGGTCTCATTTCAACATAATAAAAAGTACGTTTTATAACTAATAGGTGAAAGAAACCGTGCTCGACTTTAAGTGTCACGATATGTGAGCTTAGTTTCGTTTATATGAATACGATATTTGTATACGATTATTGGACCCGATTATTGAACATTTTTGAACAGTTTTTTTTTTGTATTTTATGCTGGTGTCAATTACAAAATTATGTGACATCTTGTTATGTTTTGTAGTGTAATGGCAAGATGAATGTAAAATAATTGTGTTTGCTTACAAACGACTACAATTACACGGACCAGTAATATGACGTAGGTACATTAGAGATAGTACCATAAAAATCTGATCGAAACAAATCTCGAGAATTATAATATAGCTACTAATATAGTAATAATATCACTTCACTCACTCACTCATTTCAGCCTATCGCAGCTGGACATAGGCCTCCACAAGTTCGCGCCGAAAATGGCGTGGATTCATGTGTGTTGCCCATAGTCACCATTCTGGGCAGGCGGGTTGGTGACCGCATGGCTGGCTTTGTGGCACCGAAGACGCTGCTGTCCGTCTTCGGGCTGTGTATTTCAAAGCCAGCAGTGGATGGTTATCCCGCCATCGGTCGGCTTTTTATGTTCCAAGGTGGTAGTGGAACTGTGCTATCCCTTAGTCTCCTCTTATGAAACCCACGATTCTTTGCTGCCGTAACCACACAGCACAGTAATGATATAGTAGTACCTAATAGAGAATTTATTATATTTGTAGTACCTGAAACACTACTGAAATAGTCTATAAACGTCTCACTGCTGGGCGTACTGCGGCTTCCTACATAAAAAGCTCTCGATAAACCCGGAGTAGAACAGCGTAACAATGACATCTATAGCTTTTTAAACACCAACTGTCCTTTACATTGCGCTAAAAAGTATCACTCCCGATTCGGCTTGTATAGACAGGACTCGAGCTTCCTACCTGGAAAGGCTTCTTAAATTGTATGTCACAGTTAGAAAGGCCTCAGCCACTACTAAAATCGGTTGTAAATTATAATCTCAAATTAATTATAAATTAAAATGAATATAATACTACGTCATCATCATCATCATCATCATCATCATCATCATAAAAATAATACATAATATATAAATAGTTTTGTTTATTGGCTGTATAAGTTTATTCATTGCTGTATTATTGTAGTATTTATTTCCTAAAAAATAATAAATAGATAAATACAAACATTACAACCCGACTCCGGTGGGAATCAAACCCGCAACCCGCGGTGCAGAAAGCAGGTTCACTACAAATTGCGCCGGCTGGCTAGTCAGAATACGACATTTACGTTACGATTGTCGTAAATAATATCTATCGTACGAGAATAAATGGCATAAAATGCACATAACGCATTAAATAGCGTAGTAAAAAAAAGCAAATAGAACGGTCCTACCGTCTAACAGTTCCTGTATAAATCATACTGTAACGATAACATAATGAAAAATATGAGCTTAGTAAACTTTAAGTGACTTTTTTAATGTAACGAGAATTTTAATTATGTTAAGGAAATATACCTACTGACCATTTGCCCAGTTCCTATAGAACGCTATATATGCTACGTTGTCACTGGGTTACATAGGCTATATTTTAACGTGAAAAAACGAAAAAGCGAAAATCGTGTTATCCACCCGGATAAGGCTATAGGCGGAAAGCTAGTAGATACAATATATACTAATATTTTAGATTAACATGGTTACTTCTGTTACGTAAATTATTCGAAAACGGGATATTTACCACGTTTATTATTTTCGCTGTGGGGAGCTCAATATTTCGACATTGACTTTGAATGTCTTGATCACGAGAGTCTCGTCGAAAAATGTTCGTAATATATACCAATATTATAAAGGTGAAAAGTTCGTTTATACGCGCTAATCTAAGGATCTACTTAATCGAATTAAATTTTTGTGTTGGATAGCTCATTTAACTTGGAAGGTTATAGGCCACTTTTCCCTTAAATTAAAGCTCGTGAAACCGCTCGCCACAGCTAGTATATTAATACATAAATAATATAATAGCAATTAATATAACATTGCTAAATTTATTTCATTGAAGTAATTGGTATAAAATTAACGAGGTTCGATTTGCATCATATATCGTAAATCTATCGAGTTCTGAAGCGATAATAATCATCAATAGGAACTAATTGGAACGCTGATCAGATTGTCCTCTCACTTCTTATCTGCTTAGTAATATTATTGTATTATCTTAACAGAAATATTTTGTATATAAACGGATTTCTCTATTATATCTATTATATGTATTGGTATTTTACTCTACTGGTTCTAAATCCAGGGAAATCTTTAGTTTCAATGGTATTTGAAAAAAGTGTGTACTTATGTACGGTCGTAAAAAGTTATCTTCATTGGCTAGCTAACTTCAGGGAGTCAGTTTTTTGTGACGGCGTGTGTGCGTATTATCATTGACTAGCTAACTACACATAGCTAAATTCTTCTTTACCGTAGCTTAGAGACGTCGGCAGCACCAGATGCATCGTAAGAGCGTTGCCGACCCTATCCCCAATTCCCACCACGAGCTAGCTTAGCGATTATCTTCTGTAAAGTCCTCTTCTCCTTTCTTCCTGTGGGGGTCGTAAAAGGCGACCGAGGGATAAACCTGGCTCAAAATCATCAGGGTCCTGGAAAAGGAAAACTTCATTTGAAACCCGGAATGGGGTCTCCATCAAGCATTCGTGGCATAGCTCTAAAATGCGAAAGACTCCTGCAGCCGAACTGGCTCCACACGCATCGACTCGTCGTTCCTGTGGGCCCTGCCAGTGAGGTCGAGAGGGTGACGCAGAGCTTAGGCAACTCTGCGTTTCCTGAAGAGTATCCTAAGCGAAAAGGTGTCCGTCTGATACTGTCTAAATCGTCTACAATAGACGGACTAAGGCCAATGATTCTGTAAAGGCGAAGTACTACCCCAGTCGGGCTACTCCATATTTTAAGCAGTAAATCTGCTGTGGCGTACCTCCGTCTGTGTAGTATAAGTCAATGCTAATGACACCGTATATGTTTATTTACAGAATAGATTCGAGTCGCATTTAGCTCTGACATTTAGTACTCTTGAATGTTAGATGGTACACAAAAGTCTCTCAAATAAATTAGACGTCTTGTTAAAGCATACATTTCTTAAAGGTGTAGTTTTTTCTTTCTTGCGTGTTATATAAATATCTTCATCATTTATAAATCAGTTTTCATATTTATTGTAACTATTATTTTTTACAGACATTTAAAAGAACTAGTGGTCGCCCGGTGGTCGAAATTCACCGATAATTAATCAAAATTATTAGTCTGAACATTATTAAGGTTCTGTTGTCAAAGACTTATACTTCTATACTAATAAACAAAAGAGTATAATTATATGCATGTTTGTGTCAAATACATGGTAGTGTGTGTAATGTTTTTATTTTTTGATTTCACATATTTTTATGCATAATTTTAAAAAAATATTAGCTATCTGCCCTCCTTCTCTATAAAGTATAAGTATGCGCAATTTCATACTCCTCAGTCCGCGCAATTTTCGTAAAAAGGGGTACAAAGTTTTTTTGCTTCACGTAATTATATAGATTTTAACCAGTAAATTTTTTGATACTTAGTTTAATACCTTTTATTAATTAGACATTTGAGTAATAAAATACGCGATACGGCTTAGTTTCATTAAGATTCAATACGTTTAATGGAACTTCAAGTAGATATTTCTTATTCAATTAAATTTAATTGCCTTTTAATGTAACAAACTAGAGATATGTGCGTTGCAACATAAAACGAACCTTAAAATTTAATACACACGCTTGAATATATAATCTCTATATTTTAGTAACATTATTATGCAGGTACTTAGGAACTTAAATAAATAAAAGATACCTAACGACATCTGCTCATGTCAAAACTCTAATTTCACTGTAAATACTACTTAAACAACTTTTTGACTAAATCTAGTTTCGGAATACAAAAATGAATTGTTTACAAATTTGATTACATTTATAAGTTTTTAGATAATTAACATCAATAAATAATTAAGTATGAGTAGGTACATACCTACATATATCGCTAATGTGATGTTATTGGACACAAGTCTCCCCAAAAAAAATTATTAGAAACTATTTCATTTTATTGTAAAAAATGTTCCTATAGTTGAAATTATTTTAGTGTAGTTTAAAACATACGAGATAACCAGCACATATACGAACTTTTTATATTAGAATAATATAAAACCTAAGAAAAAGAATAAGAATAAAGAATTTTTAATTTACATTCATTTTATATTTAACTATGTGTAAATTACTTTTGATTTAATTATTATTTAATAAAACTAGAGATTTCAAAGATATCTTCTGTTACTAAATGTTCAGTGTACACTAAACACTAGGTACAATAAGTACATAGATTTAGAAATACCTAGGTAAAATTTACATGTGCTCGTATTATTAAATAGATTAGAAAACTGTCTACATGACAATTCACATTTCACAGAGTATACTAGCTGACCCCGCAAACGTTATTTTGCCTATTAACCCCTTAATCCCCCCTTATAACTTTGGGGTATGAAAAATAGATGTTGGCCAATTCACAGACCTACCCGATATGCACACAAAATTTCATAATAATCGGTCCAGCCGTTTCGGAGAAGTATTGTAACTAACATTGTGACATGAGAATTTTATATATAAGAGAATATAGTTACAATAGTTACAGGGTGTTTTCTTAATAGTTTCATTTGTAAAGGTTTTCATTGGGCACGTTAAGTGGTAACCAAGTGATAGTGATCTAAGTAGGACGACAATACCATCTTACAAGTGGGTTGACGTCATTACCGCGTCTAGACTAGACCGCCTATTGACTTATAACCGTAGGTACTAAGGTATGGGTGAATTACTCTTTGAAATTATTCTTTATGTGTGTGAGTAAACCCATACAAACACATGATGCTATAAGTATATATGTTTACGCATGCTTGGGAAGTTGTACAAATGCATATGATTTTTCGCGATTATCATTTTGAAACTTCAGATATTTCGACGACGCTACAGACGCTAGTCTTTATCTTCGATAATGGGGGTCTTCTAATTTATAAAGGCCCTATCCTCCATTCCAACGACATTCTAAGCAAAGCTGCGTTCCCCGGACAATCCTAAAATGTTTTCCCAGGACCCTCTCTTTAGTCCTTTTTCAAGGCTGTATTTGCGTATGGCGTTGCTTAAACTAATTTCTGTAGTGTGTAGTGATAATGTTCCGCCGAGGCCTCTCAATTAAATTAAATGTTTTTTTGTGCCAGTTAAGCTAAAAACAAACTTGAGTTGCAAAGCGCATTTCTAACATTTATTTTCTGTCTATGATTTATACTATACAGCTATTTTGATTGTATGCTAGATTAATTCTTAAAATGCGTATTTTTTAGTAATTTCTTTAAGTATTGAAACGTCTATCTAATGAGAAAGGTCGTAACAAAATCGCTATTTGCCTAGACTTAGACTAAATCCTAAACTATTATGAAGTATCTATAACGTACTCTATATGTAAATGAAGGGAAATGAGGACGCTAATCCAACAGTTGACGCTGATATACGGCCTGGACGCTGTTATTACACGATGAAAAACTCTTAAGGCTATCGACTTTGCACTACGCTTGTCTTGACACTACGTGTAATGATAAAGATTAAGTTAATGTGTACTTAATGAAATGATAACACTGGATAATTTTTGTATACTACGCATAACGCGTGGGTTTGTCCGTGTTAATTTATGATAAATTTAAGAATATAGCCACCCCATAACACAGTTCCACATCCACCTTGGAAGTAAAAAGCCAACCGATGGCGGGATAACCATCCAACTGCTGGCCTTGAAATACACAGATCGAAGATGAGTAACAGCGTCTTCGGTGCGACAAAGCCAGCCCTGCGGTCACGAAACCGCTTGCCCAGCGTGGTGACTATGGGCAACACACATGAGATCACTCAATTATGGCGCAAGCTTGTGGAGCCCTATGCAGTGGACTGCGATATCTTAAACCAAATATATATACAATAATAACGAATTTTAAAGTTATATTTTAATACAAAGTAAATTATATTATTAAGCCTTCATATCTGCAGTAAGCTAACTAGCTATTTTTATATCTGTTCTTTGTAATACTAAAACAAAAATCTATATTATGTATTTACATATTATTTAAACACGAATTTATAACACGTAAAATCAACAAACGAAACTAATTGTACAATGTAAACTACAAATTTTATCTTCCATTCAATCAATTATAAAGTTAATGTAGGAGTGCTATGATATTCTGGCAAGTAAACATAGCTGAAGCTGCTTATCCCGATATGAAAATGTTAGAAACATTTGAAATTTTTTCAATACAAAAGCAAAAATATTAACTTAGTTTCCTACGTGTTACAAGAGCGAGGAATATCTCAGACAAGAATCTGCCCGCCATTACCCTGTGGTAGCTTTCGTATACTTTCCACACATTGCTATAGTTATAAATAATAACGTTCGCACGGTAAGTTATTTAACTAAACGTAACAACTTTCTAGCTTAGGTTCGACACAAACGTAACGGCAGAAATGTCTTGTTTTAGAAATCATAATTATAAGAAAAGCACGCTTTGTTTTACCTACCTTTTGTCTGCCCGTAATATAGTTCAATCTTCACTGGATACCAGGAAACATTTTAATAGTGCGTATTTCATTACAGCCTATACAGTCCACTGCTGGACATAGGCCTCCACAAGTTTACGCCAAAAATAACGTGAACTCATGTGTTTTGCCCATAGTCACCACGCTGGGCATGCGGGTTGGTGACCGCAGTACTAGTTAATAGTGCGTATAATCTAGCAGAATATGTACCTTCGTGTATAATATATCTTTGGTTGGGGTTATTAGAAATAATCCATAATATTGTGGTCATTTACATCAAACAATATAAATTTTAATTAACAGCTTTTAAGGACAGCTTGAAATGTTTTTGAATAAACTACAAGTACAACAAACCATGTACTACTAACGATACTCTTAGTATGATTTTTTTTTTGTCTTTCTGTGGTCGAAGTAATTAAACTCCGCGACAATTTTGTCTTAATATTTTGATATCTGTAGTTCGCCTTAGAGATAATTATATATAATGCCTTACGACAACTCTCTTAAGCAATTATCGCATTAGTGGAACTATTTATTTAGATATTTTTAGTTACACCGCTAAGACCAATAGCATATAAGTACAATTGTCAATCAACTAACTCCTGTACATATAGGCCTGTATGAATATATGCATATACATATATGCCTATGTCCAGTAGTGGACTGACTGACTGACTGACGGTTTTATCAATTATTTTTGTCCCAAAAATATGTTAGTGATAACCACCTTATTAGAATCAATTTTATTCTTGAACTAGCTGTGCCCGCGACTTCGTACGCGTGGAATTAAAAAAAAATATATATATTGTTCAGTTTGTATTCAGTAAAATAAATAAATGCCTAAAATAAAAGTAGCCTTAAGTTACTTCTTATTACATCAGTTATCTGCCAGTGAAAATCCAGTTAAAATCGGTCCAGCCGTTTCAGAGATTAGCCGAACAAACAGACAGACAGACAAAAATTGCAAAAAATGTTATTTTGGTAAATGTACCGTGGAAACATTCATATGCATTTAGTAAAAAGTGGTTCTTTTAATATTACAAACAGACAATCCAATTTTATTTATTTGTATAGATGAATGGCACATTAATTTCCATAAATTAACTTCCTTGCATATAATAATATTTATGAACACTACATTGAGAGCAGTATAATTTAGTGGTGATCGATCCTCTGTAACGATTGCTCCCAATTTTGATCAAGAAATTTCCTGCTATGTCCTACCTAAATTAGACATAGGCATTTTATCAGGATAAATAGACCAGCCTAAATAATTTAATATGTGGAATTAATGGCGACATCGTGGACAAAAAATTAGTTATGTATAGAGTTATAAGCAAATGTACAAGTTTCTAGTATCGTTGGGCGTCGATTAAAACGAGTAAGCAGCGAATAGGCGCGGAATCAATTGACAGGGTTCAATGTACCGAATGTTTAATAATTACACGGCAATAGACCACAACGAGCTGTACGTAGGTTTGACGTAAGTGCTATGGAGAATTATATGAAATAGTATAGTTGTATTTATAATTGAAGAAAGCGAATAATCAAGCAAAAAATATCTATAAATATATCTTAACTAGTTATATATATTTTTTTATTTTCTATATGTATATATAGCTATGGCTTTCAAATAGAATTCAATAAAATTTTAGCATTGAATTTAAATTCAATATAATTTAAATTTGATAACTTAGTTATACGTGATAGAGTCTATTAATAAATATAAATAGTTAAGTGAAAGAGCAGTCAATCATTAATTATAATTGTAGATACACCAACATCAGAAAAATAATTAAAATAACATTTTATTAATAAACCAAATGATTTATTAATAAAATGTTATTTTTTAATTAAATGCGAATCTAAATCAAACATGAAATTTTCCGGACTTCCGTAAGTTTATTTTTTATTAGTTAAAATAAAAGTGGCCCAAAAAAATCAACTTATAGTGAAAATTATAGCCTACCCGCTAATTATTATAACTCTGCTAGACGCATGCTGATTATTTCTCTGATAACCAATACGTTAAAATACACCGCGTCAAAGATTTATTTTATCACCAACTATTACCATTGGCCCTTAACCTTATAATATGTTCTAATAATAAGATTAACAACAAAAAATACTTATTCTTATCTTGTATGGCGACTGTAAATTATCGTCAACTTAACTTACGTATCCAATACCCATCCAATACCATCAATTTGATTTGTATTCGTTACTTTTGATTTAGATGTTTTTCTGTGATTGCATCTCAAGCCGCATCTAGATAGGCAATAATTTTTGCGTGATGCACGCAGAGACGATACATACTTATTTATATACCTGACATTAAATAATTAACATCGAAACGAGAATCTAATGACTATAGTTAATTCGCAGATAACATCAAGTAAGATCTAAACAAGTTCAAACATGTCTAGATAAAAGAGCCGCTACGGGAAGTTACTATCGTACGTCTGTTCAGTCTTAAAAGCCAGATGCGTTAACAATATAAATAATAAATATTTATCATTTTTGACGACGCTTCCGTAATTAATGCAACAGAAATAGATAGAATGGAATCGAGGCCGAGTAAAGGTAAATATGATGAAGCTTTTGCTAACCGACTAAAAGTAATAGATGTTACGCTGTTGAATTTTCGGACGTAGTCTACGTCACTAAAACCTAAATAAATAACTTATTTTTATATAATTATAATAATTTTTACTATCTCCATATCGCCCAATGGTCAAAATTCGACCATAATTAATTTAAATTAGGTATAAGTTTGAACATTATTAAGATTCTCTTGTCAAAGGCTACATTTCTGTAATAATAAATAAAAGAGTTATGTATATATGTGTGTGTGTGTCAAATACTTACGTGATAATGTGAGTAATGTTTTTTTTTTAAATATATTGATTTAATGTATTTTTTGTGCATAATTGTAAAATAATTTTAGCATTCTGCAGTTCTCTATATAAACTATAAGTGTGCGAGAAGAAAATTCCATAAAATAAAACAATGTTATGTTTATACATTTTTTGTGTAGTTTCTAGACCGTTTTGTGTATTTTTGTGTATATTATGTGCATGCGTGAGTGCGTGCATACGTGCTTGCGCGTGTGTCATGCATCCGCATAATATTTAACAAATGAACACATCATATTTACCAAATAGTTTCAATAAAATTTTGTGCTGTCAATTTGGTGCACCTTACTTAATCGGAAACATCTGCCCAAATATATAATAATATAAATATATATGCATATTTTATGCCAATGTGTCAGTTTTTTTTTTTTTTTTCGTAAAATCACCTGCTTTTCAATGCCTTTTAAGTAGCAAAATAATTACTACAGGTTCTGTTCAAACTCAAGCGACTTTTTATTCATAGTTCATCTCATCCAGTACTAGTCTTTGTGACGGCGACTTATCGTTATTTATACTTATTATCACATTAGGAATATATAATTCGAGAAATAAAACTTTCACATCTAATTTTATACCAAAATAAAACAGTTGCAATATTACTGCTAAAACAAGAATTATCAAAATCGGTTCATAAGCGACAAAGTTATCTCCAAACATACATTAGTTGGTTAATGATTGTAATATGGCGATGATCATAAGGATAGAGCAAAAAAAAATATATCTATGCATTTGGTGCATTTGTTGTTTGGTGTTTTAATTTAATCAAAAAACTTGAGGTTCCACAAACGCCTGGACACAATCTAATATTTCGGTTAAAATTACATTTTATCCACGACTTCGCCTCATCGCAGTGATCACGTGCAAAGTTATTAGAAAAATAACTTCATTAATTTTGATTAATGACTTCAAATAACGCCAAAAAAGCAGAGATGATTTCGCTATGATTGGTACAGTGAAGATTACAATCAGAATAGATTGACGTCCGTAAAAATAGTATTTTAAACCGACTACAAAAAAGGAGGAGGTTCTCAATTCGATAGATTTTTTTTTTACATGCGTACCTCATAATTTTTTACTGGATGGACTGATTTTGCTGACTCTTTTTGTATTCAAAAGCTGGTACTTATCTTGTGGTCCCATTTAAATCTCAGCGATATCTGACTGGTGCTTTTTGAGTTACTTCTAATAATGAGTATTTGAAGTCGGTTTTTTTTTATTTGAGAACACAATTATATAGTTAGCAAAACTCCATTTACTTAGACTTTGATAATGAAAGCTTAAATAATGAAATGGCAGGGTCACGTATGTGTTTTTGTATAACGAAAAAACACTAAACTTTTACTTTGCCAACCGCTTTCGTACACACAAAACTGACGGCTCTATTCACACAAATAAAGTGTTGTACAAACGGACGGATATATTTTCTTTCCCGAGAATAACAATAAAAACAGGTTGCTATATCTATATATATAGAAAACAATTTACTTGCATATTAGATGTGTGAAAAATGAGACCGCTAAAAGGATGAGCTTAAGTTATTTTGTACAAAACATCGATTTTAATTGAAGTAGTTTTACTTTTTTTTTAAACTATTTACAGTTAACACTTTTGAAAGCCTAATGATAATTTATTTTTATTTTTCTATTTAGGACAAAGTCTTGAATTATTTTTAATCAGTTACTTAACTTATTTTTTTTTATTTGTGTCTTATCCCAGTATCGTTTACGTTATTCAATGATTTATTTTATAAATATAATAATTATTTATTATTTTTGTTTAACACTTTATTACACATTCGAAATATAACTTATTTTAATATAAAAATGAAGAAAATAAAATTAATTATCACGAGTATATCTATTAAAATGGTTGATTTATTTCCATAATATAAATATAAAACCAAATATATTACACGCCATTTTAGCTTTAACGATTTAACAACAAAAACACATTTTGTAACGACATTTTAGCTACACCTGCCGGCCTAGCATGCATACAACGAGATATCTCTTGACGAAAGAGAAAGATAATGTCTACATCGAGTATTTTCTCGATTACCCTAACATGCGCACTACGAGAGACAAAATTCTCTTCCGAAGACTTCGCCTTGTCGAGTAGAGAAACATTATCAACCATAATCACAACTGAATATCATTCTTATTTCTTATGTCGTAAAGTTGAATTTACAAGGTTATTGACCAATTTCAAACGAGTGACATGTTTTATTTAAAAATGTTCTCGGCCTTTTGGCTAAGATAAAAAGTGTATATCTAATTTAAAAAACTCTAATATGGAAAATAAAACGGCGTAAGTAAATGAATTTAATTATATATGTAAAACAATATGCTCGTGTTGTGCTTTATATCTTGTCGCACATTAGATAATTGTAATTCTATCACGCATTGTTTGTTTGTTTTTTTTTTTTTAATTTTTAAAATTTTTTGAATTTTTGATTTTTTTTTTTTGATTATTGATTTTACTTTTATTCTATTTAATTTTATTTTTAGTTATTGATTTTTTTAATATAATTTTGTTTTGTTTTTTATTCTGAATGTTGTCGTGTCTTGTTGTACTAACCCAATATGGACTTATACTTTGGTCTAAAATAAAGTATTATTATTATTATTATTATTTAGAATAAGAAGCAACAGGGCGCAAATACGTTTTTTGTGTCATTATATGGCACACTTCACTCGACTTTTCGCATTTCCCGCTCTTCGTATACCGAAATTATATAATTATAATAGGGAAACGCCATGGTATACAAAAAATAGGCACCCGGTTTTATTTATTTTTTATTTATCGTCTTTCTCGTCGATAATATTGAAGACGAGAAGTTTCTCTTCCTAAAACGACAAAATTCGACAAAATTACGATGTCATGTTAGCTTCCGTAGAGATAAATATCACAGATCACTAAAATTTAATGATTATCTCTTCTTGACGTAACGAGAAGAGTATCGCGTGCACACATGTTAGCTACTGTAGACATAGAGAGATAATACGAGAAAAGGGGTCGACAAAATTTTGTCGTGGCGTGCATGCTAGGCCTGCTGGCTACTTGTTGCCGCCGATGACTGGACGAGTCAACGATCTCAACCATAATACATTTAATAGCGTTTTTCTCCAAATTCATATACATACATATACATAAATCTAACACATATTAACTTACTCAAAATACTTGTCAGAAACTTGATTAAATTTAAATGGGATAAGCACTAGTTTTCAATTAAGAAAAGAATCATCAAAATCAGTTCACCCGGTAAAATGTTATTAGGTAACACAAATAAAAATAAAAATACAGTTGAATTAAGAAACTCATTTTTTTTTTTTGAAGTTCGTTAAAAATATATAAAGTACGGTTTCTACTCCAACTTTAACTGGCTCAACTGCAATGGCGTAACCAGCTGGTAGGTATCCTGTTACTGCTCCAGGATTGTCGATTTGATTACCTAAGCGAGTCTGGGTGTAAGTTTTGTATATGTGTGTACTATATATTATAGGTATATATTCACTAAATACATACATGTATATATTTTATATACCAAGCAGCTTTTACAAAATCACAGTCATAAAGTTCTACTTTTCTATCGAGTGTTACATACACTAAATGTAATATAAGCAAGCAAACGAAAAGAAAACCGACTTCAATTACATCAACACGTAATACAACGTAAGTAGACGAAAAAAATTAATAAAGGCACTAGTCGTCACTACGATTTTCGAAGTTTCGCCTCGATTTCCCTGGGATCCCATCATCAAATCCTGGTTTTCTTGTCATTGTTAATAAAAATCACACTACGGAATGTTTTAATTTTTGCTTGAAACATGTTATTTTTTTATTTATTTTTTGATTGCGTTAGTCAGCCAATTGTCGAGTCAACAGTTATTGACTCAGACTGTATGAGTAAAGTATTACGACTCGTAATATTTTCAAAGTTGCCACAAATGTCAAAGCGGATGAAACCATGATTAACGAAGAACATAAAACACGATAAAATGATTTATTGTATTAAGAAAATTATTATTATTAACGTTTTGTTTTTTAACTTATTAAATAACCTTAATTGCTGTTGACAACATTGACCTTTTCTATTAATAACATATTTATTATAAGTCATTAACGAAAGTAAAAGAATTTTAAGTAAAACTCTTTTTTGATCTCCAAATACATACACAAACCCTCAAAAGAATCACATAGTTACTGCTAATTTTATTGATTACACTACTTAAAAATGAAGTTTTCCAATCTATACTAATAAATGGTGTCCGCCGTAAAAGCGCCGGTTTTTTTTTTTTGTTCTGTTGTACACCAAAAACTACAGGAGCGATCGGAATAATACTTATACCATAAGATGCAAAGAGTTTCGGAAAAGGTTTAAGTATATGATATGTTGGTGATAACTTATCGTGTAAAAAAATATGGAAAAAAATAAGGTTGCTTGTTATTAAATAAAACAATTCATCAATTTATTTACATCTATTCTTCATTCTTGCTCAATTTTTTCCCTCCATAAAAACAGGACATACTTTCTAAACAACATTTCGATTCCATTTTTATTAGGAATTAATCTTCCTTATTTTAATGTATTTTATTAAAATTCGTCCCACGCTTCACTCCACTTTATGTCCAACATATTAAAACGTTCACCCTTTACTTTACATTCATATCACGTGACCGTAGTGTCACAATCACACCAATTAATCTAAGGTTCAAAATCTCCAAAAAATGTAAAGTATGGCGTTATTAAAAATAAGATTGGTATCTTGTTTCTTTATGGCAACGCATTAAAGTACTTTACAGACGGAATGCGGGCGCGATACGGTGAAGATAGGTGTGACTATTTTTAATTATTTGTGTTGGGTCGTAAAAACGCGATTCTGTGTGAAGTTAAATTTTGCGTGAAATATCATGATCAAATTTGGGGTACCCTGACTGGGAAAGTGGCTCAACCTTACAGAAGACCAGAGCTAAATAAAACGACTCTCAAGTTGTGTTGTGTTCCTATGGTGAATGCGGTGGCCAGAGCTATGGGGGAGGGCGGGGAATAGGGTCGATAAAGTGACTGCAATTCTCGTAATATTCCAGGCGACCATAGGCTATAACTATACATAAATATAGTATGCACTTATCATCAGGCGGACCGTACGTTGGTCTGCCACCTTTATAGTATACATTTCATACTAACCGTTTCTTTACATATTGCAGAAAATACAAAACTTCGACTAATATTTCCAATCTATACTAATATTATAAAGCTGTAGAGTTTGTTTGTTTGTTTGTTTGCTTGAACGCACTTCTCAGGAACTACTTGTCCGATTTGAAAAATTCTTCCAGTATTCAGCTCATTATTTAGCTCATTTATCGAAGAAGGCTATAGGCTATAATACTTTAGTGCTTCTTTTTTTTTTAATTAACGTGAGTGAAACATAGGGGCTCATCTAGTTGGGTAAAGCTATTATACTTAATATTGTTATTATAAGGTGCGATTATCGCACAATTCTGAAACGCATTCAATATGAAATGTTCATTATATCGTATATTAAGATCTTTACTCGCTTCTGGTGCAAAGGAAATTTAATTAAAAAACGTAATTTCAAAATATATTTTTAGAATACACGTTTTTATTATGAAATAAAAATATAAATTTTATTAAAAAAAATTAATTGCAATATTGAGCTATTGGTATAAATTTATTTTATTTAATATTGTCTAGACGGGCAGCAGCGTCTTCGGTGCGACAAAGCCAGCCCTGCGGTCACCAACCCGCCTGCTCAGCGTGGTGACTTATGGGTAAAACACATGAGCTCCTGCCATTTTTGGCGCGAGCTTGTGGAGGCCTGTGTCCAGCAGTGGACTGTATTAGGCTGAAGTATTGATGATGAATATTGTCTAGAGCAGTAACCTTATTTCTCCTTTATTGTCACAAAAAATTCATTTATCTTTACACATTAATAAATAGCGTATAAACACTAATAAATAAGCCTGTTTTGTATGTTTTGTTGTTTTGTGTGATTAAATTATTTATTAAATTGACTATAACATTAAAATAGTTCGTAATAACCTATACAAACTATTTATTACATAACATAAAAAGAGCGGACATTTAAAATTCGAACTATAACTAAACCAAGCTTTCCAGCTAAACGGTAAAAAAAATTATAGATCAACACGAATCAAATAACGTATCAAATAAATCTAACGTAAAAAAAAACGATAAAAACGCTGGGAACGTTCCAGAAATGGAACGTCTAAAAATGTCCAGGGCGTCTCAAAGGACGAAGCGAGAATTTTAAAGAGGTCCCTAAATTTGGAGATGGCTGAATGCCGGACGAAAAAGGCCAAAGTCCGGATACAGGCTACAAGCGAACCGCCCTCTGAATACCTTGTCTGGTTATGTTATCTGTTAGATACTTTATATTTATATCTATATCTATATAATTATATAACTTTATATTTGTATAACGTTTCAGCCTGTAATATCCCACTACTGGGCATAGGCCTCTTTCTCCGTGTAGGAAAAGGATCAGAGCATAGATATATAGTAATAATTATTTAATCAAAATCTCTGCTTAAATGAATCTTGAATTCTGTTGGATGATTTAAAAAATACAAAAAAAAATTTAGGCACTTTTAAAAACGTCAGTTACGCAATATGTAATTTTAGAAACAGACTAATGATTACCAGGAAAAACCGTATCGATATTCTTTTATTTCGTAAGTATATTCTATGGAAGTAGATACACAGCACTTTGAGCGAGAATAAAAAAAGTTACTAAAATTGATTTTTTAATTTAGCCTATAACATCCCACTGTTGGGCAAATCCCCTTCTCCATATTGAAGAAGCGTTTAAAATTAATTAATTGCTCCGCTGCGGGTTGGCAGAAAACCCACAAAAACCTAAATCCACTCCTAAAACAAAAATATATAAAAATACAAATATTTACGACTTGATACTGAAATTAATGCGATTAAAAAAACACAGCTTGCATTTGCACGCATCTACTCACAGCTTGTTATATTAATGCAGACTTTTTTCATAATAATCTCGGCGTCAATCATTAACAATGTTAACGAACCCCTCTAATGATATTGAAAACCGAGGCATTGACATTCAGAACTATTTACACTACTACACTAAAAGCTAGTCATTATACAGATTCAATTTATGTATCTACGAAGAGCGATTATAAAGATGATTTCAACTCGTATAAAAAAATTTCCTACACCTTTAAATATATTTAGGGTTATCTGTTTGTATTAGTTTTGTGTACATTTTTTTTGGATGAAAGAATAATTCATTGATTTTAGGTTACAGTCTTAATAAATAAGCTACATAATAAATATTACGATACTACTTAATTAATTATATAATATACGCTTATAATAATAAAAATATGACACGTATTACTATTACACATAAATATGATGAAAATAATTATAGTCTAGTTTTACTATAGTGACATCGTATCGTGTACTTTAGACCACACGACTAAAGTAAAACTTACGAAACGTAACTCAATCTCTTTCTATATTCACTAACTTATATCTCCCTTTCAACTTCCGTTCGCCTCGCCCGAAAAGTGTGACTTTTTGTGAGTTCGTAACGCTCTCGTCCCAAATTCAAGCGTGCGTAGAGAAGTTTTATTTCAAAATACTTAAAAACAGTCCAGCAGTTTTTGCGTTTAGCCATAAAAAAGCAATAAAGAAATCAAATATTTCCTTTTTATTGACGACGCGTTAGCGCAGTGGTTATAGCACTAGCTTGTGGCTGTTGTGCTAGCAGTTGCAGGTTCGATCTTTGCACTTGCATACGTATGTATTTAATAATAATAATAATAATAATAATAATAAAATGATTTATTGCCACATATATTTACCATACATATCTTTGCAGCGGTCTGAGCATTTGTGCTTGTATATAAATGATTCTGACCACAGACACAAGAGTAAATTCTAGTAGGGGCCGTTGAGTGTGTCAGGCATTATTCATCTAATATATAAAATTCTCGTCTCGCGGTGTTTGTAGTTAAACTCCTCCGAAACGGCTTGACCGTTTCTCATGAAATTTTATGTGCATATCGGGTAGGTCTGAGAATCGAACAACATCTATTTTTCATACCCCTAAGTTACAGGGGGAGGGGGGATTGAGAAGGTTAATAAAATATATGGCAACACAACGTTTGCGAGGTCAGATAGTTTATTTATAAGATAAATGTACTGATATATAGTACAATAGATTGTTAGGTTGTCAAACTTAAAGTTCCTTTGATATAGGTTAAAGAATATTAAGATCCTAACCTATACAAGTACCGCCGTAGGTAAATTTACTGAGATATTACGTGCCAAAACCATAAAGCAGGAGTCGTGAAAGTCAAACAGCTTGAGTAATCAGATTGGTCGTAAAGTAAGCATCTGATTGGGCGCGGTTGATAATTTGTCTTCAATCTTTATTTATTGTTAACTAGCGATCTGACCCGATTTTGTTCACGGGGAATAATTATTCGTAACTTTTGTTAATTTGAGGCTTTTACACTTAAATTATGTTCGTCAAATACAGCAGATATTCGAATGGTACACAATATCTTCGTAACTACTATTGAGATATATTGATTTAAATACTACGGATCCAATTGATATTATCTTATATTGCGAACAACCAAACGCGTAATATTAAAAAAAAAAATAGTTTTGTAACCTCAAATACGTGCATTTCAAATTATTGTTATGCCCTCGCAAATTTTCTTATTTTCTACTCCAATTTACTAATTTTTCATTCCTTACAAAACTTTCTACGAAGCGTCAGACGACTTGTACAAAATAATTAGCCAAATTTGTACAGCAGCTTTTGGTGTTTGTTTTGAGCAACACATTGAAGATATTAATTTTATTTCTATAAATTAATTTTAAGTGTTCATAGAAGATTTATCAATCATTATTATTAAATAATAATTACCTTAAGAAAGCTACAGAAATACATTTTTACTCGCTTATTTCTTGTTTATTCCCTGTAAATGGGTCTTTTGCACCGGATGTTGAATTTTTAATGTATATGCTTTATAATTGGGAAAACGAATTCTTGGTAAGCTTGCATAATTCTTACCAGTGGTGTAGTTGACCTTTGTATTTTCAATTATAACTACATACGAGCCAGAAGAAAAAAATACAGTAAGATAATAATAGGTAGGTGATAATCTTGGAAGTTACAAGTTGGATTTGTTAAATTCTATCAGCGTTGCGTCAATGAAGAACCTTTGGGCTGTATAACATCACAATATAAACTCGTTAACATCTAATGGCAACTTGACTACAAATAGAAATGGAATTGCTTCTAAAAAATTAAATAGAACCTATTGAAAACAAAACTTCGCTTCAGCCTGTAATATCCCACTCCTGGGCATAGGCCTCTTTCCTCATGAAGGATCAGAGCTTAATCCACCACGCTGCTCCAATGCCGGTTGGCGGATATATTCCCTACTATGAGTAACGATCGCTATCAGGTGTACATGATAACAACCGGGACCGACAGCTTAACGTAAAAGTTAACGTTAGACTTAACGTGCTCTCCGAGGCACGGTAGGGAGACCCACAACGACTGCACAAACACTCAGACCACGGCAAACACCTGTATGGCCAATACAAATGTTTGTCATGTGCGGGGATCGAACCCGCAACCGCAAACGCAACAGGTACAATCCATGGCTGTAACCGTTGCGCCAACACGGCAACAAAATTTCATATGCAAAAGAAGTTGTTAAGCGGAAATAAAATGAAAAGAATGTCTCTAGAATAGTGATCTTGTTATACAAAGAAAATGATACAATAAGTGGATTGGACCACTAATTAAGATGACGCCAGAAAAAATACATCAAACAATTTGACATTGCTCGTCCAAACTATATCTACAATCTACATCAATGAATTTGTATATTTTGTTCATCTTTCTGTAATAATTCAAGCATCCCGATGACTAGCTAGCACCCTTCATCCATAAACAGCAATAAAACTCGATGCATTATAAGCCTAAGGCACTACATTGTCTTCCTCTCTCATAGCTTGGATTTAGCTGTCCTGTCTCTTTGTACAGGATCGTAAAAATAAGGTACGCATGCGTTCAATCGTACGTAACAATGTTGCTAAACAAACCTATGCTCCAAGCTCGGAGGTCCCATTTTCATAGATTATAGTCTTTAAAATTTTACTATGGCTTTATTTAAAATACTTTCCTTTACACTAATATCGTAAAGTGAATTGAAATAACCTTTTAATGTTCTACAGTCTTACTGAAGGGCGCGTAACGTATTCCTACAGGTAAATTTGACCTGCTTTATTATATGAGTCTTAATTACAGCAAGCTTCAAAAGACACTTTTGAATAATCATTTCACGAATTAAAATTATACTTGTTTTTATTAATTAATTATAGTTAGAAGTGAAGGTACCACCATCGGGTTTTTTTTTATGTCACTAGGTCGGCAAACAAGCGTACGGCTCACCTGATGGTAAGCGATTACCGTAGCTTATAGACGCCTGCAACACCAGAAGCATCGCAAGCGCGTTGCCGACCCAATCCCCAATCTCCCCAGGAGCTCTGGTCACCTTACTCACCAACAGGAACACAATACTGCTTGAAAACAGTATTATTTAGCTGTGATCTTCTGTAAGGTCGAGGTACTACCACAGTCGGGCTGCTCCATATTTTGAGCAGGAAACTCCTGCTGTGCCCTACCTCAGTCAAAACCACCACACCACCACCACCACACCACAGATTCAGAATGTAGAGTCGGAAGAGATAAATCGTCATGAAACTCCGTAGTTACTCTTTAAAAAAAAACCGTCTTTTATTAAAAAATTGGTACCTAATATCTTGCATGAAATACAGCGCCACACAACTCCACACCACACAACTTAATGATTAAGAGTGTATGCTACCTCAAATTGCTTATTTTCCACTCGGCAGTATTTTCATATCTTCCAAACTACTGAATATTTAAGTTTGAAATTTATGTATGGTAAAGTTTGGGACATAAACTATCTTTCATATGTTTCGAAAACACGATTCCATAAAATTTTCTCGATACAAAAAAATCGTAAAGTTACCTCTATTTTTGTATTAAAACCTTAATATCTCAGTAAATATAGAAGTTATGGACTTAAGATTAAGCATGGTAATTGAAATAAGTATGAAGAACATTTTATATGTTGTGTTTTTAAAAAAATAACTATTGGTAATGTTTGTGGCGAGAAAATACATATAATTCGCGCGATGAATAACCAAGCGCTCTCAATTCTCATGTGTTTTTAGTACGGGTGAAATCTGAATTCTAGCTGAGGTAGTGTAGCCCCTTAACTAGTTGTGACCCGCGGTTACACCATGGCTAATCGTGGAGAAAATGTAACAAAATATTTTGTAAACCATTACTGTGTAGCTCGGGGCGAGTAAATCGCCGGCGCGACGCGGTGTCGTTCATTTGATTTTACATTATCTCCTAAATTAAGCGTCCAAATTAAACGCTATAAACGACATAGTTTGTCTTCATACAATTGCCTTGTTGATGAAGTTATATTTCATGAAGTGAGTATATTTCATTCGTAAGGATTCATAATGCCTGAATAATAAAATCACCTTTACTATTTTGTGGTCTTTAATCCGTTACACAGTTATTTTGAAATTATGACATCTTCTAAGATATTTATTGAAATGAAATGATGTATTTATTTCGATAAAGAATTATACATGGCTGTTGAACCGCCTTTGCAAATAGTTCATTAATTTGGAACAAATTGATTACCATAAAAAGTTTATAATGAGATATGTTGTCGCGGACTTTGTTTAGAACTTTTAATGGCAATCAATTTCGTCATTCATAGTTTTGGGGTAATTTTAACCGTTTACGCAGCGTACGCAATAGAAGCTCTCAAATTTAAATCCACTCTTCAACCCAAAAAGAGTTTAACAATTCGAACCAGCATTTCCTGAGATTAGCGCGTTTAAACAAAGTCTTCGGCTTTAGTATTAGCATAGATATTAATATTTATTTATTATAAGATTTAAAACGGCTTACACTAGTTACATTAATTATTTTAAAAAAATATAAAAATGTAAACACAGCAATCAGATTTACATCAAATAGAACTAAAAAAAAATAGGAAAAAAAATATTGAACCGAATAATATCGTTTCGCTATTAAATCTTTTGTAATATTAATCTTTAAATTTAATTCTATCCGTGTTAAACAAGATTAAACATGAACATTAGATACAGTACTTAGTACCTACATTGTAGAGTTCACTGGGAGAACTATAGGTAGGTAGTACATTATTCAGTTCACAGCGATAAACAAAATATGCCCGAAGTCAAAACAATAATATGTACAATGTTTCGAAAGGAAGTACGCTATTTACCGGTGGTAATGACATAACATTTTTTACAACGCAAACGGATACATAATTCTCAAATGTTTCATAATTTATTATATTATTTTTATTGTAACTAGTTTAAATATTTAAAAAAAATAATGGTGTTTGCTCACAAACGAAAAAAAACCGACTTCAATTTCATCGACGAGTAATACAACGTAGATCGACGAAAAAATAGTCAAAATCGGTACACCCAGTAAAAAGTTATTGCGGATTTTCGAGAGTTTCCCTCGATTTCTCTGGGATCCCATCATCAGATCCTGGTTTCCTTATCATGGTACCAAACTAAGGATATCCCCTTTCCAACAAAAAAAAAATTGTCAAAATCGGTACATCCAGTAGAAGTTATGCGGTATAATACAACGTAGGTCGACGAAAAAAGCGTCAAGTAAAAACGCATTATTAGATATAACTCGAAAAGTAGTTGTTAGATCTCAAATAAATTTAAATGGGACCAATTGAAACACACCACCTATCGATTTAAAAAAAATTGTCGAAATCGGTCCACCCGGTCAAAAGTTCTGAGGTAACATACATAAAAAAATAAAAAAAAAATACAGTCGAATTGAGAACCTCCTCCTTTTTTGGAAGTCGGTTAAAAATGTATATACCGACACCTCTACATATACATATATACCTCCTACTATACTATTTAAATTCAACTAATAATTAAATATTCTAATCACAAATGTCTTATTATGTTTTTAACCGACTCCCAAAAAAGGAGGAAGTTCTCAATTCGACTGTATTTTTTTTTTGTCCAGCATAAACATTTCTATTTATTTTATTAATCCGTGTCCTTCGCTTACCTACTGTTCTAAAACAAAGTTATAATTATGTAATAAGGCGCCAGTTTGCGTGTAGAAGGTTCCTTTAAAAGTCATCTCTAAAGAGACATGTTTCCCAGACAGGTTTAAAGACGAAAATACAAATATTACAAATACATTCCGGTTTGCGGTTTGTCGTTTATGAATCGGTTAAGATTGATGGAACGCTAAATTATATGGTGGTTCGTTCACGAAATTGGTTTGGGAAATACTCCAACCATGGTCATAAAAAGAAGGGACCTGTGTGGGAAAGAGTCGGCTTTATCTACTATCCTTTTTTTTTTTTTTTTCGACCTCCAATCTTGCAAGGAGTTATTTCGACCGATCAAATTTTTATGACAGTTCATTATGTATCAACGATGTGATATCCAATCAATTAATATTTTTTTACACGTGACAACGTTTCGAAGATTTAATTAATCTGTATAATTAAATGCGGTACGCTTTAAATCAAAATTTAAACGCGTATATATACGCGTATATATATTTCAAATTCCATTTTCAAAATTTAAATATAATATATATTACTCAATAATAAATTGGTGTATCGTGACATTTATTTATTTTTTTAGCGAAACAAGACAATCTTTTTTTAAATTTGGATTTTTAACTAAACTATAACTAGATTACACTAGAAATAGTATAATTATATCGTAACAACACAAATAAATCAACGTATTTTACATTTTTAAATTACGTACGCTAAACATTAAAATAATTGCGTGCAAATGTGTGGCACAAATTATTACTTGCGAAAGGGTCGGGCCCTATTATGTTCTAGAATTGAAAATTATACCTTAATACAACACAATAAGGGTATTAGTGATTTATCTGTATGACCCACCGTACCTCATTGTTCTTGGAACGTGGCAGATCAATTCACAATACCATCCCTCACGTCCTATACGAAGGTTTGTAATCTTTATTGCTCTTGAAATAAGAGCTTTTTTTGAACTTTTTTGTTAAGAGACTTGGTAACTATTTTTAGAAGTAACAATACCGGTTAATTTCATTTTAAACATAGACTTTCACACGTTCTGACATGTAGATGGAATAATTTATTTGAACGCCATATAAATTTTTTTTATGTTTTTGTGCATTGATAATTGATATTCTGTTTACATTTACATTCTTGTGACTCCTACTACGAAAATATAAATTATACTAGCTGTGCCACGCGGTTTCACCTGCGTAATTTCCGATCCCGTGGGAATGTCGAGATGAAAAGTAGCATAGGCGTATTTTCTAGATCTCCAGCTATTTACGTACCAAATTTAATTGAAATAGGTCCGGTGGTTTTTGCGTGAAAGAGTAACAAACATACATCCATCCTCACAAACTTCCACATTTATATTATTAGAACGACTTTTGATATAATTAATACTAAGCAATATTATGAATATATAAATTATTTTACAATATCAAAAACTTAATTTTATTTGAAAGTGCTAGACTAGAATAATTAGAATTCTAAAAACAATATATTTTGTAATAGAGATTGTTCCCAAAGAATATTAACAATATTACAGGCTAGATGGCTCTTGAAGACATAAACAGACATGTGAATTTTTGAGTAGGTACCTACCTTATATTAGCGGAAAATCTCCTGCAGGTTTTTTTTTATGAAAATGGATTTTTGGTGATTAGCTCGCTTGAACAAATACTCTTTTCCGTAAAATAAAATAATAATTCTGCATAATGTTACGTTTTTATTGCCATAAGTATGAATTTATAATATCACACATTAAAGAAAGTAAAAAAAAATAAAATAATTATAATGTTTATAAAACTGAAAGTATCAAAATTTATTATAATGATACTCGAGAATTGTAACAAAATAGTGTAGTATAGTATATTAAGGTGTTAATTTTAAAGTTAAAACATGAAATTAATTAAGAATTGTAATAAATAACAGATTTTCATATATGCCAACTAAGTACCTATTTACATAAAATAAATTATATTATTAAATCTTTATTATTAGAACTTTCATTAGCACGCTGCGAAATCATTAATTAATAAAGAATAATAATAAAACAATGCGTTATGGTATGAGGCTGTTCGGGAAAACAATTCTTTCATTCACAATGGTGGTTATAGAAAATAGAACAATAATCGCAAAGGGCGCCTAATCTGATTAGCAAGCGTCTGTGTGTGTAGCGTCATGCGTCACTCATTCAGTCTCATTCGCGTCGGTGACTCGGACCGTGCGGTCGTCTGTGTGCGCCGCTAACGTTACAAACGAATTTAAAATAACCGTTGCATTATTTAACAAATAAGTTCTTACAAGTAAAACTTAAGATATAAAGTGCGTGAAAGTGTTGTGCGAGACGTGTGTGACCTTTAAGTGTTATGTTTTAACTTAGTGCTTGAAAAATGAATTCGAAAAAGTTGGAATACTTCAATGATAATGACTCCGTGGATGAGAAAATTAATCTCAGCTGTCTAGGTGAGTTTTTGTGTATTACTTTTGTTTAGTGTGTTTATATGGAATGTTAATTGAGTTTGATTATAATGTACGTTACAGAGGTGCTTGTGCATAGCTGATTAGAATATCGTTGAAGCTACGACTCAAACGATAAGATGAGGCGAGACTGCTAATAATGAGTGACAAATAAAGTTAACCAATTGCACAATTAAATTTATTAGATACATTGAAATACTATACTTAATTGTAGATCAAATTTATAATTTATATGAGTGATAACGAAAAATAGAATGTGAGGCATTAATCAATTGTTTCTATTATTAGTCGTTCGATAGTGCATGCAAATTGTAAACAGACAATTGACTAAGGAATTTCTATAGATAAATGTTCCGATCTTTACGTAAATTCGCAAATACCCTTTGGGCATTTCGTCATAATTCACAAGAGAAAACCAAATTCTTCTGAGGAAGTACATTAATGAGTAAGCTTAGATCTATTTATATACTGCTGACTCAGAAGAAATGGATAAATTAAAATGCCTAGTGCCTATGTTTCATTATTATGGGTTACCTGCAAGATTAGTGATAAACTGACTGCACTTTTTTTGTTAGGTAGGATATTGTTACTTTCCTTATGTAATTTCAGATGTGAAAAAAAAGTGCAATAAAGTATTAAATAAGAATAACTATGTCTTATGTATATAAACAAAGATACTATTTAAGAAAAAGTAAAGAATATATCAATAAAAAGTAAAACCAGCAATCTCCTTGCTTTGCCCAGAGGCTAAAAAGGACCAGAACTTTCGTCTCTCTCTAAGGTAAAGCTTTCGAAAAGGTGCGCAGGAGTCATTATGTTGTTCATGTGTGGGTTCGTCTGCCTATGCGGTATGCGTTGAACATACAATAACGTTCAAAATGAGAAAAAAAGCGAATGCAAATTCCATTTAAACAATATAAAGTTATATCTATTTTACATAACATTAAAAAAAAGAAAATAATGAAGATAATAAAAGATACGATTTAAAATAAAAACGTATTAAAAATAATCGTCTGAAATAAATCACAATAATTCACACTTTTCGAAGAGTGAATCTTTAACAGTTTTCTAAAAATTTGTATTTAAAACTAAATTGTTAAAAACTATTACAAAATAGAATATCCACTTGTACTGACGTAATGACCCAAATACATGATAATAACGATTCAAATGGTTCTCTCTCGGCTGAAATCGTTAATGACCTCTAATATAGCGTGGGTATTTACAACAGCAATAACATTGGTCTAAGAAGCTGTCCCATTAGAAGCTCTACAATCATCTTCAACCACAATATACCTACTTTGTAATATGTTGTATCATTGTAACAATTAGTTGATAGATTTATTAAATACTAAGGGCCGGCTTCACCGGTTGTGAATAAGATTTATCCTGCAAATAAGTTACGAATAGACTTTGACAGCAGGAGGTAGACTATGCCATTAGGATCTGTTTCTCTTCAATTAATAAACTAAAACTTTTAGATTCACATTGGCGAATGGAAATATCTCATATAGTAAATACAGTGGAATTCGATGGTAAAGAAGTAGGTATAATACGTAACTTTTATCTGTTGAATACCGTGATCCGTCAAATAGCGTTAAAACAGGTCCTAATTAAGGCAAAATTTTGACATTTGTTTCGAGTTTATGATGCATGACAATGTTTTCATTTTAATTATATAATTCTTTAATTATTATATATTAAGTCATAAATAAGCAACATTGCTTTTTTAAAATGTTTTTCTTGCTTCTATGAGTTTGTAACTAATGTCCATTTCATTACTAAAAGACGATTTTACGCCTTTTAACAACTTTTTGCCTTTTTTAGCAGTTGCTAAATTCTTGAATTCTTGAAGGCTAAACCAGCGTTGTTGTTGTTTATCTTGATATTGTGCATGGCGTTTTATTATTTTGCAACACACGATTATCGAATAATTTATTGTGTTATTCTCGTTGCCCGCGGAATTTTTAGTAAATACACTATTTATACGCTCTTATATTTTATTCAGATTTGATTTTTCACACGGATACAAATGAATTCGTTTATCTTTTTTTAATAAAACAGATAAACAAATGTGTTTGAAATTAATTATATTATATTTTTAAAAAAACTTGTTTTATGTGGTCATTTTCTCATTTTAGAAATAAAAATACTCTAACATAATCGTAATTATTTCGACGGTGGCATGAATTTTAGTAAGAGGATAATATTGTAGCTTATGCGAATATTGTAATAATGTAGGGACTTGTATTCAATTTAAAATATATAATTTATTGCAACTGCGCTTAACGACATGTGTAAAGCTTTCCAATTTTATATTTAAAACTTGATAAATATAAATACGTATTTGATAAAGTAAATCCAGACAAAATACGGTTAAATTGCCGTAATCCGAGGCTAAATGTTTCCAGCTTTCACTGGCTCTGACTGGGGTTAAAGACGATATTTTGATAGTAATACAAAAGTGGTTTCTTTGATATTGATAAACATAATGCTACATATTACGCTAGCTGTCATAAAAGTAGTTTTACTAGAAGAGAAATTTTATTGTAGGTTTCGTATCTCGTTTGAATGGCCGACTTCGAGTTAGGAGTGGTTGTGTGTTTATTCTAGTATTTTTTTTTGTAGATTCGTTTAAGAACGTACGACTGTACCCTTTACGAGGTACAGACATTTACCAAATATATCGATATTTTTTGTCGGTACGATGTCTCACATAGTGATGTCTATATTTTATTGAAGGGTGTCATCAAGTTTAGATTTAAAAAATGCTCTACGAGTGCAATACGATATTGAAAGAAACTTAAATTATAAATTTTATGAGTTTAAATGTCTGTGTAAATAAATATTCATTTGACGTATAAAAAAAAACAAAGCAAAAAAAAATCATCGACACATCGTTATTATACTCGATATGTGTATTGTATGTGTGTTGTTTGTGAGTTTTTCGATGTGGTCCGTCCCTCCCTCTACTTTGACTATGTCAATAATTCAATATCTTCGTGTTCAAGTCATAGATAACGTGTGTGATTATTATGTTCACTCCGAATATTCAATCTAGTGTTTGAATTTATGTCAGTTCTTTGAAATATTTGTAATTCAATGATAACTTTTTGTAATAGTTTTTTTTTTTTGAAGTAGTTACGGCTTTCAATTAGTAGGTATTGATTTTTTTTTTTAATGAAACTATTACGTTCTTTTATAATTAAATTTGATTGTTATTTATAATTTAATAATAAATATAATTAATAAATGAAACAATAATGTCTTGTATAAAACGACGATGCAAAAGTATTGTATAAAGCTTACTTGAGTACAGAGATTGATTCTTTGCCTTTAATTTTCCGGTTATTATAAAAGTGAATAATAATTAACTTATTATCGTGGTATTGCAACTTAAAACGATCAAAACATCTCCATCAACGTAACATAATGTCATATCTTTCGTTTTTTTTCTTTTTCATAATTATAATGTAATACTTTACATTTACGCAAACTTAGTTATTAAATATCTGGTAACCCTTCGTAATGGTAGCGTTAGTACAATGGCGTGAACATCTTGTGTGGTCGGTTGATTAACTTAAAAGGATCCCTTGTACGCGTATTTAGCACTACCCTTCGTAATTTTTGAAGGGTAATGAGGTGAGAATGATGGGAAGTTCCGTAACTGGAGCGACTGTAAAACGATATTCTTAAGTTTCCTTCAACGATACACGATGGTGGTTTTGGTTCACTTTTAAAATGTTACCACTAAAATACCGGTAAAAGTATATATGTTACCAATATAACACTCATATTTACCAATCTAATTGATTTTATTTAGGAATTAATTCCATAAAGACTAACTGGGACGTTTCTTAGCGATTTTTCTCTTCAGAATCTACTTACATTTTGAATCGGTGGTTACATTAACTATCGATAATTAATTTAATAAAAACTACTATAATTTTAATTTTGTATAATTCAAATTACTTTTTCTGTATATATATCTTATATATTCAAAACGGCTTTTAAAGACTACTTCACAAAACAAACATTTTCGTATTACTCATACATATCGTGAATATTGAGTAATATAAAGTTCCTAAACTGACTTTCGTGGCACTGCATTTGAATCTGTATTTTCGATTTTTAAAATGTTGTTTTTTTTTTATTATAATTAATGCAAAGGTCACAGACAGGAAGGGTAAAACGTTAGCCCCTATATAATACGAGCAGTGCATTTAGCGGATGTCAGGCATACAAATTCCAAACGTTAAAATTAAAAGCAATTAAAATTGTTACGCGGTATAAGTGTCTTTACGATTGTGATCAATTTTGATAAAGCAATTGATAATGTTTAAGACTTATCTCGTAAAATGTAGATAAATCTGATACAACTTTTGAATGTGGGCTGAGTATTTGTTGGGTAAGGATTTTATTGAAATAGCTTTAGAGGTAAAATACTTAAATAAATTTTATGTTGTTTGAATAGTTTTATTAACGTTTTACGGGGTGTGGTATTTTCATTTATTGGTAATTTGATCGCACAGATTATAATAATATAATATGTGGAATTAAAATAACTTAGATGTCTGTATTTGAAACTATCTGATGAAGCATAATTTTCGTGCATATAATTATATCGATTTTTTTTAATTTTCTGTCATGCAAACATAGTCCTGTATTATATAGTGTATATATTTAATATGTTTATTTTTTATTTAGTTTAATTTTTTTAACGTATGTGTAATATGTTAGAATGAGAGAAATAAATGATTTATTAATTTATATAAATCATATACTATACTTAGATTAAAACCAATTATCTTAAACGACTTATTCAAATTAAAGAAATAAAAGATTATACAATTTTGTTGAAGGTTTCATCAATGCGAGATTTAGATTTTACATAAAGATTTATCTACGAATTTAGCACATGGACTTTTTTCAAGGTATTATTACCATATAGGCATATACATACTAAGCATTGATGTGTTTTGTTTGTAAAGCAATTCACAATCTATTATTCTTCAAGCTATTTGCAATAACTTTGATGACATAGAGTAGGTATGAAATTACTTGTAATAAAACAATTTTCATGCCTATTATTTTATTTTATTATTTATATAATCATTGGGAACTATTTTTTATAAAAGTTATAAAACAATAAAAGGATGAATTTATTCGGAGCAATCTGTACTTACACAGCCGTTTTGTGTCTGGCGAGTGCGACAGTGTTTTTAGGAGTGTATAGTATTAATTAATTGATTAATTTTACACACAATTATGGCAGGTATTATCAATATTAATTTACAAGTATACTTTTTTAAGCTAAAAATACTAAGAACATCTTGAAAACTGATTCCAACTCTATTAAAACTTCGTAGATAATTGAAAAGAAAAAAATGATTAAGTACCTATATTATGGGCAAAGGCAAAACACATGAGTTCACGCCATTTTTGGCGTGCACTTGTGGAGGCCTATGTGCAGTAGTGGACTGCGAAAGGCTGCTGTGATGATGTGATGACCTATATTGTATCCATATAATATATTATGTGGATACAATATAGGTCATAATATATATAATATATTATATTAACGATACCTACTGATATTATAACACAATGAAATTTATTTGAAAAATTCAATACTAACATATAGATTTTATATTATATTTCGTTTCTTTTTTAACCGACTTCCAAAAAAGGAGGAGGTTCTCAATTCGACTGTATTTTTTTTTTTTTTTTTTTTTTTTTTTTTTTTTTATGTATGTTACCTCAGAACTTTTGACCGGGAAGACCGATTTCGACAAATTTTGTTTTAATCGAAAGGTGGTGTGTGCCAATTGGTCCCATTTAAATTTATTTGAGATCTAACAACTACTTTTCGAGTTATATCCAATAATGCGTTTTTACTTGACGCTTTTTTCGTCGACCTACGTTGTATTATACCACATAACTTTCTACTGGATGTACCGATTTTGATAATTCTTTTTTTGTTGGAAAGGGGATATCCCTAGTTTAGTACCATGATAAGGAAACCAGGATCTGATGATGGGATCCCAGAGAAATCGAGGGAAACTCTCGAAAATCCGCAATAACTTTTTACTTGGTATACCGATTTTGATAATTTTTAATTTAATCGAAAGCTGATGTTTATCATGTGGTCACATATAAATTTTATCGAGATCTGATAACTAGTTTTTGAGTAATCTTTGATGACGCGTAGTTGCTTGACTATTTTTTCGTCGATCTGCGTTGTATTACTTGTCGATGTAATTGAAGTCGGTTTTTTTTCGTTTGCGCGCAAACACAATTATTTTTTATAAATATGAAATGAACAGAAAAATACAAACAAAAGTTTTGTTAGTCCCTCTTACCGTCAGTATAGGAAGCAAAGTTCTTACTAAGGAGTCATTTTGGAAGCAAATGAAGACACGGCCCCTAAATAAACACAAATAGAAACCGAAGTTAGAAAGAAAAGTCACTAATTGGATTCCTAATATTGACCATCTTTTTTGGATACCTTCCGGCATAACATACACTACACTTTTTTTTAATTTTTGTTGATATTCACAAAAAACCCCACAAAGGTTTATGTTTAAAACAGAGAAAAGAAAATTTTGCATCACTCAGCATTAATACAAATAATTTTACTATGCGACATTCGCGTCTTCGCCAATCTATACTAATATTATCTGAAGAGTTTGTTTGTTTGAACGCGTGAATCTCAGGTGCTACTACTGGTCCGATTTAAGAAATTCTGTCAGTGTTAAATAGCCCATTTATCGAGAAAGGCTATAGGCTACATATCATCACGCTAAGACCAAATAGGAGGGGAGCATCAATGAAGAACGTTTCAAAATCAGTTTTTTTTTTCTTCTTTTGAGAGTCCGCTGCGTGCGCTGCGTAAACAGTTAAAGTTTTAGTAAAAATCATGTATGACAATTGTTTCTATTCCACGCGGACGAAGTCGAGGGCAGAAGCTACTATTTTATAAAGCGCTTGTAGCAATTTATGGTGTAAGTTTTCCATTGATCAACTTTAACCGAAATCTCCACTAAACCAACATCAAAAGATGTTTCTAAAGATGAAGGAACACAATAGTGAAAGTAACATTAAAAAATTCATTAAAAGCCGCATAGGAAATAGAACTGACAGATTAACTAAAGATACCAACTTTTATTTTGTTCTTATTTTACCTTTCACGTTTGGCTCTCATAAAATAATTTCAAATAATTGGATATATAAGTTGAAATCGGTCATCGCTTTTACTTTAATTATTTAATTAACTCAGTTCTTTATAGAACTAGCTTATTGCACGTGGTGTTACCCGCGTGGATTAGACAATTTTGGCCGTTTCTCTTTATAAAGGATTTTTAAAATTGGTCCAATAGTTTTTAAATGTACCCAAACAAATAAAAAAAAATCTCTACTATTTATACTATTAATACAGATATAGGTGAAAGTTTTTAATGGGTAATAAAATAATATATATATGCAGTTAAAATGAATTAAGTTCCACTGATGAATGTTCTTGTAAACTTTACGATTTTGGCTTGGTCAAATACTGGCTTAATCAAATTTCTGCGCACTAATCTTGATATTATTTCTCTTACAATATAATATGTTACTGTTTGGCACTTCAAAATTTAAAGAAAAAAATTTCAACTTGAAATTTTATGCCTTATTTACTTCTGAGTTCTTGACACTGTTTGATCAAGTTCTCTTCTATTGTTAGGTACCTACATTAACAGGATAACTTTGCATGTCGTGTTGCCTTTAATATGGTTGTACATTTAGAAATCTAGTCTATGATAAAATTAATATTGTAATGTATCATAAATGTAATAACTGCTAGTAAATCTTATTAAATAAATGAATAAAATTACAATTTTTTTTAAGAAAACTCCAAAGAAGAATGATAAACACAAAATTGCCCCTATGTCCAAAGTAGGATTTGTTCTAGTATGAGAACAAGAAACCGGTATAGCACAACAATTAACACTAGATACTATAAACGGTGTAATTACACACCTGCTAGTGGTTTGTTCGCTAAATTAGCGTGTAGTTCAACGAACTTAACATAGACGTGTCTTATGGGATTCTGGTCTGCGATGACGAAATAAAAGTAATCTTTATTCAAAATACACTACCATAAGTTCGAAACTTTAGATAATAATTAATAATATTAACAATACCTAATTGTTTAGCTTAAATAGTTGAAAAAATAGTAAAAAAATAATTAAATAAGATTATAATAACTAATAGCAGTGGATCCGAACTGGAGACGTACTTCACCCAATCACCGGCCAATGGATGAAAATTATTTTATATTTTTTTAAGCATAATCATAAAAGCAGCATAATTAGAATAATTGTGTTTGCTCACAAACGAAAAAAAAACCGACTTCAATTACATCGACGAGTAATACAACGTACATCGACGAAAAAATAGTCAAGTAACTACGCGTTATCAAAGATTACTCAAAAAGTATTTATCAGATCTCAATAAAATTTATATGTGATCACATGACAAACATCGGCTTTCGATTAAATTAAAAATTATTAAAATCGGTACACCCAGTAAAAAGTTATTGCGGATTTTCGAGAGTTTCCCTCGATTTCTCTAGGATCCCATCATCAGATCCTGGTTTCCTTATCATGGTACTAAACTAAGGATATCTTCTTTCCAACAAAAAAAAAAAAAAAAGAATTATCAAAATCGGTACACCCAGTAAAAAGTTATTGCGGATTTTCAAGAATTTCCCTCGATTTCTCTGAGATCCCATCATCAGATCCTGGTTTCTTTATCATGGTAATAAACTTGGAATATCTCCTTTCCAACAAAAAAAGAATTATCAAAATCGGTACATCCAGTAGAAAGTTATGCGGTATAATACAACGTAGATCGACGAAAAAAGCGTCAAGGAAAAACGCATTATTAGATATAACTCGAAAAGTTATTGTTAGATCTCAAATAAATTTAAATGGGACCAAATGACACACACTACCTTTCGATTAAAAGAAAATTTGTCGAAATCGCTCCACCCAGTCAAAAGTTCTGAAGTAACATACATAAAAATACAGTCGAATTGAGAACCTCCTCCTATTTTGGAAGTCGGTTAAAAATAATCGCGAAAGGGTTGACTGAAAAATCCTGACCAGGTCACATTAAATTCAAAATTGAATAATTAATTTTTATTCAAAAATCCACCTCGTGTTTAAAGAATAAATTTAATATCTACCAACAATATGAAGCCTGTTGCGAAGACGATGACATGGGATTGCCTGCTAAGTCTGGTTTGAATGGCTGTTGCCGAATATAATAAAGTCTGGCCAGGAATGTTGCAGCCAACTTTATAACGATTTATCTTTAACATGCTAAATAAGATAATTATTTCATTTTTATCCATTGAGCAGACCGGTAAAGATCACGTTTAATTCTTATCTTGACTACAAGATTGAACATGAATGATAACCAAGCTTACTTTAATCTCATGAGTATTGCCCTATGCTCAAACATATCTTTGTATATAATATTGATAATGTTATGTAAAAATATATAATACAAACGAAAATAATACGAGAAGGGTGCCTTCGTACTTGGAGACAGGTGTTTGAGTTTGCGTCTGGTGTATTTTTTTGCTCCTATATCGATCGCGATTGTTCGATCTTTTTATGGATTCCCTTTAGTACATATTTTTTGATCGTTAAATACTTGTAGTTCTTCTTTTTTTGTTATCACCTTTTATTACTGATGACACATTTTATATAATTTACTTGGAACTATATTTATTACAAAAAAATATATACCTATAATAATAATTATGAAACAAATATATAAAACTACATTTTTACCGCGGATTCGCATGTACGGACGACTTTACGTTTAGACTGTTACGTTTTTTCCTTTAAACTAGCCATATCAGTCAGTGATAACATTGTATTGCATATTTTTACAATCGAATAGAGTTTATCCTTTACAAATAAACAAAAAACCACACCGTACCTCTAATGAACAACAAATCTGTAATGGTAATTTAGTATATGTCGTAATGGCAATAAATAATGTATATTAGTATAGATCAATCATTTACATAGCAGAATATCGATTTGACTGGATCACGAAAATTTAAATGTATTTATCGACAAATGATATTTTAAGAGTTAAAACTAGTAATTAATTGGGTTACTACAATTCTAATTAATATTCTATGAAAATGACAGCCGTCGAAACATGTTTGTAATCGAAACCTATTTGTTGCTTTTCGTGTTTAATAATTACGTGGTTTCGTATGCATTGGTATTCATAATTAAAATAATATAATTAAGTAGCAGCGGGAGAGAAAAACATTTATTTGTACGTGGGTGTCGAGTGGACCTGTCATCTTGGGTAGAAAATGTAACTTAAAATAAAAAGAAATTTAACGAAACCACAGCCGATGAAAGATTATGAATTAATACCAAGCTATGTTCTTCAATCCTTAATTTTAATCAATTGAGTCATTTATTTTACATCGGTATAGTTTTTTATTATTAAATTTATTATTATTAACTTATTTATTAGGAAGGTTTCCTCGAGTTTTTTACATTGCCAGTAACAGCGTAATAATGTTGGGATGAAAACTAGACTAAATGTGTGTGCTAAACCAGAGCTCCTGGAGGGATTGGGGATTGGGTCGGCAACGCGCTTGCGATGCTTCTGGTGTTGCAGGTGTCTATAAGCTACGGTAATCGCTTACCATCAGGTGAGCCGTACGCTTGTTTGCCGACCTAGTGACATAAAAAAAAAAGTTAGTTTTGATCTCTAGGTAACTAAGTACCAAATTTCATTTTTTTTACACACCCATCCATCCATCCTTTCTAACATTTCAATTTATAATATTGGTAGGATAATAATAGAAAAATACAACAAATCAAATTTATAAATAGAAATTTAAAACCGACCGTTATATTATTTTATTAATTAAAATGTAAATCCAGCTATAGATGTAATTATAATAATAACCAAGTTGAAAAGCACCGAACAATAACAATACAATTCCAGATTTACTGGTTACGTCACGAGAATTACTACCTGTTAATGGTATAAAAAAGGACTTCATAAAAAGACCGGCAGATTCGACAATAAACACCGCAAGCGATATTGAACTTTAATATACAAGATTAGTCATTAAATTCGTGTGCAAACGATCATCCACTTAACCATCTGTTCGTTCGACGACAGACAAAATTAAATATCTCAGTGATAGCATTCGGATCCCACGCTAACTGAAATTGTTTTTTCTGTTGTTACTATTATCAACTTAAAAATTGATTTTTTGAAACTTTAATTCTACTTCATTAACATTTGATAACCTTGATAGTTACTTCCTTACGATTCTTGTATTGTCGCTTTAATTGGATATTACAAGTTTAAATTAACTAAATATATTTCTTTTATATACAAAATGACACAACAGACGTTGTTCTGTCTTGAGAACTGTCAAACGCGTACAGATAAAATAATTTTGACATTTTCTACAAGTTTGTGCTCATTTTTTTTTATTTTTCATTTCGCAAGAACCGCACAAAGACTAATTAGATCCAGCCGTTACCGAGTTTTGCGTAGCAACATATTTAGAGTTATTTTTATTTCAATTATTATCTATAAATACATCTCGTGTTACGATACCTGGACGACTACTGGACCGAATTTAATTAAATTTTGCACAGGTATGTATCTTTATAAAACTTAAAATACAGCCAGCCATCTTATAATTATTTATTTTATTGCGATTATGACCGTGCTATTTTTATTTCCAAATTTAAATAATAAGGCAGTACGAATATCGCCTGATTAGCTAGTATCACTACAAATATATTATATTTCATAATATAAGTAACGTAAATAAAAAAATCTTATTTTGAAATTATATTTCAAATTTGTACTTTAATCATCGTTATAATAGTTAACTACAGTTTTATTTAAAACAGAAAATACATAACAGTTCCTAACCATACCTCTTCTAAAGAAATGTCAGTAACAAGCTCTTCTAACTTAGTACGAGATACATAATAATTTAAAGACTAATTATGATTATACCCCGGACAAATGCATTATAATTCTACCTTATGTCTTAGTGCTTTTGTCTCCTATTATTGAACATTGTAAAAACTTTCTTGTGCAAGTAATTTTAAAGTGAAATTTCCCTTAACAATAATTTGTCTAGATATGAGTCCTGTACGATAGAGATTTATGGAGAAGACAATTAAGTATTGATTGCCTATCGAAGGGTTTAGTATAGATTAATGAAACTTAATTTTGTTTCTTCTGATCTCTCTATTAATTATTTACGAAAGTGTACCGAGAGTTATTTATTGTTGTAGCGTAATAGAACTGCGGACATGGCTTTGTATTTCATTGGAAAGAGAAACCTGCGGTTAGCTGATTCTGTTTTAATAAATAATTGTACACTTTACACGTACGAGCGAAATATAAATATAATTTCTGATCAAAAAATCAACAAATATCACCAAAACAAGAAATATTTCCAAAAGATAAATATAATGAATGATAACGAAATATTCGCAAACAACTTATAGAAGTATCATCATTAAACAAAAATAAAATTTACTGATTAAATGTCTACATAAATCGTCTTTTTATAAAATTTCATTAAATTCGATCCAAAAATCAAGAATCAATATTTTATTTCTTTCACTGCAAAATCGAAAAGTACGATCATTAAAGGTAAATCAATTCCATAAGAAAGAAAAAAGTAATTACCCGTTTAAAATTGATAAACTCAAGTCAAAAACTGAAAGTATGTGATGTAACAGCAAGTGAACCTACATGAGGTAGGTGTCGAAACTATATCATATCTTACTGTACAAATTGTCACTCGTTTTTGTGACGTAACGTTTAATTTTTAAAGGTCATTGATTTTTTTGTATCGGTAAAGAAAAATATAATGATGTTACGTAAAAATAAACCTCTGACATTATAGATTTCGAAGGAAGAGGCGAACCGCATTACCGCGAACGTTTCATACCGACAGCGGAGAAAGGATTTTGGAGGGTAAAATGAGTTAATTGATTTTCACTCCACTTGAGTACACTCCACTTATAATTACTTATGTATTATGATGTATTTTAACTATAAGTTTTGCATGATGGAATATGAAAAAACGAGTGTGCTTTAGACCACACAACTAAAGTTAAACTTCTTAGCTCCTACAGTAATAAACGAAATGTAACTCTCTCTCTTTCTATTTTCAGTAATTTCTCTGTCGTCATGCATTCACTAGCTCACTCCCCAAGTGAAGCGTGCTTAAAAAAGTTTTACTTCAAAAGATCTACAAAAGTAAAACTACTAATTAATTACTATTAAACTGTTCATTAGGATAACGTTTCCTGGCTATTTTTAAAACATTTCTACAATACTTATTTAGCTCAGATATGTTAAGGAAATTAAACGTGGCTTTCTTGACCTGGACTTGTAAGGCCTCGAGCTTTAGCTTGTGGGCGTAACATAACGAATACATTACAAGCAACTTAATATATTGCAAAAAATATCTTTTAAATGTATTTAAATAGGCAGAGAGATTGTTTAAAACAAAATTTATATCGTAACTGTAGTTGGACGTTTGTGTGTAATTATCTCGTTCCTTATACGTTATGTGTTAATAGATGTTTTGGATATCTAGTGTTGAACTATTATATTTTATTGTATAATATAAATTAGGTGTTAAAATTTTAATATTTATTACCTTGTCTAATTTGTCTTGGTTCTTTTCGGGTGTGTGGAAGATATTGTTCTATGGATGAGCATGCTTTTTCTACTAATAGTAGGATTTGTTTATGTATATATCGTGTAATATATTAAACAACTAAATAAATAAATAAAGTGACTTGTATAACTTCAATGAATAATTGTAGGTTTGAAATATTCATATCACGCTCTTATTCCTTCGATTCCAATAAATTATCTTCAATTGTCATAATAAAAATTTAAATGCCAATATGGTAATCGCCCAGTATTTCATTCGTAGCATTTAAAACGCGATATTGTCGCTAATAAATTTGTTCTCAACAAGTCTCTTCATAGATTTTATTGGCGGCGTCTTTCACGATCTGACCTAAAACGTGATCAAAAAGAAATTATGCCATCTGATTAAGTCCGACATCACACTTCGAAGTGAAAAGTGAACAATGATTAACTCGATTTTGATATTTATGACTTCTTAATGAGACCTTAATTATTAGTTTCAAATTTTCTATTCCATAAAATTTAAAAATTTAATTTAAATTAATGTCACGTCAAAGAGACGGCAAAGATTAGAGGAAATTAAAAATTTTCAGACAGTAATAAAAATATCGGTTCGACTCGGTCCAAGTTAGTAAAAAAAACTAATAAAGCTTTCATTAATCATTGCTTCGCATTAAACTATTGAAATTCCAAACTTATTGCTCAATACAATTTATATCGCTTGTACTGATGAAGTTCCATTCCTACGGTACCATCAAAGTAGCCATTGTATTTGAAACTGGTACCCACAATGGATCGTCTCTCGAGCCCCCATTTGTACTTCCAATAGCAATACTAGATGAACTAGCGATACCTTTGCGTAATAAATTGACTGCCGACATTGCATTTGAATGTATGCACCGTTAACTAGTAATAGAATGGAGCTTTCACACTGCAGATCACTCCAGCAGCGGAAGTAGAGAGATGCCTGTTCAAAAGTAGAAGTAATCCAATCGTCGCCCCACAAATGTCTAAGTCACCGAGTCAGTAATAAGTTCTTCGATTTACTGCCCTTTCTCTCGTATTATTTTGAGTCCTCTGCTTCGTAACTTAGTTGCTAATTTGTTTGATACATTTGACTCTACTGCGATACTAAGATATAAAAGTGAAGTGGAATTCGAAAGTAATATATGTTTAAAGCTCACATGCTTCATACAAGGTGTCTTCATTATTCCTAACAAGCGTTGTATCCAATTTCATTTCCTCACCACGATCTGGCATTCGTGTGAAAGGACTTTATCGTTATTCAAAATAAATTATTTTCCCAGACCTTTAGTAGAGAAATTCAGTAATAAGTATAAAGTATTAAGCATCTCAAACCCTTCATTTTGCTTTGCTTTCACCGACTTATTGCGTAAAGTTCTATCTAAATAGGAATCTTTTACTTTGAAACAGCCTTAGGTCTAACTATTAACATAATTGTACTTTGCTTATTCGTCATTCCATTTTCTGTGGTCTTTTAAACTGAGCCACGCTCTTTCATTGTCATCGTCTTGTATTATTTATATTTTATGAACAGAAGTGGAATTTCACAGCTATTTTTTTTTATGAATGTTTTGTAAATAATAAAATGATGTTAAAAAGCAAAAGTGCAAACTTTTTACTTGTGACACGAGTCCCAAATTGTAGTCTGAACATGTTAGTATAAGCCAACACTGCCTAAACAAATAATTTATGTGGGTATTTAAGTTGGTTTCGTTAACTTTAACTATAAAAAAATATGCTATTTGTGAGTCTTTACTAGTTGAGAGTTTTGTAAACTCAATGTTTCTTTTCTACTTTTTTTTACTAGCGCTTTTATTTTTTAGGTATTTTTTTTACATCTTTTTTTTTTATCGATGTAGAAAAACGGTTAAGTATATAAAATATATTTTTAATATACTTAACATAATGTAATAAAAATGTTTGTTATTAAATTACTTTAAAAAAACGACTGGTCTTTAGGCCACACGACTGAAGTAAAACTTTATATCTTAACTAACTTATATCACCCTCTCAACTTCCGTTCGCCTCGTCCGATCACACTTTTCGTAACGCTCTCGTCACGCATTCACCAGCTTACTCCCCAAGTCAAGCCTTAGAAAAGAAGTTATACTTCAAAAAAAATTCAAAGTTCCTACTCATACATTGTTTGCTTCTCTGCCGTTAAATGTTTTGTTATATTATAGTAAAAGTATAAATAATGCCACAGTTATAAAACTTCGTATCAATCGAACTACCTTATCTTACTTTGATGTTTAATTTCCTGTACTTATCTATTTTAAGATTCTATATGATGCAATCTTTATCTAACATGCAGGTGCATATCAAACTGACATCTTATCATCATTGAAATAAGGAATAAAATCGCTTGTTTACATTTTTTAATGCCTACAGCGTCGTCTTCATTTGATGAAAATTTGATTCAAAAGTCGATAGTTTGTGTTATAAATATTTCGTAATTGTGAGTTCTTAAATTAATATTTAGAATTATTATTGCTTATAAAATTTGAATAAATTTGAGTGACATAAAAAAAAAACTAGTCAATTAATATTTCATAATAACAAATGCATATTTTTGGGTGTGAACTATAAATGGCAGTAAAGTGTCTGTAGCTTTATAGAACATAAAATGTTATTTTTATAGCTATCGTATACTTGAGTTTTGTTCAATTGTGCAATTAACAAGAGTTGTGCATTAGGGCACGGTTGGAGTTTCATTTATATTCGTGGAGTGGTAATAACAGTTCGTAAATACTTGGTCCACTGCTGGGAAGAGACCTACTTTCCTATTGAGTTCACTTAGACATTCCTTTGCCCATATTGAAATTGTACATAACAATATCAATAGTAATACTCTTAGGTACTTAAATATAAACGATATCAGCTTTATACCCTCTGAAAAAAAACATGCAAAATAAAAATGAATTTTAAATATAAAAATACTGATCAAATAAATGAAATAGTTTACAGGTAGCTAAAAAAATGTTATAATGGAAGCACAGTAGGAATTGTGACTTCAGATCTAACAATAGAATAAGTTAGTATGTATGCAAATATGACTAGATTTAAAACGATTAAAGAATATTAACATATTTTTCTCGATTAGGTAGAAAATAATAAAATAGAAACTCGTGAAAAACATAATAAAAACGAAATTCTCGTCGTTAGCGATACTTCACGCTTCACCAATTTTATGACTTCCTAAACATGGTTTAAGTCTTCATGACTATAGCTATTAGGCGGATGAAATATAATTTCAGTAATTATCTCACTAACCTCTGTTATTTATCGTTATTAGATTGAAGTCTATTTAAAATACTTCTTTTGTATCTATGACGATGATTAATTGATTTCATAGCTGCATATTACCGAACGCGATTAGATCAGCGTAATCGATGAAATTACATCTACTTAACAGCCGTGCACTTCATTCTAATTTATCTTTAGTTCTACTTTAGTCTGTTTTACAACCTTTGGGTTACGAAGACTATAAAGACTATACATATAACGAATCACATTAAACCCACACATGCCAGGATCAGGATGAAAATCCTGTATCGATAATCCAGAAATACATACAAACAAATGTGTAGACCACAAAAACATCTGTATACAGGTAAATAACTTATTTGTCATAAACAAAATTGATCCGCGACCGCTAACGCATCATTCAGCTGCCGCAGTCAATTCACCAATCCGACATTTTTTTATTTATCAAAACGGTGTTTTCTGAGGTCATCGCCCTTAAAGTTAGTCTTAAATATATAATAATAGGTACACACATCTGCCGAGAATGCTTCGAATAAGAAATTTGTGTTAAGCAAAGATTACGTGTTTATATCGAGGACACAGTTCTGAGTGATTTTGGATTGCCAAAGCATTTTATAATTCAACTCATGCTCAATGGTGAATTCATTTATCGTGATGTAACCTATTTTATCAAGTAGTACAAAGAGAAGGCAACTTATCCTTACTAGTGACCGGCAAAACAATCGGTTTCTTGTTATGTAAAATTTTATGGAAATAGGTCAAAATGCAATGAGGTATGTGAACCTGAAATAGATCAACGTATCGAATAATCTTATATATATAATTCACGTGTCACAATGTTTGTTAAAATACTCCTCCGAAACGGGTAAACAGATTTTTAGGAAATTTTGTGTGCCTATCGGGTAGGTCTGAAAATCGGCCAACATCTATTTTTCATACCCCTAAGCTATAAGGGGGAATTAAGAAGTTAACCCTCTATGCTATTAATAACATATACGGTAAAACAACGTTTGCGGGGGCAAAACTTGTATACATATACTAGTATTTAAAAAAATATATTCCAATACGTGTGCGTCATACGCAAACTGTCTTTGTATATTGAGAAATTGAATATTGGTAATTTTGTGGATAAAAGTAACACACAATACATTGAAGATCGTTAATAAACTTAACCTTGTGCAGTACATACTAATGTCTTTACCTTCAAGAATTACACAACTAATAGATAAAGAGGTAGAAAATGATTTTAATTAAATTAATTTCAAGAACGATATTAATTAACAAAATAAAGACACCGAAGGAACAAGAAGATAAAGAGACGCCGATTTAAATGGCAATCTGAAACTTGCAGCGAGTAACAAAGTTTCACTTGATCAATTCATTGATCAACCATTAAATCAACGCGACGGGGTTTAATTGTGAGCAAGTTAATTAGATTGACCGTTGAATGAGATAGTCAAGATTTTACTGGCCGTGGGAATGCTGTACGGATTGTTCGGACCATTTCTAAATCAATGGGAAACTGTGAAGCAACTTTTCTGTAATCATGATGACAGAAAATGCTTGTAAATGAAAATGTTGTAACAATAGACAACATATATCTACTCAACTAGTCAGTTTTGCCAATATTATGTGAAATGCTTGAACTAAATGATATCTAAAGTTTCGTTTGGGGTAATATTCCGTTTCTTTTCCTCTTTCTCTGTCCAAAATAGTTCTTCAAATCAGTTTTATGAATGTTCTAGACTCAAGACTGCACAAAGTATATATACATCAATAATTACATTCTGTAATACTATATATGTTTTCGAATTAGAATTTTTTTCGAGAGTATCTTTTTTATGAGTTGTTGATCACTGCAAGCGACATTTTGGAAGTTCACGGACTTGCTCTAAATTCAAGACACGTAGAACAAACAGTTGCAGGTTTCTCTTAGCGAGTCATCATTGAAATCATGACTCATCGGGTTTTAATCCGGATTTAATATTTGACATATGCATACAATAAAGGATTGTGTCCTTGAAGTTTATAATTCAAAATAATTGACCATATTTTAATAAAATTTTCGATAGTTTAACAAAGCTATAGTGATTTTGGTAACTTATCGAGGACCTCTTGAAATAAATTGAATTTTTCTTATGGACATAGCAATAACGGTCTTGATTTTTCATACGCTAATAATTATTAACGTATACATTGTAAAATTAATTCATGTTGCCATTATAATTTAAAACCTGCTTTACTTAAGTCATAATATCAAGAAACCAATGGAGTGAAATGAAATTACCGAGCAGATAATTCATGAGGCATTCAATTCCTTAAATGGTTATCTGAAAGTGATTCCGAAAATACACTGCGGCATCCGTTGCCGAAAAAAATAAATAAACAAAGGCTGTCGATTCGGGCACTAAAAATAAATGAGATTGTAATGATAAGATTCATTTGGTATAAAATAATGTAGATTTCTATTAACAAATTGAAGAGTGATGTGACTTATTGAAAATATGGTATCTGCTTTACTTTTAATTGAATGAAAAATTATGCTAAGCGTCAGTTCGAAGCGTATATTTTTTGCGTGACCACATACAACTATTTCACTATATTGAATAACGTTAATATATGTATAGTAAAAGCATTCAGATGAAAAATTCTTTCATATTTAGTTCAGAAAGTTGCGTTTTCCTCAAATGAACACATCTTTTTTATCAAATTTTACTCACCTATTTCGGTATAACGTTATCAGCCATTCTTAGTAATACAAATGCCTAAGTATTTATTTACAATAACTTTTCCAATTACAGTTATATACTTATTATAGTTATAATTTCAACTTCATCTATAGGTATAACAATATTTACTAGCGATAGCCAATTTTACTGTTACTTTCTAAAACCCTTAACATGCTCATGATATGTGTCTATTGTTTTTCTATGTGTCAAATTTAGCTATTACCTGCCACAAAAAAAAAATAGCACTTTCTAGAATGACGCTTTTGAAAAAAGGAAAACCTATAGCTTCGTTACTACTTGTATATTTTACCGTGAACAAAACATCACAATCCGATCTCACAATAACCTTGTAACCAACAAAAACTCAAGTAGTGTAATTAATTCTTCTCTATATCTATATTCGTATGTTACGACATACAAAGTATATGTCTCATACATATTACTATTTGTAACAATTGATATTACGCAAGCGTACCTGTGTTCTGTGATGTAATTAGTTGATTGATACGACCATTACTTGAGTCGGATTTAATATTAGAATCAGATACTGCGTGTGTTTTCTGTTCAATTATATCGATTTGTATCTGTACTTTAATGATATTGTGTAATATCTATATTTATTTATGGATGGTGTTAAGGGTTAACGGTTTGCATTATGCTTTTATATATAACTCTTTTACTATTGAACAAAACCTCCTTCTCTTTGTAGATGATGGTCTTGTTCATAATCCTCCGAGTATTTCTTCTGCACCTTGACGGATTTACAAGGTGTCAAAAATGTACTGACAAAACGTGCTTCTTCGTATTTTTCTACACTGTCGAGAATTAAGTGACTTTTAAAAACAACTTTGACACATGCAAAACTATTGTACGCCTTATTTTGAACTTGCTTCCATTAATCGTTAATATTTTATACACTACAACTTCTCCACTCAATGTGATGGATTTAAAGTACAGAAGTTACTTAATCTTAATACACATTAAAGTGTGTGATTGAAAGCAAATATTACTGAGGAAGGAAAGTTGAAGACTCTCAACCAAATGATCGTTCGCGGGGAAAAGCATTATTAAAACGTGAACAAATTGCCATAATTAAGACATAAAACGCATGTATGTAAACGTAATTATAGACACTCATTTGTGTTCTAAACATCAAGTGCAATAACAATTTACATTGCTTAGAGTGAATAATCTAGTTGCCTTTCATATGATCTAATAAAAAATAATATGTAACAAAGTACCCACAGAATAATAAAAATGATAAAAATATGTTATAATATACAAACACGGTCGTCTGTTCCTACGGTTCGGCAACTTAATGCTTGTGTTATAGGTAAATATTTTTCTGTTTTCATAAATTAACGCTATACGCAACGCATTGCTCGAATAACGCGAAATACGTTAATATTAAATGAATTAAAAATGTCTATTAAAATATGAAAGAATATAGCCACCCCATCTCTTCCCGTGGGTGTCGGAAGAGGCGACTAAGGGATAACAAGTTCCACTACCACCTTGGAACTTAAAAACCCGACCGATGGCGGGGTAACCATCCAACCGTTGGCTTTAAAATACACAGTCCGAAGACGGGCAGCAGCGTCTTCAGTGCAATAAAGTCAGCCCTGTGGTCATCAACCCGCCTGCCCAGCGTGGTAACTATGGGCAACACACATAAGCTCACGCCATTTTTGGGGCGAACTTGTGGAGGCCTATGTCCAACAGTGGACTGCAGTAGGCTGAAATTATGATGATGATGATGATGATGATGATGATGATTAAATATGTTTACAATTAAAAAATATATCCCAAAACAAATTAAAAAAATAGTAAGGTCTTAATCGTATTTTTGAGCGTAAAGTTATATAAACCAACCCTAATATAAATCTAGATTAGTGTACCTGCTCTCGAACGTAATACTTGTACAGCGCTGTCGGAAGCAATTATATCGACAGTATTTTACAACATTCCCCATTTTAAGATCTACGCTTTAAGAGACAAAGTGCAGTCTGAACTGTAATATGAGGTTATTTATTTAATGAAAAGAGTGATTGCTTCGTTGCTGTGTGTTATGATTTAAAATCGTAGCAAACGATATAAGTGGTGTTCAAAACTAAGTAATTGATACCACTTCATCATAAAGTGTCTATGTATGTATTATGCTGTATACATGAGTATTTGTACTCGATAATTGATATCGTTCTAGGTGACACTAATCGTCACTTCTTTGTGTACACTTCCCTACCGCTTTCACTACGCTGTGTCCTATATGCCCAAAGGTTGTCGGGAAGAGATCGCTCTTCTAGCGATAAGACCGCCTTTGTATACTGTTCTTTATTTGTAATAATTATGTTATTGTGTTGATTGTTGTTGTGTACAATAAAAAGTATTATTGTTATTACTTTGGTAGGTACTGACAAGGCATATAAAAGTTCCATTTAAGTCAATAAAGAAAAGTTATTAAGTTATGGTATTAAAAGTAACTGTATAAGAAGGAACACTTTAATATTTCTGAAGTTAATAAACTATTGAATGAAATTATATTTCGAAATTAATATCCAAATTGTTTTGTAATTGTTATTTTACGAGCGTTCTATGAAAGCGTTTTCTATATTAAGCTATCATGTTCCATTCATCAGTACACGTCTCTATCGAAAGCCTCGAGCGTAGCACCGAAACATATAATAAGTCACGAATTCTGATTTAATTGCTATATCAAGCTAAATAAACGAAATTATCTACGAATTACATATCAATAACATTGTGTATTCGATGATGTTAAAATCTTAACCTAAATATTTTAATAACAAAATTATTGTTTCTTCGTAACATACAAAAATTCTGTAAAATTTATAGAACTTAACTGAAGTAGCCTTACTAGAGAAATACCTTAACTCTACGGAAAATCACAACAGAATGTGCTCTCGTGAAGTTTCTCTCTTTCTCTCTCTCTGTTTAGCTCCTCCAGTGAGTAAAGTAGCCACAGCTTCTTACTTCTTCGCTGTGTAAACACCGGTAGTAGGTTCTAGAATACCTTATGACTGCCTTACATCATGTAGACCGAACCCATTTTTGCCAATCTGGTGATACAAAAAAAAAAAAATATGCTAAAAACAGAAAAACTAAATTTAAACCAATTCACTGAAATGTATTTACACCGGATACTTTAGTAGTATCGCTTTCGAGGCCTGATGTATCTACATCAATAATATCCCGCGACGTGATCAATAAACTGTATCATTTCTTCCATCAATTCAACAATGGGGTATCGTAGAATCGGAAACAGTTAACTGACGGCCTACTCCGATCTATTGAAACTGGTCGAATGTTTTATTTATTTTATTGATAAGATTTAAACTGACATGACATTGATATTAGTGTAAATGAAATTATTAAGTACGTTTTAAATTATTATCTACTAGTGTGTTTTCTTCCGCTTTAATTTTCGGAAAATCTTAAATATTATAGAACCTTCTTCGGTAGACGGACTATCCAACACAAAAAGTATTTCAATTCGAATCTGTATAGCCTGAGATTAGCCTGTTCAAACAAACCCTGCAGCTTTATAATATTAGTACATATAGATAGTAATAAGAACTAATCGAGTATAGTTGTAGGAACTAATTTAGAAATCTACCTTCTAATTTTCGTATGCTTATTGTAAGTAATACACATTTGAATTCATTAAACATTGTCGCTAATTAATTATAAGTTGAGGTTGTTGGATAATACCAAGTATATTACCTAAGTTTATAATGTACCTAATGTTAAAATGTAGCCAATTTTAAATTTACGTTTGCTACCTTCGGTTTTTTTTTTTTTTTTTTTTTTGTAAAAGAAGATTAATTTATTTGACGTTTGTTGAGTATGTATCACCTTATGGCGAAAGAATATTCCATTATTATTCCATTAGAATATTTCCATTTCATTTCTTTTTTATAGTTTGCTTAGCTACTTTTTGCTGATTGCACTTATTTATTATCTGTAATGATCAGTCGCTGTCTTCATTACAATTTTCAAATAATTATGTATTGTTCAAACAACGTCTATCAATAGAAACGGTACATATAGCGACGCGTTTAGTTTTTTTTACTCTACATCATACCTTTTATATGTTTCTTTTTGCAGTTTTAATTCAATCATCTTTAAATGAGACTTGAACGAGATCTGTTTAATAATTTATAAGAAACTCTGTACCGCTGTATAATAGCAGTAAAGTTGAATTTAATATCGCCTATAATATCACTATCCATCTGTTGGTTAATATCGTCCGTAACTTACTGATAGGTCTTGTAAAGAGATAAAACAGGTCCTTAGGGCCGGCCTATTTATTTAACCTCAAGTAATTCCGAAGTTGCGAATAACATCAAAAAGAAAAAATATTTTATCTAGAGGATACCGGTATAGGTAAGATAGCTACATAAACAACGAATAAAACAGGCCCATAAAAGTATGTTTTACACGAAGGTACAAAGTACAGTTAAGAATTCTATTCGGCAATAAAATGATTAACACCTTGGTCGATTTGATCGACACTCTGATTGGCGCGTTCGCTTACACGTGAAAGTAACGAACTTACAAATAATGTTCAATGCATTTCTTGTTGTTGATCGGTTTTACACCGATTTATACATTACGGTATATGTATACCATTTTGTGTCTTACGTTCTCCAATCAATCACTTTTAATTTAATGTTTAACATATTTTTATTATATTGGTTTACAAATCTAATAACTTCAATTTTGTTTCAGGTAATTAACACTACACAATGATACTACAATGCGTCGTATCTCTTGTAAGCCATTAAAATTAAATCGATAAACTTGTAAGCACTTGTATTATTATTGTCATTATTAAGGTAAGTAAAACCAATTTGATGGCGGGTTGGCGGCAACTATGTTATGGCGTTAATAGTTACAAATGAAACCCTGCTAATAGCATTTGTAGGCCATTCAAGCGTTTGTCGTAGTCTTATCCTTTTGTGTATTGTGTTCCCGAATCCCCGATACAGGATTTCTTCCTTCTGTGGACATTTTAATGTAATATAGAAACGATACAAGGATCGTGATATGGATACGAATAGATATTCTTAAGGAGTTAAACTCCAGTTGCCTTTGATAGATGTCATTTAAGTGAAAGTGACATTAATAATACATTAAATAATAATTTACTTATCTGAATAGGTAATGTAACAAAATATAACATTTTAATAGAGTCTACGACAAAAAGAAATTTAGTACGTCACTTTATGCATTATAAAGTATGCCACATTCAATAAATGTGACAATATAGCCTATAACCAGTGGACAATTAAGACGCTTCTAATGATAAATAGACTGATAAAATCATAATCCTCCATTTGTCTTTGCCGTAGTCGGGTAAAAATAAATATATAGATATAAATAAAATAATGAACAAAGAAAGAACAGACAAGGAGACGTTTTCAATTTCACATGCTTAAGAAACACCCACGAGATTAAAAAACAAAAAGAATTAGTCAAGACGACTCATTGATCACGCACAAACTGACACAGAAGCCCGACGCGTTTTGTAACCATATTTGCAGACAGACCGGCGTTACTACAACATTTCATTGATATAAATCGTGTAGGCGGACCGCATTGACCGCTTCATTCATGAATTGGGAAACATAGCCCACGCGGCTAACGGTCCTATCGACGATACATTCTAGTAAATTGCTAGTTAATTAATACGAAACCTGTGTTGTGCTTAATTTCATGGAATACAGGAAGCAGTTAATAAATACTGTACATTGGTTTTGTAACATCGCTACGATGAAATTAACAATGGGCTGTTTGATGGTGTTAATTGAAGGTTTAGCATGCGTCTTCTATTTAGGGATAGTTTTAACTGTTGTAGATAATCTTTATCCTACAAATAAGTTACGAATAGACCTAAACAGTAGGAGGCACAATAGATCATTAGCACATGCACATGAGGACAGCGTCAATTAATAAACTAAAACTTTTTATTAAAATATTGATGTTTATAGGGTAGTTTCGAATAACTTTGTAACGTCAGGGCGTCTGACATCTCAGTCCTCCCGTGACCATGGTTTCTGTAAAGTATAGGAAACGTCGGGCATTTAAAAAACTTAATAAACCGCGATAAAATTCGAAAAAGTTTTACTACAATGAGTGAAATTCGCGTAAACATTAGAAAACAATATAAAACTTGCGAATAGAAATATCTCATAATACATTCGATGGTAAAAAATGAATAACATATTAAAAAAAATTATCTGTTGGATACCATCATCCGTTAAATAGCGTTATTCACAATTGGTGATTTAGACCCTAAATATTTAATTAATAAACTTTAAGATTAAGATTACGTAAATAGATTTAAAAAGCTTTCACTAAAAATAATGTACCGTTAATTTTTGATATTATCTTTTTTATTTACCTTTTTATTATGTGTAGTAAATATATATTCTAAGTTGAAGTTGAAGTAAGATTGAAATGTCATAAGATTCTAATCTAACCTATGTTATTTCATCATAACCAAATACTAAACAAGCGAACGAGACGAGACACCCACATGAGACAAATATAGCGACAAGTGACGCTATTATGACCGTAATGATTGAGTCACACCTAGTGATCAATACTGTTTTATTTGGAACTAAATTTATTAATAAATTGAAGTACGTACTTAGTTATATTTTAAATTTTTGAAACAACTATGTTGACAAACAAGCGTACGGCTCTACCCCCAATCCCCCCCCCCCCCCCGAGTCTCATGTCACCTTACACTCAACACGGCACTGTTTCAAAACAGGATTATTTAGCTGTGATCTCCTGCAATAAGGTCGAGGCACTTACCCAGACGAGTTGCTCCAGATTTTGAGCAGGATATTTCCTGTTGTGTAACCTTAGTTAAAACATGCTTCAACATGCAACGTAGGCGTCTTATAGCCTGATACAGAACTAAGTATTAAATTTTAGTTTAACTTTACACTATTCTTTGTTTGTAATTCTTCATAAAAACGTTTAAATATAAGAACATCTTAGAATCAATCTCTCAGTAGAATGACATCTCTGGAACTTTAATTGAATTGGTACTGCATAACCACGCAATATAAACGTTCAAACATAACCCTACTTTATATTATACTTGTGATAAATAATATAGTATATTTTGACCAATGAGCTATCGAACTCGTAACTGTTAGATCAACAATCAGTTACCGTGACCTTCGCTTGAAAACTTAGTAGTTTTACAACAGTACTACTATTGTAACACAATATTTACTTACTTGAACTTGTTTTTAGAACATTTTACAATAAAAATAGTTTAGATTTATCTCAATGATTTTCATTTTATCATAAATTTCTTGTGCTGTGTGGCTACGGCACTAAAGAATTTAGCCACCCCCTCTCTTCCCGTGGGTGTCGTAAGAGGCGACTAAGGGATAACAAGGTTCCACAACTACCTTGGAACTTAAGAAGCCGACCGATGGCGGGATAACCATCCAACTGCTGGCTTTGAAATACACAGGCCGAAGACGGGCAGCAGCGTCTTCGGTGCGACAAAGCCAGTACTGCGGTCACCAACCCGCCTGCCCAGCGTGGTGACTATGGGCAAAACACATGAGTTCACGTTGTTTTTGGCGTAAACTTGTGGAGGCCTATGTCCAGCAGTGGACTGTATAGGCTGTAATGATGATAAAATTTTCAAAAAAACTATATTATTCAAATTTTACTAAAATTACGAATAAAAATTCTAATTTTAGCAAAGAATTCTGAAGAAAAGTTTTTAGTACGATATTTCGTTCGTTCCGTTAGCTCTAGTGTTCCAATGCGTAGAATCGTTTGCTTAAACTCAAGCGAACATTTCTATTAGCGATAGCCGGTGCCGCATTGTCTCCGCGATAGTAAGCTCTGGCAAATGGCCCATTGTTTGCTGATATCCGATATCTATATACAATTTTATGGTACCAAAGCTGTCGTATATTCATGACTTTTAAACCTTTACGTCCGAGTGATCACGTATTAAAATACTAACCTTACGATTTAACTTGCATTAACTTTAACGTTTGCTACTCCGATTCTATGTGTCTTAGCGGTATGTTTTATAGCTTATGTTGTACCTAAGCTCAGGCGGTGTAATCGTACTAACAGTCAATTTTATGAAAATCGGCTTAAAGTTTTGATATTTTCACTTTTATACAAAAAGACAACAAATATCTAATACTTTTTTTTGTAAACGTAAAAAAAGTACGACAGATTTTATAGATTTGGACGAATATTCAATATACAAAACTGCTTTGAAATGATTTTGCCATGTCGTTTTTTTCTTGCATTTGGGTTTTGGAACGTTACTGTACCCTTTCGAGATTAATCGTGCGATTTCTCAAACACATAGGATGTATTTCGATAGCCTAAACCTCTTTCCGTACATAAGATTTATAACGCAAAAATTTAATATATTTCTTAATCTAATAATTTATTTCTTAATTATATTATAATTAATTAATTAACAATTTTATGGCTTACTACCAGTTTTTAAAACATTATTACACGTAGAAAATATATATTTTTTTAGACAGGCTATAAACGGTCACGTAATGACGGAACCAAAGCCGTCATACGGACCAAACTCAACGGGATTACTCGTAAATTATTAAAAAGAATAAAAACTATTTCTTCCATTAAGAAACGGAGTAATAAAGTACTTTTAAATTGCTCGCGAAATGGAACTGCCGATTTAATTTATACTCTCGTTCGACCACCCTGTTAAGCATAGTGTACACTACAGTTTGTTCGATTTGGTGGTTTTTACGAATCAGTCTAACATCCCACTGCAGGCTGGCACAATTCTCCACTGCCAGTTGGTGGATATATTCCCTAATATGAGTAATCGATCGCTATCAGGTGTAATGATAATATCGTTTGTATTCGTTGAATGACAAAGCCAACCAAACGACAATACTCAGCTGTAGCCGACCGTAAAACAACTTCGCTATGTGTACTTTGGATCGGCTTGGCTCAAATCGGCTTATTTGGGATTATACTTTCGTTTAATAGTTTTACTTCAAATTATAAATCTTTATTGGTATTTTGTTTATAACAATAAAAGCTGCACGAGTTAATAACGCGTCTCTGTTACTCGTTGGTTTGCAATTGAAGTAATGTTATTCGATCAGCTAAACCGAACGGTATTTAAATTTAACCGTCTGTATTGTTTTCTCATGTTAACGCAATTTTCACTCATTATAATGAAAAATCTTTTTTTGTATTTTATCGTGATTTAGTAGGTTTCTTCCATGCCCGACGTTTCAGATACTTTACAGCAACTATGGTTCCGGAAGAATTGCTTGTTGTAAACTGACTGGCTTGGCTTAGGCGCAGGTTGTAAGCAAAACCAAACGGTCTGCCCTAACAGATGACAAAAAATATTTTTTTGATATCGAATAATGCCGAGACATACATTATATGTGCGTAAAACCTAGTTCATAAAAAAATAAATCAACTTCAGATACAAGAGTTAAATTTTTAAGAAAAACAATAAATGTATACGACCCTTCTTACTTAATTTTTATCAGGAAGCACTTATCTTCTCTCTCAATCTCATAAAGATTAAGATCTTAGATAATTTAATTCTTCATTTTTCACGTACAATAAATGACATATTTGCATATAAATTGATATAACACTAATTATAAATAAATGGTTATCAAATATAATTAAAATTTTACGAACCGGTAGTCGTTAAAAGTTTAACAAAAAATGTTTATTTCTTAATTTTTGTTCGGCCGACGAATTTTTCTTTGCGTCTGACATTTAAAATAATTGTGACAGATAATCCATTTATATCGAAAGCGCGTGTAATTAGCGCTCGAATTGACATTTAAACAATATTTCGTAACAGACTTTCCCAGTTAAACTGTAACTGTATCGATGTTGTGTAACTCAGGGTTTGCTATGACCCTTACTCACGACAGCACTTGAATAAAATAATAATAAAATCTATTTAACACTGTTTTAATAACCGTAAAAACAATTAACAGCATTTTTATTCTATACTAACATTATAAAGAGGGTTGTTTGTAGGTTGAACAGAGGCTGATCTCTGGAGCTGCTAAAATTATTTTGAATTTTATTTTTACTAGCTGTAAGTTGCCTTATTGCTCAGTGTCATATGCGACATTCTATTTACGTTATTGTAGTCGAAAATTTCGATGCCATACGAATTGACAGGTGCAAAACTAGTAGAATAATAAACCAAAGAACTTTGAATGTATTTAAAGAAATATATTAAAATTTACATCGTCAAAGGAGTTACATGAGACCAAAGATCAGGTCGTTAGATAGCGTGGATTAAAACCTAAGGGTAGCCTATGGGTACGAGTTTAAAGAGTAAGATAGATATTGGGCTCGATGTTTTGACGAGTCCAAAGCGTATCCACGGACGCCTAGACGCCTTAGAAGATTATCAAATAAACAAATATACGAACGAGCTGTGATAACACTCCTACAATTTGGACTCTCGTTTTCTATACTTACTTGATAAAAATACAGATATCTAAATTCCAAATATCAGGGATATTAGTATTCCAAATTCGATGTATTAACAAAGATTATAAGCTCGGCATTTGATGAAGCGAAAGGGTCGAAAAACCGTACACCATAATCTAAACCCACGCGTCTTCGAGCGAATGTCGTTAAGACTTTTATCGCTCTTCGTATATAATAATAATACCAATAAAAACGTCGATATACCCGTATGACGTCAATCATTACATTTGTCATCTGCGAAACGATATGTCTATTTCTATTAAGAAAAAAGTGACTTATCGCTATCACATAACTTAGCCACGACCTTAGATTAATCTAATCGTAGTAAATCAAAATGTCGTGTCCAAATTGAGTAATGTAAGTAAGCTTCAGTTCTAAGGTATTACGATTTTATTGGTCAAGACGGACAAGGTGGACGAGTAAATATTTTCTTAACGCGAATAGACTAATTGTATTATGCAATAGTTCATGCTCTAAGATAGAGTAGGAAGCATGTTTGCTAAAAAACACGCAAAGCGTGTCTCGTTTGACTGAGTCGTGAGGGCAATTAGGTAAATAAACTTGAAATTAAAGCCACTTTGCGTTTGTTATTTTATTCTTTAGCACTTTGATTATACGCTTTGTAAGGTAACTGATTGCGAATTTTCTTTTCCTAGGTAAAGTAAAGCATTTTGTTTTTAGAGTAATAAGAAATTTGGAACAAAAGGTATAGGGTAGGCAGACGTTCAAACATCATTAGCGAATAATGAAACTTGTAATCTATTTGAAGTAATAAAATTAGTAGCACACACTCTTTAAGCGATATGACAGTATTTTAATTTCGACAAACTTTTAAGCCAAAGAACAAATCCTTAAATACCTGAATCATTTTCTATGGAGGTATCCATTAATGCCACCTCCGACACGACAATATTGATTACCTTCATTTTTAAGAATTTATTTTCATAATCTTTATTAAAATAGAGGATACAATAATGTAATATTACCTTCAATATGAAGTATCAAGACTTGTACTAGTAAAATACACATTTAAGTTTTGTTTAAGCTTCTGAAAAATTTACAGCCATATTCATACACCCTAAGTAGCTCTCTAGTCCAACGATGTCATTCCTTAATGAAACCTGCGCACTAAATGTCAGGGATAGCTGTAAACTTACTTACGTATTTTACTGTTAAACAGTCATTGAATTTGATTTTAGTACAGGTTTTATGAAATCAAACACCTTGGTATAAATTGATTCCGTTTAATCCATAAAACTATATATGACAATAAATAATAACTGATATCTATACTATTATTATGAAACTGAAGATTGTTTGTTTAAACGTACTAATTTCAGGAACTATTCGTTGGAATTGACAAATTATTTTTGTGCTGGATATACCATTTACCCAAAAAAAGCTATACGCTATTTTTTCCTGTTATTAACGCTTGTTAAACCGCAGAGTCAAGTTAGCAAATAATATAATTACTTATTATAATTACTAAATATAATTACTTCAGTAGACTAGTAGCTTCTTGCTCTGGTAATCGAATGACCCTCGTCCACCGTCTCCGAATTATTTACCAAAACATACAACATACCTGTATATTCCCACCCACTAAGATAAAATTCTTTTGCGTAAGATTCAATGTTAAAATTAATGTGTTAAGTAAAATCTGATTTTTATATCAAATTATTTCAGTATCTCACGTTCTATCTTATCTCGACGCAATAAGGTCTACTTTCGAATGATAGTCGTATGTAGAGCGATTTCATTAAGGATTCCGAATTTTATAGGCTATATTTTAAGAGAAACAGCCCAATGTACTTATGTAGACATTCATGAATGATTTTGAGGTTTCTCGTCTTAATTTTAATGCATAAACCTTTTGTAAAATTTAGAATTAATATGCGGACATTGGTCCTTAATCAAAGTTTAACTATTTAACGGTATAATTTTGCCTGATATGCGAAATTTATTTATTCACGTAAATGTAATATTTATTGATTATATTATTAAATCAGTAGCCTAATTAGAAGTCTCGTTGTCAACTTTAATGTGTTGAATTTATTTTCATGAATTGTCCTAAAAAAATGTATAAATTTCGAAATACCTTTTATCTGTACCATTGTACATTTAAAGATTTTCAATTTAAACAAAACAGATGTTTAGTGTAACATGTAGACTGTGAATATTTATTATTGAAATAGGTCTAAAGTTCAATTGAGTAAAGTGGACGTGATACTAAATGACTGAGAAACGAATTTCAACCTACAACGACGACTTAGTTAAAATATCGTAAAAGTCCTAGTTAGTCATATCTTTAATATGATAGATGAGGACTTTTTTCAATAATGGAACTTTAACTGGCTTATCAGTCCTAAAAGCCAGTCCTAGTTCTTTATCTCTTTAATACGTCAGATGAGGCCTTTACATAATAGTGAGATTTTTCATCAATCGTGGAACATCAGTGAACTGATATAGCGTCTCAATCACCAAGCTCTTTTATCTGCATTTTTAATATGGTCAATGACAAATTTAGAAGAAATTAAAAATAAAATCAATATTTTTACAAAAAAAAAAAATCGCTTAAGTTCGCTGAATCAACTTGTAGTTAAAAACAATAAAGCATCGTTATGAAAACTCATATTTTTAAATGAATATTACGTGCAAGAATTCGTCAAATATTTCATAACGGCTTTTTGTTTTACGTTATTGATATTTGCATTAAACCGTGCTATTAAGTTCACACGTGTCATCAAGTGAGTCATTTAGCTCTCAGCTTATATCCTGATGATTAAAAAAAATATGTTTATGTATTAAAATTAGAATCAATAAATTATTATGACATCATTTTACGACCGTTAGCATTTTCAACTTTTATTTTATAATCTGCAATGTTGCCATTTATATTTGATAATAATACTTTAAGTGCGTTAGTTTGTTGATTTCCAAGTGGTTTAATCCATATATGTATACCTATATTTAATTGTAATATAATAAAAAGACTTTAATAAATAACAACTCATTTATTTATTTCAAACAGGATTTTAACAATATTATATCAGACACTCCAGACGAAAATTATGGCAAATTATTTTTATAACTTGAGTTAAGGATGTTCAGTTAAACTGAAAATCTCTAAGCGCGATCGAATTTTGCAAAAAAAAAAAATTCATTCTACTAAAATGTTAGTCAAAAAGTTGTAGTCAGGTTAAAAGTGTTTTATCACACATTTTTTAACCAAAATAGGCGACTTTTAAAAGTTCGAACATCTGTGCAAATACAAGAACTTCGTCAGCCATGGTCTCAGCAGGACATTGAACTCTTACACAATAGATATTTAATGTAGGGTATCCATACGAATTTATTTTAATTTAACGTTACTGTGGAGACCCATAAACGCTATAAGACACTTCTTAAAACAATATCTATCAACCATCAACCAAGCAGGCATTTGCATGAGTACATAGGCATTGGTAATTTAGTATTGACATTTGAAGCAGAAAATATACTAATCAAAAAAAAAACATATAAAAAATTTAATCCACATCCATAATAACAGTGCTAATAATATAAAACCATTATTAAAGTAAAAAGTTTTATTAAAATCTGTTATTAATTTTAAAAACACACAACCTAACTATTATCACTGAAAAGAATGTTAGAAATGTATTAGTCTGTATTACTTACTAAATCCAGTTCCAGTATTTAAAAAAAATGTTCTGCTTACGAACAATTCGATTTCACAGGCACTGAGCTCCAAAAAATAAATGCATTCGAACTTGTTCAATGATGGTAACCCTATTATCACGATACATGTGCTTCATCTGATTATTACCAGGAGTCTGTATTATCATTACAAATGTCTTATGTACGTTATTTTAAAATATAGAGAATACTACATAGTCATGTTGTGATTCGAATGTATAACGCTAATCTTTTAGCGCTACTATCTGTACAAATGGTACTTAATACTAATTTTTATTTAAATATTTTGTTTGAATTCTAACTAACAGTATTGGCCGTTTAGAAAGAACAGGAATAAATTGACACCAACATTTATACTACGCCAACTCGAATTTTCGATAAGTTTGTTTTCTTAATGTAACTTGAATAAATGTGTTTTTTTTTTGTAATAATAAAAATTGTGAAATTGCAATGAATAAATTAACGATTAAAGATACCAAATTTCAAATAAGTTTCTTAACTAATATAAAAGGTATCACGTTTTTTCCCTTTTATAACTCTCTATTGTAAAGTTCATTTTTATGAATTAGCTTAGTATAAATTGCTGGTGTCGAAATAAAGTAAAAAAATAAAACACTAATTTAAAATTTTCGGATAAGATTTTTAAATAGAGGTGTGACAAGTACTAACATTTTTTTTGGTGGTATACAAATAGACAGTTACAAATTATTACTTCTCAGTAAGCGGCTAAATATAGACTTGGTTTCAACAAAATTAATACAAGATTCGGTCTCCAAAATATTACCGTTTATGGTTAAAAAAAAATGATGAGTGCCACTTGTGAACATATGTGCAACCGACAGACAGGAAGGAAGTTAGCTATTAAGCTGTATGACGGGATATAGAGAACGTTAATATTTTCTTTAGACATATGACCAATTATTATAATTACAATACTTCGGAATGTATATTTTTTAATTTCTGCATTGATGAAGAAGTTTCGATTAAACTCTTTTTACTAATGTATGTGGTGGTAGCTTTAATGGTGTCTGGTGGCTTTAATGGTGATGGTATAATGGATCGCATATGACATTGGCGAAGAAAATTAACCATTAGGGTCGATGTTATAACCGTTGATCTTTTTAACCATTGCTAAGTTGATAAGTGATCAGTCATTTACTTGTAAATTTAAAGATCTTATATTTATAAGTAAAATCCTGTAAGTAACCAAATTGAATAGACATGTCAACATTGTCAGTCTGTTTCAAAAAGTATTCATTAAGTGTAGGACATGATTTCACGCCCGTTATATGTATAACCTTGAGTCGTTTGTTAATTTGTAATGCCTGTAATAAGCTTATTCAGACACTGTCACACAAATAGAAAAAAGCTAGTACCATCCCAAAGTGTCAGGTTTGAAGGTTTCATTTTTAGTTTGTTATGCACTTGTTGAAACAAGAGTTACTTTTTTAATCTATGTCAACAAAAGTTAATCACCAAATGTGTATGCTTAGTGCTAAACCCGAGAACAATTGAATGAATTCTAGGTGAATTTTACAAAAGTTTTCTATTACATTGTATTAGACGGTTTTAGTGGACTCGAAATTAAAGGGAATTGTGCAGAAAACTGGAACATTCAGAAAATTTAACGATTATTATACATCGTCTGTCGAGGCAGCTGGTATGTATCTATACAAGTAAATAAAATTGTAGTGTCTGTTTGTATAATATTAAAATAACCGCTTTTTACTGAATGCATATGAATGTATATACGGTACATATCTATACCTACGAAAATAACATTTTTTACAATTTTTGTCCGTCTGTTTGTTTGTCGGCTGGACCGATTTTGACGGGACTTTCACTGGCAGATAGCTGATGTAATATTGAGTAACTTAGGCTACTTTTATTTTAAAAAATATTTATTTTATAACTCAGCAAACTGAGCAATAACTTTTTTATTAAATTCCACCCCGACTAAGTCACGGGCACAGCTAGTAGTAATATAAATTTATGACATGACTTTTTGAAAGTAAAATATTTGGTAAGTGGACGTAGTGCAGGACTACATGGTTTATGTTTCGTTATTACAAAACTTATTCTCATAACAGAAATAAAGCATTACATTATTGTCTTATGGCCAAAATATACAGTTTCACCCGCGATAATTTGAAGAAAAACTTACTAAAAAACTAAATAGCCTTCCACGGTGAATGAACTATCCAAAATAAAAATAATTTTTCACTTCGGACCAGTAACTCCTGATATTAGCGCGCTAAAATAAACAAAAAAAACAAACTCTTCAGCCTTATAATATTATTATCGATAAAACATTTTGTGATACTTCCGATTTTTGATCAGGTTTTTTATTATTATAATACTTGCAGCTTGCCAAGTCCTCTATAGCCTTAATTTTACAAAAATAAATAAATAAATAAATAAACAAACCTTGTTAGCTTAACAAAACATAATTTTCCTTTGAAAAAATTCAGACATTATTTTAGAAAGCTATAAATGCAAAAACTAATTCTTAAATTGTAACAAGTGAATGACCTTAAGTAAATTCCTTTAATTCTACTTTACCTACATTCACCACAACATTTACTTCATATTTATTTACTTTAATGTGACCTACCACAAAGGTCCAATGCAAATGGCTAGTCACTACGTGCCAAGAAGTAACGCGTTCCGCTCACAAATAAAGACTATTAAAGTTATTCTTGGCAGCGATAATGCTGAACAAAGGTACAAAAATTATATCTTAAACTGTTAGATAAATCTTAAGGTTTGCGTCATTTTGTTTCTGAATTACAACATCTGTTTTGTTGTATATTTTACTACCAAGTCAAAAAAATATGTGTCTCAGTAACTTTTATTGAATTAAGTCATAATATTGTATCACTTCAAGGACATCTTTTTGAACCTCATTTGTTTCTAACATTTGTAAAGCAAGTAAGTGTTTATAATTGTATGTTTATAATTTTTTCTTTATTTGTTAACTACAAAGTTTGAAACAATTAAAATTTTAAATTCACACGTTGAATTTTTATCACTAATCCAGTTAGAATTGGTTCTGAGCCAAATCGGTAATAAGGAAAATATTTTCAAATGAAAAAAAATCTTTCATGTCGTTTACCTAGAATAGCTATGAATACTTATAAGTTTCAAGTAGTAACAACATGAACTCTTATGACCTAGTGATCGTATCTTTATCAGTAAGATAAACTTCACCAGTAACGGATATCTATAAATTTATAAAACTCTGTTTAGTTTTGCTAAAATTCATCGTAAATTTAAAACGAAAATTGAAATGATACTGTTTCCATCCAATAGCAAAAGAATAAAATGGCGTGAAAAATAAAATCCTTTATTTCTTTTACAACGGAGAATCGTCAATATTTTAGTCTCAGTACATCACAGTCAAATTCTGTACAAATAGAAAAAATATAGTAACTTTCATTTTTAAAACAAAAAGTTTTGTTAATTTAAAAGAATGTTTGTGTCCATTGGTTAAATAAAAATGGAAATGAAAAAAATGTTAATATTCAGTTATGGAATAAACAGTTCCAGTAACAAATAACCATTAAGTAGTCATATTTTTTTTTTTGTATGAAACCATATTGTGACGAACATACACACAAATAATCACTGTCCACTATTATGGAAATGTTGGCGTTGGCGGGCAGTGAAAAACGTTTTTAATAAAAATGTACTTTATTTCATTATTTTTATTGATTAACTTGATATATGATAAAAAAATACAGGCATTGTCCAAATTCGCAAGTCCTACACAAAAAAAAAAAGATGTTGTTAATCCGGAAGTTAGCTTGCTTTAAGTAGATTGCACTGATTGACTGATTAAAATCTTATCACACTCGTATCGTTTTACATTTAAGGACTAATGAGGAAGCGAGCAGCGTGTTCAGAATGCGATGAAAATAATCACATACTTTTGTGTTCGGGTACTCGTGGTCAGACGCGCGCGTTTTTGCATCGATGATTTATTACTTTTCGTATAAAATATATATTAATGGTCGAAAGCACGTATAAATTAATACTTTTTTTTTTATTTAATACTAACAAGTTGTAATACAGATACTTAATCATACATTAAATAGACTTAAATTGGTACTATAGTTACTTTCGATTCGGTAAGAGGTCGTGTGTAAATCCGACTTCTCTTTCACTTTTCTCTGTCCTTTCTTCTCTTCCTACTTTTTCAGCGTCCAAAATAAGTCAACAGCTGTTAAAAAATTACAATTAAACAATTGTCTCTAGCTACAAGGTCAAGGTAAGCATATTACATTTCGATTATTAGTATCTTCTTGCCTCTGTTATATCACATGTCATCACTACATTTGTTCGAGCAGTGTTCAAGTTATCGAACTTTGTTGAAATTAAACTATAGTTTCTAGTGATTTTACCACATCTTCAACTTGTCTATTTACTATGACGATTTTCATATTTACAAAAACTCATACCTTTCTTTTCTATTTTGTCATTTTCTGTTTCAAATAGTTCATTATCTGATGATTCGCTTTTGAAAAAAAAAAGACTGTTTTTCACGAATAATAGATGATTCAATTTAGCCTTGTCACACACAGGATATGATCCGGCACAATGCCTCATTTCGGATGTTGCTTTTATGTACAATAATTTTGCAACAATTGTTTTATTTCATATCCTCCATAAAATTTACAAAGCGTTTATTCAAAACTGCAGTAGCATGATGTTAATGCAGTGTTCGCGATGACCTCTAGGTCAAGTGAAACGAATTTTTCATATTTTAAATGTGTAAGCTCTACACGCGTAATAGCTCGTATTTTGCGAGCGAAAGTTACTTTTGTTAAACAATTTTATTATGGGTTGGATATTTTTTGTTCAACAAAATCATTTTTTATACCAGTATACGATTCCCAAAATGGAATGGATTTTTGTATTTATACACACACTTGTTTCTTATTTGGGTATTTGTGTCTTTGGAAATCTTCCAATTATGTTGCGTCGAACTACCTGACCACGCAAACGTTTTTTTTGCCATATACGCTATTAACCCCCTTTTACCCCCCCCCCCCATAACTTGAGTATGAAAAACAGATGTTAGCCGATTCTTAGACCTACCCAATATGCACACAAAAATATATAAAATTTTGTCCAGTCAGACTGGACCTACGGAGGAGTATGTTAACTAACATTGAATTTTATATATAAGATGTCACAACTTTGCAGTAGTTCGTAACATGTCTGTGTTGAGTCATTACGCGTCGATTTTAGCTAAGTATTACATGTGTCAAGTTTATTACTATAACTATATAATGACCTCCTAGACTGTAAAAAAAGTTTACAATCAACGGATAGCAGCTTTATATTTAGTTAGTAACACGTAGTAACATTTTACTACGTCCCATTTTTTACAATTTATATCTAACTTATATTAATTATATAAATTAGAGATTATAAGATAATTTAATAATTAAGAATAATAAAAAATAAACAGAATATTATGTATATTTTATTCGTTTCATAAAATATCTAATTAAAATATTTGTCGAGATATTTATTTATATTGTAAGATAGCCATCGATGGAGTCATTGTTGATATAAGGAATGAGAAACTAAAGCAAGTGTTAGTTTTATTCCTGCGAAGGAATGTTTATATCTTTTGATGACGGCATGATAAGAAACGGGTTTACAAATGTTAATAACACAATAGTTCTCCAACTTGTTCTGTTTTTTTTTTTATTTGCAAAAGATTATAAATTCGGAAAGGTCAATGTATCCTGGAAAATTTTTGCATAACATTTTATACTTTTTTTTGTCTAACTTGTGTTTAATTTTGATAATTTTTATGTTGGCTACCTTCTACTCTACTTCTATGTATCATAGCGTTATCTATTAAAGTATATTCTTTTATAAACCGGCTTTCTTGTGCAAAAAAAATCTTGAAACTTGAAACCAAACCAAACCCTCACTCGTTATGTATATTATTATACATGTGTAATGTGTATATTTTGCTCTATTCTAAACCCACATTTTTCATTTCCAGCGATATTAAGTCATAATGCGTGGAGATTATCTAAAATCATTATAGTTTAAAACAAAAGTGGCAATTTCTTAATCGTCACCATCTAAATGCTGTCGGCGTTTTCAAATCGAGCAAGTTAACCGATAATATCTCTATGCGTACGCACACGTTTTTGAATTTATACACTACACGCAATTACGTAACACATAGTAAGCTTACGGCTTTTAACTTTATGCACTATCTTTATGTGCTACAATAAAAGCACATTAAATTGCGTATGTGAGTATATTATGGGCATCTAATGTTTTCTGTTTTCTTTGAATGAACCAAACTGAAATAGAAATGTCGAACCTACTGCTGCGTAAAGGCCTTTTAAATAGAGAATTATTTAGATATCAATCTACATTCTGATCTCATATAAATCGGTAAATAATTTTCTTACAAACATTAACGAAAATCATTTATAATAAAAGTCTAGAGACAAGCAACAAAAATTTGTACAAATATAAATATCTTAACATCATCAAAACACCAAAACAATGTGTAAATTCTTAATATCATTACAGATCTATAATTTATCTAACCACGTGCGCATGCGCATAATACTAAAGACGCCAACGTTAGAATCCCTCGAGATCAAAGATATGTTCCAAAGGTAAAATAAGACACGACGCTTAAGGCAAAAATTGGATCTATTTTCAACGTAAACGAAACTCGCGCAACATAATGGATTCGATATGCAGAAACAGTACTTTCTCGCGTTCAAGTCGGTCCGGAAAGCCGTGATAAGTTTCCTCCGGGCAAAACGAATTATACATCAACGTTATTTATACATACAAAACGATCGACCCGCTTCTGTCTGTACGTCAGATCTACATGCACTATATTATACAACATCTAACTATAATCAGCTCTCTAAAACAAATAATGATTTTGTCTAAGAATCTGATGTTAGACCTTCTTTCTAACTTTCAATATTAATGTAGTTATCAAAATTCTCAGGGTTTGTTTCACCGGTCACTGATTAAGCTATCTAACGTAAACGGTATCTGATAGATAAAAGTTTATAATATTTATTTCTTATTCCATCATCAAGGTCTACATTATCATCTTTCTTATCTATTCTTGTCCTGTATTTTTTTTTGAACGATTCATACGTTTGAATTAATTGGGCGTATACAAGTGAAAAATAGTTTTAACTTCATGATAAAGTTTAATTTAATTTTCACCGAACTTGTAAGTCTTATCGAAGTACGTTAGACTATATCTGTCCTCTTTGTATAATTTTTAAGACTTTTTTATTTCATTTTTTTTAATTGTTTGAAAAAAAATACAGTGAATTTAGACTTGGGTAGGGCACAGCAGGAAATTTCCTGCTCAAAATCTGGAGCAGCCTGACTGGGGTAGTACCTCGACCTAACAGAAGATCACAGCTAAATAATAATGTTTTCAAACAGTATTATGTTCCTGTTGGTGAATTGGGTGACCAGTACTCCTGCGGAGAATTGGTGATAGGGTCGGCAACGTGATGCTTCTGGTGATACAAGCGTCTATAATCTACGGTAATCGCTTACGATCAAGCTGGCCGTACACTTGTGTGCCGACCTAGTTATATATAAAAAAATGGGTACTTAAAAATGGGGTACATACATATATTTATATATGCCTATATCATGTAACAATGTAACACTAGGCCATATAAAATTTCCTATTTCGTTATGTAACAATTTCAAATTTGTTATATAGTTAATAGTCCTTTCGAAAATTTTATTGCGAACCATTGTAACATAAAGTTTTATGTGGTTATAAAATGTAATGAGAGGCCAACATGAGTTACGTAGCTAGACAAGAAAACGTTACCGCGATTTCTTTAACGAACTCTATTATTGTTAAACAAAACCATAATAATTGATTAAGACTTATTATTACTTATATTTAATAATAATATAATTATTCTCCATGTGTATGTCGCTTAAGAAAAGCTGACTTAAAAGTATCATATAGAAAGGAAATTAAGCTATATAATATTATGCAAGGATTCGCAGGAAACGAGGCAGTGACCTTAGCGTCATGCGGGTGATACGTACTTCATGTGTCGTTTTGTAAATAAGCATCTAATATGTATTCGCACTTGGCGCCGCGTTGGCGCAACGGTTACAGCCATGGATTGTACCTGTTGCGTTGGCGGTTGCGGGTTCGATCCCCGCTCATGACAAACATTTGTATTGCCCATTCAGGTGTTTGCCGTGGTCTGGGTGTTTGTGCAGTCCTTGTGGGTCTCCCCACCGTGCCTTGGAGAGCACGTTAAGCCGTCGGTCCCGGTTGTTATCATGTACACCTGATAGCGATCGTTACTCGTAGTAGGGAATATATCCGCCAACCCGCATTGGAGCAGCGTGGTGGATTAAGCTCTGATCCTTCTCCTACATGGGGAAAGAGGCCTATGCCCAGTAGTGGGATATTACAGGCTGAAGCGTATGTATTCACACTTGTATTATACACGGAGGTTTAAAGGAAATATAAAACAAGTTAATACATGTTATTTAATTAAACTGAACGTTATATCCAAATAGTTCTCCTATAGTAAGAAATATATTATTAAATATCATCAGAGGTTCATAACTTACTTGAAATGAATACTATTATCAATTACTTTTATAATGATTGGTATTGAACTTTATTATAAAGACATAAGGAACAATCAGTAGGTAAACTCAAGTAGGGGAGAGAGGGGCTTGTTGTAACAGGGGTAAGTAGTAACAGGCTCTTTTCACTAGGATCTTAAACTTTATCAACGCATTTCTTTGACTCGATTTAACCTATAAACCGCGCTGCATCATGTTGCCATAGCCAGTGTCCCGCCAGCCGGCGCAATGAGCGAAATTGTGCACGCGCATCATTTTTGCCAGGTAATATAAAATTTTACTGTCGTAAAATTTTGGTTTGCATTATTAATATCGACTAATTTCAGACTTTCTATATCTTATTTACATACAAATTTATCTATCTTTGATAATGTGTAACAGTTTTTAAGGTTGCTAAATTGTTTAAATAGTTATGTTGATAAATGTTAAAAATCATACCATGGGGTTAGTTGTAACAAAAACCCGGGGCTAGTTGTAACAAAATTCCAGGCTTGATGTAACGTGTTACAATATGCCCCAAGTTATGTTCTTTTAGAAAGAGGGTGTATAAAAGAAAGTCAGAGCGGGCAACACAAAGCCAAGAAGTGTACAAGTTAGCGGCAGCTAAAGTTTTAGAAAAAAAATGCAGTATTCGGAAAGCTAGTCAGACTTTCGGATTATGTCACGTCTTTATAGATACATATTGTCTGGTATGTGGTGAAGCTTACACAGATTCAAATAAAGAAGATTGGGTAGAGTGTATCATTTGTAAGATGTGGGCACGTGTAGGATGTGTTACAGGAGACACTATTTCTTTTATTTGTATTGATTGTTGCTCAGATGAAGACTGAATTTAATTATAATGAAACCTACCAAATGTTGATTCTTATATAAGTACAATACTTTGTTAGATAGATATTAAAAAGAGATAATTACGAAGCATATCTTACATATAAATTACTAACTGTGATATAAAAGTGCAATGATGATTATAAGTAGTGTTTAAGTACATAAAACAGTTAATTATTTAATTTTTAGGCGTTGATTACTTAAAAGTCTATTTGAGTTGATTTTTGATAAGAATTACATAATACCTACTTTAAAAACGTGTCAATTTTGTTAAAAATAAACAAAGAATAAATGATTACAGGTATTAGTGTCGTTTTTTTTGTCGTTACTACTTGCCCCGGTAGATGTTACAACTTGCCCCAAGCACGAGGTAAGTTGTAACACCGCACTTCTTCTAGAAAATAATTGATTGTAAAATAATGACTAATAGTTATGGTATTATTTTTACTTTATTGTGTAGAGGAAGAGTTACAGCATCCATCCATCTTTATTTAGTAGCAATATAATCAATAGATTTCAAGATATATTAGTTTTCATGAAAAATGTTACAACAAGCCCCTCTCTCCCCTATAGGTACGTTCAATTTCCGGTGCATTTCGTATATTTATTATATTGGTTAATTAAATGATAGTAATACTTATTTATTGTGTCGTTAACAATATTTCAGATGTTTTTGTATCAACATATTACGTTGGATACCTCTTAAAGAGAATGAAAAGTAATTAATTGAGACCCAGATTGGCCGTAACATTGAAAAATCTGTGTAATTTCGAACGTTTTTCGTTTCGAGAAAGAGTAATTATTTATCGCGAATCACTTTATCATTTTCAAATTTAATGAGGAATTTCTTAAATTTAAAAAAGGATATACCTAATTAAAACAAAACGTTATCTTCTCTGAGAGAAATAACATCATATGTAGTTAATCTGCATTAATAATTATTTAGCATAAAACAATAACGTTACCAATTAAAAATAATACAATTTGAAAGTTATACCGACAGTAGTTAAAAAATTAAAACTATTCCTTTAATTATTTTAAGATGGATTAGTCTTCACTTCACTGGGTCACAGTATGAAACATCAAACCCCCTTCATCAAAAAATGAAACAAAAAGTTTCCATTAGCCTTCAAATGAATTAACAAAAAAAAAAAAAATGCCCCTAATTGTATTTAACATATATCTACATAAGAGATTAGATATATTTTTTATACTATATACCTAAAAACCTCTTCACTTTTCACGAAAATCGCGAGGACGGAGGAGAATAAATACACTTATAGTTTATATAGAGATGGAAGAATACTAATATTTTTTTAATTATGCATAAAAGTAAATTAAATCAATGTTAAAAAAAATTACACACACTACCATGTATTTGACACACACACACACGCGCGCATATATACTCTTTTGTTTATTGTTATAGAAGTCTTTGAAAGAACCTTAATAATATTCAAACTTATAATTTAAATTAATTATGGTTGAATTTCGACCACTGGGCGACCACTAGTTCAAATAAATAGAACATTAAAACACATGTTAAACAACAGTAATTGATTGGTACGAGTGCACTGAGTTATCGTGCTGTTTGTAAATTAATTTCAATCTGTTCACTGTCGATAAACTTAGACGTATCTCGGGAGATGTGAAACGTTTTGATTTATCATTTTAATTTATTGATGAACTAGTCGCGCCTCTTGGTTTCACCTGCGTAATGATCCTGCGTCGCGGTTAAAAGTAACTTTAAATATGAAGAAATCATTTTCTTGATAAGCAATCACAGCTAATTAAAAATTTAAGTACTGTTTTTCTATCACTAGATTTAGTTAATAGGGTCACTTGTTTTAGTATAATTTTAACTGAATAACTAGCTGTACTTCGTCGTTTATCCTTTCTTCTCTACAACTAGGTGGGGAAACAAGCGTAGCCTATAGACGCCTGCAACACCACAAGCATCGCAAGCTTCTTCCAAATTCCCACCTAGGACTCTGGTCTCTGGTCAGCTTACTCACCACAGGAACACAACACTGCTTAAAAGCAGTATTATTTAGCTGTGATTTTCTATTAGGTCCTTAGTCACGCAGCTCCTGATTTTGAGTAGGATGTGTCCTCCTATGTCCTATTTAATTAACGGCCTACTGTGCCCTACTTCAGTCACCTGCGTAATATCCGATCTCGTGGGAATGTTGGGATAAAAAAAAATCCTATGAGTTTTAGAATATTACATGATTCATTTATTAATTAAATTTCTGGTGATAAATTCTACATAAATGCACGTAGTCTTAATGTAATATTCTTGTATAATGAAAGACTTTTTCGAGTAGCGGAATGTAATTTTATCTACAAAAATGTATTATTCGATTTTACTTATTCTTATTTTTGTTTAAATGACTAAGACTATTAAATAAATTTTCATTACAGATATAATTAAATAGGTAACTTCACGTTGCTAACTTCTTCGTTGACTCGCTAACTTCAGGGTGTCGGACTTTTTTGTGAGTATGCGCGCGCATCTTAAAAATTACTTTCATAATTTTTCCCCAACGCGCGAAAGGAAATATAATTTCAAAAATCCAGTAAAAAAGTGCTTAGAATAGGTATATAATTAATGAGTACATACAAAATCGTGATTGACTGTTATGAGATAGCGGTCGCAGGTTATATTCATGTTTATATAAAGCATACCTACAGATGTGCTCTGAGTTTCCGGACACAAAGTTGCTGGGGGTCGTTAAGTATAAGGCGATTATTTATTCATAAATAAAATAATTTCAGTGCAAATTACCCATCAAGGAAGAAAAAATTCTAGTAAATATATCATGATTAAAAAGGTAAAATTGTAAAATACTCAGAACTTCGTTAATATTGATAACGGCTTATCTATCGAGGCCACGAGTCTCAAATGCTATCTACGATTTTATCAGGCGACACAAAACTTGGCGGCGTTGTTCAATTAGGCAATAAGCTCTTCAGAATTGTATCTATTTCTTTTGAAAACATCCGTAATTGCATTAAAACAAAATTGCACAGCAAAAGATTAATAACTAAGAAATATCTGAAGACTACCAAGTGACTTGGTAAACTTAAAATAACAAAATGAAAAATAACAAAATATTAATAATTAAATGTAGCAGAGATTTCATATAATAAATCAGTGAATACGAGAATGTTTATTTATTTAATCATTCATTCCAAATTAATTACGAAAAATATCCGTTAACCTAAGGCGAGGTTTGATTTTCGAGGTTGACATTTCAAACCACGATGATTTTAACCGACTTCAAAAAAGGAGGAGTTGCTTAATTCGACTGTATTGATTTAATGTGTGTTACAAAATAAGTATTACTTGGTTTACCGATTTCGATGTTTTTTTTTTTTTTTTTTTTTTTTTATTCGAAAGCCGATGTTTGTGGTGGTCCCATCTGAGTTTGAACGAGATGAGAAGTTCTTGAGCTATTTTTAATAATTTGTGTTGTATTATACTGGTCGATGTCAATTGCGGTCGGCTTAATAATTAAGTACAAGACCCCGATAACACACGAGTTCCAATTCAATTCAGCAGTTACCTAATCCCCAAGTACCTTAATGGGAAAGGAGGTATCTTAACGTACTTTTAATGGCCTACCATTGGTATACCTTCAATACCAATTAGAAAGTATTGATTCAATAAGTCATTTATACTACAGCTAAATATAGAATAACTGTGCAGCGTTGATGGTATCTGATAGTTATTGATAATATAAAGTGAAAGATGATTATTATGTTCATTTGAGTAGCTATATTTCTTTATACCAATATAGCATATATGTAATTAAGTAATTATGTATACATCTTAAACAGGTACATATGGGAGTTATTTGTTCTTAATTTATTTATTGGATTACCACCATAGGATTACAGCTCGCTCGATCGAATCAAATCGATTCAGCCTAGGTGCCTATATTTCCTAGGTGTCGGGATTCAGACTATGTCATCATACGATACGGGCCACTGTTGGTAAACCGCAACAAATGGATAGATTTACTTCAATCAATCAATCATTACAGCCTATACAGTCCACTGCTGGACATAGGCCTCCACAAGTTTACGCCAAAATAACGTGAACTCATGTGTTTTGCCCATAGTCACCACGCTGGGCACCGAAGACGCTGCTGCCCGTCTTCGGCTTATGTATTTCAAAGCCAGCAGTTGGATGGTTATCCCGCCATCGGTCGGCTTCTTAAGTTCCAAGGTGGTTGTGGAACCTTGTTATCCCTTAGTCGCCTCTTACGACACCCACGAGAAGAGAGGGGGTGGCTAAGTTCTTTAGTGCCGTAGCCACACAGCCAACAGATTTACTTCACTTATCACTAATTAAAAATATTACAAAATGACAACTATGTCTATTTGCCTGTGCATTTATGTTACTTCAGATAACTTAAACATTGTAGGAAGATATAGCAAATGAGATAATCTACATATTTAGGCATTCCTAGAATAGTTTTACAATGTCTTTTAAAATCCATTAAACCTTACAAAAATAAATTTCATTTCCGAAACTCGGTATGTCAATGAATAACTAGAGAAAAGGTTGTGTGTATTTGTGACACACGCATATGTACTATAGGTATACGACTAAACAGACAAATGTGTATTTATGTTTATGTTAAATAGTTGTATTCTTTTTTTATATATCACTAGTTCGGCAAACAAGCGTACGGCACACTTAATGGTAAGAGATTACCGTAGCTTATAGACGTCTTCAACACCAGAAGCATCGCAAGCGCGTTGCCGACCCAATCCCCAGTTCCCCCAGGAGCTCTGGTGACCTTACACACCACAGGAACACAATACTTCTTGAGAGCAGTATTATTTAGCTGTGATCTTCTGTAAGGTCGAGGTACTACCCCAGTTGGTCTGCTCCATAATTTGAGCAGGAAATTCGCTAATATCGAAGACACACACACACACAACAAACATATACATGCACGCACGAACGCACGCAAGCACGCACGCACGCACGCAAGCACGCACGCACGCACGCACGCACGCACGCCCGAACGCACGCACGCACACACACACACACACACACACACACACACACACACACGCACACACACACACACACACACACACAAACACACAAACACACACAAACACACACACACACACACACACCCAAACACACAGACACGCACACAAAGATGTATTAATTTATTACACATTTAATAATCAACTATACATAGCTGCGATATTGACGTACAAATTATAACAAATTGTAATTTAAATCAATCAGTACGAATTTTTAATAGTGACGATAATGCTTATTACATTAAATTACAGGTTTTGTACGTTCGTTAAGTTCGTTGATCTTAATTTTAGTCTATATATTAATATGTGAAGCTTTTTTTTAGTATGAAATTTCGCACACTTATAGTTTATATATCAATAAAAAACATTACACACTTCCATGTATTTGACACACACACGCATAATTATATTATTATAGAGGTAGGTATAGTCTTTGACAACGGAGCCTTTAATAATGTTCAAACATAATTTAAATTAATTATGGTCGAATTTCGACCACTGCGCGACCAGTAGTATTAATAATTTCAAGACTTTTTTATTGTCAAAATAAAATCATGATTCCAATAGTCGAATTGGTCAGATAAAGATTTGTAAAAGTTTGAGTTACGTCCGCGCTCTTTCGTATTAGTTCACTTTTTGACATAACCTATTCCACAATACAGTGTACATGTTCGTGTGAGTGATACGTGTAGATGTGTGTATGTAAACAGTTGAAGGTTAAATAAAATAAGTGGTACAATTTCCGTGTCGTTTAGCGGAAATTTTAATGGAAATAACTACTTCTGGCTCCGATGAAAGCCTCATAAATATTTTTGTTTATGTTTAACAAATATGAATATTTACATTATATCTAAGGTTTAAAGCTTTAACGGTAATTTTAATTTTACTATTACAATATGTTGTTATAACTCAGATAATCTTAACTACTGAGGATTATTAATTACGGTTTTACGCGGGTTAATTTGAAAAAAAAATGGTCTTATAGTCTTCCTCGGTGAATGGGCTATCCAATACAAAATGTATTTTTCAATTCGAAATTTTTCAGCCTTATAACATAAGTATAGTTAATGCATTTGTGTCCGTCCTTTACTAGAACTTTCCGAGTGTTAAACTGTTATCAAAAAAGCCTACCTGATATCAAAACGCAACAATTCAATTTCTGGAACCAAATCAATTTACTTAAAGTTTTGGTGTCATTAAAAATTATGTAAAATCTTTATTTGTGTTCTGATTTTCTGCGGTTATAAAACGTTTACTTCTAAGCTTTTTATAATAATATGGAAAAGACAATCGCGCTAACGTAAGGATCAAATGCATTAAGTATCTAACGCCGAGTTGCACGAAACAAAATTAAAATTTAAGTAGAGATTAAACTAATTTAATCACAAGAATTTCATACAATTCTTGCGATTAAATTAGTTTAATCACTACTTGGGGAGGACCTGGCGGAGCAGCCGTATGGCACACGCGTAACGGTTGCCTTGCGCCCGGTCCTTGAGAGGTGGATGCGCCGTAAGCGCAAGCCCCTCACCTTCTGTCTGACACAGGTTCTCACCGGGCATGGCTGCTTTGGTGAGTACTTGTGTCGGACGGCCCAAAGGGAGCCGACGACTGGATGTCACGATTGTGGCGCGGCGGTGGACTCTGCCCAGCACACCCTACAGGTGTGCCTGAGATGGGCGGCGCTGCGTCGCAATCTGACGACAGTTCTCGGAGGGGACTTGTCACTGCCGAGCGTCATCACCGCGATGCTCGGCGACGACGAGTCCTGGAAGGCGATGGTCTCCTTCTGCGAGACAGTAATGTCACAGAAGGAGAACGACGAGCGGATGAGAGAGGGGGCCGCCGACGAGGCCTCCATCCGCAGGCGACGAACGGGGGTGCGTAGGAGGCGCTACTTAATGCGCTTCCAGTAATGCCCCTGTGCCCGTGTCGGACCGGGATGGGAACCCGGTCCTGCTAGACACGACGTCGTCGGGATTGTTCAGAGGTGAGCCGGAAAGTCCTCATGGAGGAGAAGTCTGGCCTTTTCGCCGAGGCCAGCCTGTCGCTGGAGGGATCCTGTTGCCTGCAGCTCCGGGACCCTCCAATTAGAGCGGCTGAAGGCTCCCGCAGGGGTTTTGGTCGGTAGTGCACCCCCAAGTGCTGAAGCCGACATACGGTCTAGGAATGCCTACCCGGGCATCCTGGATATCACCCATAAATGGGTTCCCCTGCGATAACAAAAAAAAAAAAGTTTAATCACTACTTAAATTTTAATTTCTTTTCGTGCAACTCGGCGTAAGTGTGGTGATTGACGTTTTACCGGGACAGCAGAAAGTACAAACAGTTAACATAAATAATAACTTAATACGGTGATTTTTACGCGTCTTGTTATTAGTAGGTAGTTAACAAGGATTAAATAATCAATACTCGAAGGTTTTTAAAAGTGTAATAAAATAATAAATAAAGAGTATTGAAACAAATTTTATATCTCTTGTTATTGTTGATAAGATAGATATAACGCTTATCGTTTTTATATCGGTACCAATTGGCGGTCGATCGTCTGGGTGGCGCCAGTGTTTTAGGGTTCAATATTATCACTTTATATATAACCTACTTGAACAAAATAAAAATAAAATATTCAAAATAAAGAACACAATCGTGAAATTAAAGCAATAAATAAAAATTAAATTCACACAATGACAAAACGAATTTACCATAAATCATGCACAGGTTATTTAAACATAATTGAAAGCCTAAAAGTACAAAAAAAAAAAATTAAAATATCACCAACTTACCTTTATGTCATGAATAATAAATAGTCTATTAGTAATGTTACATATTTTTAAATCTAAGCAAAATTTAAGTAAAAAAATGTGAGGTTAAAAAACGAAAAGTTAAAAACATCGCGAAGTCTTATTTTATTCTGGTCGGAACACGTCTTAGAAGATATAATAAGTACTTAGTATGTCTTCACACGAATGTAGTTTATCAGTTCTACAATCTTAGTATCGAAAAAACCTTTTAATTTGAACACGATTAAAATAATTATCACAGATTATCGCAAATCATAGAACAATTACACGTGTAAGTTATACGGCCATAATAGTGCCTAATTGCGTCAAAAGATACAAGTGGTAACTCCAGTTTTTATTTGCCTTTTCCTTCCATTGTCGCAGTGACATAATAATGCAGCCAATATAGGTGCTTTATCAAGATGATTAAAAATTATAGGTTTTTAATAAGAATCTATGTATAAGATTAAATACATAAAATATACAGGACAAATTAAAAATTAAATTATATTAATTAATTTTAGTATTGTTGTCTATGCGTTTCTTTCTTTGTTTGTTTAGCTAAATAAGTATTATGAAATAAGATATAATTTCTAGTGTTATGTTCTTGAAAGCCTAACTTAATCTGGTGTAAGTTTCATCTCAATACGCCGTCTAGAAATTGAGTTATTACTCCATAATTAATTGAAAAGATACCGCAAATATTGCGAATTCACAAACAGAAGTTAATTTTAAATATAATCAAATAGTCAAAGTTTTTATGTACCAGTGAAGTTTTGCGGAAAATATTACGTATAATAACTATGGGAACTAGTTCCTAAAACGGTTCACATAATTTTACAGTAATTATATGAAATGTAAATGTATATCGCTTATTTTATTTATCTTGATTTCGGCCGACTTTATTTGATTGTAAATAATAAAAACTAATTATAATGAGTCATAATTGATGACTTAATATTACTACATACTTAATAGTTGAAATCTTTACCTACATACAATAATTAAACTTACGTAAGTTGCAAGTGTGTATTTTTATATATATATATATATATATATATATATATATATAACTAGGTCGGCTAACAAGAGTAGGGCTCACCTGATAATAAGCGATTACCGTAGCTTATAGAGGCCTGCAACACCAGATGCATCCCTAATCCCCCAAGAGCTCTGAACGCAGTGAGAACACTTATTCCCAACAGTAACATAATACTGCTTGAAAACAATATTATTTAGCTGTGATCTTCTGTAAGGTCAAGGTACTACTACCCCAGTCGGGCTGCTTCGTATTTTGAGCAGGAAATTCCCGCTGTGCTCTACATCAGTTAAAAGATATTTTATTGTCTCAGTGTATTCCTATTATAGTGTATATATATTGAAAATAGATATGGTTTCAAGTTTTATATTTGTGCGTTTTTGGTCATACCAGACTTTTGTGCTTTTCTCTGTTAGTAAGATGTAATTGAAAACGACGTGAAATATCCAAAATCACTAGACATATGTTTTTTTTTTTTACCTTACATTTTCATTGTTATTTATAAATGGATGTCAATAACCTGTCCTATAATTAATCTTCCGACATTATTATCTATAGATAAAATTAATTATTTATATTTTCATTATACATAACGTTATGTTTATTATGGTGTTTTAAAAATGTCATTTTAAATTTATTACATGTTGTTGTCGATCTCCTTTTAAATTTCGTATCGTTTCTATAATCAAAACTTATCCTCTCAGAATCGTCAGGTCTTTGACTTATTCATAATTATCACCAAAATATGCCGTTTTTTTAATGTCGCTGAATAAAATTACCATTTGTCTAAAATGGACATAAAATTATATTTTTTTAATAAATTTTAGTTCAATTTGTTAATTATTAAAGACATAAAAAAAGTCAAATAAATTTTAGATTTCTTTTAAAATGACACTTATCTGCATGAAATAAAGTTCAAAATATGATGATGTAACACATTCGTATTCGCTACTTGTTATCTCTAAAATGTCGGTATATTGAATATTAAGTTTTATTGTTTACGAAATAAAGTCTAATTTTAATTAAATTTTTAGTACAAATGTATGTTGCATTAAGACATTCCTTGCCATAAATAGTAATGGTCTTAAATATCGGACGCCGGCGCCTGCGTGTACTTGAAACGTAACCTCGCCTAAGTTATCTTTGCGTACAATACAACAAATTTTCGTAAGATAAAGTTGTTTTACACACACACACACACACACACAAACATATATATATATATATATATATATATATTATAAAAAATTTAAATACCGCCATAAAAATGCTACAAGACTTACTAAAAAGGTAAAAAGTACATAGGTTATGGTTGCCGCCAGGATCCACCTGCACCTTTTGCAGTAGTCCCACTTATAAATTGCATAAACACGTAAAATGTCTCTGCTATATGTATACATTAACTGATGTAGACATAGTATATGTTATATGACATTATTACTACATAATATAAAACAAAGTTTCTTCCCGCTGTCTGTATGCTTAGAACTTTAAAACTACTCAACGGATTTTGATGTGGTTTTCTTTAGTCATCATCATCACTTCAGCCTAATACAGTCAACTGCTGGACATAGGCCTCCACAAGTTCATGCCAAAAATGGCGTGAACTCAATGTGTTGTGCCCATAGTCATCACGCTGGCGGGTTGGTGACCGCAGGGCTGGCTTTGTCGCACCGAAGACGCTGCTTCCCATCTTCGGCCTGTGTATTTCAAAGCTAGCAGTATGATTATCCCGCCATCGGTCCGCTTCTTAAGTTCCAAGGTGGTAATGGAACTGTGTTATCCCTTAGTCGCCTCTTACGACACCCACGGGAAGAGAGGGAGTGGCTATATTCTTACTGCCGTAACCACACAGCCAGGTATTCTTAAGTAAACAGTGATTCCAGAGGAAGGTTTATATTAATAATACATGCATAATATAGTAGAGGAACACAAAACATTGTTTTGTGTTTTTAACAATTTCGTAATTATACCAAAAACAACTATCAATTAATTTTGATTTATGTATTGTTTCTGTCGAATATTCCCCAAAGTCATCATTAACTTATAGACCATTACCATGTTTATATGGAAAACAAACAGTTATCCTTTTCGCCAAACAAAATTCGCTAGTCAGTCCCAGCTCCTTTCATTAATAATAATGAGAAGATCTTAGATTTTAAATTCGGTTCGCAGGAGATAGCAGGAGAGCATTTTAAAAGTTTATAATTAGTTGGGAAGTATGAAAAATAATATTTGTATTATTAAAATATACTTACATATGAGTATGCAAAGAATGTCCATATATAGCGGTAAAGTAAATGCACTCCGTTATCTGCGTATGCGCAAGTTAATGGTCTACGATAACTCGCATCGTTACTCGTTACGTATGTACGTGCAAAACATTTTTTAAGTTTTTTCTATTATATACATTCACTTGTAAATCAATATGTTTTACATTTTTCTTATATAACCGTCGAGTCCTAACTATATAAGTTTGTATTAGGTATAGATATTATTTTTTTTTAAATATTTAGTTAAGGCTTGATTCAACACTCACTCTATTGCGGATTAGTGGTTAATTCGTCAAAAAAAAAACATTCGTCAGACAAAAGGCAAGGAGCGAGGATTGAATCGGCGCTAGACGGTGTTTTAGGCGGCACATACCACTACACCAGAACGGTTAACGAACCGCATTTACAAACAAATAAACTAAATTATAACTATTGTTCGAAGTTCACATAATGAATTTTTAAACAGGACCATTATGTGAAAGGTTGGTGGATTCAATAAAAACTCGTTATTCCCTTGACATTTGCTGCTGAATGAGCACTTTCTTTTTACCCGCATTCGGTTCTGATTTGTATTTAATCATCTGGGAAAGGGATCCATTTTATGTCGATTATGTAATCAAGTTAAAAAATATGGTGAACAATTTATGAGTGCAAAGTGTTTGCGTTTATGTTAGCACATCGTATAAAATTAGTTAAGTAATTGATTTTTTAGACTTTTACTTTACATTTACGGCCGTTTACACTGGCATGGTTTCTGGTAAAGTTTCGGATAGCTTAGCCGTAACTTATAGGTTAGATAATCTAAAACTTTTGGTTTCAAAGGTAGCGAATGGAAATCTTTGATATATAAGAGTTTTAAAATATAAAAAAATATTATATGTTAGATATAATAATATGTAAAGTAACAGAAACGTTATTAGTAACATTTCAAATTGATCCTTATCGTCGTTTTTTTATAGACTTTTCAATTTAAAAGACAATTATCAGAATTCATAGTTTTTAGAGCAGAAAACTTAAGGAATAATCAAACTTCACTATTTTTAACAATAGCTGAAATAAGATAATAACGGTTGTATATTTCGTATGTACCTTTAACTGAATGGCGAATCTAATCAATAAACGTGACCGTGATTCCGCTTGGTTATAATAAAAACTTGATGACTTTGCAGTATAGGTTTTTAAATTAACCATCAAAGTTCACATGTGAACGCGGTGTCATCATTGGTTTTAATGAATTGTTTCGATGAACGGAATCTTACATTGGAAACAAATTGTGTCACCATATTAGAAACATTAAAAAACTTTTTCTTAATGTTACAGACTTTGAAGTTTCGCATAAAGCCCCTTTATACTATTGCTACAGGACTATCGCATGTTTTTTTAATTGCCTGTTTTGTGCTGAATTCACCTAAAAGTCACGATGAATATTCGCGTAGGTTATATGTACCATATATAAACATCGACTGTCGCGGGATTGATTCCTGCTCGCAGATATTTGTGTTTATTATAAATATTTATTTCCGGTCTGGGTTTTAGTCCTTGTAGATCTCTCCATCGTACCTCGGAGAGCACGTTAAGCTGTCGGTCCCGCTTGTTATCATGCACACCTGATAGCGATCGTTACTCATAGTAGGGAATATATCCGCCAACCCGCATTGGAGCAGCGTAGTGGATTAAGCTCTGATCCTTCTCCTACATGGGAAAAGAGGCCTATGCCCAGCAGTGTGATATTACAGGCTGAAGCGAGCGATTTTAACATTTAATTGTAGCGCCCGTGATCAAATATGACATTAGTATAGTTTTTGAAGTACAGAAAGTACTGTACCGTATTTCTTTCTTATCCATCGTCAAAAAGAAATGTACAACAGAATAAATTGAACCAGTGAATCAGCAAAGTATAAAGGATGCAATGTATATTTGTAGTTCATCGATTTCACAAAAGTGCAGCCTAAATTGTCGATCTCAGATTTTATTCAACCGTGACGCGAAATTGACACACAAATTACTTTAATTTTTTCTTCGATTCAATGAACCAAAAAGTTTATATATATTTTTCTTTTTTCTTTTTACAGGTAATTTATTTTGCTTCTTTAGACACCGCTAACTACATTTGGAGACTTCTACGGTGGTATGTTTTAAATTTACTTCAAAATTGTGGTCTTCTATTTGACAAATAAGATGTAGGTACGCATTATATTATTATCACTCTGTAAAAGATTTTATTTGTATGATTGCAATTTTTAATTTAAAAAAAAAAACCTGAAGAACAGGAAAAAATTATCTTTTCATTTTATATCTTCGAATTTCGAAAAAAAAGTTATAAAAAAAACACGACAATAAGAATAACTAAATAGAACATCTCCTATTTACATTTAAACTTAAATATCAGATGTAAATCTTACTTCGTAGACATAAAAACTTAATTATTAACTGTGTAAGGCTTAGGTGTTTGTAAAGGCTTGACTGATGTTGTATTTGCTTGTGATAACTTAATTTTGTCTCGAGTTCGTTTCACTTTGACGGCGTTAACTAAATAACTACAGTAAGTTCAAGGTTCTGTTGTACACGTGTCTCTTTGTATTTTTAAACAATGTCTTTATAAACTTCAATAAAAACTTTTTGATAACAGATAAATTATGTTCATTGTTAGTTAGTTTGTATATTATTTTTCAAAAGAGTAACTGCGGAGTTTCTTGTTGATTCTTCTTGCGGAATCTATATTCCGAATCGGTGGCAGTTTTATTTTTACAAAAATAATAATTTATTTTTAAAGTTTTAATTTGTAAAATGACGATTCGAAAGTGCTCTTGGGGCCTATTTGAATAAAGCTGTTTGTGATTTTGATTTTGATTGTTTTTTATGATTGAAAAAAATATAATATTTATTGTAGAGTCAATTTAGCGTATTATCTTTTGAATTTTGTATGTATAAGCAAATACTAATAGAAAGCAATTTTAATTAGAATTTTCAAACAACAACACTTTTATGGTTTAATTAATTATAAAAAATAAAAAAATTAAATAAAAATTAATATAAAAAATTAACATAAAATTTTAATTTCTTTTTTATTTTATTTAGCTTGTTTATTTATAATGTTTATTTATAGTATTATATACTGTATACAAAGTCTCACTGTGCTACAAATTTCGTTAAAAGTATTAAACTTCCGCTGAAGGGAAATAATAAAGTATGAATTGCAAAGATCTAGAAAGTTTATTAATATGTATATCCAAAGATATAAAATATTACCTGCGGTTGTCTGGAAGAGATTGCTTAAAGACCGCCTTTACATGCTGTCAGTATAACTATATTTTGTTTAATTTTATTTTTGTACTCTTTTTTTTGCTATGTAAAAGTGTTGACTATATTATGTAATAAATAAATAATAGGCTTATTATATATCTTGAAAGTGCTGTGTGGCTACGGCACTAAAGAATTTAGCCACCCCCTCTATTCCCGTGGGTGTCGTAAGAGGCGACTAAGGGATAACAAGGTTCCACAACCATCTTGGAACTTAAGAAGCCGACCGATGGCGGGATAACCATCCAACTGCTGGCTTTGAAATACACAGGCCGAAGACGGGCAGCAGCGTCTTTGGTGCGATAAAGCCAGTACTGCGGTCACCAACCCGCCTGCCCAGCGTGGTGACTATGGGCAAAACACATGAGTTCACGTTATTTTTGACGTACACTTGTGGAGGCCTATGTCCAGCAGTGGACTGTATAGGCTGTAATGATGATATCTTGAAATTCTTACGGAAATAGGAACTGTGCGAGTAAAACCCCTAAAGAACATCTAGTATTGATATACAATCACCTGACAGACTCAGATACTGTACCACAGATGATTATTTTACTCGATCTCATAGATAGCCTATTTAGCTGAAAAGCCTATTGCCACAATTAAACTTTAAACCAAAACGGTCGAAGCATTAATCTTAAAACCAACATTTTATAATGTAGGTATTTACCACGTGATTTCCTACCAACTTATCTCGTAGAACAAACTCTAGTCACGATCTTAAGACCTAGACGTATCAAGACTGTGATTCAATTAACCTTTTCATGTATTTAAAGCAATCTCTCATAAGTCCCTTAGTGATAAAGGCTTTACTATAAATCTTTTTAGAGGGGTTTTAACAGTTCGTGACTCTAATGACGTATCCAGCCGTGCGCACTGTAATTTATTATACTATCGCCTGGTACTGTAATTGTTCTGTAATTCCTCACGCTTCTTCTGTTGGAATGCATCAATCATCTTCACTTAGTGCCTTGACATTACCATGTGTGATTCCATTTATATAATAGTTTCCGCCCTTGAATAACTTGTTATGGAAATTATATAATTTATATTTTTATATTTTTAATATATTTTTTTTCATAAATATGTAAAAAAGTTTAAATTAGCTAGACTAAATAAGCCTCTTTAAATTTAATTTAGAACTCTTTTTGTTAATATTTAATCAACTTTTTCCGTTGGTTTGATAATGTTCGAAGTTTCTTAATTTTTTAAGGCAAGTTATGCAAATTATTTTAATTAAGTTTACTTAGAAAACAAATTCTCAAGTTCTATTAACTATTTCGTATAGTCCTCAATAAAAAATAGCAAATCGGTCAACAAAATAACAATTTATCGATTGTTGTAACTGTCAATAAATCAGTACACACAAAAATAATTATGACTATCTTCTATAATATAAAAATGAATCGCTGAATGTGTTGCTAAGCGCAAAACTCGAGAACGGTTGGACCGATTTCGCTAATTCTTTTTTTTAAATATTCCTTGAAGTACGAGGATGGTTCTTACGGAGAGAAAAATTCTAAAAAAAAATTTTAAATTTCCTGAAAAAGTCTAAAAACAAAACTTTTCTATACTCCCATACAAAAGATTTGTGATAATACTTAAAAGTCACTGTTAGGCGATACGAAGTTCGCCGGGTCAGCTAGTTGATGATATATGTGACAATTGTTATGTTTGACATTTTCGTGTGGCCAGCGTTTCGAGATGCAATAGGCTCTATACTAGTCGGTTCGCAGTTTATTAGCATAAAGGACATCAAAAATACTTCATGGTATACCGTTCGTATTCAGAGGGATTAGAGCTTAATCCACGACGCTGCTCAACTGAGGGTTGGTGGATACGTTCCATACTATGAGTAAGGATCGCAATCAGGTATTTATGATAACAACGCGGACCACCGGCTTAACGTGCTTTACGAGGTACGGTGGAGAAACCCACAAGGTCATATATCCAAACCAAGATACTAAATATACTACAGAATGTCTTTATTTATAGTATGAAGCTAGCTTATAGCATGGTTATTAACATAATAACAACATTCAAATATGCGTCGTTATATGCATTACGATTATACGTTGTTACAGAATGCGTTGAAGAAATAAAGGTTCACTGCTCGTTCCCCGTAGGTGATAGCGTGATAATTTGTAGCCTATATGTTGACCCGACTTCTTAATAATATTCGTGCCAAATTTGAAGTAAATCCATGCGGTACTTTTTGAGTTTATCCCGGACATACATACAGACAAACAGACAAAAATTCTAAAAACTATAATTTTGGCTTCGGTATCGATTGCAGATCACACCCCAAGTAATCTTTAAAAAAAAATATTCAATGTACAGTTTTGAATTCCCCACCATTTTATGATATGTATAGATCAAGTATCATCATTTACAACACAGTTTGAAGTTTTTAAGTAATTGCATATTTTACCTCGTAAGGAATCAATCCTTAGTTTCAAAACTAAATTACGGAAAGCGCGAAAATTTTTCAACAATAAAATAATGATTAAATCAATGTTCGCAATAAAATGTTCCCACCATTAAAGTGTATTAAGAATTTTTAAATAAATTTGCTCCATTAACTATTGACAACTATTGACTACACTTCTATTTTGCGTATAAGACATTAAGGGTCAGTGTAATGAACACTGATGAAAAGTGTAAAAAAAGCTATATGAAACGACCTTATAATTTTATTAACTAAACGCGCGAATCAATCGCCTGCTTAAAGTAATTCCTAAGTATCTGCTATTTGAAATGTAAACAAATTGTGTATTATTATATAATAAAGTAAAAAAAATATACTTATATTTACAAATACTGCCTTCGACGGTTCTAAACGCTTAAAACTCATTAATTTTAATTTTTAAACTATAGTTATAACAGTAAAACTAACTGAAAAAACAAAAACAACTGAAAAAAACTGAAACAAGCACTTGCCTAATTCTTTTAAATGTATCTTATTAAAATTAATATTGCCAACTGTATCTCAAAATTGCGTTATATATTAATGTGTAAGTAGAGCAACAGCCTACAGCCGAATGTAATAAATCTCCAGTACGGTACATATCGATCGCTTTCTTTCTGTCGACACGTCCTATCTCCCCATTAATCAATTAATGAAATCGAAAACGACACGCTCTCTTGTAGTTACTACAAATTAGATACATTAGAGATACTAACATCTCTGACAGACCTACAGAGTATACACAATGTGGATTCGACAAACAAAAAAATATTAGTGAGTTTATAATAAATGGAGTGGGTTTTTGTAGGTGAATTTAATTTACGAACATCTAGTCAGATAATTACGAGTTATAATGATAATTATAATACTCTTTATTGTTCACCATTCGCTTCACCCTGTATTCGCCTCCCATTGCTGGGCATAGGCCTCTTCCCCCATGTAAGACTAACCACCATAAAATAACGTAACAAAAAATTGATACATGTAAAGTAATATGTATAAAGGCGGGTTTATTTTGGTCTATATGGTATTTGCAAATTTAAGTCGAAACTTGGTAATTTCAGAAATGAAGAGTTTATATTAATAGGTATTTATATTTAATTAATTACTTTAAAATACACATTGTGTACCTAATAGTTTGATTATTACGAAAGTCGTTATATTGTCAAATTTGACAAGAAACTTTTTGTTTATCGACGTTTTGTCGACTGTTAAATCTGATGGTACAGAACTTTTAATGCGTGAGTATAATTCAGACTGAGCTGTTTTTCAACTGTACATCGATTGAAGTTATTACAAAAAATAAAAAAATCATACAGTACTGGACCAATAAATGCCTTATTAAAGGCACGTGTCTCTGACAAAACGTGACTTATCTTGTGGAGGTCGAAGTATCGAAATAACGTATTGTGATATTCGATACATGATCAAATTTAAGGTTACCCTCCACTATATAAAAAGACCTACCACTGTTGTCGTACTAAACCCATATTTTGCTTATTATACATTGATATAAATAAAACAAAGGCTCTGTTTATGTAATTTTAGGAGAGTTTTTTAGTAAACTGAATTAACAGGAATAAAATAGTTCGAAATACGTAAAGAATGTTTGTATTTAGGTCAACACATGCCTATACAAAGGAAATAAGTAACATTACCGAGTCCAAGATATGTATTACATATGTACATTTGCACTTACTCATATACGACAATATACTATAAAGAGTTATTTTAATCAACTTTAAAAAATCCCATAATTTTCTTGTGGTATTGTTTTTTTCTTGTGGTATTGTCTCCTACAAGGATATTTAAAAAAGTTTATTTATATTACTAAAACATGAGCATTATCTGGGTCGGTTGTTATTATTTGGTTCGGTGTTATTTATAAAAATTCTCACTATAATAGTACGGTAGTAATAATGTAGTACATGTCCATACTTTTAGAAAACTTAAAATCATAATGATACGCCATAATCCGCCGATTTCGCCGCAGCCACGCCTCCTCTATCAGATCGCTCCAATGACATTTGCCATGCGTTTGCCATTCGTTCGCCATCGCTTGCCATCATAACGAGCCAATCCTCATTGCATTCAAATTGCCAATATATGCGAGATGTAATTTCGTTAGTGAAAGCATATCGAACACAGTTTGGTCTACTTGGATTACGGCTACACGTACGTTGAAACGTCGAAATAGCAGCGCAGTACAGAACTAATTCTCTAAAGTGTAAACAAGAAATTAGAGATGTACGAGTCTGACACGCTTCTAAATACACACACAGCACAGCAGGAATTTACTGAGGTAGGGCACAGCAGAAATTTCCTGCTCAAAAATGGAGCAGCCCGAGTGGGGTAGTACCTCGACCTTACAGAAGATCATAGATAAATCATACTGTTTTCAAGCAGTATTATGTTCCTGTTAGTGAGTAAGGTGACCAGAGCTCCTGGGGGGATTGGGGATTGGGTCGGCAACGCGTTGCAGGCGTCTATAAGCTACGGTAATCTCTTACCATCTGGTGAGCCGTACGCTTGTTTGCCAACCTAGTGAAAAAAAAAAGAATCAACTTACACATGTTTTATTAAAACAAAGTTTAATTTTTGTACTCACTTATTCTGCCTTTGCCCTACCTCGGAGAGCACGCTAAGCCGTCAGTTCCAGTTGTTATCATGTACACCTGATAGCGATCGTTACTCATAGTAGAGAATATATCCACCAACCCGTATTTGAGCAACCTGGTGGATTAAGCTCAGATCCTTCTCCTACATTAAGAAAGAGGTGACTTATTTCATGAACTAGGTATTCAAATCGAAAAATTCCTTGCATCCAAAGATGATTGATTTCTCAAAAAGGTTACGGGCTCTATCGTACTAGTATTCGTAGTAGGCCTCAAACAGGCTCTCCCATCCTAGCTTAGAAGACGTTCAATGGGTACTTTCGCTCTTTGAGTATAAAGACATTATTCAGAGAAAACTTACATAAATACATACATATGAACACTCTGTATACGTTCAGCCTTGCACACCAATGTTTATGCGATTTTATCTCTAAATGGATATTATTAACATACCATTGTTTTAAACGGAGTAATTTAAGAGTCTGTTACATGACTAAACACAACATACTAGCGGTTTAGATTTCAATCTATAGTGATATTTAATACGTGTTCAAACATGCTAATGTAGGAACATTGAAGAGGTAATGTTGTATTATATATGCATTTACATACATCGGGTATAAGCAGGCAGTTAACCTTAATATACTAAGTAGTTGCCATCGACACCTGGAATCTAAGGGGAGTTGCTGGTGCGTTGCTAATTTTAAGATTGTCTGTACCCTTGATACCTCTATTATACCTCTTTATTGAAATTCTAATTACGTTGCAGTTTTCATTTAACCTGTCGGAAGTGCAGGCAGCATTTCAAATGATAGATTATCTATATATGTATAATACGCGAAGCAAAAATTTTATACTCCTTTTTAAAAAATTGCGCAGACGGAGGAGTATGAAATTTCGCACACTTATCGTTTATATAGAGAAAGAGTGCAGAGTGCTAATATTAAATTATGCATAAAAACATTATATCAATAAAAAAAAAACATTACACACACTACCATGTATTTTACACACACACGCATATTATATATACTCTTTCGTTGATTGTCAAAGTCTGTAGTCAAATTGAATTTTTTTTAAAAGGGTTCTTTACTTTCATAATTTTTTGTTTTTCTATATTTAAAAGATTTAATTATGGTCGAATTACGACTTCTGGATGACCTAATGAAGGAAATTCGAAGTTTAGCTGACTCAGACGACGTGCACGCTTAAACAACAGTTTTAGTACGTCTTTCCTCAAATTGACGCGGTAAAAATCGCAGGGCATAGCTAGTAATAGATAAGGCTAAAACAATTTTATATTACTATTATTTATAAATTTCTAACAATCATAACGCAAGCAAAAATATAATTTAAAAAAATCGCATTCAAAATATTTAACGTATAAACTGCTCTTGCGATAAAGAACTTGATTCTTATAATATATACAATAATAAAAAGTATAAAATACAACGTTTATTAAACTCCAATTATTAACAGACAAATGGACATAATAATAAACTATACGATTGACAGACTACAAAAAAATATGAATACAATACCAGTTTGCGTGTTGTGTGCTTTTTGTCGGATAATAGCAATATTGTAACAATGGCAATCTAGACGTATGATAATGACCTAAGTGAGGCCTTGGCGATTCATTCGTCATATCTCGCGGATCGTGTTTATATCGACATGTATCGTAATTTACATATTTATCACGCTAGTACTAATTCGTTTTGAACACTGAATTAATTAATGTTTTTAGATAAAGATATCAAAATTACAATATTAACACGTTGACATAATAATTAAAATTTGTTTTACCCTTAAATGCATATATAAGGGTAGAAAGATTCAGTTATACACACTTATGCACCAACTACACGTAAAAAGATTCAGTTATACACACTTATGCACCAACTACACGCACACACATATACCCTGACATCTATACTAATATTATAAAGCTGAATAGTTTATTTGTTTGTTTCTATGTTTAAACTAGCTTATCTCAGGAATTGCTGGTTCCAATTGAAAAAATATATTGTGTTGAATAGTCTATTTACCGAGGAAGGAGCTATTAAGGTTAACTCATTATAACCTTTTTTATGGTAACCAAGTTTGTTCTAAAATAGTGCAACATTTGCGAATGTTGTTGACACGTGATATAAATCTGTATCCAAATAAATAATTCATCACAATTATTTATTTCTGAACAAAATTGTCCGTGACGTCATTTTATTTCAAACATCTTAGACGATATCATAGTTTTTAAAATATCTCTGCAACGAATTAATGATCACAAAAAAAATAAAAGCTGATTATATTGCTTTAGTGCTTCATCAACAAAGTAATTTAATAAAGATAGACTTTTTCTTTTATACAATTTAGTTTGGTCGTATAATTTAGGAGATAATGTAGAATCAAATCAAAAGACGCCGCATTGTGTCGCGCGCCCATTTAAGTTGCCCGAGTTGCACAGTGATTCTTTAAAAATGTTTTAATACGTTTTTTTCTATAAATTAACCCAGTTGAATCCGCGCGGCTCAGCTAGTTATAGATAAAATCATAAAAATAATGCAAGAACGTGCGTGTATGCATAGATACGCACACATACAAAACTCATATGAACCCATCCACATATCGTTTGGAACGAAGTAAATCTAAATTTATTACTTACTAGCTGACCCGGCGAACTTCGTATCGCCTAACAGTCGATTCTTTAATTTTATTAATTTTTTTTTAGAATTTTTCTCTCCGTAAGAACCATCCTCGTACTTCAAGGAATATTTTTAAAAAAGAATTAGCGAAATCGGTCCAACCGTTCTCGAGTTTTGCGCTTAGCAACACATTCAGCGACTCATTTTTATATTATAGATTAATAGTTTTTAAAATCGTATTACACAAGTCGTTCTTTTAAAACGTATTACCTATTCATTTAATACGTGACTTTTGAATTAATCTCGCGATCTAACGACTACTGAGATTGCAACGAACACAAAGAACTTTATTGTTGAATATATTTACTTAATTAAAGGTTTTTATGCAAGTATTTAGGATGCCTATAAAAATATCAAAAGATGTGCGGTGTTTGTTTATATATAATAAACTCAAATTTAATATGGTATTAGCGTCAAGGGATTTTACAAATATTACAGTTTTCTAATGAAGAAAGTGAGTGGGTGCCTCTCTCTTAGAAAAACAATGATCATTATTCATTATATTAAGTATGATCATCATTATTTTTAGTGTTGTCGTTTTTATAACATGTCCCTCTAGTCAGCGCTCTAAGTCAAGCGCTATTATGGCTAAATTTCCAAAGTGAACATTGTGCGTCAATTGTGCATTTTTCTGCAGAATAAATAGGTATGTCCTGTGTGTGCTTTTATATACCTAAGTTTTTGAAGTAAAACTTCTTTACGCACGCTTGGTTTGGAGAGTAAGCTGATGAATGCGTGACGGGAGCGTTACGAAAAGTGTGATCGAGTGAGGCGAACGCAGCAAGAGAGAAGTGCGAGTACACATTTTCTTTCTGTCTCTCATAGCCAGTTACGTTTTGTGTATCTAAGAAACAGAGCAGGCCTATTACTAAAGAAATTTTCCTTCGCTCGCGTGGTCGAAAGCACACTCGTTTTTTTTCACTTATCTACTTGTTTAGTACTTTTTAATTAGTAGAGATAACTATATTTCCATCAGCTAATTTAAAAGGTTTTTCTTATCTTACAACATAAAATTATGAAAAGAGTTATTTAATTTTAAAGTTATCGAATTAAAATTAAACAAATGACCTGTTATATGATTATATAAATGTATCTTTTTAAATAGACCTTTTCAAAATACATTAAGCATTTTAATACAGTTAATAATAAGTCGCTATTCGAACGCTTGTTAAGATTCCCATAACAGTGAATGGCTTCACGAAACTTCCACATGTTTTTGTTTGGAGCTTTCAATATAAAGCAAGACTCACGGCTAACGGTCACGAAAGTGAAATTGTATGAAAATTCGTGTAGCGTAAGGTTTTACTGCCAATATTTTAAACTAAAACTGCTAATTTAAATAAACAAATAAATGCTTCAATCTCAACTGAATCTTTAAAGACGAAATTATTTATATTTAAATTACTTATTATTATAAACTAGCTGCCCGGACAGACTTCGTTCTGTCAAATCAATTTCAGTTAATAGTAAAAATATTTTTTTTTTTTAATTTTTTAGTATTAAAACATTCCGTGGACCTTAAGGAACATACAAAAAAAAAATAAGCCGAATTGGTCGAGCCATTGTCGAGTTATATGCTTAACAACATTCATTTTTATTTATATAGAAGATTATTCCATTAATACACAAAATTATCACGAGTGAAAATTGAAACGTATATAACCTAGCGCAACAACCATTTCATATTTCTACTGTGCCAACACGTCGTCAACAATAAATAAATAAATTATACATAAAAAAATTGTAATAATAATAATAATATATTCTTTATTGTCCACCAAAATATAAACAAACAGTAGTAATTACAAAAAAAAAAGATGTACAAAGGCGATCTTATCGCTGAAGAGCGATTTCTTCCAGATAACCTTTGGGCACAGGACATGATATAGTAGTGACGGATAGGAAGTGTACAATATCCTTAAGGATGAATAAAAAAAAGTGTATAATAGATTCCTTAATTCATACATATACAAGTACAAATATCCATACATAAATAATCAAAATAGTATTAATATACGTGTATAATTGTAAAATATATATTGATAATATAAAATATGCATGTTAAAATTCTGAATATTATTGTATGTTAAGGGACATATAAACTGTAACTAATTTTCTTAAAAGTATTTGTATATTAATAAGGTATTATACCTACTAAGCGTCGGCACAGCAGTCACAACACTTCTCGCACACTCGTCCCACTCAGGCGGAGGTCTGCTCACAACGTGATGGTTATTAGTCAGTAAGAGTCTGACATGCCCTAGGTGCCCCCGGGCCGGAAAGTGTCCATAAGGATTTTCCCCACGTTAAAAAAAAACAGTCACAACACTTGCGGTCGCGTGTCAAGGCCAACATTTGTATGGATCATACCCGTTGTCCGGGCGTCTTCATTTCTGTATCATGGGTGGTTCCGAACCCCCAAAACAGGAGTATATCCTAGTAGTAGCTAGAACGTGAATGTTTATTACTATGAACTATTTTACTACACTCTTAGAGTTGATACTCTAACGTTCAAATACTACAAAATGAGAATATACATATAATTAAAATAACATACATTTACTCCGCAATAACTCCTTTCAACACCTTGTTAAATTCACATTATCTTAATCACTTGAATGTGAATAAAATATTTTATCACCTAATAAACTCGTAGGGGAATCATTTAAATTATACAAATATGACATTAGCCGGCTGAGTTGTTTTTGCTTAAGGAACTTTTGAACATATATTTTTATATTAATAAATAGTAAAATAGATTTTTTATTCACTAGTCTAACGCAAATAAATATAAATATGCTTAACATACAGATACATTCGTCTACAGACAGACAGAATAAAGTTGGAATCGAATCCACAATTCTTTACCAGAAAGCAGGATCACTGCTAATTGTGCGAACGGCATTATCGTCTAAAAATCAAATAAAAATCCAAAGTTATCCCATTTGAAATTCATACTCCACGTTTATTACTAAGTTATAAATTTTATTTTATGGTGGATAATATAATCGTTTTCATCACAGCGAGACTGAAATAATAAACTAAAATTTGCTTTTAGTTTTTATTTAATAAAATTATTTGATAAAACAGCCAGGAGTTTGTCTTATTACTAATATGCGATCCAGCCCAGTATCGTCTTGTTATACACGGCATAGAAACCCGCGATAAAAATCACCTTCAATGAAAAGCTTCGACTTTACGTGTATAATTGAATAGACACATTATTAAAACTAAAAATGATACCAAATACGCATTAAACAAAGAAAAAATTGTATGGGCAATGACCTTCTACATACATTGTAAATGTTTAGGTCAATCCACTGACAACAATTCTGGTATAGCATTATCTTTAATGCCAGCGATCGCGTCCTTAGTATTTTGGTTGGTTCTTCACCGTACCTTGTAGTAATAAACCCTTCGTTATTTGCCAACTTGCAATTTAGTAATGTGTTGAAGTAGGTTTCATCCCTTATATATATTCAAATTTCTGACTTTGCCTTACCTTTGGAACGTTTATAAATTATTTTCATTCAGTAAATTTTAGGTCTTTGGTACTTTTTTTATAGTATTATGTACTAGGTACACAATATAATAATATTGTATTATATTCAATAGCGGTGTCTGTTATTCCATTCAAGTGTTAAAATATATCGGTCAGTGCGAATGAAACTCTTAAATCCCTGCTATTTACTTTATTTTACCCTTGGTCTTAAATCAAATAACAGAATACGACAGTAATATATTTATTTGCTTTCGATTTTAGCATTTTATTTACTTATCTTTTTCAAAACAATCTCGTTTTCCTCAATATCAAAATAACCGGATCACTCACAGCACTTCAACTATAAATGAATAATTCAAACACGTTACAACAGTACTGTAATCGCGATTAATTAGGACTAACCGTTGCTCACCGATAAGGAAGGCTGCACAGGCGCCGCTACACCTGTACACATGACGGATCTAGTCAGAACTAGCATAAACTGGTATAAACTAGTTTAAACCGGTTACTGTTAAACGGAAATTTAAAGATGGTATTGTAGGGTAATTCTATTGGAGTCTTAATGATACCCTGCAATTAAAAGATTTTCTCTAGTTTTCTTGTTTGAGCTGTTAGGTTTTTACTTTGAACAAAGTTCACGCAACGCCTATCTTTGCTTTGATTCAAAACCAAGATATTCTTTACTATATAAGCTGTTGTTATTTATGTTAATATACTCATCGACGATATCATTTAAATAAATAAAAGGATGGAATAGATTAATTTATAAATTTTAATGAAGCTTAATGAAGAACAGCGTGCTATATATAACATCAAATAATTATCAAGATCGATATTTTATTAATTAAATAGATGTTTACAAAACTTGATGATAAAACTAAATCCACACATACAAAGTCACATCTAGAAAAAGCACACAAAAACACACACATAACAATAAACAAAGGTTAAAATACTCTTGATATCCGCCCATTTCATATTTTCAACTTAATCATTATTCCAAGTAACGTGATAAATAAACCTCAACATACGCTTTAAATTCTAAAATAAATATAAAGTAAATAGAAAAAGAACTACAAAGAAACAACAGAAATACCACTGACAAACATTGTAGTCGTGATGTTTACTTTGGGTGCGCCTGCGCAGGGCTTTTAGAGATCGGTTGCGTGGTAACATAAAATTTTATTTATATTTAAGAGAAATGATTTAGGGTTCCGTTTATTAATTTAATGGTCTTACCCGTGAATTTAAACACCATCTAAGTTATGAAGACTTAAATTTTAATAGTAACTCTCTGAAATTATCTTCAAGCCGGGTAATGACCTGTTCTTTTATTTAGGAGAAGACTGGAATCGTGTATGTAATATATTATGTAAATTATGAAGCTTCGTTTGTATCTGGGATAACCTCTCAATTACATTTTTTTCATAATATAAAAACTTACAAAATTCACTTTACCTTAGACAGAAATAAAGTTACAGTTGTATAAAGGAGGTTATCCTTGAGAAACGATATGGATGAAGTGAAATCGAGCGAAACAGTAACACAGCAGGAAAATTAAGTTATTGCTGGGAAGCGACATTATACCAAAACCAACGTCTGTTGCGATAAAGCTGATCGTGAAGTATAATTTCAGTCGCGTGTCTGAGCTAACATACTTTTTTTCACTAACAGTAAATATTTATACAAAACCATTCGTCATAGTAAAACTCGTGCTTAGTTTTTGCAACCTTCAATGAGCTAAGAATTGGTATTAAGTATAAAATAATGATAATCGCTTCGAACACAGATACTCTGTGCGTATAAATTGAAACTGTAAGATAAATTAACAATTATTTGCCTTTATTTTAGTTGTGACTTGAATTCTTGAAGTAGTTTTTTTTCTGATTATAAAATCACACAAGCTCTCATTTCGGATTCGCTATGAAACAAACAGAAAAATAATAACTTTATATAAATATATTATTTTTTTATTTTGATTTTTATCCGACGAAGGAAGAAGTAAATTCTACGGTTGACTAATCGTATTAGGTAATATGGATATTCCGTTAGTAAATTTTAGATGAAAGCTTTATACGTAAGTGCCTCATTGGGTACAGCTTTCTCTACTGATAAGGACGGAGACGATAACTACGAGATTTATGAACGCGCTTATCTGAAGTAGGTATCGTCATACGTAAGTACTATGCGTCGGATCACAGAGGAGAAGAAATTTATATATGTGGTATAAATATCAACCGATGACTGTACTTTTTTTATTCAACTATAGGCCGGCAAAAAAGTTTACGACTCGCCTGATGGTAAGCGATTACCGTAGCCTATAGACGCCTGCAACACCAGAAGCATAGCAAGCGCCGATGCTACCTATCACCCCAAGAGCTCTAGCCACCTAACTTATTACAGGAACACTACACTGCTTGCAAGCAATCTTATTTAAGTGTGATCTTCTGTAAGGTAGAGGTTCTTCCCCAGCCGGCCTGCTTTAGATTTTGATCAGACTATTCCCTACTCTGCCCTGCCACAAAATACCTATGTTATAAAACTATACTATGTTCTACTGATGACTTTGTTTGTTTTTTTTTTTTTTTTGTGCACATCTCAACTTTAGGAAGCACACTGAGACAGGGAATAGATTGTAAAACATTGTACTGCGACCTACAAACTAACTAAAGAATACTTTGTGTTTATTAGGAAAGGATTCAGACAATAAACCATCCCAACACGACTCATAGAAGAAAAGCAGTAAATTTAAACATTATCAGCACAAATCGGCAAGTCCTATAATAAAATAGACTAGGATTAACGTGCTCTTTCATAGCGTTATACATTTAATTAAAACCAACCTACCCACCACCTACATTAACATTAATTACTATCAAAATTACGCAAACCAATTCAATATCAATCTATAATATCAGAACCAATTCATGTACGCAATAGAAATTGATTGTTTATGTGTAAATATGTTCAAGGGATTTTGAGCCTATTTCCTTAGGTAGAAAGCGTCAGAGTCGTTTGTGTAAATTGTGAAACTCATGCATAATAAATGTAACATAAAATCTAGTTTAAACAAACATAAAATCGGCTTAGCTTTGTCACTTTCAGTTTGAATAACCGTTAACTTTAAAATGGATACAAATTTTACTTATTTTTCTTATATTTTCCATTGACAGCTGGTCTTTGTATTTGCATCGTGACTAAAAATTTCGGTTAATATTTTTTGTTACAGCTAAGCTGATATGAGTTGTAGTGTGATTTTTTATAGCCTAATATTTTCCTTATAAAACGGACTATGTAACCTAAAACCTTTTTATAGATCTAATAGTTGGGGCTTCCATAATAAAAATGAGTCCATTTGTAAAATATAGACTTTCTTCTTGGGTATAGATGACGACCACTATCACGACTGTTGTGGGCTGTTCAGAATTAACAATTTGAAACTAGCATTTAATTTTTTTTACATAATAAAACACCTTAATTTTGGAGAAAAATTCCAATGAAGTATCATTACATCATTACAGCCTTTACAGTCCACTACTGGACATAGGCCTCCACAAGTTTACGCCAAAAATAGCGTGAACTCATGTGTTTTGCCCATAGTCACCACGCTGCTGCCCGTCTTCGGCCTGTGCATTTCAAAGCCAGCAGTTGGATGGTTATCCCGCCATCGGTCGGCTTTTCAAGTTCCAAGGTGGTAGCAGAACTATGTTATCCCTTAGTCGCCTCTTACGACACCCACGGGAAGAGAGGGGGTGGCTTTATTCTTTTGTACCGTAGCCACACAGTACAATGAAGTACTTGTTCCTTAAATCACGCTGTATAAACTACGTTTGCACGTACCGATCGATCTACCGATCTACGGAAGATCGATCTAACGCTAACACTTCAGCCTGTAATATCGCACTGCTGGTCATAGGCCTCTTTTCCCATGTAGGAGACGGATTAGAGCTTAATCCACCACGCTGCTCCAATGCAGGTTGGTGGATATATTCCCTACTATGAGTAACGATCGCTATCAGGTGTACATGATAACAACTGGGGCCAACGGCTTAGAGTGATCTCTGAGGCACGGTGGGGAGACCCACAAGAACTTAATAAACACCAAGACCAAACATCTGTATGGCCAATACAAATGTTTGTCATGTGCGGAAATCGCGTCTTAGGTGCAACAAAGCTAGCCCTGCGGTCACCAACCCGCCTGCCCAGCGTGGTGACTATGGGCAACACACATGAGTTCACGCATTTTTGGCGCGAACTTGTGGAGGCCTATGTCCAGCAGTGGACTGCAATAGGCTGAAATGATGTGCGGGAATCGAACCCGCAACCGCCAGGGCAACTGCCACAAACCAGTTCTGTGACCGTTGCGCCAACGCGCCGTCTTTTCCGCCAATATTCTAAAATCAAAATTTGGTATATTCCAGTAGGCTTCAAAAGCACATTTGAGTCATCATTTTACAAATTAAAATTACGTTACTTTTTGATAATTATCAGATATAGTTAAATCTGTGTAAAAGAATTGGCATGAAACTTCGCAGAAAATAACTAGACACGATCAATATTTACGGAAATGTTAACCTGCTTTAGCAAACTATCCTTACAACTCCTACGTAATCTTGTTTCATTATATCCTCATATAACTAACTATATAGACTAAAGTGTTTCGGAAGCACATAATCTCGTTCAATAAAATTCGGACCGGATACAATTTACAGCGCCCGGAGTCGCTTCTTTTGATAACCGTATAACTGAACAAACAGAACTATGCCGTAACATGACGAATCATATCCCTATCAAGACGCTTATCGCATTATAAATATGATTTGATAGTTCCGACGTGGAGAATTGATTACCTTTTTTAGGATATGTTACTTTTAACCCGCGCTACTTGTGTGGGTTCTGTTTGATGGAGATCGATTAACTAAGTGTGTCTGTTTTCAATTTGTCGATATTTTCAAACTACGCGTATATTTCTCCCGTGCGGTTTAAGTTATTTTAATAATTAAATAAATTAAAATACTATACTTGGTTTTGTTGTTTAAACATGTTTGAGGCGAATGATTTTCTATTTACCTAGTGTATTTAGTTATATACTCAAATCATTGTATAAATAAAAAAAAAACATTTCAAATTTTAGATACCATAAAAATAACAATAGATGTGAACAAAAACTAGTCAACGATTAGGTCCCAATCTCCCTTCATTCATCCATTCAATTTCATATACAGGTTTTTATTTAAATATTCATATCAACGATATTCAATTAAAATGTTTCTTCGTTAACCGAAGTAGAAATTGGTTATTTTTATTGACTAATTTCTTTATATTACTAGTATGTACTATTGGATACAAAATATGTATCCAGTTCTCAAACAGTTACCACCTATATAACTATAATAAAAGCAATCAACATATTTTGTTTTTATATAATCCTAATAACATTTTAAAACGAAGTCAAGGCGAAGTGAGTTAAATAATAACGCTATCAACATTCGCACTCGTCCTGCGCGGGCGCCGGTAATGAGTCGCACAGGGTCGGACAAGCTATGACTTGGCTAGGGCTTTTTATTGTAGATATAGCCTTCGCTTACATGTACCTAATGATATACTATATGTTATACAATAATACACTATATTGTTTGTGAGGAAAATAGAGAAGCAAGCCCCTACTGAACCTTTTCAGAAGCATGGGTATGAGTCGATAAATAACTATAACTAGCGCTTTTGGAATAAATGTTCGCGCAATTAACGTTAATTGGCATGTCCTAAATTATTATATTATAGCAACTTGTGCTGTTTATACTTCTGATTACTGCATCTACTTTTTGTTACAGGATAAGGCCCCTTAATATAACTTTGTTTTAATTATTTTCGTAATCCTTAAATTTTGCTTTCTCTATCGTTTTATTAGTATAAATATAATGTAGTTTTAAAGAAGTTTTTTTTTAGTTTAGGGTCATCTGTACACTCTGGTTCGTCCCTGGACTACAGCGTGCATCAATCGCTCACGATGAGTGATCGCCTCATTGCCGACTAATAACTCCGTGCGATGACAAATATACTTACTTTACCATCTTGAAATAAAATTGATTCAATCTTAATGTCATTTAAATTAAATTACTGTATATTTTGCATGTATAATGTTTTTATATTACATATTTTGAATTTATAATGTTACAACTTTTTAAGCTTTATTTGTCATGAATACTAAAATATATAAACACGGTGTTATGTGTGCTATTTTGAGTTCGCAATATTTGCGTACTGGTAATCGATGATTCCTGACGCTTAGGAGCATACAAACACTACTACCCAAGAACGATTGTTATCTGTAATTAATTTTAATTTTAATATCGATATATTAAAATAGAGATATTGTGCAAATTAACGGTGATGTCATAATAATATAAATAAACACACATTTATGTACAAAGATATAGCCATGTGTTATTTCAAGGCCATTTCATTGAATGCAATTTGCATAGGCGTCAAATATAATAATATAAATGCATGGCACCAATCAATTTGTTTGACAGTTCGGTCACAGATTAAAAAGTTTTCGCGAGAAAGCCAGATTTAGTATTTGACAGTTAAATTCATTTTATAATTCTAATTATAAATTTAATAATTTTTAAATTCAATTTGTAATTGTATTTTTTGTGAAATATTATAGTGTCATATGTGCATTTAGCTGATTACTAGCCGAAACGGCAAACTTAAATAAGTATAACAAACTTTCCATATAATATCGTTATCGTATATCGTTGTATCTTTTTGTTTTTGTTTAATGACAATAACGATGACATAATCACATAACAAATCATGCAGACGATATTTTATTGCCATGGCAACAGCCTTAAAAGTATAAGCCCTTTTGTTTTGATTATCAAACACTTATATCAAAGAACTATTCTCTGTTTTACGTCTTGTTCTGTGTGCGATATGATTGGTATAAAGTGATCGCACTTAAGGCAATCGTGCATCTAATTGATTCTATTGGTACATCGGATAGACATTGGAATTTATATGTTAAAACGATTTCTACGAAATCTGCTATGAGGACAATTGGCGAGACGTTTGTGTTTGCTTATAAACTTAATTAGATCGATATGATGCCTAACTAACTAAGTTTGCCAGCCAGCTTCAGCCTATCGTAGTCCACTGCTGGATATAGGCCTCCACAAGTTCGCGCTAAGAATGGCGCGAATTCATGTGTTTTGCCCATAGTCACCACGCTGGGCAAAGCGGGTTGGTGACCGCAGCTGGCTTTGTCGCACCGAAGACGCTGCTGCCCGTCTTCGGCATGTGTATTTCAAAGGCACCAGTGGTTATCCGTCCATCGGTCGGCTTTTAAAGTTCCAAGGTGTACTGGATTTGTGTTATCCCTTAGTCGCCTTTTACGACACCCATGATAAGAGAGGGGGAATTTATTACAGCTATACTTTATTCACGCTGTGCTGTGTTGCTGTGTGGCTACGGTACTAAAGAATTTAGCCATCCCCTCTCTTCCCGTGGGTGTCGTAAGAGGCGACTGAGGGATAACAAGGTTCCACAACCATCTTGGAACTTAAGAAGCCGACCGATGGCGGGATAACCATCCAACTGCTGACTTTGAAATACACAGGCCGAAGACGGACAGCAGCGTCTTCGGTGCGACAAAGCCAGTACTGCGGTCACCAACCCGCCTGCCCAGCGTGGTGACTATGGGCAAAACACATGAGTTCACGTTATTTTTGGCGTAAACTTGTGGAGGCCTACGTCCAGCAGTGGACTGTATAGGCTGTAATGATGATGATGATACTTTATTCAACATTAAAAAAAATGATGAAAAAAAAACTAATTAATCAAATTTTTTAATTTAGTTCTAATAACCACTCACTTGTTAAACGTACCTATGCCTTCTTTTTTTAAGAACACGTATAAAAATAAAATAAATACTTATCTGCTCATGTTACCTTAAAGTAGTAAGTTATACCCATTCAAAAACACCATCAAAGTCCCATAGTCGTATATCCTGTATCGAAGTACTTCTCTACACAAACGTTGGACACAACGTTAAATTATATCACAGAGTATAATACTAACAGAGATACAAATGCTACAGTAGTAGTACTGTATTATAATACAAAATAATAACCGAAATGTATAAACGCGTATATTTGGGTACGACTGCAGCGAACTCCGATAATTCTATTTTTGTGTTCGTTATTGTCAAAGAACGATTCTTATAAAAGAAAAGTTAGGTGAGCTAGGCGAAAGGCGAGATAGATATATTTGACATTAATAATACTAAGAACTAAATGTCACAGATAAAATAATCCTTTAAAAATTAAAAAAAAAAAAAAAAAAAACAATTTTCTGTAATAAAACTTCTCTGTATAATATAAGGGCTACAAAGGAGTTATCATATGGCTTTTATTTAAACAAGGCTCGTCTATTCGACTGTCAGACGTCAAACATACTTTGACCCGACATCGACCTTCCCGTGTCGAGAATGAATGTTTATACACCATAATTATTTTGATACTAGAAAAATATACATCTTTCCGCCTGCAGTTTCGCCCACGTGCCACACACAATTTTAACTGCTATATACGTATAAAAAAAATTGAAATCGCTTGCAATAATAATTAAGATTATCCATTACAAACAAATATAAAATATAGTTATAGTATTTCCTCTTTATAATACATATAATGGTATATATTTGTAACGATTTGTATATATTTGTATTATTATATAGATTTCAAATCATTTCGCAATTGTCTAAAGATACATTTAAAGTTTTATTTTTTAAAGAAATTAATAGCTTAACCTTATTCGGTACACAATTACATAAATGGCAAAGATGTGTGGACTTAGTGACGCTGTATTTCATGCAAGATATAACCAATTTTGTATTAAAATACAGCTTATTTTTTCAAAAGAATAACTAACTGCGGCGTTTCTTGCCGGTTCTTCTCTCCATAATCTGCATACCAAATCGGTGGTAGCTTCACTTTTAACAATAATTAAAATTAATAAAAATAATAATTAACAATAATAATATTAATAAAAAAGCAATAAAAAAATTTGTGAGTAAGAAAACACCTAATTAACAAATTAAATATTATCTCGTTATAATCTTTAATTCTCTATCATAAATCATAGTAAAATAAATCCCATTATCATTTAAAACTATTAATCAAGTATCGCCGAGGAAAAGTCTATTTATAATAATAATAATATGAAATTGATTACAATTTATCTAAAATATTAAAATTTTCCTATCACGAGAATCGTATTAAACATAAATAAACTTAATGACATTCAACATAAAGTCCAAAATAATACGTTATCATAAAGGCCGGCTCGTTCGATCTCATCGCCTGGCTTGTTATTGCTGAGGTTAAAGGTTTGCCCTTTTCTAACATGCATTTTCTAACATGTAACATGTACATGAATATGGTGCGAGGACTTTCAACATTATAAATTTGTGTATAAAATTAATTGCATTATACGAGAATTCAATTAAATACATGGTATAAGACTTTAGGTACGTGTTATGTTAAAAACAGGTAAAATGTATACATAATATGTTTGAGTTTATTATCCCATTAACAGAAATCTTCAGTAAATATATGAAGACAAAACGTGCATATTACTAGCGTTTGAAGTACCCACTTTCAATTTTCTGTCACTATTATTTCTAGTAATCTTATTTTGTCTTTTGTTTTTGCAAGTATTTTTTTTTTTCTATTTTTTTATTTTTATTTTTGTATCCTAAATAATCTATTTCATTTTCTATTTTCTATTCATAATTATCAATTTACATATCTATTATTTTATAATAAATATGTTCCTGTGTGTAGTTTTATTATATAACCGCTTACATTTATTGAATTTACCGTGTGGCTACGGCATTAAAGAATATAGCCACCCCCTCTCTTCCCGTGGGTGTCGTAAGAGGCGACTAAGGGATAAGACAGTTCCGCTACCACCTTGAAACTTAAAAAGCCATCCAAGTGCTGGCTTTGAAATACACAGGCCGAAGACGGGCAGCAGCGTCTTCGGTGCGACAAAGCCGTACTGGCTACTGCTGCGGTCACCAACCCGCCTGCCCAGCGTGGTGACTATGGGCAAAACACATGAGTTCAGGTTATTTTTGGCGTAAACTTGTGGAGGCCTATGTCCAGCAGTGGACTGTATAGGCTGTAATGATGATGATGATGACATTTATTGAATAAATGGTTCAAATATAATAAATATTCCAGCGTTTACCTAAATCTTTAGACATTTCCCTACCTTTTTTGTTATTTAATCTTTTTATTTATTATTTTTATTACACATCATACAAAAACGGTTAAACCATTATACATACAAATACGCTTGCGTGGGCAGCAGACACTTAAATTTAAGATAAGTTAGAGTCGATCCACACAATGCATTAAACAAAATCCATACATTCTTATAACCGCCCTTATATGCTTCTCCACATTTTATACAAAAATGTAAGTCGTAAACGATCCTCATTTTATAAGCCTGTGAAAAATACATGTCATTACATCATTATGAAGCTTTGCCTACGATTGTATTTCTTGATAATTTTGATGATGAACAATGTGATTGTAATAAAGCATGTTCTTTTGGATATCACGTTTTGCAATTGCACATAATCTTAATAATCATATGTTGAAATAATTTCACGTCACGTAGGTAATGTACGTGTTATATTTTAAGATTTATTAACGTATTGTTGATTTCGACAACCCTTGAAATCCCACTCGTTATTCTACTTAAATTATTATTAGTATATCCATTCATCTGTAAGCTAAACTTTTTACTAACAATATTTTACTTGAAAACACCTAAAAACCTAATTCGCTCACAAAAATACTAAATCTTTATATTACCGTATTTGTATGCATGTCCCTAATTTTTTATGGATGTATTAATTTTATTAATTTCATTCAATCTGCTGTGAACTATAGCAGACCACTTAAACGTTAATACTAATATTCTAAAGTGATTACATTAGAAATTACCTTTCAATTATCTTCCAACAATGTGTAAAAAATCACGTTAACATCACGATTTTCCGCTATTCTCGTGTTCCGTATCGAATCATCTGATACCATCGTGAATGCATAATACTCAGAAGAGTGACAATGGTCGTATTAGCCTTGTTAAGACATACAAATTGTCCTATACATATTTTCATCTATAAAACTATTTTACCGTCCTGGTTTTACTTACTTTTCTGATGATTTCATTATATTTTTATATAAATATATTTAGTTTAAATAAGCAAAACTTTTGTGTATTCTAGTGAATAGCAGAAAACTTGTTGCTCTCAATTTGTGAAAATTAAAATATTTTTGGTTGGGTATTATGGTTAAGGTTTTATAATCTTCATTTCCTATTTACTAGCCTTGAAACTTAATAGCCACCTTCCCGTGAGTGTCGTAAGAGGCTAAGGTATAAAAAACTTCCACTACCACCTTGGAACTTAAAAAGCCTACCGATGTCACCCAACTGCTGGCTCTGAAATACACAGGCAGAAGACGAGTAGCAGCGTTTTCGGTACGACAAAGTCAGCCCTGCGGTCACCAACCCGCCTGCCCAGCGTGGTGACTATGGGCAAAACACGTGTGTTCACGCCATAATGTCGGGTGCGAACTTGTGGAGGCCTAACGGCCGATTCCAATAAACGATCTCAAACCATTTTTATTGATCTGAGTTTAAGTTTGCAATCTAAATTTTAGAGAAACCGTTTCAATAACTGAACCATAGATTGATTATGCAATCCAAAACTGCAAGCGATCCGTCAGAGGCACCAATCCGGATTCAAACGGTTTTCGGATCGTCCTCCGTTTGAAAATGGCAGTTGATGGGTTTCAATAACCAATCTTTTGACTTTGACAAATCTTATTTGACTTATCTGTGATCCAAATTTGCAATCCCTAACATTTGGTGGTTTCCGTTGCGATCTTTTTTTCTTTATTACTTTTCATCAATTAGGTACTTCACCTTTTTAAATTTTATCACCTTATTTACTATAATCACCTTAATACCAATCCGGCATTCAATTGTAAAAAATGTACAGTGATAGTGAAAGTGACTTGGAGTTGGAAGTGCTAGAACAGCTTTCAGATTGGGATGATGACGAACTTCTTCCGGCGCCTCGTAAAAGTTTTACGCGGATCAACCACTTGCGCTTACTAAATGAAGCTGAATTTACATTTAGATTTAGAATTAATAAAACTGCGATAGAGTTACTATTATCAGAAATTATGCCATTTATAAAAGTAACCTCAAAGCGGTAAGTAAACAATGTCTCAATATCTACTGTTGTCCTTTGTGCGTTGTACTATTGCCAGTTATCAATAATACATTTATGAGGATTTATCATAAAACAATATTTATTGTTTCCAGAAATAATGGGGTTTCACCGCTTCACCAGTTATTGCTGACTCTTCGATTCTATGCATTAGGCACAATGCTTATTGCTGTAGGAGACTTTGTAGGGGTGTCAAAGTCAACAGCATGCAGAATTGTGCAAAATATATCGAAATCAATTGCAAAGTTATATAACAAGTACATTTATATGCACCAAAACAGTGTTAATAAGTTTTACCAAATAGCCCATTTCCCACGTGTTCTTGGTGCAATAGATGGTACTCATATACGTATACAGTCTCCAAGTTAGTAAATATATTTATAATTTAAAAAAGGTACTTTTTTACAAAAGATTTATAAGTTTGTTTTTCAGTGCAAGCAATCGGTGAAGAATTTAGGAATAGAAAAGGTTACTTTTCTTTAAACGTTCAGGCTGTATGTGATGCAGATTTGAGACTGATGAATGTAGTAGCTCGTTGGCCTGGTTCTGCACATGATGCTACTATCTTTAACAATTCTGTTTTGAGAGGCAAGTAACAATTAAATATTGGATTCTAGTTTTAAAATTCATAGCCTTGCGATAATTCCAAATACATACATATGTACATGGATTTTTATCTCGCCTATATATTTATTCTTTACAGCTCAGTGTGACATTGGGACCTTTGGCAACCGCTGGTTACTTGGTGATAGTGCCTATCCCAATAGAGCATATTTACTAACACCAGTTTTAAATCCAAGTAATAGCTCAGAACAAAAATACAATGAAGCTCATATTGCAACAAGGAATCTAATTGAACGGTACTACAAATACTTTTTTATTTTCTACCTACACTTCTATAAAAATCAAATATAAGTTGTTGTTAATGTTATACTAATAAAAAACTTATTTTCAGTACTTTTGGTGTATGGAAGCGTCGTTTCCCAGTTATTTTTTTGCCTCTGCGCTTGTCACTTGCAAATGTTCAAGCAGTTATAATAGCAACAGCAGTTCTACACAATATCTGTAGAAAATACAACATGCAAGAAATGCCTTCAGAAGTAGAGTTGCCAGCAAGCCTAGTAACAGATTCTTCTGTTGCAGACACTCAATCTCAAGCTCTGGGATTGCAAGATATTGTTGAAAGGAATGAGCTTATAAATGGATATTTTTCGACTTTATAAGAGGAATTCAACATAATTGATGAATTTTTAGTTTCTTATGTATAAATAAAGTAAATAGTATAAATTATTTTAATGTTATTAGTATTATTTTCTAATTAATAAAATTTAATTTCCTAAGTTGTCAGTAATATTTAGCTGTTATTATTTTAATAAACTAATTTTTATTTGTAAGCTTAGTTGTTAAGCATTGTATTTTTTTTTAGAATTTTTTAATATTATTAATGTTATTTTTATATGTTTTACTAGTTATGTGGTGACTATGGGCAAAACACATGAGTTCACGTTATTTTTGGCGTAAACTTGTGGAGGCCTATGTCCAGCAGTGGACTGTATAGGCTGTAATGATGTAATGATGATTAATGTTATTTTGCCATTTCATATACTATATTAAGGTACTTTCTCTGTTTTGTTTGTATGTTATGTGTTTAGTATGTACTTTGTTGGTGCTCAAATAAATAAATATTTTCTTTACTTAAAATACTGTTTATTTTTTCATTAAAACAAGCAGGTATTATCAAATATATTTATTACATAGAAATATAACACAAAATACATATCAAAAAAGGAATACATAAAACAAACATTTTTACACTCGCAACTTATTATTATTCTACAAAATTAAATCAAAATACAAAATATAATTTAACGAATTAAAATAAAAATAACAATAAATATTTAATTTAACTTTTATCTTTTTGTAAATTATCTATCTCTAGTTGTAGTTTTTTTTTTCTAATATCACCTTTTCTAAGTTCTCTTCTAATAACTTAGTTTTAGCTATAAAATAATTTGCTATTGCTTGATTCCTGGCAGAACGGTTTTCATCACCCTTGGTGAAGAGTTTTCTTTTGGAACCTGTAGGAGTTCAGAGATTTGGTATCTTTATGAATTGCTAATGACTTACAGTCTACCACTCTAACTTTATGTAAACATCTAACATAATGGGTTAGCAAAAACCTCTATTACAGCCCCCTAAGTCCAAGATTGCAATAAAAGTTAAGAGCAAATATCATGCAAACCATCTAGCTTACTACTTGTTCTGCTTGCCATCCGATCATAGTTATTAAAAAAAGTTGAGTTGTCGGGTCTGCACCAGCAGTAGTAAGTAAAGTTGTCTATAAAGGTTTAACTGAAAATTATACTATAATATAAAAAAAGCAGATAATACAATACCACTAGCTCTAGGAGTGAATAAATATTTCTTCGGTTCTTTTGCTGAACACTTTCCTGGGTCTTCTGCTTCATTTAATACGTCATTTTGTAAAATTTGGACTCCAGGAGATATGGAGCTGGCATCTAATTTTATAATTTGCGATTCTACAACAAAATCACTTCCAATACCACCACCATCACCATCACCAATAATTACATTAGCAGAAGCCCAGTTTGTTGGCTCCGGCACAAGTTCAGCATCGCCACCATATTCAACAGTGAAACCATCCACCGTATTGCCTAACAAAGTAGCTACCTTGTCTAGGACTTCATCCGGAGGGATGTAATCTGGACCACCACCACCAGTCTTAAAAAACAAGATAACTTTATAAACTTAACCATAACGATGTACAACTTATACAAACAAGTAAAGCAAGTACCTAAATACATAATCTATAATACAAGATACTGACCTTAATGTTGTTCATCCTAATTAATGTATTGCGTTTGCGAGAATTTTTTTTTAAATTTTCCCACTTCAAACGCAGTTGTTGAGGTGTACGGTGGCATGATGTAACAACTGCATTAAATTGGTCGGCGATGCGTTTCCATTCCTCCGTTTTCATTTTGTTGGTGGTAGCATTGGTAGCTTTATTGTATATTATTTTGCTGCTTTCTATAAAAGACAGCAAAGTCTTTGATTCATCCCTCGTTAGGGGCTTCGTTGAAACCTTAAACAGAAAAAAATAGGCGCGAAATGTAGCGTCTTCACAGCGGGTGGTCGGGAATGCTCTGTTCGACCAACATAATATGTACTATAAATCTTAATATATTTTGTTATCACTCACCTGTCCACTTTCCATTTTAAATGAATAAACAAAGGTACCAGTAGATATCCAAACACAATAAAACAAGCAAAGAGCGCGGTGTAGTACGGAGAGTTCTTTCGATTGAGCTTTGAAGTTGACAATTGACAACTTCACAGTCTTCACGTACGTTACGTTCCGATCTCAATCTTAGTAAGTTTTAAGGTGTGTTATTTCATAAAATGTAACATTATATTTAGAAAATTATAATATAATCTGGTGTTTAAAGAATATTAAATGGAAATATCAATATAAATAAATGAAAAAAGTTATCAAATGCTCTCAAATCTAGAATATGAGTAAAACGCAGTCACATAAATACTGATTAGAATGGAACGCACGGGAGGGTACGGATTGATCTCCAAACGCTCGTCGAATCTCGATCGGCGTTTGAAGATCGTTGTATTGAAACGCAGATCGAGGATCGATCGAGAGAAAGAATTCTATCTTGGATTGCAACGATCTCTAGATCGAAGTTTGAATATTGGAATCGGCCGTAAGTCAAAATCAAAAGAATATACAAAACTTACATTTTTTATGTTTACAAATACTTATATTAATATTATATGCTAATACCCGCTTAGTCTTGCACTTAGCAGCCGAACGGATATACTAATGATATGGAAATTGCTTGGAAGTATAAGATTATATTTAACATAATGCGTGTATCAAATAACCTCTTATGGGCATAGTTTATAATAAATTATAAGATAGCTTTCATAATATTAAAAAGTGTGTGTGTACGTATGTACGCACGTAAGAAGTTATACTTCATTGGTTAGCTAGCTACCTGGTTCTTCGTTGACTAGCTAACTTAAGGGTGGCGGTTTTTTAGTGACAGTGTATGCGCGCATCTTAAAAAAATACTCTCATCATTTTTCTCTAACGCGCCAAAAGCAATATAACATAGGAGAAGAATCGGCTTAATCCACCACGTTGTTCCACTTACAAGTTAGATGTATCCCTACTTTGAGTAATCGATCGTTATCAGGTTTTATGATAACAACAAACAACGACAGGTTAAGGATGCTCTTCAAGGCACGGTGGGGAGGCACACAAGAAACGACAAAGAACAAGCATATTATTAATACTAATTACTAAAGCATGAGCATACGTTGTCACATAAATTATTAATTGGAAGCTCCATACATTCATTTGTATGGAAGCTTCCAATAGTACCAAATCTTGGTTAATGTCACTTAGAGTTAAGAAAATACGAATGAAATTAATAGGCGCTGTCGATATAAAAACCATAATCAAAAATGGTCAACAAGCAGTGGGTAGTATTTTTTTCTTTTTTATTGGTAACCCTACAACGAAACAGAGTAATTAACATACAGAGAAATCATAAATCTTCCATAGTATTAAATACATTGTCCAGTATCAATAACTGTATTTAAATTAAAATATCTCTTAATATTATTTATTAACATAAACAAGATAATTTACAATATGTGAGAAGATTATTGAAATTTTATCTCGGAATGTAACCTCCGACCGATGTTGTATATTTCTTGTCATTAACGACTCAATTAGGTTTTTAATAATCTTATTAGGTATGCGTTTACTCTATAAATATTTTGACTTATTTGAATACAGCCGACCAAAAATGTTCAAGAAAGTAAAACTAATTTCAATTTATATTAATAATAATATGTCTAACATATAATATTTTGATCGTATGTTGTTGACTATACACTGACTTTATTCGTAAACACGCATATTTTCTTAACTTTGTGTCAACAGTTAGGTGACGTGACAAAACTAAACGTTCAAATGTTAACTTAAATAAATTTCTAAATATTACAAAAATACAAAACATTCTTTATTTCCGTATTATATTTTTTTTAACTAATATATGAAACCTCCTTTTAAGCTTACACCTATATTAATGAACCTCTCCCTTACAATTCATACTTATTACAGAAAAAAAGTTACAATATACAGCAAAAGATACACGTTTGTATACCTATATAACAAGAAGTGTATGAAACCTCCTTTAAGCACATGTCTGTATAAGACGCTCTTCTACACCACCATACCACATTTAAAAAAAAACTCATGTTCTTAGACTTGCACAAGATGCATGTGAAAATATTAAATACAAAAGAGGGAAGAAAGCGATACACATTCTTGATCGAACAATCGCCATTTGTTTCTTTGGTTCGCATTCCGTGTGTTTAATGAAAGTCTTTATGTTAAATATTGCAAGCTTTTATTACGATGCTGTGTAGGAATTCTTGTAAATAGACCTTACACACACTGGTTATCTGTACCTACAATGAATAATAGATTAACTTGAGAACTCGTGAAATAATAACATAGAAATACAAATGAAATGCCTACATTACATAATGTCAGATAATATATTAATTGATGACACCTTGGCGCAACGGTCACAGCACTGGTTTGTGGCTGTTGCAGTGGCGGTTGCGGGTTGATCCCCGGACATGACAAATATTTGCATTGGCCATACAGATGTTTGCCGTGGTCTGGGTGTTTGTGCAATCCTTGTGGGTCTCCCCAACGTGCTTCAGAAAGCACGTTATGCCGTCGGTCCCGGTTTGCTATCATGTACACCTGATAGTGATCGTTAATTATAGTAGGGAATATGATCTCTGTCTCTGATCCTTATCCTACATGAAGAAAGAGGCCTATTCCCAGCAGTGTGATATTACAGGTTGAAGTGTATATTAAGATATCTAACTAAAAAATTGTTCACTACATTAATCGTAAGAAATACTACCAGAGTTACCGCATACAAAATCGCCTTTGCACACAATATGAACCTATAAATTTCAACTGGTACCGGCCTCCGCTCAAAATAAAGAGTAAACAATGAAGCTTGACTTATAGAATGACCACTCTAAGGATTGGCCAAAAATAGTTATCTAATAAAACCTCCGGTATAGGCTTATTTTATCTGTAAGATAAGTGTTAAAAATCAAACTTAATATAACAATGTGTTAAAAGTAATGAGCAGATATCCGATAAAAGATAACACAAGAATAACACATACTAACCTTTCCCAGTAACCAAACATGCCCAACAACATATAAAATAATTAACTGTCATAAAAAATATATATCAAACATAATAAATTCTAATCCCGTTATTCTTATCGACTTTCTAACAAACGCATAAACAACAAACCTAATAAAAATAGTCAAACTCATCTCCGATCCTGGTTCAATTCTGTGGCAATTAAAGATAAAAAATATTTTCATTATAACAAACACAAATATTGGTTTTCTAAAGTCATTAACCTTTGATTTATTATCTCTTATAAGGTACGACCTGATATAAATAACTACGATTCAGGATACAATATCTTATTTGAATAAATTATAAGTTGTAACGTTTGTTGATTTCCTTTAAGATTTATAATCTATAATTAACGAGATGTAAGTGAATGTTTATTACTAGATGAAAAAAAGCCTCTTTCATGTTTCGGATGTAAGTCAAACTTTTCTCGTATTGGTGTGCAAGCATGCGAGTCAAATGCAAAAGTTATCAAACAATGATTAATCCGTTGAAATATTAATAGCTGCACTGCTTCACACTATAGAGTTTTGAATTTGACACCCGCCTCGATTTGAGAATTCTAATATTTATACATATGTATAATCTTTTTATGCAGCTACAAAATAAAATATATCAGTCGACTGCTATCTATAACACAAAAATTAAAGACGACCGTGTTAAACATATTAGAAAGGCTATTAAATGAAACATATTATCAGGATGTATCCAAAGATCAAAGAATTTAAAACATCTATTCAGTGCAAGACTTCACTTCGAAAATTCCGCGACACTTGAAGACTAAAGTATACGAGCGTTGCGTCTGTTTTTGACACACGGTGCCAAAACGTGGACACTGGCGAAGGGGCTAGTCCACAAATTCAAAGTTGCTCAACGTGCAATGGAAGAGGCTATACTCGGGGTCTCTCTCAAAGATGGGATCAGGGATAGAACGCAAATAACCAACAGAGCCTATAGAATAAACGAGTTGAAGTGGCAGTTGGTTGCACAAATGTGTCGCAAAATCAATGGTTCTCAACATTAACAAATAATAAATAAATAAATATCTTATAACATACCCGCGGTCGTCTGTACCTATGATAAGCAACTTGATGCTTGTGTTACAGGTGACAGCCGCCTGATTTTTTTTTTTTTTTGATAAACATACATAGAAATAATACATATATAAATATATAAATACAAATATTATATTACACCCAGACTCCGGCGGGAATCGAACCCGCAACCCGCAGAACTGAAAGCAGGGCCGTTGTGGCACTACAAACTGCGACAACGGGTTTACAAAGATTTGTACCAAATCACCGTTGGCATAACGATCAATTAAAATCGCTAAGCCGAACAGTCTTTTCAAAATAAAAGCATATAAATATAAAATCCAACAATTTCGTATAATCATTTAGCTTAATAAGATGCAAACAATCCCGCAAAACAAATATATATATTCCATTACTCCTGATATAAGTCCTTGTTGGACCATAAATAAAAACGTTGCAAAATAATCACCGCTTCATAATTATGTGACACCGTATAAATCATTTTATGCAATTTACACCTGATGTTAAAAATTGCTTACATACTTAAACACTGTTATTGGATTCACATCCTTATTGTGTAACTAATAAGGATGATAAGCCTCTTGTTTAACAATGTACATAAATGGTTTGGCACATTATACATATGCGCGGCGCTCAAATTGGCGCCTTCATATGAGTCACCGTCTCAATGCTACTTCAGGTGACAAGCAGCCATTGTTAGTACTGCAAGTGGGATGAAATTGTATCGAAAATGAAATTACATTTATTTACATAACTAGATTATAAGTGCGTGGACGTTTTGTACAACCATCTTTATTGACATATTTTTATTTTTTTATTTATTCGTTATGAAAATTACACCATCGAAATTTAGCATCTTTATAATATTATAATCCCATATGTTTATCTATCACTCATACCAAATGTTATCAGCTTACACAATTATGCATTTACACATCCTTGCAAACTTTTCACATTAATAATTATTAGAAAAATTATTTAATAATTACTAAAAAATCTAATAGTTACTAAAATATTTTTAAACTAAAATATTTTTAATAATTAGCATTAATATAATAAAATACTTATGTTTATTGTAACCCATTATTACTTAATACTAGATACTGCGCCGACCTCCGACACCGATTGACCTCGTTTTAACGACACATTAAATCATATCACCGTAAATCGGATCGAAGTATTTTTTCAATGGCTTCATCCGTTTATAGAACAGATAAACTGCTAGTACTTATCTACTTTAATAATAACTTTTATAATTGAATGTACTTATAAAACACAATACATATAAACAACATACTTATAAAATAGTTGAGAATAAATATGAAACAAAACCTGTGTATTGAGAACGAATTTAATTTTTATATCGTTCGAAATTTAAAATAGAAAAAAAAATATATATAATCTGTTTTGAATTTTACCGGTTAATCTGATTAGCAGATATGAGGTAGATCTACATTATTTTACTGTCATAACACACATTTTTCAAATTTTCTTTCGTGTCTCCTCTATCCTACATGACATTGGCGAAATCATCTGTTGTCATCATGTGTCTGTCACTACTGAAAGACATTATTTCGAATTATTTAATTTATCATTCTTTTGTTAAATAATTCTAAATCGCACTTAATATGTATATATATTATTAAAAATTACTAAATAATTGTATAAAGATAGAAAATAGTTTAAAGTCTATCGCTGTAGTTAATATCTGAAAGAACACCCACAATATCGCTTCACTTAATAAATTAGCTGCCAAAACTGAAACTGACAGAAAAAAGTGAAAGTCGAATTACCGATACAAAAATACACTTTCTATTCGTAATTGCTAATTTTGTTTTAACTGAAGCTAAAACCAAATTAATCTTAGACGTGTACGTGTTATCAGATTGTATTATCTTTACGTATACTAAAATTATAACCGAATACTGTCTGTACGTGAAAGACATTTGTTGAAAACAAAATATATGGGTGTTTATGAGAGCCGTAAAAGCAAAACAACTATATTTAGGTGTTAAGGAAAATCAAATGAAAAGAAAAATAAGTAGATAACTATCTATGGGATTTTAGTTCGTACATAGAAATATTTTTCACGAAGTTGCATACCGTTCTCAGTACTATAAATCCTAAATTTTGTTCCTTATTAATTTGATGGGGGTATAGTAAAATCGAAACGTTTACGCGCAGACAAATACGCGGCTAAAAGTAGTTACTAGGAAAATATATAAACTAGTAGCTTGTAATTACTTTCTTGCGTCATATCGTGTCACGAGATGAGGAGATAAAAAGCACAACCGGAACTTCCGGTTTTACGTTAAGCTCGGTCTGGTTTATATTGTTGTAATTGAAAGTTATATGACTGATTTTTTAAGTTAATATTTTATAAAAAAAATTTTGTAACAGCAACTTTGTATATAAAATGAAATGTTGCTACATTTTTATTTTTCGTTGTGATTTATAAAATTGAGCATTTTATTATTTGAGAGCTCTGTTTCTTTACCTGACTTTTAAAGGTCGAATTTTTGTTTACAATTATTTTTTACTTTCCTTGATATTGACTATATCACACTTTTTGTTCCGATGACCTTTCTCAATCGAATTTACATACTGTTATTAATAGTTTTCTTGGTCTTAATGGTATTTCAAATTGTGTAAGTACTCTTAACTGCATATTAACTACAGGCTAGATACGTACCAGTTTTTCGTTATTCTTTTTCTTGTAACCTTAGCCTAAATGAAGATACGAGTATAACAATCTGATGTAACAAATACACTTCTAGGAGCATTTCTTATGAAACAATCGATTGGTAACATAATTTTTGAAACACACACATACGCCTACACACACGTAATAGTGTATCCTTGATGGGAAGAACACAGGAGACAAACTCAAAAACCAAAAGTATGATCATGACCTACACCAGCTAATCACGAGCGTGGTTTGTTAACATTTAAATAAATACGAATTAGTTAATAATAATCAATTAGCGTGCTCTATAACAGCCGTTTAATTTAAACGACATTCCTTCGTCCAATTAATTCATATACATTCAACTCATATATACATATAAAACAGACCGGCCTTGTACCCACACCAATTTTGACAACGATAAGAACGGAAATGCTAATTTTTATGTGTGACACTCACGCCCGCTGACGACTATTATGATAATATGCTTCAAAGCGATAGAGGATAGCGATTTTTAAAACACTTTTTATCTATGCAAATAAATAAAATTGGAGTGTCGTATATATTCTAGTGGACGTTTACACGGTACATATACCAATATAACGTTTTTTTACGATTTTTGTCTGTCTGTCTGTCTGTTTGTTCCGGCTAATCTCTGAAACGGTTGGACTGATTTTGAGGGGACTTTCACTGGCAGATAGCTGATGTAATAAAGAGTAACTTTGTCTACTTTTATTTTAGAAATTTATTATTTTGTAAGTCTGCGAACTGAACAATATTTTTTTTATTAAATTCCATGCGGATGAAGTCGCGGGCACAGCTAGTAAGTAAATATAAACAGACCCGACGAACTTCGTGCTACAATTTTTTTTTTTTTTATGTTGTTTTTGGAAGTAATTTTTTTTTGTTTTTTTTATGTTTATATATGTATTATTTCCATGTATATTAAAAAAAATATTATATATAACAGCCGGCTGTTAACTATAACACAAGTATTAAGTTTATTACCTTACGACTGTGTATGTGTGTGTGTGTGTATGTGTATGACGACTGTGTATGAATGCTAGAAGATATTTATTTCTTTACTGTTATTGTTTATTTTAATGTTACATAATATCTTGTATTTGGAACGTATTAACGACCATATTTCCCCAGTTTTTAACTTTTATTCCTCTTAGACTAACTGACATTGGTGCCCTACTATAATTTACTTAGGAATCATTCGTAATCTTCCTATCTTATTTTATTTCAACGAATACTATCAATATTGGATGAATATGTCAACTTTCGTACACAAAAACTTGTTTGTTGATGTTAAAACCGAATATACAATTTTTTTTCAGGTAGCTATTATTTTACAAAAATTAAACTTATAAACTTCAGAAAACGACTAATCCAGAAATTTAGCCATCAAAACAAACCCTTCCTTTACTATAACATAAATGATCACTCCTAAATGATGTTGTTACTCAAATTAACCGACTTACAAGTTAATGCTTGCTAAACACAGACGTCTTTCATACATTCCTTCATTATAACGATACAAACATAGTTCTGACTTTTTAAATCAATTAAAACATTCCCAGTAAAGATTAGAGTGATCACGATGGAACGGAATTGAAAGTCAATCATACAATACAACTTTCTCATTAAAACTATTCAATATATTTTAAACTTCTAATAATCATGATTTAATTAGTTAATTATTAATGATTGAATGATTTGATTAATGATTAAAATTATATAGTGCCTACTGTTAACTGAGGTAGAGCACAGTAAGAAATTTCCTGCTAAAAATATGGAGCAACCCGACTGGGGCAGTTACTCGACCTTACAGAAGATCACAGATAAATAATACTGTTTTCAAGAAGTGTTGTGTTTCTATTGGTGAGTAAGGTGACCAGAGCTCCTGGGGGAAAAGGGGGGTAGGGTTGGCAACTCGCTTGCTTCTTCTGGTGTTACAGGCGTCTACATATAAGCTAATCGCTTACCATCAGGTGAGCCGTACGCTTGTTTACCGACCTAGTTGTATAAAAAACAAAATAAAAATATCTACCGTTTCCTTTCTCTTAGTAAAATGTTATGTAGTATGGCTTATGTTTCTTTTCCTTTATGAAAATTTATTCAAAAGTTATTCAATTATGAATAAACATATTCTCTCGTCTTTCCTAGTAGTTCCTGGCTAATTTGGTCACACTTTCAAGTAATCTATGACAATATTTAGTTTACCAATACTACGAGTATCTGTTGAAACTTTTAAACCAAAAAGACCAACAACTAATAATATCAAAAAATTATTAGGTTACTTTCTGAGCTTAGGTCGTTAGCAAAAGGAATCTGCAGCTTGAAGTTAATGGAAGTATCGTTAAATTATCTTGTCCACAACATTTCTTTCTCTCACTAATCCTAAATGATGTTTGAAATGTTTGGCGCGAATTTGGAGAGGCCTGTGTCCAGCAGTTGAATGCGACAGGCTGAAGTGATAATCCTAAATTTTGTAATTATTAAAAGATTGTGTACTATAATAAAGTATGATATGTATAAAAAAATTAAAAATTAACTAATTTACTTAAGGCTTTGCTTACATAACTGCTTGCTTTACAGTAATAAATAAAAAAATATATAAACATACAATTAAATCAAAACTAGCTCTATCTTTGCTAGAAAGCACAAAAATACCCTCTCACCGTTATAAGTCGTGTATCGGAGAATGTCGTTTTCCAAAACCACAAATTACTTTGTTTGAACAAGATACAGAGAACATACAGTGGAAGATACATTGCAAGGTACCATTACGTGCAAACAGGCCGCAATAACTATCAATCTGTCGTATGACCTGCGGCGGACCACCCGTCCATTTTTGCTGGCCCACTTTTTTTAATAGCTCTAAGTAAGATGTGTCTCTAAGGCATAGATTATACTCATCGATATAGTTATTTATTGGGTATGTATCCTCTTTGATGCTATCTTTTTTTCAGCCAGTATCATTTACGTATTTTAATTTATTTTTCTATTCGATGTTATAATGCAAAATAATCTGTGATAGTTTGACAAAAATAAAAGCTTTAAGTATAAGGATTTAAATTCATTTTCCTTTATGGGTGTAAATATGACACGTTTCCAGTTCAGATGAATAATAACACATTATTCACAAAAACCTAAACCTTCTTATATTTTCTTGCAAATTCTTGTAGAATCTATATTTCCAATCCGGTGAGATAGTGTTACATAAACGTAACACATTGTTGCTGACTATCAATTTAATGTGCTTTTAAAGCCCACGCGAATGAAGTAAATTTTAATTAATTTCGATTTTAAATTAACTTTATTTTCTCCTATAAAAGTTTATTAGTTTATAATTGGAACTAAAACTTAAATGCTTACAAAGTCTCACCCAGCCTATAAAGTACTGCCTATAACAAAAATGGATTAACTATTTTTTTAGGTTAAACGTAGAAATTGATAATAAACAAGTATTATGAATTTAGCAAGCTTTTTAGCCGACTTCAAAAAATGAGGAGGTTACTCAATTTGATATATATATATATATATATATATATATATATATATATATATATATATATATATATATATATATATATATATATATATATATATATATATATATATATATATATATATATATGTATTTTGATTATTCTTTTTTATTTGTTGGAAAAGAGATTCCAAGTGTGGTAACATAATTAGGAAACCAGGATCTGTAGTGCTATTCTGTAGGAACATTTTCGTGTTTCGACAGCGGAATCCGCGGTGAGATATCAAATTGGTATTCATTAAAACTCGACAGTCCCGTAGCGCCACACTTGTGAGTGCGGCGACGAGTCGAACCCTGTTGCGTGAGAACGTTGACATTAATAGTATGAATTCGGTATTCTGTAAGGGGATTTACCGCTTCATTCATCACAATTCGACACTTGATTCGACACTTGACTTCATGCACACATTCTAAAATAAAGCCATAAGAAAAGAATATCGATAACACAAAGACAGCTCTAGATTGCCGCTCTTCGATTCGACACTCACTTCTCTTCACTTGTGCGTACCGAATGTTTACAGAATTCCAAACCAAGGTCAAGTTGGTTCGCTTTCTGAGTGAGCGCTGTCACTCAGGTGAAGCTCGATATCGAAATTGATATTTACAGAATAGCCCTGCTGATGATGGAATACCAGAGAAATCGAGGGAAACACTAAAATTGTAGTGTGCGTTGGTTATTATTATTATTTTCGGTATTTTTTTTTTCTCAGCCTTTGGCTGGTTTTTCTGCATTTACGGGTCAAAACCAAGTAAATGCAGCGTGTGGTGTGTTAAAATTATGTGTTGTGTGGGATTTGGTGTTCGTCAATTTGCAAGAACTTTCTTACGATTCGGCATGTATTTAAAATGGCGGCTTTTTGTAAGGTGATATAAAGAGTTTCGTTTAATTCTAGTAGTTTAAGACTATGTAACAGATGGTTTGGGATAACACCTGTCGTGGAAAGAGCTATTGGGATTATGTATACTTTATTTTGGTTCCAAATTCTAGCTACTTCTTCCTTTAGTTCAGTATATTTGTTGATTTTTTCAGAAATTGTTTTTTGTAGGTTATGAGTGTTGGGAACAGCAATATCTATCAGATAGGTTATTTTATTTAATTTATCTTGGAGCGTTATATCCGGTCTATTGTAGTGGATGGTTCTGTCTGTAAGTATTGCGCGATCAAAATAGAGCTTATGTGTGTCGTTTTCTAAGACTGTTTGTGGCTTATATTTGTAATAAGGTGTGTTTGTGTTCTGTATGAGTTTGTGTTTTAGTGCTAACTTTTGGTGAATTATGTTGACTACTTGGTTATGTCTATGTGTGTAATCTGTTTGTGTAAGTGTTGTACATGCCCCGGTAATGTGTTGGATGGTCTCTGGTTGAACGTGGCATTTGCGGCATTTATCGTTTGGTATTGAGGCGTCTTTGATTATGAATTTTCTGTAGTTTTTAGTGTTGACTATTTGATCCTGTATCGCTATTATAAATCCTTCGGTCTCTGGAAATAGGTTTCCTATTTTAAGCCATTTGTTTGAGGCTGCGGTGTTTATGTGGGGTTGTTCTAGATCGTGAGGATGGCGGCCGTGTAATACTTTTCGTTTCCAGCTATCTAGTTTTTGTGTTTGAAGATCGTTACTTTCGGTATTTAGAGAGCTTATGTCTTCGTGTAAGTTTAGTGGAGTATAGTTAAAATCATTTTGAACTATGGCTTTATGTATTTCGCTAGTCTGTGATTTTAAGAGAAAAAAAGCTTTTAAATTGCCGACTTGTTTTTGATAGAGATGATTCAAATCAATAAGGCCCCTTCCTCCATATTCTCTTTTGATAGTAAGTCTTTCTATTGCAGATTTTGGGTGTAGATTATTGTGTTTAGTGAGTGTGGTGCGTATTGTGCGCTCTATTTGTTCTATGTCTGTTTTTGTCCATTTTATTATACCAAATGAGTATGTAAGAATTGGGATAGCGTATGTATTTATAGACTTAATGAGATGTTTGCCTGTTAGTTTAGTTTTACAAAGAGCATTAACTCGTTTTTTAAATTCTATTGTTAAAGTGTTTTTGATTTCTGTGTGATCTAATCCTTTAAGTTGTTTATATCCTAAGTATTTATACAAATCGGTGGGTTCCATGGCTGTAATTATATCGGTATCATTAACTACATAATGGCCTGGCCGTATCTTGCCTCGTTTAATGTGAAGTGTTCTACATTTATCCAAACCAAATTCCATATTAATATCTTTGCTAAATTGTGCTGTAGTATCTATTAATTTTTGCATTTCCATTTCTGTTTTTCCATATAACTTAATATCATCCATATATATGAGATGAGAGACTATTGTATCTTGTTTATCGTATTTGAGGCAATATCCGGCCCGACAACCACGCAGCAAATATGACAGGGGGTTTAAGGCTAGGCAAAACCACAGAGGACTCAAGGAATCGCCTTGATAGATCCCCTTTCTAATGATTATTTCTCTAGTTGTGATGTTAGTTCGATTCGCGGTCAGGTAAAGTGTGGTTTTCCATCTGGACATAATATCACGTAAAAAGTTTATTATTTTCGGGTTTATTTTGTATATTTGTAATATTTTAATTAGCCAAGAATGTGGGATACTGTCAAAAGCTTTTTTATAATCTATATATGTGCAATGTAGGTTTCTATTTTTTGAAGTCGCATGTTTGTGAATAGTAGAATCAATTATTAGCTGTTCCTTACATCCCATGTGGCCTCGCCTGCATCCTTTTTGTTCTTCCGCTATTATATTATATTGTTCAACATGTTTATTGATTTTTGTTGTTATTGCTGATGTTAAGATTTTGTATATAGTTGGTAGGCATGTAATAGGTCGGTATTGTGAAGGTTGTGGAGAAATCTGTGATTTAGGCAGCATATAGGTTATTCCAGTGGCAATGAAATCTGGAATTTTTTGTTTACCAATAATGATATCTGTAAAATTTTTAGCAATGATCTTATGTAAAGAAAATAATTTTTTGAACCAAAAGTTATGAATTTTATCTATTCCTGGTGATTTCCAGTTATGCAATCTAGCTGTAATGTTATTTATTTCTGTCTCAGTTATTTCTGTGAATTCCATTTCTTCAATCGAATTCCATTTATTTTCTTCTTCGGTTATCCAATCGGCTTTATCATTGTGATGTACTTGTTGTTCCCAGATGCCTGACCAAAAAGTTTCCAGTTGTATTTGTGTGGGCATAATAGGACTGTTTACTGTATCTGTGTCTATTTTTGGTTTGTGTAAGTTTCTGTAGAAAGTTTTTTCATTTGTGCTAAACATTGTGTTATCGTTTTTCCTTTGCTGTGCCTTTTTGTATCTTTTAAGTCTATGAACTTTTAGTGCTAACTTTTGTTTTAAAGTGTCTAAGTACTCTTCCGGTTTTGTATTCCTATTTTCGTGTTTAGTGTGTGTGTTTCTTGTTTCAAATATTCTTTTGACATGTTTAATGATTTTACGGGATCTATTGTTATTTATGTACTGTGTGACTCGCCCACAGTCTGCTCTGAGTTTTTCTATGTCCTTTTCTAATCTTATTTGCCATGGTGGTTTATTACAGTCTTTGGGCTTTGTGCTTCTAATATTTTCTGTGACCTTATAGTTAAGTTCTTCGGAGATAACTAAGGCTACGCAATACACTATTGTATGTATGTCGGTTAGTTTTGTGTCGTCGGAAATAAATTGGAACAGAATATCTTGATTAAACATATTGACTAGCTGAAATAGGTGAGAACTGTATCTAAGTTTAGGTAATTTTGGTCGGACTCGTGGGTCCATTCCTGAATATTGTGTTAGTGCTGTCCTGAATTTGTCACAGATTTCTTCTATTTGAGTGTTCGTTCCTAGGTTATGGTCTAATACCGTATCAATGTCGTTATCCATCATTATAATAACAAATTCAGTCTGTGTTGACATGTGGGATGTCTGAGTGTTATTAGAAAATGTGTATGTTGACTGAGTATTATATGTGAATATGTTTGATGGCGAAGTGTGCCTTGTGTTGGGTTTTGGATGAGTAGAAGAACATTGAATATCATCGTTTGTTGATACATTACTATTAATATAGATTTGATTTTCATTTTCTGTTTCTAGTTGTGACTTTATTTCTTCTTTAATTATATTTAAAGTTTCCTGATTTAAAAGGTTGTTTTTTACTATTGCTCTTCTTTGATCTGCGATTCTCTGTTCTGTGACGTTTAATTCCGGATATTTTCGTAAAAAAAGTTCGTGCAATTGTCTTCTGTAGGTGGTTAGGTCGGTCTCTAATCTAGTGATGTAGTAGTAGGTGCGCATGATAAATAGGTTTACTTCTTTACTCCATTTCATGCGCACTCTCGGTTTACCGGCTTTGGTGGACGTGGGTAAAAAGGCACTTGCCTCCCGCGCAACATCCAAGGTCGGTGTGGGTGAATCTCTGTTTGAAAGGGGTGAGGAGGGAATTGATGGTGTATATGAGATGGTACTTGGACTATAGGGTTCTGTTGAAGTTGTCCTGTCAGTCAGTCTGTCAGCATCGGCTGTAGCATTTTCGGATGACCCGGTGGGAGCCCGCCTGTTCAGCTCCTCACCGCTGGCGGTTCGCATGCTGAAACACCCAGCGCCAGCTCCAGGTGTGCCCCGGCGATTGCCCCCGGGAAGCGGCCCTTTACGTTTCTTCATTGATCGTGTCTCCATATTGAACGGGTTGTCGGGACCGTTGGTTGGAAAGGTGTGTCTAGGTGTTGGTGTCTTTGTAAGGTATTTGTGCCTGCTACTTCAACGAGGTAGGGTATGGTCAAGATGTTAATGACAATTTGTTCAAGCCTTCCTTAAGCCCCCCCACCACGGCAAGGTGGTCCCTTGGGGGGGTATTATTATTATTATTATTATTATTATTTTTGTCTACTTACGCTGTATTACTTATTGTCAATGTAATTGTAGTCGGTTTTTTCGTTTGCGAGCAAACAATTTTAATTGTACCTTATTAAACAAACTACTACGTCCAGCGGTGGACTCTTAAAGGCTGATGGATGGATGACCACGTATCAAGGATAGGACTAATCAAAATCAGTGTATGTTCTAACTAATCTCAAAATCATCATCACTTGTATAGGATTCTCCTACATGCCTTTAGGTAGCACATTTTTGTATCCTTTGGAACTGAATCAGGGGAAAAGCCTTCTCGTATACTATTTCAATATTAAAAAAACTAAATTTTTTCACAAATTTGATATGACAGTTATTCTACAAAATAAGGGTTGATTTCGTTTAATCGCATGAAATATGAGTTTTATGAGATTTGTAATAAAACAACACTATGTAAGTTATGTCCGTTACAAAATTACAAACTATTGTGAAAGTTATATGTAATCGGATTTATAGTTTTTATACGAATCCGGTAAATTACAAATGAGTGTAAAGCTTTCTCTGCATGTTGTAATATTTGTATGATTAAAATTCAGTTAATTGGAATTTCCTGGAGTTGTTCTTAGTTTTGTTATGACTTCATCTATCTATAAATTAAAAAGCTTAAAAATTCAAATTTCTGGGCTAATTCAGCTTTTCTTTGAGTTTTTTTTTTAATACTTGTTAGAAACATCTTACAGAATGAAAATTAAAAAAAATGCACAAAATCATATTAGTTCAGAAAACGCAACAAATAAATAAACATCAGGCGTTTGACGATTTTTTTGACGTAATGGGTTGTTTTTTAGTAATATATAAAACTATTCGAATTATAAATCTTTATCAGTTATATTTAATTTAGTTGCAACACTAGCAGCTATTAAAATTAAATAGTTTGTTGTACAATGTAGTGTTGATGTGATAATTTTATACTGGGAAGTTATTCAATTTAAAATAATCTCATTTGTTTTCAACAATGTTTTTAACAATTTCACAACTATATTCTAATAACAACAATTACAAAAAAAAGAGCATGAACCTTTGTTTTTTTATTAGAAAAAAAAAATTGCCAATCAGGACTTTTACTCAGCATTGGTTTAGCAGAAAACATTTTCTGCAAAAGCGCTGTTCTGGCAGACATATTGATGTTTTAATAAAGCTGTCAAAACAGCTATTGAAATTTAACTGTCAAAATAAAATCTGACCACATATGACTATCTGTGTTCGTACCAGTTAACCAGTATGCAAATTTTATTTTTACACGAATTCTCGGATTTCAATCAATTACTGAGAAGTTGATCAATGTTCTTTTACGGAAATTGGGGTTGTATTATCATTGAATTTATTACCCCTGTAATACTATATTGCTTATAAAAACATAAGATAGGCTACAGTGGTATATTGCTCAAAATTTAATGTGTTTTGTTCTGAAAGAAAAAAAACCGACTAATTGACATCGACAATTAATAAAATGAGAACATCAGATACGTAGTCGAAGTTAATCAAATACATTATTAATGATTACCAAAAAAACTACTACTCGTCCGTAGTCAGTTAGCTAACTCAAATTTAAAAGGAAGAAAAAAAGATCCAAATCGCTACCCCCAGTAAAAAGTTATAAGGTAACACAAGGTAAAAAAAAAACAATCGAATTGACACGTTCTTTTTATAAACTTGGTTTAAAAAAAAACAGTAAAAAGTTCCTACTTCACTGGCCTCTAAGACCTAACCCTACTTTACTGGCCCCTACATTTCTTTGAAACCACCAACGCTTATTTTGACATAATAAACCTCAGATCTTAATATCGATTTTATTAAAATCGTTACACTTTCGAAGTGGGTGTGAAATTATTATGTGCTTATAAGGCCGTGTTAGGCCTTAAGCTGTGATGGACGAGACTGATATATTTAATCTCAAAACATGTAATTTACCGGTAAATATTTTACCGTTAATGAGATAAACAAGATTGAGTTGAAATTGATGCTTAGCGTCTATTTATAGGAAGCGTGGTGTTTTTTTTTAAGTTTTGCAATTTTTTTAATTTCTGCGCAGTTTTCTTTATTTTTTATTCAGTAAACACCTTTTACAAAAGTAATTGAAGAGGACAATTTAAATCGGTAAAGTCGTTTCCAAGCTATGGCGCAAGTAAGGGAAATAATAAACAAATAAAAAACGTAGATCTTAAGGTATATAAAATACTAGCTGACCCCGTAAATGTTGTTTTGCGATATATGTTATTAACCCACTTAACACCTCCCCCCTCCCCTCTTTCAACTTAGGAGTATAAAAAATAGATGTTGGCCGATTCTCAGACCTACCCGATATGCACACAAAATTTCGTAAAAATCGGTCCAGCCATTTCGAAGGAGTATGTTAACTAACATTGTGATACGAGAATTTTATATATTAAATAATATTTCAAAAAATATATATTTTCCTTCTAGGCTAAATGGCTTAAGATATCGCCACTAAATTTACTTTTTTTTCAAAATCTTTGTTAAAAATAATCGAGAGGAATTATTGCTGATTCAGAAAAAAAATTAAATAAGTACTCAGCAATCCAAATTGAATCGATATTCATAACACTTTGATGTCTCTTTTCGGTAGAGTCTGCATTTACAATTAGAACGTTTAGGCTCTAAATTTGAATTACAATACTTTAACTTGAGTCCTCTGTTTATCAGTAATTTTAATGTTCATGAACAAGTATAATGTTATATGGAGGCTGTATAAATAAAATTTGTTTTTATATGTACATTAAAAAGCGAATAGTGTTACTTGATATCACTTTAAGCTAAAAGGCTGTCACGTTATCAATGCAGTAGCGTCTCGCATTTTATTGCAACAAGATAAACATTTTGTTAACATTTGAACGTGGAATATAAACTCTTTTCTTACCAAAAATTTCCTTATAGTTTTGATTTTTGTTTTCTTTTTACAAAAAAAAAATCTTTAGTAGCTTGATTTAATAAGCAAATTCATAGAACGTTTTTAATAATTATTAAATTATTAAAAAAATAAAATATAAAGAATAACTATTAAATTTTAAAATTTTAGTTCAGAAAGACAAGGTTCTATTTGCCAAACAAAAATAAGCTCTCTTGTAACTTTATCTACCTAAGGGCTTGTTTCACCATTTATGGAAACAGTTTATCCTGCAAATAAGTTACGATTAGACTTTAACAATAGGAGGTAGAATAGGCCATAAGGACCTCATCCACGTTAATTACTAAACTACAGCTTTTAGATTCATTTTTGCGAATAAGAATATCTCATAAATACAGTGGAATATTGTGGTGAAAAAGAATAATATACTTTTATTTGTGGGATATCGTCATGTGTCAAACAGCGTTATCCACAACTGATGAAACATGCCTTTAAGAGGAAAGGGTACCGAAGAGACTTTTCAAAAATAGGTATTTGAATAAAATGTTTCTGTCGCGCTGCATGCCGCTACCGCGCCCCGCGCCATCTCCGCTCCGTTTTTTATATGTGTGACTGTCGTGTTGTTAGTGTGCGTGCGCCGGCTATTCAGCTATTAATTGTTGACGATATTTTAGTATTCGCATCTTTCGTTTGTGATTGACTACGAGTACATATAGCGCATAGTGCTATTTTTCTGAATTTGGCTTGTTTTATTGAATTTGTTCTGCATCGTATTGCTGTGACTCGGCTTACTATTATTGAATTTCGTAAACTACTTATTATTATGTTTTATTATTTTGATTTGGATACTCTTTGTGACTTGATACATGTCTATATTTTTGTGGGTAATTATCGAAATACTTAGGTACTTTATTTATGAATTAGGTATGTAATTACATGGTTGAGGTGTGTGTAAGAATGGGTAATGAAATACATACATAATTATAGTGTATACATGTAGTACATAGTATAAGTGTAAGTATAGTATATATATGTAATGTAGTACATACACAGTATGAAATGTTTGCCTTAGTACCTATATAATTTGTAATGTCTCATGTTTGTCGCAGTTATTAATACATAGGTATAGGTTATATATATTAATTAACATATAATTGCGGCTATATAACAATGGTTAAAAATAATATTATAATTTAAAAAAAAAACAAGAAAAGCCGCCTGCGTGAAGAACAACTATTAGAAAGTCAATTGAAAAGGCTGGAACAAGATAAAAATTCAATAATTACAAAAAGATAGCTAAATAAATCACACCAATTTCAAACATTATGTATACTGTACACTTACAAAAATCATGAAGGTGACTTTTTCAATTATTATTATTTTTTTTTTTTTTTAGTTAGGCAAATTACGTAATCGATTGAATTTTTTTAAAGAGTGGTTGATTAACATAACATAACATAACAATACACTTTATTGTACACCAACAGAAAATAATCAGATTGATTTTTAACCGACTTCCAAAAAAGGAGGAGGTTCTTAATTCGACTGTATTTTCCTTTTTCTTTTTTTTTGTATATATGTTACTTCAGAACTTTTGACTGGGTGGACCGAGTTCGACTTGTACGCAAAGGAAAAAAAAGCCGACTTCAATTACATCGACATGTAATACAACAAAGGTAGACGAAAATATAGTCAAGTAAATACGCGTTATTAAAGATTACTCAAAAATTTGTTATCAGATCTCGATGAAATTTAAATATGACTACACGATAAACATCAGCTTTCGATTAAATTAAAAATCATCAAAATCGGTACACCCAGTAAAAAGTTATGCGGTATAATACAACGTAGGTCGACGAAAATAGTCAAGTAAAAACGTATTATTTATATAACTCGAAAAGTTGTTGTTAGATCTCAAATAAACTTAACTGAGACCAAATGACACACACCACATTTCGATTAAAAAAAAATTGTTGAAATCGGTCCACTCAGTCAAAAGTTCTGAAGTAACATATATAAAAAATACAGTTAAATTGAGAGCTTCCTCCTTTTTTGGAAGTCGGTTAAAAATAGAAACCGATTTTACACGTCTATAGAATTCCTAAGTTGACAAGCTTGAACAGTGAAAGATTTAGTATAAAAGAAAGAGGAGTGAGAGGGAAATTCAAGAAGTAAGCTTTCCTCAGAACGAAGACTGCGTTCATTGGCATCACTAAGAAATTTAAATCGCCGTTTTAGATAAGCAGGTACAACAGGGTTAAAAAGAATAGAGTAAAGTAAGTTGAGAATATACGTATTCCCGCAGTAGGGAATTGGGTGCCACTCAGGGCGTAACTACTGCCGTATCAGCCATATCAATGATACGGGGCCCCCTATTTACAGGGCCCCTAAGATGTGTAAGCAAAAATTAGTAAAATGTTATCCACAATGTCACTTAATCTTGTGCTTCCTGGAAAAAAGAATAAAAAAACTGTCATACATACCTATAGAGTTTTCACTTCAGAAATGACTGAAGTCTGAAAAGCAATCCCCTTTTATCCGAGTCAAGCGTGCGCCCAATTGTTGATAACATTTTGTATCGTTTATTTCGGGATTCAGTTAATCATTATGAACAATGAATTAATCTTTTTTATATAAGAATGGGGCACACAAGCAGACGAAGCCATCTGATTTATAACGGCTACCGTCGCCCGTGGCCTTTAGAGAAAAGATGTAGACACTAGACGCTTTAAAACCCCCAAATTTTAGCAAGGTCATTCCACACTTTGAATGTACGCGGAAACATTGCGCACGAAGCTCGCACATTGGTTGCAAACCACTGGTGGATACAATTAGCACCACTAGACTTCTTGACATCGAAAGAATGCAGAACACGACAAACGACACTGCTCATAGTGCACATTACGCATCGCGTGCTCGCACCGTGGAATGCTCGGTGGTGCTTTTCCCTCATCGTCAAGAGTTGAATTCGACGCAAAAAGAGTGCAAAGAATTTCGCTTACTTTTTCGCATAATATGCCAGAGAGCCTTCAGGTTCGCACAATGATGGAAGTGTAGACTAAAAAAAGTTCTTCGACAGCTTTTGTAAGAAACAAAAGGCACGGGTTCCATTTGGAAAGCCCAATAGTCTCTCGCCAATTCTGCTGTGTTTGAACTTTGCCCTAGCGATTTACTAGCTGTAAGACCTGGAGGCAGCGTTGAATCTCTTCTTCAGGTTATGCGCCTGTGAATCCCCCATATAGATGCAGAAGATTCATAGGAATTCACTAATAGTATTGGCCTCACAGGCTGAAGCGAACGATCCCCCGCATCTATTGCTGCAGGTCAAGGCTAATAACTCTCCAGCTTGGAACTACAAGCTCTTTAAATTAGCTTAAAATCCGAAATTCAAAACATTCATTTCATTAAAGAACTCATGGAATTATTACTGATAAAATTCAATAACCTTGCATCCAGTTTTCCGGAGGTATTAACTTGATGTTTTTCAAAACTAAAACTGATAAAAAATTAACTAAGTATTTCGATGGAACAGGAACAGCTACAGCAGACTACACTCACTATTGTCTATTCTAGGAGGAAGTAATAACTTATAATCAATAAATATTTATTTTAATTCAATGCAAGCATTTTTTTTGTGAGAAATCTTTACCCATCATTTGCCTGTCCCCCCACTAATTTTGATACAGGGCCCCAAGGTTCCCGGGGTTCCAAGGAATGCTACGCCAGTGGTGCCACTTGAGTTTTTTACGCAATTCAGAAATATGATTTTATTTGCGAAGTCCAAATACGAATCGCATAGGTACATAGATTCGACCAAATTTAATAATCTGCTCCTCAGTAATGTCAAGAAAATAAAACTAAGCAATTTTTTACCGATGAAAAAAAACAGAGGAGGTTCTAAAGTCGCCACGTACCTATATTTATTTATGTTTGACCATGCATAGCTTTTTAGAGAGTATTCCGAAATTGATAAAAAAAATATATTGGAAAGAGTAAACCCCGAAGTTGTTTTTCGCCTAGGAGGCGAGGAAGAAGCGCGGCTCGCAGCTTGCTTGGCATAGGCATGGGAAAAAGCAGAGTCCTAATTTTTTAAACTTTCGATATTGTATTTTTTATTAGTATTACGGTAATAATAATCATAATATACTTTTTTGAAATCCTTGTATTGAGCCCCTTAATTTGATACCAAAAACAAACAACACAGCCCAGGTTTGCACAGTGTTACAATAAAAACCGCATATACAAATACGGTTTTATTGTAGTTATGAAAAGAGAAATTATTTAATTTTGTTAATACGAATTTTAGAAAATATCGACTAAAAATTACATCACTAGTGTATCGATATAATTGTCGACTATGAGGCATCACTTCGCTGGCGTATATACGTATTGCTTTGACCCTTCCCTCCCCCAGACCTATCCCCCAAAAAGCAAGAAAGGGACAACTGCAGCTCAGACCGTTTTAGGTATATAATTTTTGACCAAAACAGAGTTTCGTAGTCGACTGTTTTCTCCTCAAAACATGGCAATTTTTTTAAAATTTTTTTTTTAGAAAATAAAAGAAGACTTCGGCTATGCCCCTATGTTTTCATTTTTTTGAAAATATGCATATATATTTTTTAATGAGTGTCTGAAAATGTACAAAAAATTATGCAATATTTCGAGTTTTTGAAGTCTCCTAATTCCTATGATAATAAGAATATGAAAAAAATCAAAACATAGGGGCATGGTCATGGCAGCAAAGAGTTCTATGTCACAAAAATATTTGATCTAGTGTCATTATCCAGGGAGAAAACAGTCGACTACGTTTGTATGGAGAAAGACCCGGTACCCTTTCCTCTTAAAGTATTTACACAGATGAAATGTTACCACAAGCAAATATTTCATACAATCTAATTTCGACGTTGTGTCCTTAGTATAAAGGATAAATTAGTATAAATGATTTTTCTTGTACTTATTCGTATTGTATTTGATATATTTGATTTAGAAGAGTTTAACGGGAAACGAGACGTGATCGTTAATGTAATTCTACTACACAGTGTCTGTTGTACAACTAATGTACCTATAAATGTTATTCATTGAGTATTGATACGTTACTATGCATTTGTGTAATCGAAATAGTTCAACTTCATATACGATGTTTTGTATGTAGAAAAAAAATTAGTTACATATGCCTTTTATTCAAACACTAGCGACCCGCCCCGGCTTCGAACATATGCCGATTGCACGATTTGTCGCACCGAAGACGCTGCTGCCCGTCTTCGGCCTGTCTATTTCATAGCCAGCACTTGGATGGTTATCCCGCCATCTGTCAGCTTTTTAAGTTCCAAGGTGGTAGTGGAACTGTGTTATCCCTTAGTCGTCTCTTTCGACACCCTCGGGGGATTTGGCTATATTCTTTACTGCTGTAACCAATATACAGAGCAATTGCTATAAAACAAATGTAGACGGTGTGAAAACATATTAAACTAAAAAAAATATATTCTCCACCTTTTTAATTTCAGTATTAATACTTTTTACAAACAAAAGCTTTATTATAATTAACTTTTAAAAATTAAATATTTTCCATCAACCTCATACTAATCATGAAATGTATATTGATACTAAATTATCTATTATGTATGTTCAGCTCGTGCATTAAGGTGATATAAGTGACGTTGATTTAAATGTACATGTTTTAACGTGTCTGCATTTCAAATACAAATGAGCTGATACGGAAGACCATTGACCACGCGCCATCTTCAGATTTATAAATAACTCGCTTGTAAATAAAAATATTGCCCTAACAAACGCTGAAAATTAATAATAAATGATTTACATAATGTAATTGCAAAATGAAATTCGAAAATGAATTTGATCTTAACTTGTCTAGTTCGTGGACGAAATGAATTAGCTTTTAGTTTCCTAAATAATTGCAAATATTTTATTGTATGTCTTTTTTATATGGTTTTAATTATTATATGCGTGTGAATACCTTTTAATTTTTTTTTTTATTTTAATTTAAACGAAAATAAAATTATTCGAATGGTTTAGATTCTCTATTGGGATCAGAAAGTGGTGTCATAATCGGTTTTAATTTTTTTTTTACCGGACAGGACAAAGTCTGCTGTGTCCGCTAATATTTTTATATAAAAAAAGTAAATTTATATAAATGTCATATTTCCTTTTCCGCAATTAAATATCGATATTTATTTTTAGTAATATAATATAACTTTCTCTGCGTATATTTTTTCCGTACAATGAGTGTATTTTTTACATAATGTTAATTAGACTTTTAATAGAATTAGGAAGACAAGATAATCTTTACGATACTTAAAAAATTGACTTTTATTACAAAACAGTTAGTCTTTAATTCCCTGTCAGTTCAGCATTTATTTTTCCTTTAAAAAATAAATAAATAGTGAATAGTTTTTGATATATTAATTCGATGTTGAACTTTTTTGATATATTAATTCGATGTAATAAAATTTCAAGTAATTTAAAAATATAAACTTAAATTTAATTATAATTATTATTTATGATAGCAACTGGTAATAATAAAATATTGAATACACATGCGTTAAAATAATTTCAAACGTAAGAGAAAAATAAATAAAATATCGTTTAAATGTAATTGTATGAAATATTATTATAGCACAAAAGACAGACAGACACATATCTACGTTTATTCAATCTCGCGTCTAAAATAACTTCAAAGAAATCATATGTGTTTATATTTTTAGAGATATGATAACGAAACATAAAACAGACGAACATGCAATAATTCACCATCGATTAACCAAAGCTCTCTTTGATAAAATCGGTTAAATTAAAATTATAACTTCGTTTTTAGTATGTATATGACGAATCTAAAGAACTTTTGAAGCCAATTTAAATAAAGTAATTTTTCTTTGATATATTTACACACAGACAGAAGTCAGACAGAAGCTAAAGCGGGAAATTTATGACTGTAATGAATCAAATAAGAAAGTTACTTACTGAGGTAGGCTTTGAAAGCATTTAAATGGTCATTTTACGAAATTAATTATAGATAATGTGGAGCTAATGCCGATTCGGAATGTATCTAGATTCTGATGTTAAGAAACGATGGTAACTGAACCGGTATTCTTTTGAAAATTGTCGATAAATTATTTTACGAATAAACCAGTGATGTTTAGTGTACACTATAGAATTATTGTAATTAATGTACGGTTCTTTCTTTGGCGCGTGTCTTGTGTAAGATATTTAAAAAAGATTAACAAAAATCCAGTCAACTCATAATGTTTTTTTTTTAAGTTATTTGTACGATAAAAAAAAATTACTTTACATTTAAACTGACATGACCTGACTTGACCACTGGTTTTGAAGTAATGGAAAAGCGTGTCTCTTTGATTTTAAAATAATTTGACTACCGATGTACTAATTATTGTTTTTTTATATTGTTACAGGTATTAAATCGGATAAAATAAATCATTTAATACATAGTGTTCGAGATTTCCTCAGAAAGTTTCAAGCTGAGAAGAAATTAAATAAACAAGTGTGACCTAGATTGTGAGAAAGCTAAGTATGTTAAGAGAACATCTAAAGATATGTTATTTATATCACCATGTATGGCTTAAACATAGGCATTGTGGTAACAGAGGCCTACAGTGTATTATTTATACACGATATTAATTTTATGTCTATTCAATACCGGAATATTACATTACTTAAAAGGATTTAGATAAAAAAGATGTGATCCTTTTATGTTCTAAGAATTAAAATATAAAATTAACATAACATGTAATTAGATTTTTTGTGTCAATCTATTTCAAACTTGAAATAATTAACTTAAGTAATTACACAGGAAGAAGATTTTTTTTGTGCTTTTTTTAAAAGAAATAATTAGTAGGCTTTAATAACCGTATAATTAAATATTGAGTAACACTTGACTTGTCAATAAAATTTTTAATTACGGATATATTTTTAAAAAGTAATTAAATATTTTTTTCATCATCATCATCATTTCAGCCTATCACAGTCCTCTGCTGGACACAGGCCTTCACAAGTTCACGCCAAAAATAACGCGAACTCATGTGTTTATAATATTTTTTTAAATTAATTAATAAATATATTAATTGCTATAAAAAGCGGGCCTCAGCTGTGAAAATTTAGCGATAGAGCCATATCTTTGTTACCAAGTAAACAATAACATAATTATTTATGTTCGCCTTTCCCGCTACGTCTCTATTACCAGTGCCACAGATATATATTTTTTTAAATTATGTAACCTGTAACGTTAATAATTAAACAAATTTATTACGAAACAATTACCTTTGAAATCAGAACTATTGATCATAAGGTACAAGCCTTCAAAAACAGTAAATATTTTTCATTTTACTTTACTAGTACAGCTCACGTAATCAAGATTGTATGTCCGCGACATTATTCCATACATTTTATTTCAAAAGTAACAATTTGTTTCAATTAACGTCGCTTGACAATATCATACGGTATTAAAATAATGCGTAAAAAAAGTTTATTCATTATTTTTTATTGTTATTATCGTCTTTATCGAGTAATGTCACATGAAAACGTAGATTATATTCAAATCGAAGTTCTTAAAAACAATTTGAGTGCCAATTTTCATAAACAAAATCCGTTTTTGGTGTTAAAAAGCAAAAACGTTCTGTCAGCGACATAGTTTTGTATAAAACTCGTCGTAACGCATCAGACACGGACATCGAGATCGGTGTTTATTGTGTAGGTACCGTCCAAAATTTTATAACAAAAATATATAATTTCTCTTTTTTACTGTAACCAATCACTGTTGGATATTTTTGATAGGTACAAATGTTTTGCTATATTTAATATGTTACAAATATTCGTTATGTTTTTTTACGGCTCTCGTTTACTATAATTGAATAACATAAGCAAAGAGCCGACTTAGCCTTTATGGCTGTATGGCTATAATAAAGAATAAAAAAAAAAAAAAAAAAAAACATAAGCAAGTAGCATAAAATGTACCAAAGACGATCAAAAATTTAAAAAAAAAATGGCCAAAATTAAATTTTCCTTTCATTTAATTTTGTCTCTACTCAACAATAACAATAAGTATAAAATAATACGAACTTATCTTTACATATTTATAACGATTAATAATTAAATGAAATAGTAACTATTATATTCAAATTGGATTCCTAATATTAATAAACTTTCATTTTGAACAATATCTATTTGCAATCAGTTTGAACGTGATGCTCTGCGAGCTCTTAACTCGGAGAGAGCTTCACGACCTCAACACACGACGCTACCGTATTTCAATTTATAAAGCCATTTTATAAATAAAATAAATTTAATATATTAAACCTGTTAGTTTCAATTAACAAAAATTGTTTATTATATTCGCTTCAGCCTATCGCAGTCCACTACTGACATACAGACATAGGCCTACATAGCCAAAAATGACGCGCACTTATGATTTTGCCCATATAGTCACCACGCTAGGCAATCGGGTTGGTGATCAGGGCTGGCTTTGTCGCACCGAAGACGCTGCTGCCTGTGCATTTCAAAGCCAGCAGTTGGATGGTTATCCCGCCATCGGTCGGCTTTTTAAATTCCAAGCAAAGAGAGGGTAACTAACTATATTATCAATGCCGTAACCACACAGCAAATTACATTATAATACCACAGGCGATTTATTATTCAAACTACTAATTAACAGTCCTGTGACTGCCTAGTCTTGTTGCTGTCTCATTAGATTTTTTATCCAATAGTGACAAACAAGTATGCGGTCCACCTGATGATAAGCTAATAGCGTAACCTATAGTCGCTTACACCAGGATCACAAGTGCATATTGCCTACCTGCTCTGGACCTCTGGCTACCTCACTCACCACAGGAAATGTTTATGTGTAACAACATTCTATTTATATTATTATTCGTAAAATGTGTCTAATAACTTTATGTACTAGATAAATTTTATGATCGTTACTGAATTGGGGCATCATATCTGCTATTACAATCGAGTCATAAAGATAACTAAGTGGTTTCTCATTAATGGCTAGCATAAAACGATTGTAGCGTCGGATTATCGATACCAATATTATAAAGTAATATATTTATTTCTTTGTAATTATAATATAAATAATAATAATAATAAATATTTACACAATACACACACGGTCGTCTGATCCTAAAGTAAGCAACTTAATGCTTGTGTTATAGGTAACAGCCGACTGGTATATAGCTACATATTTTTTTTTTCGATAAACATACTTATAAATAATACATATATAAATATATAAATAAATATTAATATAACAGCCAGACTCGGGGTGGGAATCGAACCCACAACCCTCGGAGCAGAAAGCAGGGTCACTACAAACTGCGCCAACGGGCTAGTCAAATTAAAAAAAAAAACTACTAGATCCAATTTAAAAACTTTTACCGGGAGAATGCTACGTTATCACTGAGTGACGTGGGTTAAGTTGAAACGGTCGCGTCGCAAGCAGAAAGCTAGCGTCATTTATCTTTCTAAACCCTATAATGTTGTACCATATGCACTCATTACAAAGATTCATTAGAATATGATGTTGAGTTATTATCATTAAAAATATGTTAAACGCAGCCTTAATACATTGCGAGATTTTACTAAAAGTTGTCATTTACGCAATACGACTCGCTCCTAGCGATATCAAAGATAAGTAGCCGGTTTGTTTAACACATTTATTGCTGCAGTTAAATATTTGTAAATATTACGGTATTAATTAAATGCGACACGTGTAGGGTGTGTTAGGGTTGACACATTAATTGCACATACATAGGCTATCTTTGACATTAACAAAATTAACACGACAATGTGGTTGTAAAAATTAGTACACACTACACGTATTAAAACATTAAATAACACGCGTACTTTGATCAACTTTGTTTTATTATAACGTGCCATCGTCGTGCATTACTCGTAATATGTGTGGCCTGTAGAGATACAACAATTCTCACTTTACTGTCACATAAGTCAGTTTTATATGCACAGTAAAAAGCAAACTCAGAGCAATTTCTGAGACCCCAAATGAAACGAAGAATATCGAATAGGAATATAATATGTTACATATATAACATATAACAACACTTATTATATTAACGGTACAAATTTGTATTATTATGTAAAGCATTTCCAAATTCTGTTTTCTATATCATGTCACATATTTACGCATTTTTAGTACATGTGACTGCATTATTGTATTCTATAATGCGCGCAGCATTATCAGTGATGTTATGCATTATAACTTTTTAGCGCATCATTGACACTTTTTTATTCTTTAACTCTAACAACTAGCTGACTCGGCAAACATTGTCTTGCCGCTAAACGCTATTTAAAAATAGGGGTCGATCGTAGAGGGTTGAAAATTTTGGGTTGTATATATTTTTTAATCTTGTATCATAAAAAAATAAAAAAATTATCTAAAAAAAAATTTGGGGTTGACTACCCTTAACATTTAGGGGGATGAAAAATAGATGTTGTTCGATTCTCAGACCTACTCAATATGCACACAAAATTTCATGAAAATCGGTCAAGCCGTTTCGGAGGAGTTTAACTACAAACACCGCGACACGAGAATTTTATATATTAGATAATATTATAAGGTAAATTTTCGTGTTTCGTCCTATCGCATTGCATTGCGGGGTTTTTCGCTGATGCCTTGTCCTAAGCGACATGATGTAGATCGCGCGTATTACTCGTTTACGGCGTCGTATCATGTGTGTGTGAGTGTTACTTCAACTGGTTATGATATTATATTTTCAAGACTATTTAATATTTTCACAACGCTTTGTCTCTTGTCGCGTAGTCTCGTCGCATTTGTTACTCACGTACGAGTCACATGATCTTGGCTTCTAAATTTTAAAAAATGTAATCGCTTTAACGAAAGGTAAAGCACTTAAATACAATATATGTACTTAATAATAATTATAGTTTTGGTTTTAACTTTATTTTTGCGTAAAAATAGTCAATAAATGTAATTATTTAATAAAACCAAAATTCTCTCAATTTTTTTTTTAATATATAGACTAGCGCTTGACGATCTCACCTGATGGCAAGTGAAGATGCTGCCTAAAGTGGAGCGCGCTTGCCTAGAAGATGCCTATTCACTCTTGATTTAAAGATACCCAAGTTATAGTTCGTTGTCTATATATGTATAGTCTCTCAAAATAAAAACGTACGAATACAGACTTACCACACAGTTTTAAAAATTTAAATTACGGTTTAAATACTAAATAGATACGCAATTAAATGGATGTCATGTTGACCTCACGACCTAAAAATTTTAATGGTAACCATTAAAACGGCTAAGTTTTACTTGAATTACTTAGTATTTTTACTTGTAATCTAGACATATTTCTAGTATGGAAATAAGTGTAACTAGAGCGTTGAGGGATTAGCGAACCGTAAATTAATCATTTGCGTAAACATTTAACACTGAATTCAACTTGTTTTATGTATTTTTATGTACCTATGTGTAAATATGTAAAATCAAGTTTAGTTAGTTATATGCAACATTTTAAGGAGATTTAAATCTAGTGCAATTAATTTAAAAAAGGAATTAAAGTAGAAGGGCTATCAGACAATTTAATGAACATTTAAAACTGAATAGGTAGGCAGCATTTGTAAATTTTGGTAGTTAGTTGACTGTAGTCTACAGTCAGTATGTTTCTTTGACGTCTCAAGAGGTATAAGTATAGGGTATACATTTTAATAAATATATCTCTTACTAAATATATTTAAACCTAAATCCAATAACTAAAAATAAATCATTTCATAACCGATAACATATGAAAAATCCATATAAAAAAAAATCCTTATTGCTAGACGACAATGTGCAAAAAACCCAACTAGCTACTGTGTTGGGAATGTATTCGCCAACCCGTATTGGAGCACCGTGGTGAAGCACCGATTCGTCTGTAACATAGAGAAAGAGGCCAATGCCCAGCTGTGGGATATTACAGGATGAATTAATTTATCAATAAAAATCCACGTCCCACTTATAACTATTAATATTTGTTCTAACAACTGTTGTCACTTCTGATTTAGCTATTTGGCTTGAAACAAAAATTATATAATAATACACAATTCAAATAAACGTAGGGCGTTTCTGCTAACTTATAATTACATAGCTGCAGCACTTATCATAATAAACATCAGCAATTATACATAAATATGTATTTAACTCAAATAAGATAATATAAATTATACATTTTAAAATATTGTATATTTATGAGATTATAATCATTAAATGTTTTGAGTTATGTATGTTAGTAATTTAAATTAGCAAGTTTATATAAGCAGTATTTTTTTAATAAAAATAATTAAGAATTGAATTTCTATAATTCAAAACTGTTAATGATTAAATTATTTGTTTTTTTTTTTAATTTAAATAACAAATTCATACAATTACTTCATTATTACCATTACCAGAGCACATTGTACGTTTTATCTAAAAGAGAATTAGGCATTAAAACATCACGCAACTCATTATAACGAAACAATAGACATTAATGTCGTTTCAAGTAAAACCGCAAAGATTGTTTAGTTCATAAATAAAATCCTAATACATAATGTTGCAACAGTTTATCTAAATAAACTTAAAAAATGATCATAATACATATATAATAAAGTATAATTTCCCTTAATTTATTTTTAGATTAACATTGTCATAAATTCATAGAGGAAGTAAAATTTCAACATGTCATCAGGAAACGTGTTATTATGAAGTCTATGGCGACTGACCGCCGTCCATTATATAAACAGTTACATACCGATGATAGACCGTAGTCTTAAATTATAGGCCCGATAAAATGTTGCCTTTGACGTACCTACTTAGTACTCTACTGAGTGAACTATTTGATATCTAAATTTATACTAATCTTATAAAGCTGGAGAATCAGTTTGAAGGTATTGGTTTAGTGATCACAGCTCCTTACAAGTTACAAATATTTGTAGAGGTAATAATATGTTAGTCCTTATTTGGGCATAATTGTATTTTTGTAACATGTTCCGAAACTCCGACTGTAATTCTTTTGACTGGGAATTGCGTGTGCAAAGTATGTATTTAAAAATTATTGGTTGATGGTATCCAAAAATTTATTCCTAAAATTATTTATCGACAAAAACAACGTTAAAGTTATAGTTGGTATGTCCAGCTTTTATGAAAAAAAAAAAAAAAAACGCCTAAAGTACAGAAAAAATCGTCTTGATTACTTGAAAATACGTGTAATTTAAAAATGTAATTTGTAGGTATCACTCGAATTGCGAAAGCTATTAATTTTGAGATGAAGAATAAAAGTATGAAATCGTATTTAAGTGCGTAAAAATAATTATATATCATTTCCAACATTTCGTCGCATTTATATTAGCGGTTATGTAAAAACACTTAAAATTGCAAAATAATTATTGGTTGTTTAATATATTATTCAAAATTGTATAGTATTCAAAATTGGAAATTATGCCCTTTGGTAAAATTGTATTATTGATATAAACTAATTAATAATACCTATGAATATCTAAGTAAACTCATTACTTCTAAGAGAATTACTGTTGAAAAATTTTATCTTTTAAAAATTGGGAATAATTGTTTGAAAACAAAATTAAAATGTCATTTAACGCATCCGATAAAATAATTAACTTATTTGGCGTTTCGAAGATGGCGGCAATTTTGAATAAAATGGCTGACTGCCAAATCCTACCTTGATTACAAATATTTTAAAAATATTTTGACGTTATACATTTTTGTAACTACTGTTTCATACTATATAACCCTTAACACATGTAATAGTATTTTTTTAGTGTAATTTAAACAGTTATGTTTTCTATTACAAAATATAACTACCGTTTCAATCAAAACTCGATCAGTTTAAATAAAAACTCATTTCAACAGCGTGTTTTGTGTCAACTTGTTTTATATCGCAACGGTAGATTATGAGAGAAAAAAAATACCAGCCAGTAATTATAATAATTATATTTAACACTTGTTTCACTTCGCTTTCAATGACAGCTGTATTTATTTCATTAATTATGAATTAATTGCATTTTCATAATTACGTCAAAAATAATTATTTATTTTTGTAAACAAACTTATGTACTTTTTTAATAAACTTTTTTTATGTAACAGAATATAACAAAATACGCTTAACAGTTTTATAAAATCGTCAAAATAGATAGTATACAAATTCAACAAATCTTTTTTTTGTTTGTCTGAGCCTTGTGGAATCAGCAAAATTTAAATTGTAATGAAACAACTTTTTAAGACATCCAGTCCTCCCGTGACCATGGTTCCTGTAATAATGTCGTCTGTCCTAAATGTCGGGCAAAAACCTAATAAACCGCGATAAAATCCGAAAAATTTGTTTCATTATAATGAGTAAAATTCACGTAAACATTAAAAAAAAAAAATTATGTGAAGATAATGTTAGTATAAACTTTGTTTTCTAACACACATTCTAATAGAAACTAATTATATTGAGTTTCATATTATAAACATAGTTAAAATATGTTCATAAAAATGAACTGATGATAATTTATACTAATGAACTCATATTGAAATCTCTAACATTTGTTAAGATTTTTCTTAATTAAAGATTATTGCAGTATTGAAAAGTATATTGACTTGTCTAATCAATCTTCTCTAGAAAGCACATTAATTTCATTTTATTTATAAACCATAATTATAGGATTTCCTTTGAAATACTTATAGATATATTAAATGTTTTTAATTAATTGCTATTCTAAGTTGTCAACACCTTGACATAGTGTTGTGCTTGATTTACTCCATCGTAGTCGATAGTCGATGAATAAAATATGAACTATTTATTATTTATTACATACTTATAACTAATTTTATAATAAAATACAGTTTTTTTTTAAAGTGCTTTTGAAGACTACTGGAATAAAGTGATTTTTGATATTTATTATTTTGTTTCGATGCTGCAGATGAATAATATAAATCTGTTTATAAAGTTTTTTGTGCTAAATCATCAACGATTTTACTTGTCTAATTAAAATAACTTAAATTACTGGGAAGAATTTTAATTAAAAATAATTCGAAATTTTTTATCAAATATTTCTTAAATTTAACGAGCGCCAATGCCCACAACATAAATTTCTTGAAGTTTTAACGTTTATTTGGCGATAATTTGTTTGGGTAATCCGAGATCATTTAAATAACAAATTGGAACTTATTAAGAAACAAAAGTCGGAAATCATATCTTTAAGTCAACAATACCTGAGTAATTTTTTTTAAGTAGTTGTTTTTAAGTAATTTTTGTTGCGAACTTAGGGAGACCTATGTCCAGCAGTGGACTGCGATAGGCTGAAGTGAAGTTGTTTATAATTGAACTCAATGTATTGATCTTTAATTAACTTTTTTTGTAATTTTTACGAACAGTCTGCTTTAATTGTAAATTTTCCAATAGCGCTTTTATTACAACGCCTATACAACCTTTATGTACATATACTTTGACAAAAAAGTTGTTTCTCAAACAATCTATCATTATTACATTCTAATAGATTCATTATATTATAAGAATTAAATGGATATTTCAAAAGTATATATATAAATTATACACACAAAAAGCTAAATACTAAAGCCTATAAACCTAAAATTACATATTCTCCATTCAACATCTGTCAACAGATGTAGGCCCTTCATAACATTTCAAATGTTTTTTTTTTCTGTCATGTCTTGAATCTAGAGTAATGTTATACTGATGTAAAGTGTAATGTTGTAAGAACCGACCAAGTTTTTGTTCATCTTTAACTTACAAGCCCAAGTCTGTACTGTTGAGTCTTTTCAATGATTGTCCGTTACTTTGTATCCTAGTTAATAATTCATTAATAATTAATTTTAGTTTTTGTTTATTGTACTTAAGAAATAGACGTATTGTACACAGAAGCTGGACTAGAGATATGTTATTATGATTTTGGTTAATGAACAATTTATAAATAGTAAATTATTTAATAGTTTAATATATATGTTAGACGTAATTTTTTCATGGTTAGATATTTAATGATTTGCCTTATAATACAATAGTATTATAAATTTATTACGGGTTTGGATGAGATTATCAAAAATCAATTGACACATGTTTTATTAAGTATTGATGTGAATATAAAAAATGAAAAGGTAGAAGATAAAAAACTATGTTTTTACTATTCTAGACTACATTCGCTTTTGTTATTAAAATTAAATAGTTTTTCACAGAAAGTGAACATGATTTAAAATAAATAATTGAGTTTTAATACAAGAACGCATTAAAATAATTTAGGACTACGTTTACTAACAATGGAAGGCATACGAGTATGTGTTTAATATAAGTTTTTAAACATTATGACTATATCCGAAGAATGTTCGTTGGAATCACATGAATTTGACGGTGTAACATTTTATTTTCTACTTTTGATTTTGAGATGCAATCTTTTAATACCATGTATGATTTATCCTTTTTTGCATGTTTTTTACTCTAACAACTGGAATACAGTTAAAATGCTATTAATTAGTTTATTAGGGAGGGTCAGGTTGGGTCGCTTGCGATATGAGCTACGGAAACCGCTTACCATCATGTGGACTATACGCTTGTTCGCCGACCTAGTCTCTACTCTAGACCCACTCTAGTAGAAAACCGAGTGTGCTTTAGACCACGCGACTGAAGGAAAACTTTAGCAATAGGTCTGCACAATAGGCCTGATAGATTTACGAAAAGAAACTTAGATATACGAAACGTTAGTGGCTATATGAAAAAGAGAGAAAGAGAATGTTTGCTTGCACCTCTCTCTCTCTTGCTCCGTTCGCCTCGCCCAATCACACTTTTCGTAACGCTCTCGTCACGCTTTCACCAGTCTACTCCCCAAGTCAAACGTGCGTAAAGAAGTTTTACTCCAAAAATTTTGCCTAAAATAAAATTAATCTTCTAGAACTGTGACAGTATATATTATTTACTATGACCTAAGAAATATATTTCTTTCTATGTATCTACATTTGAAGCATTCAGTCGTTGCAAAGGGAGTCAATAAACAAAATTCAGCTATTGAAAATTTTTATATACCAGAATATATTAACAATAACACAGAATCACATGTATTTAGACAAAGTTTATCGAGTATTGGAACATCACTAATTGGCTGTGACTTCACCCATATCCTTAAAACCAGTCGTAAAATAAATGCTTCTGCTTTATGATTTCAGTCGTATTAATATTTATTGTAACGAAATTTTTTCTTCATTACTTTACGTCGAATTGACTTTTTAACATCACATCGTTCTGGTTGTTGACGTACATTTGAAACGAAAGTAATCCAGAATACTGAAGCATAGAAAAGTCTCTGATTAATCTTACTTTTTTTAATTTGACTCTTTATTATAGGAACAGAAATTTGACAATATAAAATGGAAACAAATCTATTAAGGGTATACTTATCCTTGCAAGAGATCTATTAATTTATTTATCGATAGAAAAACACTACTGACTATATCAAAATATGAACATTAGTTTTTAAAAATGTATTTCTATTTAATTACGGACAAAAGATACGTCATAAGTGTATACAACATCTCAAACTGTATTTTATTATATCTGTCTGTCGACTTTTATATAGTTACTAAATATATAAAACTATCGCGACAGACCGCTTTACGGGCTCTTCTAATCAATCCATCTGACAATAATAGTAATAAGAACACACGGGTATAAAAAAAAAAAAAACAAATCAATGAAAGAATCACACATTCACGTGGTGAAAACGTATAATTTTATAAGTTAAAAGTTCTAGGGCTACACAATTATGATGACTTGCTTATTGAGCGATTTCCAAAAAAAAGTCAAGGTAACACGCCTAGCCTAGTTTCGTTGCATTCAAATTCAACGAGTAAATACTATTACAACGTCTTTTTAAGAGAAATATGTGTTTAACATATATTATGTGTGCGTGTGTGTATGTGCTTGTGTGCGTTTATATCTTTATGTCTATTATATCATTTAAATTAAGCGTTTAAATTAAAAATGTAACATTTTTTGCGCATCCATGTCTGAAATAATGTTTACGTGTAATTAGCATTGACCTTTTATCCTTTTTTACGGACAGTTTTTTTAAAGTGATAACCGACCAAAATATGTAATTTATATTTTAATTTGTGTAGTATTAAAAACAAATTCTAATTACAGCGTAGAAATCAATAATTTAACAGACAAGATAAAAATACGAGTTTCTATTTATTTTTGGCGCCAGACATCTTAATTTAGATTTTGAAATCGCTTTTTTATATGTCGGTATTTTGGTACCTACTTAGACTGTGAAAATATACCTGTCTGAATACACGATAGTCGTGGTAGCGAATCGAGAGCAGGAAGACCTAATAATACCTGTCTGGCAGCTAGTGATGTGCAGCATATCAATAAAAAATATCGAAACTGACGACAGCTTTAACGTTAATTTAGATGTCACTGCTGTCTCGAAAAATCATCTCACTCTAATCGTTCTCACCATAATATCTTGATATAAAAAATAAATCGAATACAGTCTTATGAAATATAATTAAATGTATGTGTTTTTTTTTGTAAGAGTTTTAAAAGTTATACTTTCACCGTCAATGTCAATGTTAATTTAAATCTAATTTCGCCACGGACAAACACACAACAGATATATGTTTATTAATTATTAGGTTAATTTTAAGAAAAACATTTATTATATTTTTTCTATTTATCTTTTTTTGTCAAGCTTTTGTAGCAGATTCTTTAACGAATGGCATAATAATCAACAAAAACAAAATTAAAATTTTTATCGATGTTTTGCCACCTACATCACACCTAGCACACCACTAGCGGTGTATAGTTACCGGCTGTTGAATCAGTGCCTTGATGCCTTGTAGAGGGTTCTCGACTCTCTATATAGGACAACTTTGCTTGGACGCAAATCTTACTTATCTTTGCAATCAAGTATCAAGTTTATTCATATAATTCTTAAGAAAACGACAATGATATGTACGTAATGTCGTGGTATATTGCTCTTAAGAAACCTTTATTTACTACGAAATGTTTATATTCTTCTTGTCGACGTTGAAAAATTATTACAGTCTACATTACACAAATATGTATATATTTATTTTTTATTTGCGTTGATTATTCAATTTAAATTCGTATCATTCCCGTCATTTTCGTAAACTTTTATCTTCTGGTTTCAGTACCGTACGTACAGTAGAAAATTTCCTGCTCAAAATATGGTGCAACCTGACTGGGAAAATACCTCAACATTATAATAGATCACACCTTAATAATAATACTTTCAAACAGTATTGTGCTCCTAAGTCAGGTCAGTACGGTGTCCAGAGTTCCTGGAGGGAATTGAGAAATAGCTTACGGTTATTTTGGTATTGCAGACGTCTAAAAGTTAGGTAATCGCTTACCATCAGGTGAACCGTACGCTTTTTTGCCGACCTAGTTATATATAAACTAAAAAAAAATTAAAATAAAATGTGTATATAAAGAGAAACCCCAATAACATAAGATAATCATATCTGACAATAACCTGTGTATATCTTAAAGTGCTTTATTGATACAAGCATATTGTACATATAAGTAATAAGAATATCCTATCGTCTCTTAAAGATAGTGTCACTGCTAGACATTCTTTAAAAAAGATTATTTTTAAAAAAATATTTATGGCGTGGTAACTGCTGCACCCATATAAATATTTCACTATTCTCATCTAAAAAAGAAAAGATTCTCTTATAATAGTTGATTGGGAAAGAGCCTGTCCTCCTACACACAATATTATACCTATATATCGATAATTATATATTTCTCGTGTTGTATTAACAGCTGTGTCTCACTGTTGAGCTGTGTACTCACGGTATCTTAGAAGTGCATAAAGATGACAATTATGTTCATCATCTAATAAAATAATATAAACTTTCTCCAAAGTCACTCTCAAACCAAAACTTAATCACTTAAAATACATAAAAATGCTATATTATTTTCTAGATACCTAGCTAATACAGTGACGTAGCGAGTTTAACTCGCGTCAGGGGCAAATTGCCTCCCCCCCATTCGAAAACCATATTAAAATGCCCAGCAATTTTTTGTTTTGTTGCCCCTTTGTGACTAGCGCCCGGGGCATGATGCCCTCCTTGCCCCCCCTCCTCCCTCGCTGCGCCACTGAGCAGATGTTTCATTTACGTAAAACCAAAAAGCTTCTATTTGACTACTATTTTATGTATAGTTTCCAAATCCTATCGCTTGTATTCACTATAATGATGTTGAGTTAGTAGTGATTGTGCGAAAACCTCGCTCAGTAGCTCGTATGTTAATATTCGGACAAGCTAATTGGTATTTCGATGATACACGATAAATCTCAAGATACCATCTGCTCCAGAACTCTCATACGTTATTTCGAAAGTTATGAATCTCGTAGTTTCGCAGCCTGAAGCATCGAGATCAATTTTTATTAACCCGTAATTTTCTTTAATTGCTTTCGAATCAGCGCAAGATAAAATCAGTGTTTAACAAATATTATGTAGACTATTTTCTTAAATTTGCCAATCAAGCGTGATGTAAATCAAAATTGAAAGTTTGTAATATTTCTGGAGTTTTGTTTTTATTAATTATTTTAATTTATTTAATATTTGTAATCTTTACGAATGTGACAAATTCGATGTCTTTCTCTGAAGATAACTAAATCAAAAATTGAATGAATGCTTTGATGAATTAAATCATAAACCAAGCTTAGATTAAAAACTCAGCATTTTCTGCGTAGAGAGGACTAATTAAAATATTAATGTATCATAGGGTGGATTCGAATAACTTTGTAACGTTAGGACGTCTGATACCTCAGGTCTCCCGTGACCACAGTTGCTGTAAAGTATCCGAAACGTCGGACACTTGAAAAACATAACTTCTTTTTTTCCTTTTTTGTGTTCGCTTGTTTATTGAGAATGGATATAAAACAACACACGCTATAATATAATGACAATTTTAAATATTAGTTTAAATCATTTATTTTTTATTTCGTAATGAAACTAGTACAAAAGATTTTATATGATGACCAACACAGACGCAAAATAAGTCAACGGTATTTTAATCCAATTTAACGCATGCGTTCAAGTTTTCAAATTCTCCACTAGTTTTATACATATGTAAACAAATTAATCAACGCCAAAGTGTAAACCTTATACACTTATTTTGATTATATCCGCTCCATTTAACGACGTTCTTAAACGTGTAATAAATAACTTGTTACTTGTTTTAATTGCTATAAACTAGCTAAACCAATTTTTTATGAAATCGATTTATTTAAATTTTCCTGAAAATAATTAACAAAAAAAAAGAATATCCAATTTGGTGCAAACGTTCGGAAGTAATGCGCATAAAGACATTTCGGTGATTTATTTCTATTGATTGATTGATTGATTGGTTTAATGCAATTTATTTTTATTTAAATAGAAATAGAGATGTAATGCCCTATATGACGTTTAGAAAAGTGGCATATTAGAAAAAAGTCTATATTTGTATCGAGTCTAGTTAAATTGGAAACTAACGTCCGGATTTTTTTCGACATTTGAAAGTGTAATGATCATTAAAGAATACCTCTCAGTAAGAGCTGCTGCACCGGTATCGTTTATCATCAAAACATGCCTAAGATTGTTCTAGATTTTATCTTGATTTACTGTTATTTCCTAATGTAATTAATACATATAGTTAATTTGGCAAAGCAAAATAACGTACTTCATTTTCAACCGACTTCCAAAAAAGGAGGAGGTTCTCAATTCGACTGTATTTTTTTTTAATGTATGTTACATCAGAACTTTTGACCGCGTGGACCGAATTCGACAATTTTTTTTTAATCGAAAGGTGGTGTGTGTCAATTGGTCCCATTTAAATTTATTTGAAATCTAACAACTACTTTTCGAGTTATATCTAATAATGCGTTTTTACTTGACGCTTTTTTCGTCGACCTACGTTGTATTATACCGCATAACTTTCTACTGGATCTACCGATTTTGATAATTCTTTTTTGTTGGAAATGGGATATCCCTAGTTTGGTACCATGATAAGGAAACCAGGATCTGATGATGGGATCCCAGAGAAATCGAGGGAAACTCTCAAAAATCCGCAATAACTTTTTACTGGGTGTTTCGATTTTGATAATTTTTAATTTAATCGAAAGCTGATGTTTATCATGTGGTCACATTTAAATTTGATCGAGATCTGATAAGTAATTTTTGAGTAATCATTGATAACGCGTAGTTACTTGACTATTTTGTCGTCGATCTACGTTGTGTTACTCGTCGATGTAATTGAAGTCAGTTTTTTTTCGTTTGCGAGCAAACACAATAATTATTTGCTGCAACAAATATAGTTGTGACATGAGAATTTTAATTTAATCTTTCTTTTGAACTCTAAGGGATACTAACTTGTGCTTAGAATATCTTGTAAAAATATCACTTCTGGATAGATACATCTTCATCGTTAAAAAAAAAATGACTTATATTAGAAATCACACATACTTTCCAATAAAAATAAAAAGTCTATCATAATATCGAAATGTCAAGCCAAACCAAACAACAGACATGAGAGAGGTCAAACAAGACAAAACAACATATAAATAATCAATATATACAATACATTCCGGCCTTGTGTGTCCTACACATGAATGTCAAATAGAATCAAAAAAGAATGACATCCATACAAAAACACACATATGACTAATGTATTACGTGCGCTCACGCAGTCGAAAACCTAACTCATTCCATTCCATTCGTTCCATTCATTCGGTCACAAAACAGGGAATGTAATTTTAATTAGTACAATTATTTAAAAGTCAAAAGTTTAACGACAGTTGTACGAATGAAAGAACGCGCGTTTTAGGCATTACCATCGAGACGAGGGTACTTGATAAAATTCTAATGTTCTTGTTATAGTTTCATTTGAATAATGATTTTTATTTATTGTATTTTTTGCTATAATCTAGACATAACTAATCTAAGAGTTTGTCTGTACGTGTTAATCTTAGCAATAAATACTCTGATTACACTTGTTATATTAAGTAATGTATAAGACCCAGACCTGAACAGGATCAATCAGAGCCATACCCATAGAATAAATTTTCACGATAGCTCCTACCAGTCTCCAGTACATCTGGTAAAATTTTATTTTATCTTATTTAAATACAAACTGGCAATAGTATTACGAAATTTTAATGAATGAAAAATATTTATTTATTTATTTATTTTTAGTGGAAACAAACAGTATACAATAACACACAAATTAGCACATATTTGGAAAATCATCACCAGAACAGTTTCCAACGACTAATAACACATAACAAGTACGTGGCGTAGATGCGCCTCAAAACAAAGCAAACTTACATGAGTCAATGAGATTAAAGAGAGTGTGAAACTATCCAATTTACAGATTACATCAAAAATACCATAAACAAAACAATTGTATTGATCAATAAGACTGTCAACTAAAATTTTATTCAATCTAAATTTAAAATGTTAAAAAGTGATAGTAATAATTATAATTATAATTTTAAATAATTTTAAATACGATTACCTTTATACAAAATATCCCTAATATGAGAATTAAATATGGTCAATGAAAGATTAAATATATCACAGTCCAGAAACAACCTGTACCTATTACAACTTCTATTGATAAATACATTTCGTTATCATTTGCTTATATAATAATAATTGTTATTGCAACTTTATAAATACTATGTTATTGCAACTCTATAAATACAATATTATTATTTATTATATTACTTATTCTCCAGCCTACCTTGATGAAAGGTAAACGTAGTTTGCTATTAAGCGCAAATAGATGGCGCTATCGTTCCAGTCTCACTTTATGCATGTATAACGTGTTTTAATTTATGCATTAAATTTATATGAATAGTTATTTAAAAAGATACCTATATTTATGCAAAACAAGATAAATATTTAACATTCAATTACATGACTTTATTAAGACATAATGTTAGGTTATGACCTAAACCTATTATGACCTAAACATATTATTATCGCCCATGTCCAGAGTTCCTGGTGACTAAGATAATGTAATTTTCTTTGTTTTGGCTTATCTAATTAATCTGATAAATGTTTATAAATTAACTTAACTCATAAATTAAATAAATTAAGAAAAAAATTCTAATATGTACGATTTTATTTTTGTGTAACCCACACATTAGGAATTCTAAACATTTTTGAATATCATATTAAAAAATGTTTAAAAATTTCTATTGAATATTTATAAAGTACCTACTAAAAGCCGATATCTATTTGCGAATTAGCTTACTTAGAGTACAAATTATGATATTAACTTCTTATGACTAACGTCAAAGTTCTAATAACCTTAAGCAAAATAAATGAAACAATAGAAAATTTAAACTTTACTATTAAAAAAGTATTGAAAATTGTCAGCGATGATAGCTTTTCCTTCTTTTCTAGGCGTAGAATTTACGGTAGCAGTTAAAGCAGTTTGAATTGAATTGTGGTGAGAATTAGTTTTAAATTTGTCCTCCGTAATATGAGTAAATTTAAAACATATTCCTCAGTAAATCAGTTTTATTGTGATTGTTTGCAGCGGAGGGTTTTGTATGGAGGTTATTATGGTAATGACGAATGTCACGAAACAGATGCGTCATGACTCACGAAGTGAACTAGTGTGACCGGGAAGCGTTCGAGATCAAAATTTAATCATGTAGAAAGTGAATCCTTAGTCAGTAATAATTTTTTATAATTAAGTTTTTTTTTATTATATTTTAACTGTTTAAAATTACTATTTATTAACGGACGTCAATATAGAAAAGAGGTTCTCTTTCAAATTTTATTTTTCATTATACCGATGATGTCGTCCAAGAAGTATCCGTCTACGGCGACCATCTGTTATCATTGTACTACATTGTACAGGGTATCACTACTAATTAGATTTTTTTTGAATCACCACGTTTTTCTTGAGAATTTTTTTTTATTTATTTTTTACAAAATAAATAGATTCTACTACGTAAATTAAAAATATGTAAGTTGGTTTTTTATATAAGAGTTTTTTGTTTAACAATAATTTGTAACTGACCAAATGCAAGTGTTAATTTTGATAAATTAGATAAAAGTAAAATATTATTTCCGCTACCGAATATTTGATTTATTTACGCTAAATTGCTTTGATAAAGACGTTATTTAGTTGATTTAACTCGAAGCCGCGGGCGGCTAGTATATCTAACGAAATAGCAATAAATAATACTCATTATTATATAGTTGAATTTAATGATTTTGTTAGATCTTAAATATTATTTGTCTGTATGTGTGTGTCACAAAACTATTAACGAGTGAATGATATGTGAAAGGATATATTGAAAATAGAACTTACTCATTCGAAACTCGAATTTGTTTTTCGTGCGAATTATCTGTGACGGACATCTGACTTAATTTGTTTGTAGCTAGTAGATAATACATTACATAATGATAATATTAAGCTGACATGAGCACGTTAAGATGTCGGTCCCGGTTGTTATCGTGTACACCTAATAGTGATCGTAACTTTTAGTAGGGAATATATTCGCCAACCCGCATTTAAGCAGCGTGGTGGATTAAGCTCTGATCCTTCTCCTACACGGAGAAAGCGGCCTATACCCCGCTGTGGGATATTACAGGCTAAAGCGAATTTCGACCACTGGGTGACCACTACTAAATATTAATATTTGTACTAACAATTGTTATCACTTAAATTTGATTTGGAAAATACAATAAAATAGGATAATAACTACACTATCTACGGTAAGTTCCAAGTTCTTATGGATTAATTTATCATAATCACAAATTTGCTCTTAAAGAGAAGAATAGTATTCAATTCCAAATTAAATAACGCAATGGTTACATTTTTATTGTAACAAATTACAAACATAATGATTAAACGAATTTTTGAATTAATAAATCAAAACATTAATAAAAAATCAATTATGTTGATAAAATGTTAATAAAAATAATTCATTCAAACGTGTCTAAGAACGTGATGCTTAGATTAAAATTAATATCTTCGTTATGATCTCCTAACTTTATGATCCTACGCGATGTTCGCACCCCCTCATGTTTTGACTTTTGATTATTAAAAACGTTTTTGAGTGTTAGATTTATTGATTGTTGCAACCGTGATACGTATTGCAATTACATATAAAAAAGATGTGATATCTATATTGTGTAATGTTTATTGATAATTATTATTACAAAAATAATTTTTAACAAAAAAAAAAACCGACTTCAAAAAGGAAACTAAAAAGTGAAAAATAAATTTACTTAGTACAAAGTAATTCGTATTTTGATTTAGTTAATCAGAAATGATTAAATAAATATTTTATAATTTTGAAGTCGGTGCCAAGTAAAACAATAACTACTCTAGTATCTACTCGTAAGTTGTATTCAGTTTTCTTTCATAATTTGTTTCATTGACTATTAGGTTGAATACTGTTATTATTCTGTTATTGTTTTGACATATCTAATAATATTTTTTGTACTCGTTTGTTGTGTGTGTGTTGTTTGTATTTGTTATTGTAGCCAGGTTGTTGTAGTATTTACTTGGCACCAACTTCAAAATTATAAAATATTTATTTAATCATTTCTGATTAACTAAATCAAAATACGAATTACTTTGTACTAAGTAAATTTATTTTTCACTTTTTAGTTTCCTTTTTGAAGTCGGTTTTTTTTTTTGTTAAAAATTATTTTATTTTACAATTTTTAGTGATGGGTAGACCTAACAAGGATGCTTTTTCTCTTATGTCGGGGGTTCGGAAACATACACAATACACAAGCACAAACACCCAGATCATGACAAACATCTATATGGCCAATACAAATGTCTGTCGTGCGCGGGGATTGAACCCACTAACCCCAGCGCAACAGCCGGTGCTGTGACCGCTGCGCTAACGCGTCGACATACTATGAGTAAAGTTCGCTATCAGGTGTACGTAATAACAACTGGGACTGACAGCCTAGCGTCTTCTCCGAGGCTAGGTTGGGAGAACCACAAGGATTAACAACTAGACCAAAAATAAAGATTTATATAAACATAAATATCCACTCCGAGCTGGAATAGAACCCGCGACCGTCGGTGTTTAGGCGCCGCCGACACGGCACATGCACCATTATATCAAAGCGGTCGTCAAACAGCAAAAGGTAACTGCTGTAAATTGTTGAGAAATTCCCTCGAGTGTTTATGGGCTCCATCATCAAACCTGGTCCTGCGACACAGATGATCACACAGCAGGTAATTGCTATAAATCGTTGAAAAGTTCCCTCGACTATCTTTCGTCTCCATCATCAGACTTTAATGGCACTTGTTACTCATATAGGTGCAAAGTCCTCATCAATAGAAATGAATTAAGTTCAAACAGCAGGTAATTGCTATAAGTCGTTGAAGAGTACCCTCGACTATCTTTCGTCTCCATCATCAGACTTAAATGGCACTTATAACTCATATATATGCAAAGTTCTCATCAATAGAAACGAATTAAGTTCAAACAGCAGGTAATTGCTATAAGTCGTTGAAGAGTACCCTCGACTATCTTTCGTCTCCATCACCAGACTGAAATGGCACTTATAACTCATATATATGCAAAGTTCTCATCAATAGAAACGAATTAAGTTCAAACAGCAGGTAATTTCTATAAATTGTTGAAGAGTTCCCTCGACTTTCTTTCTTTTCCATCATCAGATCGACTCCAGACCTTTATTAAATAGTAGTGCTTTATAGTACTTAATGAAAACATGATTAAATTTACTAGTCACCCTTACGATTTTTGAAAGTTTCCCTCGATTTCTCTGGGATCCCATCATCAGATCCTGGTTTCCTTATCATGGTACCAAACTATGAATATCTCCTTTCCAACAAAAAAAGAATTATCAAAATCGGTTTATAAACGAAGAAGTTATCTCCGAACATACATAAAATATATATATATATATATATATACGGTCGAATTGAGTAACCTCCTCCTTTTTTTGAAGTCGCTTAATAAAATTAAGAATAATCGAGATTTTTTTCATATACGTATAATGTTTTATATGTATAATGTTTCGAATTACAATTTTTTTTTATTTTTTTATTTTTTATTTTTTATTGTTCTCTTAACTGCCAGTAGCATTTAAAACATAATAAACACAAAATGTGACTAAGTGTGATGCCTTCTTCAATGTTGTATATTAAAATATACATTTAGATTCTGATTGACAATCGAAATATTGCTAAAAATAGGGTTCCATAGACACCATTTTTTTATTCTCAGACTACAGAACGACAGTTATTTATTTTATACACGATGAAGGTTAAAACCTGTAATTGTAGCTACAAATAAATAAATCACGCGTAACTGACATAATGAGTAAATTCGGTTAACGGAGTGTCTGTCGTTTTTAATCGAAAACATAATTAACAACCACATCGTTGACTCTTAGGTATATAAAAATACTTTTTTCAATTTTATTATCTGTTATTAAAATAAAAGTATACAAAAATGTTAAGTAGATGAAGTAAAACATTATAATTATGATGTAGACACCGCGAACTGCCAATATAACACAATAAGCTAGTCACACCTAAAACTAGAACTAATTATACGAAAACAGCAATAACATACGAAGGAGCACAGCTATTCAATAATCTGCCAGATCATATTATAAAGGCAAACAACACATGACACAAAATGATGTAGTTTGACTGCGCATTTCTTTTATAATTTTTTTTTTTTACATGATAAAGTCTTCTAAATTGATGAAGACCGACTGCACGCATGAAAAAGTGTCACGTTCCGCCTGAGCCTGAGCGTTCAAGCGAGCGCGGAACAATCGACAGAGGCACGATCGGCCCAAGCGTTGGCTTGTGACACATCTCTCTTCTCGCCTGACGTCGAGCTAGCAGTTCGAAATAATTCAGTGATAAAATAATTTAATTCAATTAATAAAAGTATGCAATTTTTCATAAATGTTTCTTTATGACGTTATCACGTAAAACTATCGTCGATAAACCGACTTTACAGACAACTAATTTTTTTCCCCTTTTAAGTTCTCCCATACGTTGGTGATGATTCACAAAATCACTGACCAGGTCTGCCGCCTACAAACTGGACTGGAACTGTCATGGAATCTGTCATGTTAATTTTGTTATTTCTCATGCAAATGACTGTATGGTTTTAAATGACATAAATAAAGATCCTTAACCTTAAACATTATCATATCAATTATTCTTTGACAACTATACAATATTTTAGTGTATATAAGAAGAAAAGAAAAAGAATAAAGAAGAATTTAAAATAAACGTAGTGTGCGTATTTAAAATTTCTGTAGAGGAATCGAGTGAAGTCATGATTCTTCTTTCTGTGACACATTGTGATCGCAGGCTGTATCTTTGACATCCCTAAAGCAGAAGTGTATCAAATGTATGTAGTTACTAGCATAACATTCGAACGACTGCATTATATACCTAATAGTAAACAATATCGTACTAAATTTTATGGGTTGTCTGGAAGAAATGGCTAATTAGCCATAAGTCCGCCCATTGTACTTCACTGTCTGTAACTATTTTTATGCTGTGTGGTAATATATTTGTGGTGTACAATAAAGTATAAAATAAATAAAATAAATAAATTTTAGTCAAATAATCATAAAATAAATACGGTTTATTTATTTTTTTTATTCCTAACGAATTCCTTACCCAAAGGATTTAATGTATTTAATTCCACCAAAAAAACACGTTACAGCTTGAAATTTTTCATTTAATTAAGTTTTCTCTCGCGTTAAGAGACGCAATTAGGAAAATCGTTGACATTGTTCACTGCGAATCAAGTGATCTCTTTAACCAATTATTTCGTTTTTACTTCGTTAATTTTATTATTAAAGTGAGTTAAATTGAAGCATCAATGAGTATGCGGTGATAACGAGACGCTTAAAGTTATTTTGAAAATTGTAAAGAAATGCCCTTAAACGGACCCTCGAAATTTGAGTACTTTTATGCAAAAAAGACGTTTAATAAACGGGATATATGAACATTAATATAGATTAATATAATTAGGTTCGCAAACGTTCTGTTTGACAGCCGCATTACTATTTACATATCATGTCATATAACATACACATACGGTCGTCGGTTCCTATGGTAAACAACTTAATGCTTGTGTTATGAGTATAAATATACATAGATATAATACAAATATAAATACAAATATTACACTCAGACTCAGGCGGGCATCGAACCCGCAACCCGCAGAGCAGAAAGCAAAGCCACTACAAACTACGCTAACGGACTAGGCATTCCATTAAAAAGATACAAAAATGACTAATCTGTATTAATACTATAAAGCTGAAAAGTTTGTTTGTTTAAACACGCTAATCTCAGGAACTGGTTCGAATTTTTTTTTTGCATAGTCCATTCCCGAAGAAGGCTATATATAGGCTGCGAATTTTTAAAATGACGACTCTAAAGTCATTTGAAACGTAATTATATTTAAAAAAATTTGTATTGATTAAATGATTTACTAAATTATCGACAAAATCAATTTTTCTTCTTCGTTTTACGTTTATGTACGACGCAATCTGGTCCACTAAAGCCACTTAAAAAAATGTATGCACCCCAACATCCCATGACATGTGCCCGAGTAGAAAAAAGGTCAGGCTCAACCAGATCATGTATCTGGACCGGATCAGGATAGAACAAGGCATGCCTGATCCGGCAAGCTCTATCAGGACCAGGTCCGGTCCAGACAAGGATAGCCTGATATAAAATATAATCAAGTATGGTAAGGCATACTGGATCAGGACCAGGTCCGGTCCAGACAAGGATAGCCTGATGTAAAATATAATCAAGTATGGTAAGGCATACTGGATCAGGACCAGGTCCGGTCCAGACAAGGCTAGCCTGATGTAAAATATTACCAAGTATGGTAAGGCATACTGGATCAGGACCTGGTCCGGTCCAGATCAGGATGGCCTGAAAGAAATTACGCGAACTGAGCCTGAATCGCGCTATTAATGTTTTTAAGCGCACTTAGTATATATACAGTTATCAGGACAATCTAGCAGGGAGTCCATTTCTACACAGTGGAGCAGTCGTAAGTAATAGGAAATAGTAGTTAGTAGTTAATTATTAGAAGTTAATAAATAAAATTTAATAAATAATAATAATTAATTAATAACATAAAAATAAACAAAAATAATTAATATTTAAAGTAAAAACATAAATAAATAATACATTGGAAAAAATAAACGGAAATAAATATTATAATAATTATGTTAATACATATTTATATCAATTCGCTTTTTTTTTTTTGTTAAACCATTGTTTCAAAAATATACATTCCTGTTTTTTAAAAGGACCGAACTGAACCGGCTGATCAGGATGAGATGAGATTTCCTGATCAGGTCCAGATCAGGAAATTTCATCTCATCCTGATCAGGTCCAGACCAATCATCTGCGTTACATGCCTTATCTAGTCCTGATCAGGCATGCCTGGTCCGGTCCTTCTAAGGAAGACGAAAAAATTTCTACTCGGGTGACTTTCTATTTCCTTCGGGTCATAGAGTATAAAGCGTATTTGCTAGCAATTTAATTTAAATTCCTAAAATACTATTATCAAACTAATACAAACGTGTGCCTGAATATTATCTAACGTCTAATCTTCAGTTGTAAATCACGCGTGTAAAATTATTAATACGATGTGGAATTGATGTCGATTCTTGCAACGGTTAGTAACTTTTCACATTAACAATGTAGTCAACAAGGTTAAGATTAATAAGAATCATGTGTATTAAATGAGCATGAAATAAATAAATTATGAATTTGAATCCAAAACCGCTACTGAGTCAGCACAGCACAATAAGCATTCAATTTTTTGGTTTTTCTAGAAATATTACTACAATTTAAAACAGATATATTATTTTATAATACATGTTATCAAAAATATGTATTTGATATTATTTGTAACATCATCATCATCATTTCAGCCTATCACAGCCCACTGCTGGACATAGGTCTCCACAAGTTCGTGCCAAAAATGACGTGAACTCATTTGTTTTACCCATAGTCACCACGCTGGGCAGGCGGGTTGGTGACTGCAGGGCTGGCTTTGTCGCACCTAAGACGCTGCTGCCCGTCTTCGGCCTGTGTATTTCAAAGCCAGCTGTTAGATGGTTATCCTGCCATCGATCGGCTTTATAAGTTCCAAGGTGGTAGTGGAGTCTCTTAGGCGCCTCTTACGACACCCACGGTAAGAGAGGGGTGGCTATATTATTTACTGCTGTAGCCACACAACAGGTTATTATTTAAACATTATTTTAATGCTCGAATTTAAATAATATAATCATAAGATGAGCGCGTATTCTATTGCTTAGTATTTATACTTTGTAGCAAATTATTTTATCATAGCACTGAATATTACCTTAGTAGTCGCGGGTTTGATGTTTGTCGTGGTCTGGGCATTAATGCTTGTGTATTGTGTTTGTTTCCGGACCCGAACACTGGAAAATCCTACTGGGAGCCGTTGAGTGTAAAGCGTTTATTTATTATCATTTATTATTTATAGCATATTATCTTCCCCAAACAACAAGATTTTTAACGTCGCAACTGTCGATCCCCAGATTAACGAATAAAAGTAATAAAAGTAAGGCTTTAACTACATTATATTAATAAACTTACACAATATGCACAATTTAAATACTTTTGCAGTAACATAAAATTACTCATAACATCGATAATAAAAACGAATAATACGAAAATTAAAAAACGTACAATTAAAACCTCTTCAATGTGAACATAAAAATTAAATTAAAAAAAAATTAAATTGCGAAAAAAAATTACGCATAACAAGTAATTAACATAAGCAACCTTATCGTTTACTTACGATTGGTGAAAAAATTTGATCGAAAAGTACCTATATTTTTTTTACAAAACTGACCTCATTACGTGTTTAACCCTTATCTTTTTACGCTTAAGCCATTCAATATAAAAGTAAACTGATTTAAAAATGGCGACCCACTTTTATTCACAAATTAATATGAAATTCGAATATATCGATTAAAGGTAACTTTTTTATAATTATTATGTACTACGCTACGGTACTAAGCAGTACAAGGGTACTGCGGACTTAACACTGTAACGGCCGGTTCCATTAATCTATCTGTGGTTTTGTCAAATAGCGCTAGATTTTTTATACAATTTGTATGGAGCTTATGTTAAAACACGTTACGTTAAAAAATCCAAAAACCCACAGTGGAGCAGTGTGATGGATTAAGCTCCGATCCGTCTCCTACACGTAAAATGAGGCCTATAGGCCCAGCAGTGGGATCTTACAGGCTGAATCGTTGCGTCAAAATTCTATCTCAATAAGCAGATTCAGAGATAGACTGATATAATATTGAAACTGGCCGTAAGACATCGTACTTTGTGACTTGTACGGAAAAGCTAATAGACAAAAGTGCATTTTTGCAAAGGGCTTCCTATCAATAAATATTTTATTTTTTGTTTTTTTAAATATTTTGTATATACATATAAAATAGGTTCGGTAACTGTTACATTACGAGCACTTATGGATTAGACAAAAGATATATAAATATTGATTTTTGTATTCCATATTATTATTATTATTATTATTTTAATATTTTTTTTTTCCAAAATATCTGCTAAGTGCAAAATTTGTTGTGTCAGTATAAAACTGCCAAGCCTAAATTTCCTTAAATTTCCGAGTATCGAATTGCTGGATTGGCTATAAAATTAACATAAATTTTTTTCTAAAGAAAAAAGCATTGAACAGTAACGTAGAAACGATTTATAGACCAGTTACTTATTTAACCTCTTACAAAACTCCTGTCTTAAAACTTTACCAAATAATCACAATGTATGAGATTCAAATGTCACAAAATGTCCAATATAGTTCCCTAACATCTTGTGTAAAATCATATTAGCACGAACGTTAAATAAATGTCAAAATAATTTCAAATAATATCTAAAACGAGTAACGTAATAGTCGAGTAAGCCTCGTTGTCGAATGTCACAAGTTTAAAATACTACCTGTATTAGCGTAGGAGGCGCGATTGAAATCGACCAGACTGTGTCTGAACCCCTTTTAAATGTTCCCGTACGCTATATGATTTTTCAGATCCTGTTTTTTTGAAGTAAAACTTCTTTAAGAACGCTTGACTTGGGGAGTAAGCTGGTGAATTCGTGACGAGAGCGTTACGAAAAGTGTGATCGAGCGAGGCGACCGGAAATTGAGAGGGAGATATAATTTAGATGGAGCTAAAAAAGTTTTATTTCAGTCGTGTGGTCTAACAAGTTTTTTTTTACGATATTTCCCAAGATTTACTGTAATTCTAAGTTTCATCATAATCCGCTGTACATTCTTATTTATAAGTAATATTATTATGGATATACTTAAAAATTCTCACAGCGTCTACTATAAAAGTTTTAATGTGCGACCTTACTAAGAGACATATATTATTAAGAGTCCAATTAAATCAATCGATGTACTTGCTTTACTAAACTTTCACTTTTTAATTATTATTTACACCGCACCGACCCGATAGTTTCCGACGATATCATCTGTCTTATAATGAACATTTTTAATAACACAAGTACTAAGATCTCGTTAATTTTTGTTTTGTTTTCAATTCATTACTATATTACTCATACTTGTCTTTTTTAAGTTATACTTCTTTTGGCACTTTAAGGAAAAATTATAAAAGTAAATGTTTACGATGCGCGCGCACATCGTCACGAAAAAGTGACAGCCTGAAGTTAGCTAGTAAACGAAGATAGCAACGTGAAGTTAATTAGCCATTGAAGTATAACTTCTTGTGCGTACGAAAACACACACACACAAACACGCAAAAAAAAATACTTTACTTTTAAACTAGAATAACCCCCCTACATGGGGAAGAGACCTATGACCAGTCACCACTGGGATATCACAGTCTGAATCAATCATAAATAATATAACGTTAATTAACACAAAAAGACTAATTTTTAATTCGTAATTTTACAATATTATACATATTTACAATTCACAACTTAAGAACTAAATATTTACTGATAGTAATGTTATTTCATGTTAAATGTAGCTTTCTATTGCTAGTTTCCTCAAATATATGTATGTTAATATTTTAAAATGTCAAAAAAGTTCCATTTAATCTCCCTAGTAACAAGTTCTGGCTGTTACGTCAAGTTAGTTCACATTCAATAAAATCCATTGCTCATTAAAAAAGAAAATATTAATAAGACAGTGTGTATTTTATAAAACAAAAATAAATAATCTATTTATTTATTACATAAAAATGAATGTTTGTGAATATGTTATGATCTTCAGCAAAGTGTTGTTCATGAACTCACAAAGGTTTCTGAGTTGGTACGACTAAAAAAAAAAACAACTAAAAAAACGTAGTAACGCGCGCGCTGTACAGCTAGTTAATTTATAAATTTAAGACAAAATGTTTTAAGTAATATAACAAAAAATAATAATTTATAAATACAAAACAAAATTGATCGTTAAATGGAACTCGAACAATAATCGTTGTTGTAATCATTGAAATGATATATTGATATTTCAAATCAATGGTTTTCAAAGGACCGTAGCTACATGACAACGGTACAAGAGATTTCAATAAATCACACATACACAATAGTTATATAAGCACTTTCAAAGTAGGTTAGTTTAAAATATAATATATTCTAGTAAACTTAATTTTTCATAAAATATTTATTTTTTCTCTATATTAGCACTGCTTTATTTTCCTAAAGAAATAGTTTAAAAAAATGTAATTACATGACACCTATGGCTTAAGTCTCATTTATTGCTGCTGTTTCGTCCTCTTGACCTATAAAGGAACTTTCATAGCCTATAGCCATTTTTTCACTGTACCTAAAGTCATTCGCAAAAATAACATAAACAACAACGTTTTCAAACACAAACTCATCGACTATTTCAAAAAAATTTTTTTAATAAATATTTTTTTTTAATAAATAAATAAATATTTACACAATACACACACGGTCGTCTGTTCCTAAAGTAAGCAACTTAATGCTTGTGTTATAGGTAACAGCCGACTGGTATAGCTAGTTTTTTTTTCGATAAACATACTTATAAATAATACATATTTAAAAAAAAAAAATATGTATTATTTATAAGTATGTTTATCGAAAAAAAAAATAAATAAATAATAAACATACTTATAAATAATACATATATAAATATATAAATAAATATATATATCAACCCCAGACTCGGGGTGGGAATCGAACCCACAACCCCCGGAGCAGAAAGCAGGGTCACTACAAACTGCGCCAACGGGCTAGTCGAAATATATAATTATAAAATTATAAAATATTAAATAATTAAGTCAAATTTTGTGCGACCCAAAAACCTTCAAAGCATTCCCGTAATTTTTTTCCCGTATATTTTATTCAACGCAAATACTAAATTCAACAAAATGTTTAGAAACACAAAAATATATTTTGAAAGTAATGTGGTAACTATCGACCACGATATTGGTATTAAACGTGATTCATGAACCATAACAATAAATACAAGTGTTACGAAAAAGATAATCCTAACTCCTTTTCCGTAACATTACACAACCAACAAGGTACATAAGGCAGCGAACATACAATATAACAACCGATTGACTATTTGTGTCTAAAATCGAACTATAATTATATTTCCTTTAGTAATTTCTTACCTGCCAGCTGTTGCAATCAAAATGTAGTAATACCTCTTTTAAACCCAACCTTTTTTAATTATCATCAACTTTCGAAACAAAGTATAGTCTGTAGTTATAACGTATTGTAATAACCAACTAATATAAATAAATATATTAGGAAAACTTTTACTCTTAGAAAAATTTACAGAAAAAACAAAAAAGGAGAGTGATTTTATTCAATATCTACTGAATTACTAACGCTTTTTAAACAGTTTTATTATTAGTATATAACGTATTTTCAAATAAAGTGTACAAATCTTCCTTATAATAAATATTTCTTTAAAAAAAAAAGAGATACAAACATTTCATTTTTTAAATTTTATTTCTGTGTAAGATCATCATCAGTTCAGCCTATCGCAGTCAACTGCTGGACATAGGCCTCCACAAGTTCGCGCCAACAATGGCGCGAACATGTGTGTTGCCCATAGTCACCACGCTGGGTCGGTGGGTTGGTGACCCTAGAGTTGGCATTGTAGCACCGAAGACGCTGCAGCCCATCTTCGGCCTGTGTATTTCAAAGCCAGCCGTTGGATAGTTATCCCACAATCAGTCAGCTATTTAAGTTCCAAGGTGGTAGTGAACGATGTTATCCCTTAGTCGCCTCTTACGATACCTACGGGAAGATACATTCTTAATTTTTTTTAACAGATTCTGTAAAATACAATAAACTATAAAACTTTGTTTTAAAAATATGATTTTGTAACATAATTTATATCTAGAAGACAGTAATAGGTACTTCAGTCATTATCTATTGACAGGGTTACTATAAGGCTTCAGTAAAGACTTCGAGAGTTAACAACTACATACTAATATAACACTAAGAATATAAACACTAAAACAGAACCGTTTTCATCCATTTCGGTACTATAAAACTTTGTTTATATCTTCAAACTCAAATATCCTAGCATTCAGTCGACATAAGACTTATCCCTAATTGCCTCTCTTGAATAATAAGTCAATTTCGTACGTATTCATGTCAGACTATTCAATAGACTTTGTTCCAAAGTTTGCGCAAAATTGCAACAGCGCCATAAAGGGAGCCTGCCAGTCGAACTAAGATGTTGACATTTTAATTCCGAACGGCTTTTGAATTTAAATACATATCTCTCATAGTGACTGTTTGTATTTTCGTGATTTTATTATTTTTGTGTAGTTACAGAGATATATAAAAACAGAGAGTTATAAATCTAGTAAAGTGCGTTTTAATAATCTCATCTTTTATGAAATACGGCTGGAAAGTATCCCGATACGATTATTTGGGCCCACTATAACGTTATTATTCCAAAAGAAATACGGAAACGGTCTATAACAAAGAAATCGGTGAACATTCATGCTCTCGTCCTTTTTCGAAGTCGATAAAATAATCTGGCATCGAAGTAAAAACGCAAATTATTTCATAACTTTCTATTACAGCATACGCGTAAAAAAATCATGATTATTTTAAAACGCTTCGTACAAAATCTAACTTATGAGTAAAGTGTAGCGATTAATCAATCCGATCGACTTTACTACGCTTCAACTTAAAGCCAGTAACTCAGAGAGATTTATAGATCAACACGAAATATCATAAAAAGGTCAGACATTTGACCTGTGATGTTATATGGAAACTGTATCTGTATAAAAAATACGTTTAGAACCGTTCAATAATATTAGTGATATCGAATTGAATAAAAAAAAAAAAACAAAAAAAAACGAAAAAAAAATAACAAACTACCAATTTTCCTAAAAGTTTGTAGGTATATCGTTGACTAATGATTTTCTCATGTTACTTTGTTTTTAGAAATAAATTCAAATTTAAACGTTCAACAAAAATCTTTTTGACACTTACAAAGGTTTAAACAAAGGAGGCTTTATAATTCTACTTGTCAACAATCTTGACAGGGATAACAAAAGATAACTTTTTTTTCTTAAGACTAGTTAATTGTTCACTTTATGAATCGGAATTGTGATTCAGAAATTCATCCAGCACTTATCACTTTCCTCGCTATCATTACGTTGCTCGGTAAATATTATGTAAACCTATGAAAATATATGTGAATTATTTATACAATAATTTTTTATTTCCTAAACGACAATTTAGTTTTAAATTTTTCTCAGTTTTTAAGATAATGCTCTGTAACATGTACATGTACACAACATCGTGTTTCCCGAACGATACAATCTGGGTGCCTTCAAGGCCAGAGTGAATAGGCTGTTATTAGGCAGGCATGCTCCACCTTCGACCGCATCGTCACTTAACATCAGGTGAGATTGTGGTCAAATGCCTGCCTATATGACATTAAAAAAAAAAAAAAAAAAAAAACATTGTTGTAATAGGCTAGTTGTTAAATTAGGTAATGAAGGGTTATCGCAGGTATTAAGAGGAAAGGGTACCGGGTCTTTCTCCATACAAACGTAGTCGACTGTTTTCTCCCTGGATAATGACACTAGATCAAATATTTTTGTGACATAGAACTCTTTGCTGCCATGACCATGCCCCTATGTTTTGATTTTTTTCATATTCTTATTATCATAGGAATTAGGAGACTTCAAAAACTCGAAATATTGCATAATTTTTTGTACATTTTCAGACACTCATTAAAAAAAATATATGCATATTTTCAAAAAAATGAAAACATAGGGGCATAGCCGAAGTCTTCTTTTATTTTCTAAAAAAAAAATTTTTTAAAAATTGCCATGTTTTGAGGAGAAAACAGTCGACTACGAAACACTGTTTTGGTCAAAAATTATATACCTAAAACGGTCTGAGCTGCAGTTGTCCCTTTCTTGCTTTTTGGGGGATAGGTCTGGGGGAGGGAAGGGTCAAAGCAATACGTATATACGCCAGCGAAGTGATGCCTCATAGTCGACAATTATATCGATACACTAGTGATGTTATTTTTAGTCGATATTTTCTAAAATTCGTATTAACAAAATTAAATAATTTCTCTTTTCATAACTACAATAAAACCGTATTTGTATATGCGGTTTTTATTGTAACACTGTGCAAACCTGGGCTAACGACGGGTTTCGCTAACAAATAACAATGATAATTATGGTAAATAACTGTGTTGTTTGTTTTTGGTATCAAAAGGGCTCAATACAAGGATTTCAAAAAAGTATATTATGATTATTATTACCGTAATACTAATAAAAAATACAATAAGAAAGTTTAAAAAATTAGGACTGCTCTTTCCCATGCCTATGCCAAGCAAGCTGCGAGCCGCGCTTCTTCCTCGCCTCCTAGGCGAAAAACAACTTCGGGGTTTACTCTTTCCAATATATTTTTTTATCAATTTCGGAATACTTTGTAAAAAGCTATGCATGGTCAAACATAAATAAATATAGGTACGTAGCGACTTTAGAACCTCCTCTGTTTTTTTTCATCGGTAAAAAATTGCTTAGTTGTTTTCTTGACATTACTGAGGAGCAGATTATTAAATTTGGTCGAATCTATGTACCTATGCGATTCGTATTTGGACTTCGCAAATAGAATCATATTTCTGAATTGCGTAAAAAACTCAAGTGGCCCCACTAGCGTAGCATTCCTTGGAACTCCGGGAACCTTGGGACCCTGTATCAAAATTAGTGGGGGGGCAGGCAAATGATGGGTAAAGATTTCTCACAAAAAATGCTTGCATTGAATTAAAATAAATGTTTATTGATTATAAGTTATAACTTCCTCCTAGAATAGACAATAGTGAGTGTAGTCTGCTGTAGCTGTTCCTGTTCCATCGAAATCCTTAGGTAATTTTTTATCAGTTTTAGTTTTGAAAAACATCAAGTTAATACCTCCGGAAAATTGGATGCAAGGCTATTGAATTTTATCACTAATAATTCCATGAGTTCTTTAATGGAATGAATGTTTTGAATTTCGGATTTTAAGCTAATTTAAAGAGCTTGTAGTTCCAAGCTGGAGAGTTATTAGCCTTGACCTGCAGCAATAGATGCGGGGGATCGTTCGCTTCAGCCTGTGAGGCCAATACTATTAGTGAATTCCTATGAATCTTCCGCATCTATATGGGGGATTCACAGGCGCATAACCTGAAGAAGAGATTCAACGCTGCCTCCAGGTCTTACAGGTAGTAAATCGCTAGCGCAAAGTTCAAACACAGCAGAATTGGCGAGAGACTATTGGGCTTTCCAAATGGAACCCATGCCTTTTGTTTCTTACAAAAGCTGTCGAAGGTAACTTTTTTTAGTCTACACTTCCATCATTGCGCGAACCTGAAGGCTCTCTGGCATATTATGCGAAAAAGTAAGCGAAATTCTTTGCACTCTTTTTGCGTCGAATTCAACTCTTGACGATGAGGGAAAAGCACCACCGAGCATTCCACGGTGCGAACACGCGATGCGTAATGTGCACTATGAGCAGTGTCGTGTTCTGCATTATTTCGATGTCAAGAAGTCTAGTGGTGCTAATTGTATCCACCAGTGGTTTGCAACCAATGTGCGAGCTTCGTGCGCAATGTTTCCGCGTACACTCAAAGTGTGGAATGACCTTGCTAAAATTTGGGGGTTTTAAAGCGTCTAGTGTCTACATCTTTTCTCTAAAGGCCATGGGCGACGGTAGCCGTTATAAATCAGATGGCTTCGTCTGCTTGTGTGCCCCATTCTTATATAAAAAAGATTAATTCATTGTTCATAATGATTAACTGAATCCCGAAATAAACGATACAGAATGTTATCAACAATTGGGCGCACGCTTGACTCGGATAAAAGGGGACTGCTTTTCAGACTTCAGTATTTCTGAAGTTAAAACTCTATAGGTATGTATGACAGTTTTTTTATTCTTTTTTCCAGGAAGCACAAGATTAAGTGACATTGTGGATAGCATTTTACTAATTTTTGCTTACACACCTTAGGGGCCCTGTAAATAGGGGGCCCCGTATCATTGATACGGCTGATACGGCAGTAGTTACGCCCTGAGTGGCACCCAATTCCCTACTTCGGGAATACGTATATTCTCAACTTACTTTACTCTATTCTTTTTAATCCTGTTGTACCTGCTTATCTAAAACGACGATTTTTTTTTTTATTACGATATGGGTTTACTCTTGACCTCAGTCTAGCTCTAGAGCACAGACGAGGTCGAAGATGGAGCGAGTTCGCCCAGAAGAAGCCTGTTCACTCGCGCTTTAAACATGTTCGGGTTATATGAACTCGGAAATACAGACGCCGGCAGGGAATTCCATTCCTTGGCTGTGCGCATTAAAAAAGATGATTCGAAGCGCTTTGTACGTATGAAAGGTATATCAATCAGGTAGGGATGAAAGCCTGTGGTACGTCTGAAAGTCCGATGGAAGAAAGGAGATGGGGTTATGAGCTCGTGCAGCTCCAGGGCACACTCTCCAAAGTACAACCTGTAAAAGACCGTTAGACTGGCAACCTTCGGTGAGCCAGAGTATGAAGAGATTTCACCAAACTGGCATTACCGATAAGCCGCTTGGCTCTGCGTTCCACTGAGTCCAGTGTGGCGAGTTGATATTTAGCTGAGCCATCCCACAAGTGACTACAATATTCCATGCACGATCGGATTTGAGCTTTGTATAGCGTAAGAAGCTGTTTAGGCGTGAAATATCGCTTAACCTTATTTAAGATGCCAAGCTTTCTGGCCGCAGTTTGCGCTTTGGACTCAATGTAATTGCCAAAGTTGAAGTTAGAATTCAACTCTATGCCAAGGAGGTCGAGGGTATCGGACATAGGGACAGGTGTACCACGGAAAGTAGGAGTCAAGTTGAAAGGACTCCGTTTGGTGGAGAATAAACAGGACTGCGTTTTGGCGGCGTTGAACGTGACCAGGTTGCAATCACCCCATTGGGATACTTGCCCCAGTATTGAATTTGTTCGTTCCACCATGGCCTCTCTCTGAGAACGTATTACGTCCCTGCTGTCTTTTGCGCTGGACAAATATCTCTCAACAATCGTACTGTCATCTGCGTATCCAACAATGCCTGGTCGTAGCATGTCGTTAATATGGAGCAGGAAAAGAGTTGCAGAGAGAACAGAACCTTGAGGGACGCCGGCGTTTATATCCATCAGGTCAGAGGAGCAGCCGTCCACGACCACTCTGATCGACCGTTCACTCAGAAAGTCTGAAATCCAGCTACAAAAGTCAGCAGGGATGCCGTAAGCAGGAAGTTTGCTAAGGAGACTTGCGTGCCAAACCCTGTCGAAGGCCTTCGAGATATCTAGTGATACAGCGAGCGCCTCACCATGTTTCTCAATGGCTTCGCCCCAGCAGTGTGTGACATACACCAGAAGATCTCCAGTAGACCGCCCCTGACGAAAGCCGTATTGGTGGTCACTGAGGAGTTCATTGTCCTCTAGGTAGTTCAGCAACTTGCTGTTAAGTACCTTTTCCATGACTTTGCAGAGCATGGAGGTGATGGCGATTGGTCGGTAGTTGCAGGGATTCACTCGGCTACCCTTTTTGGGCACTGGCTGCACATTAGCCAGCTTCCAAGATTTTGGCACCGTTCTAGTTTGAAGAGAGAGGCGGTACAGGCGCGTGAGAACAGGAGACAGCTCAGGTGCACAGGCCTTTAAGACGCGCGCAGGTATACCGTCAGGTCCACTAGTCTTATTCACGTCAAGACGATTTAAGTTTCTTAGTGATTCCAATGAACGCAGTTTTCGTTCTGAGGAAAGCTTACTTCTTGAATTTCCCTCTCACTCCTCTTTCGTTTATACTAAATCTTTCACTGTTCAAGCTTGTCGACTTAGGAATTCTATAGACGTGTAAAATCGGTTTCTATTTTTAACCCACTTCCAAAAAAGGAGGAAACTCTCAATTTAACTGTATTTTTTATGTATGTTACTTCAGAACTTTTGACTGAGTGGACCGATTTCTACAATTTTTTTTTTAATCGAAAGGTGGTGTGTGTCATTTGGTCTCACTTGAGTTTATTTGAGATCTAACAACAACTTTTCGAGTAATATAAATAATACGTTTTTACTTGACTATTTTCGTCGACCTACGTTGTATTATACCGCATAACTTTTTACTAGGTGTACCGATTTTGATGATTTTTAATTTAATCGAAAGCTGATGTTTATCGTGTAGTCATATTTAAATTTCATCGAGATCTGATAACAAATTTTTGAGTAATCTTTAATAACGCGTATTTACTTGACTATATTTTCGTCTACCTTTGTTGTATTACATGTAGATGTAATTGAAGTCGGCTTTTTTTCCTTTGCGTACAAGTCGAACTCGGTCCACCCAGTCAAAAGTTCTGAAGTAACATATATACAAAAAAAAAAGAAAAATACAGTCGAATTAAGAACCTCCTCCTTTTTTGGAAGTCGGTTAAAAATCAATCTGATACGTATTATTATTTTCTGTTGGTGTTCAATAAAGTGTATTGTTATGTCATGTTAATCAACCACTCTTTAAAAAAATTCAATCGATTACGTAATTTGCCTAACTAAAAAAACATAAATAAAATAATAATTGAAAAAGTCGCCTTCATGTTTTTTGTAAGTGTACAGTACATAATGTTTGAAATTGGTGTAATTTATTTAGCTATCTTTGTGTAATTATTGAATTTTTATCTTGTTCCAGCTTTTTCAATTGACTTTCTAATAGTTGTTCTTCACGCAGGCGGCGTTTCTTGTTTTTTTTTTATTTATAATATTATTTTTAACCATTGTTATATCGCCGCAATTATATGGTAATTAATATATATAACTTATACCCATGTATTAATAACTGCGACAAACATGAGACATTACAAATTATATAGGTACTAAGGCAAACATTTTATACTGTGTATGTACTACATTACATATATATACTATACTTACACTTATACTATGTACTACATGTATACACTATAATTATGTATGTATTTCATTACCCATTCTTACACACACCTCAACCATATAATTACATAGGTACCTAATTCATAAATAAAGTACCTACCTAAGTATTTCGATAATTACCCACAAAAATATAGACATGTATCAAGTCACAAAGAGTATCCAATTCAAAATAATAAAACATAAATAATAAGTAGTTTACGAAATTCAATAATAGTAAGCCGAGTCACAGCAATACGATGCAGAACAAATTCAATAAAACAAGCCAAATTCAGAAAAATAGCACTATGCGCTATATGTACTCGTAGTCAATCACAAACGAAAGATGCGAATACTAAAATATCGTCAACAATTAATAGCTGAATAGCCGGCGCACGCACACTAACAACACGACAGTCACACAGAAAAAACGGGGCGGAGATGGCGCGGGGCGCGGTAGCGGCATGCAGCGCGACAGAAACATTTTATTCAAATACCTATTTTTGAAAAGTCTCTTCGGTACCCTTTCCTCTTAAATACTCGATTATAATATTAACATTTAACAATAATTACAGTAGTAAATGACAGTTTCGCTAGGAGTTCCTGGTACAAATTTGTTGTACTTACATCTTGTATTACAGAGATAAATAACATAGTACTTAATTATACTGGGACACGTTGAGAGTGAGGAATTTTTTATTTCGTAATCAGTTCAATGATAACCCTTTACATCTAGTTACCTTGAACTGAGCCAACGCCTAAGATTAGGCATTTATGATTTAAAAAGATAATCATCCCAGTGCTTACGTTAACAATATCATCTAAATGGTTTGTCGTAAGTACCTAATATACCGTTATCTTTTTTACCTACTTTGAAAGCGAACTATGTCAACTAGATACGTACCGTCGTGTTTAAACATCCTGAACTATTGCAGAAACGTACTTAATATACGTTACAAAATTGACATAGTTGAGTGATAAACATTGTCTTACGTTTTTCCGGTCAAATTTTCCAGTTAAAATTACTCGTTTTTAAGATATTTTAAAGGTTTACATCGGTAATAGTAAAGAGACACAAGCGTAAAATATTAGAAGTACAAACTTTCAATTTCTAGCTAAAAGCGCTGTGTATGTTCTCGAACAAAATAACGAATAATTGTAAAGCTCTTTTAAGCTGAAAATTTTATTATTTCTCTGTGATAATAATATTATAATATGTTCAAAACATTGCAGGCCAACATAATAACCTCTGATTAGGTAACTAGAAGGAGTTTAATAATGCCACACAGATTATGACATGTATTTTCCATACAAAAGTGGTTTGCCAAGAATGCTTGACAAATTAAATCTACAACGATCTTTTCAAACAACATTAAACAAGAGAGTAACTACTGATTAGGTAACCAGTAGCTAGCATTATGTCATAGAAATTTTTTGTCTTATGAACACAGAAATACATACATACATACTTACATACATTTATACATAAATACAACTAACTGAGGTAGGGCACAGCAGGAAATATCCTGCTCAAAATCTGGAGCAGCCCGACTGGGGAAGTGCCTCGACCTTACAGAAGATCACAGCTAAATAATACTGTTTTCAAGCAGTGTTGTGTTCCTGTGGCGAGTAAGGTGACCAGACCTACTGGGGGGGGGTAAGATCAGCAACGCATTCGGGATGCTTCTGGTGTGCAAGCTCCTATAAGCTACAGTAATCACTTACCATGACCAGATGAGCCGTGCTAGGCATGTTTGTATACAAAAAATTATATATAAAAACATGATATCATACTTCCATATGTTGTCCAAACTTCTTGTAAAAAAATTATCAAAACTACTTGTACATCTCTCACACATATTTCATAGTAACTCCACGTCTCGGTTTCACCCGTGTTAACGATCACGTGGCATTGTCGGAATGAAATATAGCCTATGTGCTAATCTGGATCTTCAGCTAATCTACGTACCGTTGCCGTTTGAGCTTTAAAGGGTGACAAACATCCATCCTCACAAACTTTCCCATTTATATTATTAGTAGAATAAAACTAAAAAACTACTTATAATTCCTACTTCTAGTGTTGTAACAATTTTATTTTTCTTAGACTTTTCTAGACTAAACTTAATGAGACTTGTAGACTTCTCAGAGGACGTAAACCTCGCAAAGGCTTAGTCCGCAAATTAACGACAAATTCTTAATTTTTATCAACGCTTCTAGACTAATTTATTTATTTATAGCATATTTAATCCCAGTGGGTTGTCTGGAAGAGATCACTATCTAGTGATAAGACCGCCCGTTGCATGCGACGTAATTATTATTATTATTTCCCTTTAAGCTTTATACTTATGTAATTGTTATATGTTACTGTGTGCAATGAAGTTATTTATTATTATTATTAATTTTCATCAAAGAAAACAGATATATTCTTAGAAATCTGACTGAGACTTGTAGACTTACTTACAAGACTGCTCACATATTCCGCGGGAGAAAGCAGTATTTACCTATCGATTTATATCTCATCTATTCTAAATGTCTGCAATAAAACAACATAAATAATATCCATTCAACTTTCTAGTTTAAAATACGTTAACCACCAGCCGATAATCAGTAAATTGCTGACAAACCGTAGTACGAGTCCCATCTAACATTACGAGTTACTGGGACAAACAAATTTATGACCTTTTTACTTGACTGCGGAACTGAGGAGTATCATGCTTTTATTAATATACGCGTATGACCCCCAGTCGTGTATTATCTTTCGTTCTCCCATATGTATGTAATTCATTCTTGCGGAAGCAGTGAAAATGTCTGACAGTTCTAATAAATATTTACTCAAAAACTTGATCATAATTAATAATTGGACTGTGGTTCATTAGTATGGTTATAAGAGCCTCTTTATTTATTTATTTTGTATGGCACAATACATCATTAAATTGTTCTAAAGGCAAATTTATAGAACCTTTTAAAAGATTGACGACTTGTAGACTATTGCAGTAATGATCGTGCATCGATCGCCACCTGTGTGTTAGTATAAGCTTATGTGTTTAGATTGGTTTAGGTGTATCTGTTTCCAGAACCTAATACAGAATGTAACCTAACTATCCGTCCTCAGTCATCCTCTACTATAAGGTAACCTCTGGAAAAGAAAACTCTTTAGCAATAAGGCCGCCTTTTGTACTTATTTACTTCCTTTCCCTCTCTTCTAATATTATTCGTCTTAGTAGATTGATTGATAAAAATTATTATAAATAAGTTTTATCCTATTAATTTGCGTTGAGTGTAAGGAGCATAAATCCACATATATATTTTTTAACAATTATAGAACACTTCATTAACCCAACGACACTTGATTAAAATCGTATCGTAAAAGTCAAGTCAGACAATTATGACAATAAATTTGTTACCAAAATCGATAAAAATCTCATAAGTACATAGAGTGGTGTTTTTACACTTTATCATTAAAAACATTTCAACCGTCTGTCATAACACGTAGTGTAAATACTTTGAAATCCAGATAAACGCAACGACCACTTTTATCCCAAAAATTCTCACAGAATCCTGATTAAAATCAATTATAGTAATTTAGTACTATTTCAAACATATTTATTGTAACGACACATGACATCGTTTTAACAGAAAATGTATTATATTTCTTTGTTAATTACTGATTTTTAATTGCATTTAATGAGCGTAGAAAGTAACCGGTGGGGGGTAAACACGGTTCAAGTTTTTATGTTTTGTTTTCGTACTAATTAATATCGAATCGATTCAATCGTCGATACGGTAACTTATTTATTAACAAGAAAATTATATCTTTAGTGAAGTACTTCTCAAATATACGTGTTAATGATAATATCATGTAAATAAGAGTATGTACATAGTACATACATATCTCTTATTTTTATTTTCTGTCTTCTACGTGACTAAAAAGTAAAAATAATTGTGTTGAACCTATAACATATCGTTGAAGTGACATCACTATTTTACTAAAACATTTAATTTTTTACTAAAACGTTTCATTCTTTTACAGCCAGTCATTAAATATTCAGAATTAAAATGTCACTTAAATAAAACGATAGATTTTCCATTATAAAGTAGCAACACTTTAGTTAGCACCACTATTTGTCATATATCTTTTTAATTTTTATCTAAGCGAATTGGAGATCACTATTAATATTTTGTTCTTTTGTTCACAGGTAATAAATCTTCGAAGATAAATAACGTATTTGAACTCCCATATTATAAAAAAGAGGTAAAACGAGATCGATTTAAAAATATTAAGCTTACAGTAAATATTTATTATCACAAATACACTAGTTCTTAATGGAAACTTCCTGCTGGCCAGATTAAAAAAAAAAAAACAAATTTAAAAAAAGAATCAGACGCTAACCATTTCTTTATTATCCAAATGTTATTTAAGTGTTTCATCTTTTATATTTATACCTTGTTATACCTATATTCTGGGTAAAAAGATTCATGATTCAAGATTGTTATTGTATATCAATAAAAAGTTGACGTCTTAACAAGTATCCAGCGGTTCGTATCAATTACTTTCTTGTAGTTCAGCTTATAAGGAACGCGTCATTCTAGTATTGTATCTAGACTAGACTTCCGCTAGGACTAGGGCTCATTAGAGACTGCGACATTGAGATACTGGTCCCAGCTAGGGCTGGCATCATTTAACCATCGAAGCCGTGACAATACTTTAGTCCTAGATATTTTCGTAAAATCGATTTTATTTATCTTAAATATAATGCACTACTGAGAAGACTAACATACACAAATGTCTAGACAGGCGTTTCAATCTCCTTCCAGACGTTCCAAGCTTAGAATACTCTGGAAAATCAAGAATAGTTTGCAGCCCTGGTTTCGATGCTAGCATCTGTTCTTTATCACAGCTATCTGGTGTCAATTTAATTTTAAAACGGTTTTAAATTCGAAATATTCTTCACTAAAGAGGAATTCAATGGAACTACTAAATATGCTTATCTCCGGAAGAACTTTGTTGATGATATGATACATTAAATTTCTTGCTGTTTGTTTTTACTAATATCTTTAAATATAACGATTCAGCCTGTAACATCCCACTACTGGGCTTTGGCCTATCTCCATGTAGCGAATGTAGACGAAGGATTGGAACTTCACCCACCACGCTGCTCCACTGCGGGTTGGCGGGTATGTTCTGAGTAACGATCGCTATTAGGTATTTGTGATAACAACCGGGACCGACGGTTTACAGTGCTCTCCGAGGCACGGTGAGGTGACCTACAAGGATAGACCGGAAAGAAATGTTGCGGGAATCGAACCCGCAAAACGTTGGAATTTTACACCGGAGCGTTTGTTGCGGTAATAAATATAAAAACCAAATCCATCATATTGTACATTAAGTACAAATCTTTGTTTTTTTACAGGTGTCACATTACAATTTTTAAAACCATTTTATACACACATAGAACAATTAGAAAAATTGATTTTCAACATGGAAAGCAACGGAAAGGAATGAAAAAACAGTGGAAATTAACGACACTTCTCACTTAGTAAAATAAAAGAGTTCCTATTCCTAATTAAGTTAATCGATAAATACCAAACGCATACTAGAAAAATCTACATAGAAATGCGACAAAATAAAGGTCATTCATTCTATGGTATTCCTGAATAGCGCTACCAGTATCTGATTACCATACCATACCTTCCTGAAACACCAAATAAGAAAAGCTAATCACGGTTAATAGACGTATAACGATCGCAGTCGATGGTTTTATTTGAATGCACATTTTACGCATTATTACGACGTATTATAGAACGGAATTGTATTTATTTATTTATTTTTATTTTCAAATTTCGAAAACTTACAGCTAAATTACAAATATAAAAAAAAACTATTAAGTTACGTATGAAAATAGTCTGAAGACTTGGTTGCCAGAGACATCGATTTAGTTCAAATTTGTGTTTAAAAACAAAGGTCTTTTACCCCTATTAAAAAACGTAAGATACGTAATAAACTATAATCAACTGATAGGACGCCGCGTTGGCGCAACGGTTACAACCATGGATTGTACCTGTTGCGTTTGCGGTTGCGGGTTCGATCCCCGCACATGACAACCGTTTGTATATCGGTCATACAGGCCGTGGTCATACAGGTCGTTTGCCGTGGTCTGGGTGTTTGTGCAGTCCTTGTGGGTCTCCCCACCGTGCCTCTGAGAGCACGTTATGCCGTCAGTCCCGGTTGTTATCATGTACACCTGATAGCGATCGTTACTCGTAGTAGGGAATATATCCGCCAACCGGCATTGGAGCAGCGTGGCTGATTAAGCTCTGATCCTTCTCCTACATGGGGAAAGAGGCCTATGCCCAGTAGTAGGATATTACAGGCTGAAGCGAACTGATAGGTACATCACGCTTACACTGACAAATTAATATAGACGCAAGTGAATGCATCTTTAGCGTATAATGAAATGTATTACAATATAAACATAATAGAATTAGTTGTTATGGTCTTAACAGCTATTTTTCGAACACGTAAGAATTTATATTTTAATAGCTGTGGATAATTCTGGATCTTCAAAGTTTTTATCTGAAAATTGTACTTATAGTATTTTACCAAAAACAAATCAGCGTATTTGTAAGTTAATAACCATCTGGACCGTTTTTGACGGGATTTTCCCTAGCAGATATCTGATGTAATACGAAGTAACTTAGGCTACTTTTATTTTAGAAATCTATTTATTTTGTAATTCTGCGAACTGAACAGCTTTCTTGTCAAATTCCACGCGGACGAAATCGCGGGCACAGCTAGAATTGTTATAAATTTTTACTTTTGTGTATTCATTTTGAAACCAAATTTAAATCTTAAAATACAAATTCAACCAGTCAACAAGTAGCATTATAATTATTTAAACAACAATAACATACAATTACCCGTGTAAGAACAATAATACCAAAATATGTTACAATAATAATGGAATGGACTTAAAATTTACTTCTTAAAAACTGAATATTATTTATTTATTTTATTAATAAAATCCATTAATGAAAATCAAAAAAGACACATATTAAATAAGATTTATAGTTATTTACGCCCTTTTACATCTAGATCTCGAATCAAAGTCTTCACCTACACTATTACTTTGTAAATTGAAATAAATATGTCAAAAGAAGAATCAGCTTGTTAGCTACGCGTAAATAAACGTCAACGCATATTACACACTGAAAACCCGACTCTTGCATCTACGAAATAAAGTACATTTTATATTGATAAAACTATTGAATCTTACACTATCAACAGTTTATTACGCGCATACTTTGCCTATTACTGGGTCTCAAGAAGTATCTTCGCATTATGTTTATTATGCTCTGCGAAGAAAACGGTAAACAATTCTAATGCACATAGGAAGAGTATAAATACCTTTGTAATGTTGTCAAACTCGTATTTCACCTGTCAATTGCTCTATTAATTTTGTATGGGAATCTTTTAGGTGTCAATTTCAATGATGCGTTTTATACACGCGGTATGTAGTAACGTAAATAGTGACACATATCAGTGGTACATTATACCTTTGATGGCATTGAAGACAAACTGTTCAGATGTTCGATTCATGACAGTATAATCTGCACTTGAAATCCGTGGTAGCTTCTTACCACTTATAACATTGTATTGATTGAAAAATAATAATTCAAGTGTTTTCAAAAACCTACTCGTATATTTATTTTATTTACAATTTCTGTATATTACTATAACATCAAATGCTGGATATAGGCCTCTTCAAGTTCGCGTCAAATATCCTCATCTAGCCTCCGCTGGCGATCTTGAACAGATAGACTTGGCAAAAGGACGCTTAACGCCTTTGCATATGTAATGTAAAAATAAATTCTAAAATAAATTCTCTATAACATAATAAATGTACAGATTAATCAAAAGCCCTGGCATTTTATCAACAGATATAAAATATATCTTCCTCGACAACCGAACGTATCGCAACACTATTAAAATGATAAAACCCTTTAGAGAACCAAGTCAAAGTTTTCATTTAAAAAACTAATATTTTCATCCATTAACACTTACAGTGATTGATTGACACAATTTCGAACTGATATTAAAACGTAATTACAAAAGCGATAAACGAGAATTATTCAACAGAAATACAAGGTGTAAACAGCATTTACATGTAATGTAGGCAATTATTACGAATGCGTTTAATCGTAACAGATCTCCGCAAATATGTAGGCATTTGCGGTAGTTCGTAATTAGTTTATCTCTAATTTTGTTTTATTTATTCACTTAAATTGATAGCATTGAATAGTTGAATACTGCTGAAATCGGGGGTATTTCAATGGGGGTTTTTCAAATGTCACGAAAAATGAGATAGTAAGTCCTATCAAAATTCGTCAATAAACTAACTACAACAAATTCAACATCACTTGACTTATTGTCTCTTGTTAGTTGGCATGGGTGTAACCAATTCACAATGCTTTAACGAATTAAATATTATATGATACTAGCTGACCCAGCAAACGTTGTTTTGCGATATATGGTATAAACCCCCTTAATCCCTCCCCCTTATAACTTAGGGGTATGAAAAATAGATGTTGGCCGATTCTTAGACCTACCCGCACACAAATTTAATAAAAATCGGTCCAGCCGTTTCGAAGGAGTATGTTAACTAACATTGTGACACGAGAATTTTATATACAAGAATATACTTTAATAACAAAATAATACTAATTCTGTGAATTTACACATACATAAAAGCCCTCTATCTCCGTGACTTATGTGACTCGCACCATTACGACATAATTAAGGATAACTGGTACGTTAAAAACCGTTTAGCCTACATACTACATACACACTTATGCAACCCTGGTACTAATAGAAAAAGGATTCTTAAAAAATATTAATTATAATGATGATAATGACAAATAATCTGAATAAACTTGCTGAGACCGCTTTCTGTCCCAGGGGCTGCGGATTCGATAGATATCATTTTTATATATATAATTATGTATATTCCAAAAAAAATGTATTTATATCAGCCGGCTCTCACATAAAACTTAGGTATATTAGGTTAGTTACCCTACAACATACAACTGCGTATATATGTTATATATGTTAAATATTTTTTTAATTAATGATAATTAAATACATACAAACAAATTACGACGATACTCTAATTAGTCAACCCGTGATTATAATTAGTTTGGTTATAAACGTCACAAATGTTTATATTTAAAAACTCAAGCAACATAGCGGTTCAAAATGTTTCTTTCGATCGACATGTGATCACCGTATTAATGCCAAGACAACTAGTTTTGTGACATGACAGCGAGCACAACAAATTGACATTTGATGACAACCCAGTGAATATGAAACTTAACATTATTTTTAAATACATTGCTTCAGTGGAGTGAAATTGGAACATTTATTTACATAGTATGTACTAGAAAACAACACTGGGAATGTCTTCCTGTTTTACCAGTAAATTAAAAATAACCAATGACTTTATCTGGATTTCTGCTACTGATATTTTCGCTATATACGAGTTATCGACAGACCTTGCAGATTTTTGGTGTCTGGGCGTTTACATTTGTGTGATTTTGTTTTACTGAGAATTGTTTAATGCGAGATGTTTGTTTATACACATAAAATTCATCTAACTTCGATGTGAAAGTTTTAAGAAAAGATTGTTATGGTATTCAAAAAGGACACAGCAGGATATCGTGCTCAAAATCTGGAGCAGCCTGACTGGGGACGTATTTCAGCCTTACAGAAAACCAGAGCTAAATCATACCGCTCCTTGGGAGGGTCGGGAATATGGTCAGTCTGAAATGACAAGAGAATTACATTCGGTTCCGAAAAAATGCAATATATTGTAATCCAAATAAGCGAGATAACAATAATCAAATAAAAGTAATTAAATTTGACATTTAAATATTTTAAAGTAAAGTCGAAAGCGACGACTCTGATATCATCGCCACGACGTCTCATCACGAACGAGATTTCGTAAGAGTTCGTGCGAATGTTCGTATTGTCGGCACGATCTCCGATAACTATCTCCGGTATACGGTCGACAGAACTATGGTTTACTACGGTTACCATAGAAATGATAGAAGGATAAAACTTTCAGTGCACATCTCTTGGTACGATCTTGTATGACTATTGAAAATAGCAAGATTTCGTTATTTGTAACAGAAACATATATGTAACAAATAATTTTATGTATCAAATCTCATTTTGAGAACCAGCCATAGTGAGTCTATACAATCGTACTAAATATATATATATTTATAATTTTGAATATGTTGTCATTAGTTTTGGGTTAATCGTGAAAAAACTGAAAATCAACTTGATATTATATTATTTAGTTGGTACTACTAACCGTAGTTGTAAACATAAAAACTTACCAAAATTTTAATGCAAGCATTTACAGATTTACTGTAAAAAAATGACATAAACTGCACTAACACTACCTAGAATTGTTGAATCTAATATTAATCCGCGAATAGCTACCAGCCAGTTGTCATAACCGCTGCGTTGAACATTTGCTATATACTCGTACAAATAACTATTGCTAAACAATTAGCCCTCAGGATATGGAACTGGGTTCCGTATGAATCCCATTAATAAGCGTCGAGTGTGAAATATACCTCGTTCGCATCGCACTCGGCCGCTCACCCTCGTATTTATGTTACACCGTTGCTCATAAACTGCTTGCATCTGATTGGAAAGCGTAATTGGGATAGCTTTGCAGGTGTCTTTAATATATAATGTTTCCGACCGCACACGATTCCCGCGTTACTCTTGTGTTACGGTATTATTCGAGTCGTATTTTACTATTGGTAATAGGCCGTATTGTAATTATTGTGGGTTGCGATTTTATAGTAACAGTAAATTTAACTACAAATTACTTTGTTTTAATATGAAATGAAGTAACATTATTGATATTCAAATAATATTATCTTTAAAGAGAATGTTATGTTGTTAATAGAATTATTTCGTAGTTTGAATCAACCCAATAAAAGCTTAAAATTATACGTTGTATTTATATTTATATTATATAAATATATATTTTAATATATAGCCTAAGATGGTGCGCGCTTGCCTAGAAGATGCCTATTCACTCTTGATTTGAAGATAACCAATTAATTACTAGCTGTGTCCTGCGGTTTTGCTGCCATAACTTGGTAGTATTTTGTTTGAAAATAATTTATTTCTCGACTTCAATTTGCCGCTAAGTCTCTCTCAAACAGAAATCCTGAAAATAAAACCCCATATATTGTTTCATAAGAATGGAACGGTAAACGTAAAGTAAGTGAAATTGCGCGAGTCTTGTAAGTTTAAAGTAGCGAAATGCGGTCCTAAAACTTAAGAGCAGAGATAAGTGTCATATGAACGCCGTTACTCGAGACGACATCCGGCGTCTGTGCACTACGCTTTATCTTCTTATCAGAGCCTGTCGTATTATCAACTTTCTGCAACTGAAAGCCGATTACGTATTGACAGAAGCTCAAGTTTTATATGTTTGTATATATTAAACATATATTTTAATAAATGTATAAATTGTATATATAATCTCACAATTCCACGTGTTTTCTAATTTATTTATAGTGTTCGTTTTCAGTAGTTTGTATATTGTCGTTCTTAGATACGAAGTCCTTTGCGTTAATTCAAATGTGTTATTCTCAGAATCTGTTTCACTATTTCACTGTAAACACTATAGGCTATAAAACCTCTTACTATTTCTCATAGGTCTAGTTCAATATTGTTGTTGATAAAAATCTTATTTTGTACCAAATACAGAATTATGATACTATTTTATTATTCAAACGTTGGAATTAACCACTTTTAGGTTTTATGATTTAACATCGCATAGTAAACAGCGTCTATCTAATATACAGTTCTTAGCTAAACCAAACATTAGGTTTAATTGTTTTGCATATCGCGTTTAAGTGTTGGGTTTAAATTCAAATATAATTAGTTGTTTGACTATTAAACAATAATTAAGCTATTAATAATTAAATCTCTTGTACCGAAAATTACGTCTATCTAGTCTTGTTAAAATTCCTTATCTTGCGCGGTAAAGTTTTTCTAGATGCTACATGTGTAATACATATAAATATAATGTACATAAATAATAAATACTAGGTATCCTGCAGCGTATAATATTACAAATTTCTAGGAAAATTTGTTACGAAAAATCTTTACGCATATTATTGTTATAACAATAATATATATGTATATAGTTGATGTCATATCCAAATTTGCGTATTTTCTGTGAGTAAATTTAGACTCACAAATGTTTAAAAAAAAGTAGAAAAAGTCCTCAAAGTAGAAATTTGGTGATGGATATTTCTGATCTTGTGTTATGTGAAACATAAGGTTTTGCGGCGGCTTCATATTAGTTTACGCTTTACCAGTAAGCTGTAAATAACCAACCACAAACAGAGGCTAATTTGGTTTGGTCAACCAATTGGATTTGCTTCCACACCATCGTGTCGACTTAACTTGTCAATGTACATTTACGTTGAAGCCAATGTTTTTTCATATTCTTCTTATTATTTTGGACACGCAAAACCAAGATAGTTTGAGGTCGTCTATTTCCTCAACCCACTAATTTCTTGATGGTTGTCTTTGACAACCCGATCAAATAGATTTCTGTTGTGTTGATCGATTGTTGTAATTTTTGCTCTCGAAATTAAACAATATTTCAGTTAATTTAACACTCCCATTAAATATCACGCCTCCATTATCACAGATCTTACTGTCTTTAAATATCAAAAACAAAATATCAGCACGCTTTGTTTCATAATTTAATATTCTAACAAAATACCAAATGTGGGTCGTAGGTCAGGCTTTTACGTACACTTCTTGGTACAGAATGTAATTATGTAAGAGAATAACGGATCAACTTGTTTTTCTTGTGTATATTTTTAAACTACAGGTTTTATGGGAAATACTTTGGGGAAATACCAGGAAAATATCTCGTACATTATACAAGATCACAGTTTAATGATACTGATCTTTCAAGTAGCTAGATGTGATCCAGTGGTGGTAGTAGCTGAAGCTTCTTGAGATGCGATGTAGGGTCGGTAATGCGTTCTGGTCAATGCAGGCGTTCATAGGCTACGGCACCTGCTTACTATTTTGAGAATCGTACAATTGTTTAACCTTAGTTGTATAAAAAAGTGCGTGCGTACCAAGTACACATGTCAGAAGTGAAAATTCTTTGGCAAACTAATTTTTAAGTCTTGTTTATATTTATACAAATCTAAAGCCTTAGATTTCGGTTCCAGCGCAATCTAGTTAGTTTGCAATGTAATACTATCGATATTAATGTAACAACCTTTGTAGTTTCTATAGTACACGCTAGGTGGCTCTGTTATTCGACAAAAACGTTGCACATCTTCGTGACGCTAATATTATTTATTATAATTGCGTTTCATCCGTTAGAATTTTACCCTCATGCGCCTAAAAAAGGATGACTTCAAAAAAGTGTCGTTAATGACTTTTTAATGAATAAATTTATTCGTTTAAGGCTTTAAAACATACCTATAATTTAGATAAGGCGTCAAAAATATAGTCAGAACAAATATATGAATAATATTTCTTCTGCTCTAGGTACCGGATTGTAGGAGGCCACATAATTGTGAGTTAATAACCTGAGTGATTACAATAACTAATAAACTGACTCCTAACCTAGACTATGCGTCAGTAAAACGAGTTTTAATATCTATTCTAATATCTAATTATATCATAATAACTGTTTTTAATTACGGTACTAAGGGTATTTTGTATTCTATAAGTACTGCTTTAACTTTTAAGTCGGTCAAGAGAGGAATCGTAAAACGAATATTCCATGTAACTGATAAAAAATCATTCTCAGACAATTTGAATCATTTTTTTTTTTATTCGTGTAGGCTTCGAAAGTACTTTTGAACCGTCATTTTGTAAAGTGTACGATATTCCTTAATTATTTAATCATGGTTAATGAGAAAAATCAAGCCTTTCGAAATGTTAATTAAAAGAGAAGTATCGGTAAGAAGTTCAATGGTTCCAATTTAACTTTTATTTTGTAAGATCGAGTTCAAAATGCCACACACAGAGATTTTTTTTTTTAAATAATTAAAAATTATCTTTTCGATTAGCGGTTACAGTTATTTCTCTAGTATGAAAATTCTAAGTGTCTATTGCAGTCGCAAAGATAACGGCGCTTTGAAGTATGGATAGGTATAATAATTAATACACTTCAGCCTATTGCAGTGCACTGCTGGACATAGGCCTACACAAGCTCGCGTCAAAAATAGCGCGAACTCGTGTGTGTTGCCCATAGTCACCACGCTGGCCAGGCGGGTTGGTGACCGCAGGGCTGGCTTTGTCATACCGAAGACGCTGCTGCCCGTCTTCGGCCTGTGTATTTCAAAGCCAGCAGTTAGATGGTTGTACCGCCATCGGCCGGCTTTTTAAGTTCCTACTGATAGACATAGGCCTCCTCAAGTTCGCGCCAGACGTCCCGGCTATCCACAATCCTAATCCAGTCTACACCGGCAATCTTACGTAGATCGTTGGATAAGTAGATAATAATAGAAGAAATTTAATTATAATATTGAATATTTGTATTGGCCATACAGGTGTTTGCCGTGGTCTGGGTGTTTGTACAGTCCTTGTGGGTCTCTCCATCGTGCCTCGGAGAGCACGTTAAGCCGTCGGTCCCGGTTGTTATCATGTACACCCGATAGCGATCGTTACTCATAGTAGGGAATACATCCGCCAACCCGCATTGGAGCAGCGTGGTGGATTAAGCTCTGATCCTTCTCCTACATGGGGAAAGAGGCCTATGCCCAGTAGTGGGATATTACAGGCTGAAGCGAATAGAAGAAATAAATATCTTATAACATTCACACATGTCGTCTGTTGCTAAGGCAAGGAAGTCAATGCTTGTGTTATAGGTAACAGCCGACTGCTATAGTTATTTATTTACAAGTATACATTGAAATAATATAAATACTAATCTATATATACTAAATATAAATATAAATACTAATCTAAGATTCAGGTGGGAATCGAACTCTCAACCCGCGGAACAAAAAGCAGGGCCACAACAAACTGCGCCAACGGGCTAGTCACAACTGTATGCCACGTGTGGAGAATGAACTCGCGACTGCCAGCATAAAAGCCAGTAATCGTTACACTTACGTGTCGTCTATACAAAATTATACATTATAACAATTGGATATTTAGTTTAACTAACGCGTTAGTCAACTTTAATAGTTTTGCAAGCGTTTTTGAATCATCTTACAATACTAATACTGTCATGTAAGAGTTACGTTACACTGCATCCGGTGCAGTTGTGAATCACTAATAGAAATTTTTTGGAATGCGTGTGAATATCCTGAAACCAGTTACCATCAGGTAGAATGGCCTCGTTTACCTTCTTTTATGCACATAAAAATAAAAAAACAAAGCATTAAAGTCTAAGACCTTTTTTTTAGATTTTTGTAAATCTGCGACTATATGTATATATTTTTTTTTTTGCGTTTTGACCTGCGTATTACAATATCTGTCAGATTGGTCGGCATTATTTTGATTTATTGTGAATTTTAAATATGTATATTTTAATTAGAATTTTTTTTTACAATTATTATAATTAATATTCAGTTTATTGTCTACGGTTATAATGAAATTGAAATTCATTCGTAAATAACTTTGATTTTTTTATTTTTTTTTTATTTGGTTGTTACACGTCCTCGAGTAATTTTTTTTTATAAAGCTGCAAAAACTAGTTAAAAAGTCTTAAAACAATCTATTGTTTTATAGCTATTAACAAAATAATAAAATTCTTATTTAACCGTATTTTAAATCATAAATATTTTAATATTTAAAAAATATTTGTTGAAGTATTTGAATTAATTGACGTATTATAATATAAATTAAAGTATAAAAATGCAAAAAAACTAGGATGTGAGTAACATAATAGATGCTGTAATTAAAAGTGCCATTAATTTAACCAATTAACCTATGAGTCAGGACATAGACACAAAATGATGACACGTCGTCTGAATAAATAAATCTAAAACATTTTTATGTATAAAGCAAATGAATTTTATAAGCTATATCTTATATCAAAATGCAAAAATCATTTTAAATATTATATATATTCTACTTTATATATATATATATATATATATATATATATATATATATATATATATATATATATATATATATATATATATATATATATTAATACGTGAAGCAAAAACTTTTTTACGACTTTTTATGGATATGAAAATTGCGCGGACGGTGGAGTATGAAATTTCGCACACTTATAGTTTACATAGAAAAAGAGAGCAGAATGCTAATATATTTTTAAAATTATACACAAAACACATTAAATATAATGTGTTTGCAGGCAAACGAAGAAAAACCGACTTCAATTATATCGACAAGTAATACAACGTAGATAGACGAAAAAATAGTCAAGTAAATACGCATTATCAAAGATTACTCAAAAAGTTGTGATCAGATCTCGATGAAATTTAAATGTGACCACATGATAAACATCGGCTTTCGATTAAATTAAAAATCATTAAAATGGGTACACCAAGTAAAAAGTTATGCGGATTTTTGAGTGATTCCCTCAATTTCTCTGGGATCCCATCATCAGATCCTGGTTTCCTTATTACACACTACTGTGTATTTGACACACACCTACGCATATATACTCTTTTGTCTATTATTATAGAAGTATAATTTTAGACATCAGAACCTTAATAATGTTTAAACTTATAAATTAAATTAATTGTGGTCGAATATCGACCATTGGACGACCATTGTTATAATCATCGTAGCCAAGATAGCCTTTAAAAAGTTAGCATTGCCTAGATTTAAATGTGACTGACATTCCTTTTACGAATATAATCATTAGACTATCTTGGTGCTTAATTAAATTTAGGATTAATTTTCACGTTTCTAACTATATTATCCTCATATAATTATGCCCCTCTCGATTACTGCGAAGTTAGCCATAAACACAATTCTCATAACTCATTATTTTCGCGCACAAAGTTTTTGCACATTTAAAAATTTCAAAATAAATTACTTATAATTGGTTTCACTACACTAGCAAAATTTCATGGTCTTTTAATATAATAACTGTGTTTAATGGAACATCAACAAAAGATTTATTACAGTAAGCATACGTTTTCCACTGTGTATTTTAAATATCCATAATAATTTGTAACGATAGAGCAACTTACCACGCTTTAAATAGAATACAATTTTGAATACCTCTAAGTTATGCTATATTATTTAAAACACTTAAATATTCGATTACTTTTCAATTAAATTTGTAGCTACTTGAATAACTAATATAGTATTAATAACTATTATGTTGACTAACTGCGTAACTTGCGTAATAAAGTGTGGTATTAGCTTTTTGACGCTGAGCTACTAAGTGAAAAACTAGCTGTAAAATTAAACTTCTTTACAAATATTTTTTTAAGATCTTTTTAATGCCTCATTTCATTATGAGAAAAAAATTATTAGTAGACGCATTCGCAGCAAGTCCCTATTAAGCTCTTCTAATTAAACATTCACTCCTTTAAATTAAAAATGATGTCCTTCGATAACGACTTCCTCAAATTTTTCTGTTTGTCTGGAATGTATCCATCACTTTCGAAATAGTCAAGCCGTTCTAAGATACCTGTGTTTCATATGATACAACTCGTTCATAAAATGTATTTCTCCACAATTTTTAATTACATATTTAAAAATAAGAATTTTTATATCAATCTAGTTTGTATTTTTTGGGATATTTTTTGCTTTTACCAGTTAATAATTAAATATTAAAAATTTCAAATTAAAATAACCCTTTGTCTGCGACATCCCCATTACATGCATATTAATAAGTATTATATAAAATTTGGTACAAATCACTAATCATTCAAATTTATGTAATTGATGATATATTACATTGTTCATACCAATTTTAAAAATTATGTCAAGTAAGTAAGCTGATCAAAAATCAATATAAATGTTCAACACTAAACAAGGTAACTTTAAAATCAATTCAAAGTTTTTCAAGATAAAATCCAGTTACCTTGAAATGTGAAATGAGTCAACGTCTGCCAACCCAGACAGACATTTGCTATCCAAAAGGCAGTATTATCTTTCTCATTTCAACATTATACAACCGACAGAGATAGATAAGTAGCAGCTTCCTGGAGTATCCTATTATTATACAGGAACATACGGGGCATTCTTCAAAGACATTCTTTTAGGTCAAGAGCCTTTATTAAGGCAATAATAAAACATAAAACAAAAACAAATCAGACTCGGTCTAATTATAGCATTCTTATTTCTTTTTAAAGCTGTCAAGCAAAATTAGGCATTATTATAAACACGTAAATCTTCCGTGGGACTTATAAGACCTTTAGTAAATATTTTGACAAATTTTTATCTACATTATGTGTGTAAATGGAGGAATTTGTTTAAAATCCATAATGACATAACAAATAAATGTAAACCATTTTTTTTTTCTTTTAAAAGTGTAAGTTTCAGTTTTTGTGCAATTGAAGACATCAAATCGTTAGATATTAATGAAGTCATTGAACTCATAAATTGAAGATCAATTTTTAGAAATTTTTTGTCATTACAGAAAATTAAATTAATAAGACATTTCGTATCGAATTCTTGAAAGTACTTAGTACTTAATCATTGTGAGAGTTTCAAAATGACCTGATTGTGGAGCTGAATTTGTGGATATAATGGAATATAATGTCTTAATAAAAGACGAATAACAGCACTCTGGCTAATTCCATACCATCATTTTTTAATACGAGCAAATTACTGTTATTATCATTTATAATATTTTTGGCTCGAAGAGTTCCAATATAACAAAGTATAAGTAAGACAACGAATATAGGTAGGTTTAATTACGTACTTTTGTAGAAATTAATTTCAATACGCAAAATATGCGATTAAGGGCATATCAGAAGCATTGTACACGACTTTTCCATTCGCTAATACCTTATCAACACTAAATTAACTTAAAAGCATTACAAAATTCAACGTACTTTAATTTTAAAATTATGCAAATTAATATTCACGAATTGATCGATTACACATTGTTTTCTGATTAATTCAATAATTGTAAGCGTTAAATTCGACCGTATTTATTATATCAGATTAATGCTTGTGCAAAAAATTTACTCATAAAGGTCAGAAATGGAAAGCGTGCCTCGGGCTCTTGAAACGAGCTTGGACACCGCGAAAAATATTGTTTACAAAGAATCGAACATTCAAGAAAGTAATAAATCAAGTTGTCGATCGTTAAACTTTCAATCTTATAATTTGAATCGTAAAAACTTATTTCCCTTAAATGCACATATATCGACGGCACCAGTGCTTAAAAAAAGATTAAGGGAGCCTGCAAAAGACCTAAAGACTTCGACCCAAAGGCTTGCTGCCGTCAATTTTATAGTCATTTGTCTGTTTAAATCGAGGTTTACAATGTGTACAGCACATAACTTTGCGATTTTCGTATTCAAGATATCGAAATTTAATTACTATGTGCTAAAGATATTTGATTAACGTATCGCTTAATACGAAACGTTGATATAAATCTTTGGGAGACGCTCTTAACGAATTTCACTGCTATCAGCCGAATCAATAAATCAGATTTCATTAAAAACTGTTGAGTCCAACGTGTTATATATTAAGGGCATCTTGATTTTTAGAGGAAAAATCATATACCTTCTTTATGTTATAATTAATCTTGCTCAAGTATAAATCACCTACATTTAATTCTACGTGTTCATTTATATATAATTGCTTGTACTACATTCTCGCATAAAATGAATTGTGCAATTATACTCCACAAGGTAACGACAAGGATATTCTGGCTTAAATAAATTTCCATGCGAAATTCTGCTGTGACATCAGAGCTTACTATTAATATCAAATTTTAATTGTATTCAAACAATGAACAAACAGTAATATTATGGTTTTTTGTTACAGATTTAGCTGCACTACGGCAACTCCTGGATAGCGAAACTGGAGGCACAACCTGTCCGAGTTGTAATATGCCCTTTGATAAGGGTAAAAAAAGAAAATTGATCGACACGTGTGGTCATGAACGGTGCTATTCCTGCATGTTCAGGAACGAAACTTGCCCTATATGTGCCAGAAAAAGTCAAGGGAGGAGGCAAGTCATGGAGAGATACACACCATCTCCTCAAAGACAAGTCGACCAGGAATGGCAGTCGCCCACTCGGCTTCCAAAACCACCAAAACAGCCATCAAGCCTTGCTCAAAGTTGTCCAACACCACCGCATACGAGGAGAAGATTCTTTCTCAGTCCTAAATCCTTGCGGAGTCCTTTCGGACAACGTAGTGGTCGCCATTCAAATGAAAACCACGTGCCACTTTCTGGTAAGCTATTATCGCATGTCATCTTTCAATTTGCATACCTGTGGGACCGCGGTGACCTCCGGTTTACATTGCGTTGCGTAAGACGCAGTGCACTTTACTACATTAACGCCTGAGATCGAAATAAATTTTCATTCACAAAGCCTCTCACTTACCGACTAGATTCTTTGATGTGCATAGAAACGAGGATTCATCGAGACTTAAATAATGGTGAATGACAATCGCGCTGAGCCCACGCGCTCCCGCCGGATGTACGTAGGGGGTTCCGCAAAGGACCGGTTGTCTGCCTAGCGTATTTATTAATTTAGGTACAGATCAGACTTTTGCAATCCTGCCCGCGCAGACAGCGGGCCGGCGAACATTATCTCACTATCTGGTACATTTTCGATTTCCATTAATTACATCATTCCGGTCCCGTCGAAATATAAAGCAGCCTGATCACAGCTGCGCACTCGATAAATTATAGTTTAAATTCAATACAACACTTGCTCGACCGCTACTGTTCTTAATCAATCGAGTAACATTTCTGTTCATAAATGTATAATACTGTGTCCTTTATGATTTGTTAATTCGTACCGCTGTCGTTACGATTGTTATTAATGAATAATGATGTCCGCTTCTAATTTAGCAAAGACAAATAAATGAATGTGGTTACCTGATGGGTATATTTTAACAGGATTACCGGAGGAGGGTCCCAGGAGTGCGGCGTGGCCAAGTCTTGTATTCAATAAAATAAGGTCGCTGTGGTCCGCCCATTCCTCCGTTCCTCACGGACTCAACCAATTGACAGGCACGGCAACTTGTTATCTTTTGGAGGAATGTTGATCGAATATTTACTTCCTTCGGAACCAATAATGCAAATAATCAAAAAGATTAAATAAATAAATTACAAAGATTAATTTCTCAAAAGCAACAGTTTCTTAAATAATATAACACGTCAAAGTCTTATAAGCTCTACAAGGTTCTAATTATGTTCAAAACAAATACTTCGGACGGTATTCGATCCACATTCCTTCGAGCCCAATCGGGCACGGCCGCTCGATTTTTGCACATCTTTTTGCGCGTTTGCATTTGCCCGTCGTCTCGGTTATTTGATGCACAGCTTTTTTATCCAAACCAGTTTTTTGTTTGGTTTGTACATCTGTGTTTAATTTGCGTGTTTTAATCTTTTTATTTATTTATAAGCTTACATCTTCATATCTGAGAATGCTAATTTATTCATTGCAGTTAACATATGTAATTGGCTATCAATAGGTTTTGTTAAATGAATCGACAATTTTTCCTTTTGCCTGTCAGTTACGAACGCTAGAAAGCCTTTTGATCCACGCATGAGTCGAATCTTTGTAACTGAGTTTGAGACGTTGACAAGAGAAAAAGTGGCATAACAAAAGCTATAAAACGACGATGACAAAAATAATGTGCCCAATTAGGTACTTGTTAACACTTTTGAATAAAATAGTTGCTAGAGGTTATGGTCGCCAAATAGAATATCTCAAGAATTTTATTCAACTTATATAATGAATAACGAAGAGACTGCGGAGTCTCCTAGTTTATATTATTATTTACAAAAGAGTAACTGCGAAGTTTCTCTTCGATACTTCTCTGCAGAATCTACATACCGAATCGGTGGGAACTTCTCTTTTAAAAATAATATATGAAGTCTATTTAAATAATGTTATTTTTGATTTTGAAATAGAAATTGTGTAACTACGTCCATAAACGTACAATACATTTCTAAATTACGATATTATCATCAAAATTTGGTGAAACAACTTAGTAAATCCGAATATTACAATAAACGCAACAAAACTATAATTTAACACCGTGATGAAAACAAAATGGCCTGCGGTATTTCGAAGCAATTTTGAATAATGCGTACATACAAATAGCCATGTTTTAACATGTTTATCGCTTACGTACATCGTCTGACCATTCGAGGGTATTACGCTTAGCGTTATTCGCCTTTCTAACTCCTTTTATAACCTAGTTTTAGCATACAATATGTTTTCTAAACTTAGTAAGGATTTATCAAGATTAGTTTAAATGTGAGGTTGTCATTTCCATCTTGTATTATTGTAAGCTTGTGTTGTTTGAGTGGCTTTTATTATTATATAGATTTATATATTATTATCAATATAGCTTTAAATATTTTTTGTGTGTTTTAAGTCAGTTGTATCAGTAAAACTAAGCTGCTTTCGTTTTGCTTGTGTTTTAACATATCGAACGTGCATATATCTAAATTTACAAAAACGTTTTACATCTACAAAGCAAGAGTCGAAAAAAAAGTAACAAAATATAAAGAGAAAAAAAAAATATTAGGGTTTTGTAGTGGTTCTATTTTTGAGGTTTAAAATATGCTTATGAAGAAAGTTTTAGGCTATAACGTGACGCTACAGCTATGTGTAACAATTATCTACTAAGACATAAAACTTCAATAATCATATTCTTATTGATATGACTGTACAAACATAACTTATCTACAGATACATTATTACAATCAATAAGCTCGTATCATTAATACTAACCGTTAGTCAGGAAACAGTTATGGCTTTATCCACAATCGAAATGAAAGGGATATAATTCGCGTTTAATCTCAAACTTCCATCTGGTTTGATTGAGGTATTTAATCCGACATAATCTGACAAATTGTCGGTCAATAGCACTGTGGGCGAAGGTTGGACGATTGTTCGCTGAGTGGGCATGTCGTTATTATATGGAACAAGGTGAGAGACGCCTTCACCGCTTTCGTCCCATGCATCAATCAAGGTTTCATACTCACATTGGGGTATTATATCTGTAACAGTCTGTGTCCCACTGTTGGGCATAGGTTTATTTTGCTCTGAACGAGGAAAGTTGATACTGAATCCCTAACTTTGTGATGATTGACCTGCTTGTCCAAATTATAATGACAAATTTTGCAGATACGCTTAGCTAGAGTGTGGTGCGAGATTAGGGAGACCTGTGTCCAGCTTGAACTGTGGTAGACTGAATCGTATAACTAAAGTTAACTTGACTTTTATAATACTTAAGTTCATCAAAATTACGCGTCATAGACATATAACAATTATTTACAAAAGAATGATTCTTGCTTGCTTCTTGACAAAACCATCCTATCTAACAATCAACACCAACGACCTAATACACTAATGCAGTGTCATTCTTAATATATAAGTATATTAGCGACCCGCCCCGGCTTCGCACGGTGGCAAAAACTATCAGTGTTCCTCTACTATATTATGCATGTACTCGTATTATACATATAAACCTTCCTCTGGAATCACTATTTACTAAACAAATAATAAAAATCCGGTGTGTAGTTTTAAAGATCTAAGCAAACAGACAGCTGGAAGCGACTTTTTTTATACTTACTATGTAATGATACAATTGTACAAATATTTGACACTAATCAAGATTATACGAAATTTTATATATTTGTGTCATTTCCAAAGTCGCTATTCCGTCAAGTTCGCTATTGGCCTAAAATCAACACTAGACGTAATCTTCACCCATCTTAGTGGATAAAAATTAAATAAATATCTTCTTTAGTATATTAAAGATAAATCGCAAAAGGGTTGGCTTAAAAATTTCTGGCCAGGCTATATTATACATATTCAGCAACCGCCATTAAAACCAGTGTTTTAGCAGGCAATCCTATGTCATCGTATATGCAATGAAACAACACTCATTTTAATGTAAGATTTATTTATTAAATATATGGGTGAAAGTACTAAAACAATATATAGTATACACTCAGTAGTTATACCAGGAAAATAATAGATAACCCAACGTCTGCATTTTCTACAGGCTTCGTACTGTCGTATTAAATTTATTATTTAATCTCGTAGGAACATTTTTAAATAATTTTTTTTTCAATTTTGAATTAAATATAGCCTGACTAATAATTTTAACCGGGTTGGCTATATTATTTCACAATTATTTTTCTAATATAATCTAATATATAAAATTCTCGTGTCACGGTGTTTGTAGTTAAACTCCTCCGAAACGGCTTGACTGATTCTCATGAAATTTTGTGTGCATATCAAATACGTCTGTGAATCAAACAAAATCTATTTTTCATACCTCCTAAATTATAAGGGGGGGGGGGGGGGGGGGGGGGTTAAGAGGGTTACTAAAATATTGTGAAATTTTGTGTGCATATCAGGTAGATCTGAAAATCGGCCAACATCTAATTTTCATTCCCTTAAGTTATAAGGGAGGAGGGGTTGTGAAGGTTAATAAAATATATGGCAAAACAACGTTTGCGGGGTCAGCTAGTAAAATAATAATTTTCATCCATTAAGCAGATGGATGAGGTCCGTCTATAGTTCGGATCTCCTATATTACTGTTGAGTCAGCCATGATACAAGTTCAAAAAACACCACTGTCGAACATATCATTTACTTATGTGCAACCGTTTATAACCTCAATTTTGGCAATACTGTGTTTTTGTGCCAGTTCTAGTTTGCAAGTGCCAATATGCTCACTGCAGTAATTAACTATGGATTAACTTTGTATGTCAGTGCAGGTCGACTGAATACATATTTTGTCTTCAAATGTTACATTATTATTGCTCTTAATTACAGAGTGGCATTTTAATTAGTTCTTCTGTTACGAAGAATTAATATACTTGTGCCCAAAATTCGGTCTTGCAGAAAAATATTCAAAAATATTATTTTAGTTTATAAAACGATTCTTAGCAATTTTACACCGATAAATTTCAAGTATTTAAAAATTAAAGTAGTTCTTATTTTTAAAACGCAAATCGATTTAATATCACTTAGCGAGTGACAACTACAATTTTAATTTGCATTTTATTTTTACAATAATTTTATACTAACTTTTGCCTTTTCTTTTTATACTGAACTAAAAATAAAATATACATATGTAAATTATATGATCAAATAGATCGTAAAAACGTTACAGTAATAACCGTAAGAATTATTAATACAATGGCATTTATTATGTAATTGAGAGATTACTGACATTAGCAGTGTTAATACACTCATCACGAGATAACGGGACTCGAGTCAGTGCAAGAGAAGCCAAAGGGCAGGAATAATAACAAGAGCCCATCAAAATGAGACGGCACGTATGTAGATGTTGCATCATTCAAAAATTGTTAAAACTGACTACAGAAATGTACATGGTACACAAGCGAGCGGGTTTTATAAATGATCTAGCTGTGCCCGCGACTTCGTGCGCGTGGAATTAAAAAAAAATATTGTAAAAACAAACAAAAATAAGAGTAGCCTAATTTACGCCTTATTACATCAGCTGCCAGTGAAAGTCCCGTTCAAATCGATCCAGCCGTTTCAGAGATTAGCCGGAAGAAACAGAAAGACAGATAAAAATTTAAAAATATGACATTTTGGTATATGTATCGTGTATACATCCATAGGCATTTAGTAAAAAGTGGTTATTTTAATATTACAAACAGACACTCCAATTTTATTCTTGCCTTGCTTGCTTTGCTTCAGCCTGTAATATCCCACTACTGGGCATAGGCCTCTTTCCCCGAGTAGAAGAAGCATCAGAGCTGTTCCAATGCGGGTTGACGGATCTACTAGTAAATTAACTACTGTACTAATATTATAAAGATGAAAAGTGTGCTAGTTTGTTGGTTTGTTTAAACGTGCTAATTTCAGGAACTATTGATTTTAATTGAAAAATTATTTTTGTTTTGGATAGCCTATTTACTGAAGAAGGCTATAGGGTATTTTTTTTTTCTTTAAATTAATGAGCCTGATTTTTTATTTTAATTAATTTCTTTAAATTAATACCGCGGGGCACAGCTAGTATAAATATAAATAAAATATATCTAAGAAAATATGGCTACCTCTTCCGCTTCCGCCTTTCATTAAATCCGCTCTCTTTTATGACGTATATTGTGTAACATTTATTTTAGCCCAACTTTAACCGTCACGTCAAACTGTGGACAAGACCTATGACCCATAAAATTTAAGTGGGCAGGTATTGTTCGGACTGACGATCTTTGTTGAGGTGTAAAGATTTTTATTGTTATTAATTTTAACTCAACGAAGCATTGTTTGAAGAAATAAATACGCTTAAGACCATATTTAATAAGCTTTAGTTTAAATTATTAGGGCATAACTAACTCTCCTTTTGTATTATTTATAAAGTTAAAAAGAATTATACTTCCTAAATATGTTAATAAAGTTTGAGAAGCTTAAGTCTTAAGTTTAACCACCACTTAAGGCTACCGCATAAATCCCACTTAGAAAACTTTGTGAATTTCACATCAATATAAATAAAATAATTTCGCTGACCTTTGGAAACAATAACCCATCCGTCAAATGAATCGAAGTGAAATACTTCGTGTGAGGCCTTGACAGTGCGTCCGTCAGACTCGGAACAGTGACTTATTGAAATAGAATCATACATTTTAATGAAATGTTGTCAAGCGCTGTGATGTTGTATTGAGCTTGTATTTTTGACATCGCGTCTTTAAATCAATCATCGTTAAAACGTGAGGACATTTATTAATGCCGCTATCTTTTTTTGTTTGTTAAATGTTTCTAATACTCATTAGTAAAGAGGTTTCCATTGATTTTAATAAATATAATATAATTTTCCCGTTTTAGAATTTTCTGAAAAACTTTTATGTTTGGAAGCTATTAGTATATTGTACAAAGTATTAGCTACTAACCGAATTGATCCAGCTGACCTCAAGTTTAACGCTTAACTACGTATTTCGAGATTAATTTTCGTATATAATATTAATATTTACTTTAATAATAAAATTCACTATGATAAATATTATATAATGCATATTATCCTATATCTAAAGGTCGTCTGGAAGAGATCGCTACTAAGCGATAAGACCGCCTTTGTACATTACTATCTCTATGTGTAAATAACTGTTTTATGTAATTTTTTGCCGAGTGGTGTGCAATAAAGTATATTCTATTCTATTCTATATTTAGTGCATGTGAATACGATAATTTATATTTTGCAATATTTAAAAACATAGCACTTCCCAAATACACCTATTCTATGACGTGAAATGTTGTATAACATAAATACAATTGAATTATACAATGCAATGTGAAAGGTTACTGTCATTGCCATTGTACTGTATGCTAAATTAAACTTTAACGCTTTTGTTTGACACGTGTCAAATAAATAAAATTGAAGTCACTCTTTCTCAAGACGCAGTTAAAAATATTCACTATAGCCTTCATTAAGCCATATTTTTTTAAATAAGTTACAAAGTTTCGTTCCGATCGACATTTCGAATCGATGATAGTTTCACTTTTTATCTTAAGCTATACTTTAATTGGTAACATAACGATTCGAAGGTGCTTTAGATGCCTATTCGAATAAAGTTTTTTCAATTCCTATTATTATGTATTTCACCCTCTTTCTGTATATAATTATGTACTTTGTTAAATTTTTAATTGTGAATAAAAAACTCTTTTCATCCACTTAGTTCAAATATGTGTAAGTTGTAGTGGATGACACACAAATTAATGCACTTTTTTTATAACAATAATTCATGTATAAAATTAAATAATTTTAGTTTAGATTTAAATTTAAATTTCCCTTTCTTTGTTCTTATGCTTCAATATATGTTTTACCTTTACTTTTAAAATTTACATCTCGTTAAGTTACTTGTTATGCAAATTGTGAGCGTACTGCACGGTTTAATTTACTTTGAGTTTTAACGTCAAAACGGTTGACATTTATCGTTACTGCTCCGCTTCTGTGTGTCATAACGTAATATTTTATAGCCTACGTTCATATCTAAGTTATCAGTCTACAAATGTTTTATTGTGCACAAAAATAAATTAAAATATATTAATTTCTAAAGATAGCTTTAGAACAAACAGCACCTACGCTGTGATTTACTCTAGAGAGCAACGCTTTAAAGCGCTTTTAGCTGTAGTAGATATAATAGTATACCAACATTTGCTATACCGATACGAAAAACTTGCGTCAATTTATGTTTTAATTTTAGAATTTTATTTTTTATCTAATTACACTTCATTTAATAAAACATTTTAATATTTAAATATTACGATAATCGTAGTCTTCTTTAAGAGTAAACTCCAGTCGCGCACTTTTTTAACTGACTTCCAAAAAAGGAGGAGGTTCTCAATTCGATTGTATTTTATTTATTTTTTGGTATGTTACTTCAGAAATTTTGAATGAGTGGACCGATTTCGACAAAAAAAAATTAATCGAAAGGTGGTGGGTGTCATTTGGTCCCATTTAAATTAATTTAAGATCTAACGACCCTTTTTCGAGATATATCTAATAATGCGTTTTTACTTGACTATTTTTTCGTATACCTACGTTGTATTACTTGTCGATGTAATTGAAGTCGGTGTTATTATATTACCGTATAGTATTTTTTTTTTAAACATCACTAGGTCGGCAAACAAGCGTACGGCTCACCTGATGGTAAGCGATTACCGTAACTTATAGACGTCTGCAACACCAGAAGCATCCCGGTACGTTGCCGACCCTACCCCCACCCCCCCACCACCCAGTAGCTCTGGTCACCTTACTCACCAACAGGAACACAACACTGCTTGAAAACAGTATTATTTATCTGTGGTCTTCTGTAAGGTCGAGGTACTACCCCAGTCGGGCTGCTCCATATTTTGAACAGGAAATTTCCTGCTATGCGCTACCTCAGTTAAATATTGTAGAATTTTATCATAAATAAAGTGTAAAAATAATTTTTAAAAATGTTCCACATAGTGACTTAGGTCACGGTCCGGTGGTCCGTTATAATTATTGTAATTATGGTATTACATGTCATTGAATTTACACGGTCAGTTAATTTGTAATAATAAGAAAAAAAAGTTTTAGTTACATTCATTATATTTCGTGTAAAAATGTTTATTATAGAATAAATTAGGATTTTAAAAATTTACTACACCTTGGTATAGTGGTGACTTCAAATATGCGCTGGCGGGTTCGTTGACCATAATTATATATTAGAAATGTTTATATAGATTATAGACCATACAGATGTATGTGTAATGTATGTTTCCGGACCCATAAACAATAATTTGATTCTATTAGTATCGTCGAGTATGAAGCGTTTATTATACATTTTATTTTAAGAGTATTAGACCTATACAAAATTTTTACACGAATGAAGTCGCAAGGCATGTTCGCGGACTTAAAATTATTTGCTAACACATCTTGACAGCATCACTAAATACCCAAAACAAGTATTAAATGTTTACGAAAATTTTTTACAAAATTAATCGCAAAAATTTAAACAAAAGAAGTATATTTCCGTAAAATTCTCCTTGCCTTACAATATCATTATACAATTCGCTTCTAGTTTACACCTGACGTTGTCACGAGCGCACTGACCCACATAGCCAACCATTTGAATAATATCATTAGCATTATGGGACGTTTTAATGTCTGTTATTATTTATAAGCCTTACTTAAATTGCTTGAGAACAGATTTATTTGAAACTTTTGATCACCAGTGACTGTTCACAATTCTAATTTTGTATATCCCATTTGTATCCGTCTTATTAAGCTTAATCTACACTGCAGTTTAATTATACTTTTAATAATATCTGTAATGAATATTATTAAAATCGAATGAGGCCTTAAAACTAATGGCCTCAAAAACATGTAATCATTTTATCTCAAACATCTGTCAAACAGATAACTTTGGTAAGAATCTATCGAAAAAATACTTTTTTCAGTAACAATGTGCTTTTTTGTGGAATTATTTATAATCATCTTAATTATCTTCAGCTTATGTAATGCCCCACATATATTTCTTTTTACTTGAAAATAAAAAAAATACCTTTAAAATATATCAGGATACGTTCACAAAATTTGTATACCATAAAAATAAACGTAAATTATATTTTGTACCTAATTGTTAAGTCAAAGATCAAGTTAAATGTCTCATGAAAACTTTCTCCGACGACTAAGTCGAGTGTCTCCAAGCAATTATTATAATTACATGTTTAATTTGAATCATGACTACGAAATGTTTTGCTTATTCACGAAAACCATAAACTAAGCGGACAATTTCCTAAAGCTCACGATCTGCGCTCTCTCTTACTCGTGTTGGTATGGTGTATTCTATTATTTATATTATTATATTACAAGAATGTTTGATTGTTTGTTATTTTCAATTTCAAAATATTTTTACCCTAATTTTGTGAAAATGTAACATAGGCTATGTCACACACGGATAGAGTAGCTTCCCAACAGTGAAAGAAATTTTCAAATCGGTTCATTACTTTCAGAGCCTATTCAATGCAAACAAACAATCAACCTAATCTTTCCTTTTTATAATATTAGTATAGATAAAAAATTGTGGCTGCCTCGATAAGACATTATCTTGCGAAAATTTGAGCGCGTTTAGCTTAAACAATCCTTAAGTTTTCCGATAATTTCCTATTTCGTGTTTTTTTTTAATTCTAATAATTATTTTTATTCTATAATATAAAATGCTTCACTTATATATAAGCTAAAGCAATTCTTTAGTTATAGCGTCACCCACGTGTGCGTCGCCAAAATGTTTTAATTGAGATAACATTAGATAACAATAGTTTGTAATGAAACAAAATGAAATAAAAATATTTATTTCACTAAAAGCTGATTTATTACACACGTTTAACGAACGTGAAAACAATTCTACATTTAAAAAAAAAATAAAAGATTCATGGTAGCAAACCAACTAATAATTACGGAATTGCTACAATTTCCATTACTTGTATATTTTTGTTAATATTGGAAAAACAAAAACCGACCAACCGACAAACTTTCGATAATTATATTATTTACTCCCGATCTCAAATCAACTTATAACCAAAGCGTAATCATTATGAAAAAGGTACCTATTGTTTAATCGTTATGTCATTATAGGAAATTTGACATTTTGTAAGTAGATCACTTTCCCATGAACGGTCGGTCAAAGGAAATTAAACAATAGACGCTCTGTCCAATCTTCGTCGAGAAGCCGTGAAACCATCAATTACACTATTCAAAATATATTTAAACGTTTATATTAAATTACTTACTAGCTTTGCCCGCGACTTCGTCCTCATGTAATATAACAAAAAAGTTACTGTTTAGTTCGCAGAGTTATAAATCAAATAAATGTCTAAAATAAAAGTAGCCTAAGTTACTCCTTATTACATCAGCTATCGGCCAGTGAAAGTCGCATCAAAATCGGTCCAGCCGTTTCAGAGATTAGCCGGAACAAACAGACACTCCAACTTTATTTATTTGTATAGATATGACAAACTTTAGACATTATTAATGTTTCTCAAATATAATTTTAAAATTATAACAAATATACTGTATTTCATATAACTCGCTTTAAGAGCAAATCGCTCTAGATATCATAGGTGTTAGCCTATGATTTCGCCCTTTTCATGACAGTACAGGATATCATATTAAAGGTACGGAACGACGTTAGTTCCCACGTAAACAGGTGCCCGTCTCGTCTTACACCGCAGTCTCCGACAAAATCATCCCAACCTTTCATGGACGAACGCATTTTATAATTTAACGCTCTATCATTTTCATCAAAATCTAATATAAAAACTTTAAAACGATGTTTGTTTTGTTCACCGACTCATACTTTATTTCAGCGCTAGACGCTTCAGCCTGTAATATTCCACTATTGGGCATATGCCTCTTTCCCCTCGTAGGAGAAGGATCAGAGCCTAATCCACCACGCTGCTTCAATGCGGGTTGGCGGATATATTCCCTACTACGAGTAACGATCGCTATCAGGTGTACTTGATAACAACCGGGACCGACAGTTTAACTTTATTCCAAAATTACTGATTGCCTTTTGACTGACGTACAACAGTATTATAACCTCGTCCACAATACTACCGGGTAACAAAATCAAGTGTTTGAATAGTCAAATCACTTTTCTTTGAATTAAATAGCCGTTCACTGATATTATGATTATTGTAAACATGTATATGGTTTAGGTTTTTCTGATTTTCTGAGAAAATTTAAATCTTTTTAAACTTTCACGGTCAATATGAAAACATTTTATCCTACGGAACTTACCCTGATTATTATTTTAAAGCTCTCAGTTTCTTTCTTAACAATAATCACGATAAGCGCCATGGAATAAAAAGTGAACTAGATGAATGTTTACAGTTTGAATTATTAATCTCAAAAAAAAAATTACTCGTTATTTAAGTAATTATAAAAGTTAATCCTAATTCATTCTAATAACTCATAAAAATTCAACAATTTCTATTTGTACGTATTAGCAATTACAATTATGAAAATTATTTTATAAAATACGCTTTTATCTATTACGCTTTAGTTACTGTAGTCAGCGAACAATGGCTTTAATCTCAAACTCTAGTAGTCATGATAAGAAAGTAAGCATATTTTAATATTAAGTGTGAGAATCGTTTGCTATGGTTTCTCATAATCCGTGAGAAGATACGACTATTTCCTTGACTAAGCATTTAATAAATGTAATTGTGCAAAAACAGTTCCGTGAACTTGAAATAAGTTTGATGAACTACAATTGACATAAAAATGGAAAATACGTAGCGTGGCTATTGTTATTTTGAATCATTTTTTTAGTGTGCGTTTATCTAAAAGGTAAAAAATGTGTATGTTATAAGATCTTTATTTATTATTAATTTATAATACCCCAGATATGTATCCATAATTACAACGTCGAAAAATTTATTAAGGGAAAGCGAAAAGCGAATAAAAGTGTAACTGCGGTCATACACAACGATTAATCGATTGACAAATCATATTTTCAACAAGTTATGTACAATGAATTTTTTTTGTCGCCGTTTGACAAATATTGTCACAATTTGACAAACAATGTACCTTAAGTTATATTGTGTAGCTCTAAATAATTCTTATTTCAGTGATATAGTGACTTACTACCTTTTGGGTACTACATTCTAATACATGGATGGATACATGGATTAGGATGAAGATAATGTAGTTGATACTGTGTGGCTACGGTACTAAAGAATATAACCACTCCCTCTCTTCCCGTAGGTGTCGTAAGAGGCGACTAAGGGATAACACAGTTCCGCTACCACCTTGGAACTTAAAAAGCCGACCGATGGCGGGATAACCATCCAACTGCTGGCTTTGAAATACACAGGCCGAAGACGGGCAGCAGCGTCTTCGGTGCGACAAAGCCAGCCCTGCGGTCACCAACCCGCTTGCCAAGCGTGGTGACTATGGGCAAAACACATGAGTTCACGCTATTTTTGGCGTAAACTTGTGGAGGCCTATGTCCAGTAGTGGACTGTAAAGGCTGTAATGATAATGTAGTTGATAAAGAGAATTGAAGAGATTCTTTGACAGTTTTTATTGGAGTTAATTTTAACAGTCGATTGTATTACTGCCTTTCACTATCCTTTAAGTAGTTGATTAAGTGTAATTAATAAGCATTTTTGTAAATAAATTTATGTACGCATAATCAATCACCTATATAAAATTATTGCACAATTAAAAATATTGCAATTTAATTTTTGCATGTTTATTTGCAGTTTTTTTTTTTGTAATTAAGATTGGGAATAATTGCTAGTTTTATTTTGTACGTGTTTTGATGTAAAATGTAGCATGGGATTTTTTTTACATAAACTACAAAATTTTAAAAATTGCACCAATTCCTACAAGAAAGTGGTGTTGTTTGTGATCCAGAATCATCAATATATTTTGTGACCTTAATTTTTTTTTTTTTGTTTTTTGTTGTAATTGCCAGGTATATTATATAAAAAACGTATTTAATTAATAAATATTGCCATGTATAAAATACAATACACTATAAATACAGCACAAGCATGAAATGAGTGTGATGCATGTTCGCTACACTAATCATCATAAAATAATATTAGAATTATCTTACAGATGACGAGGGTGGCCACATCAAGCAAGGATACGAGTCGAGGCGGCAGAATGATCTATACATGCGATTGGGATTACTGCTTGGCGAGAGACGCGGATCCCGGAACAAATCCCGGGATAGCTGCACGTCATTAGCATCTTTGGACGCTCATACCTTGGCATCCCATAATACGAGTCCTGTAAGTTATCATCTTGTATGTAAAAAAAAATATTTCTAGAAAACATAATAGGAGTATCTTTTAACAACGCTGATATAAAACTTGGATACATTATCATTATTATACATGAGTATGGCTATCAGATTGCCGGTGTAGGCTGGATGAGGATTGCGGAAAACCGGGACGTCTGGCGCGAACTTGGGGAGGCCTATGTCCAGCAGTGGACTGCCATAGGCTGAAGTATTAGCTATCTGTGTTACTTTCACAAAAGATATAAAGTAGACAGAATGTCCATAAAATCATTAATGTGCCTCGGAGAGCACATACAGCTGTTAGGGCTAGTTGTTTTCATAGACATCTGGCACAATTATCCAACTATACACAGTGAAGCGATAGTGGATTTAGCTCTACTCTTTTCTTACATGGAGAAAGATGGCTATGCCTAGCAGTGTAACATTGTAGACTGAATCGATCAATGATATAATTGCGTAATCTACTTAAAATACTATACGGTAAATGTATTTGTTTTACTAAACCTAGTAAATCTACTATGTGAAACCTATTAGGTTTACGATTAGGCTTATTAGATTTATTTATAAATGTTATTTAACTATGTAATCAAAGTTTTTATCCAAGGTATCGACGCTGACCGGGTCGTCGGAGGTGGACGCAGCGACTCCTATTGGTCGCGACTCACTTGGATCCCTTGCTTCAATGTCGTTGTCAGCTGCCAGCAACTGTTCCTCATCAAGTCCTGGCAGTAGACGGCATTCTGTGACTGGTAAGATGATTAAAACTAAATAGCCTATTATATTATAATGTACAGATGACGCGTTAGTGTAACAGTTACTGGCTTTTATGCTGGCAGTCGCAGGTTCATTCTCAACACGTGACATACATACATTGGTATTAGCCATACAGACGTTTGCCGTGATCTGGGCGTTAGTGATTGTGTATTAAATGTACACCCGATACGAGTTAGTTCTAGTTGGGGCCGTTGAGTGTAAGATGGCTATTTTTTCATTATCTTATACTATTAAACGAGCAATTCTTGTATATATATATATATATATATATATATATATATATATATATATATATATATATATATATATATATATATATAATTTATTTTTATTTATATTTTATATTTTTTTATCATTGTCGTTAAAAAAATATTATTCATATTTTATAAATATGTAATTCCAAAAAACACGATTTACTAAAAATACCGAGCTAAGCTCGGTCACCTAGGTACTGTACACATTATATCACACGCAGTAACACTAACACACGCTAGTATTAATGGTTTATTCGACCTTCGGCTAATAGAATCACAACACTTTTTCTGACTGGGCTAATATCAATACCGGTGTACCGCAAGGTGGCGTGATGTCTCCACTCCTCTTTTCAATCTTCATAAATACTATTACTCAATATATTTTTTCTCCCTACCACCTGTATGCTGACGATCTCCAAATTTACTTACACACAAGCTTAACAGACCTACCTAATACGATTAACGCTTTAAATCAGGAACTCGAACGTATCAATGGCTGGAGCAAAGACTTTGGTCTGAAGGTTAACCCATCAAAATCGCAGGCTATAATTATCGGAAGCCAACAGCTTATTTCACGAATTGATTGGCCGAATTTGACACAAATAACTTTTGCCGGTGTTATAATTCCTTACAGTAAAAAGGTAAAAAACTTGGGTATATTGTTTGACGAAATTATGTCGTGGGATCCACAGATTTGTGAAGTTAGCAAAAAAATTTTTGCATCTATCGGTTCATTAAGAAGGTTACGTAATTTTCTTCCCACTCCTACTAAGGTTGCTCTTGCTCAATCTCTTCTTCATCCTATCCTTGATTACGCTGACACTTGCTATCTAGACTTAAGGGAGGATCAACTAAACAAACTTGAGCGTCTCCAAAACCTCTGTATTCGGTTCATATTTGGTCTTCGCAAGTACGACCACGTCTCTGAGTTCCGTACGAAGCTCAAGTGGCTTCCTATACGTCTGCGCAGGAATACTCATGTGCTAGCTCTCCTATATTCTATATTATTTAATCCCATCCTTCCGTCTTATTTGAAAGAACGCTTTAAGTTTCTCTGTGACTCACACAATAGATCACTTCGTTCTAGTGAAAATCTTACTTTGAAAATCGGCAAACACTCTACTGCCTTCTACAGCAAGTCATTCTGCATTGAGGCTGCATGGTTATGGAATACTCTCCCTTTACACATTAGACGTGCAACATCACTGGAATCTTTCAAAAAGAAGGTTAAGGAACACTACTTAAGACTTTGAAATTACTGTCGTCCACTTCGTCATTAGTCACTGCTATTTGAATAAGATATACACTTATTTGTTCTATTACTGTAATAATGTACAGTTATCTATAATATTATGTGTATATATGTGTATATGAGTATGTATGTTTGTATGTGTATATGTTTATATGTATTTATGTGTGTAGTGTATTTATATATTTTTATGTAATACGTTCTGTAATTTTTAGTATAGTTAATATTGTTTGTAGTATGTAGTATGTGTATGTAGTATGTGCATGTATGTGTGCATATTTGATTTTATTCTTGTTTTCTTTTATTTTAAGTTTGTACACCCTTTCCGCTTGTTTCACATTATCTCCTCCAAGCTGGTTGTCTGGAAGAGATCGCTGTTTAGCGATAAGACCGCCTGTTGTACATTTCTTTCTTGAATTGTATAATAAATTGTAAACTTCTTTTAATGTGTACAATAAAGAATAAATTATTAATTATTATTATTATTAGAATCTCTCCTATCAGTAACTTATCTAACGGTAAACTACAATTTATGGATACACAAGATCCGAAAACTTTAAAAGCAGCGTAAAAGCCCATAAGTGATCAGGTCGGCTGCGCGGAAAGGAGAAGTTTTCAAATCCTTGGCTTATTTGACCACAACAGTTACCTACGATATTTTTTGTTTGTTGCTAAGTAACTTCTCTTGCAAAAAAGAAAATTATATGGCATTTACTTGTAATCATCCACTTAATTCACACACTCAAACTTTTAACGATCTTTTTTGCGTGTAAGTTCTCAAATTACCAACACCTCATAAGGTTTTATAGCTCGACGACAGTTGTAAATATTCTTAAGTGAGTCTGCTAATAAACATCGGAGTATACGCAATTTAATTATCTTTGAGATGTGTTTAAGTTTTATGTGGTCGTAAAAATTTGAAAATATTTAATTAATATCTCCAATATTAAACGCCTTACGCTCAACGGTCACCATTAGATTTTGCTTCTTTGTCGGGGGTCCGAAAACACATGCAATTCATAATCACAAGGCCCAGATATCGGCAAATACCTATATGGCCTATTGACCTACTTTTATAATCAAAAGTATGCCACGTGTGGTGCTCGAACTAGCGATCGCCAAGGCAACGGCCATAAGCCAGAACTGTGACAGTTGCGCTAACGCGCTGCTACAAGACTAATTATGAGACAAACACTTTGTTTTCTGAATTTATTGAGTATTCACTATATTAATAATTCCTATTTATGTTCAGCATTACAAAATGGCCGTGAAGAATTGACACGGATGTCGAGCGGTTTCTTCAAGAATAGGAAAACAGCTGCAAGAAGATCAGCTCGAGTCAGTAGTAAGCAGTCTACTTCTTCTTCAGAATTAAAGAAAGGTAACAAGTACTTAAAGGATGTAATTCTAATGATGAAAAATTAATCCTTACTTAGGGCTCCGTACCCAAAGGGTGAAACGGGACCCTATTATTAAGACTCCGCTGTCCGTCCGTCCGTCACCAGGCTGAGACCATGGACCGTGATAGTTAGACAGTTGAAATTTTCACAGATGATGTATATCTGTTGTCGCTACAACAGCGAATATAAAAAACAGAATAAAAAAAATATTTAAGGAGGCTCCCATACAACAATCGTTTTTTTTTTGCCGTTTTTATAAATAATGGTACGGAACCCATCGTGTGCGAGTCCGACTCACATTTGGCCGGTTATTATTTCTTTTGAATTCAGGCACTTGAATTTTCAAATGTCGACTAAACTTTTCCAAGTATGGTCGCCAAAAAAAAATCTATTGCAAATACATACAAATTTAAATTAAATTATAAAATATTATATATAATTAAAAAAAACAACTTGTACGTTATTGAAGCCAATCATCAGTTTGTAATACATATTAATAAATATTTTTCCTTCTTCTTTCAGTTCACCCCACGCCTCAACTTACTCTTCGACCATTATTCTTCGAAGTACCTTCCAGTGAAAATGAAAATGTATTTTCTGGAAGGCAATGGTTAATAAGAGACATGGAAAAAGCTTTAAGCTCGACTTCCTCCGGTATAATTTTTTTTCAACTTATTAATGTATAAAGACATATTTGGGGAAAATAGTTAAAAAATAACATGTTTAAATTTCAGGTATTCTGGTCTCAGGGTGTCCAGGCACTGGCAAAACTGCTCTAATCCTACAACTAGTAGAGTATTCTTGTTTTGGACGTAAAAGAAACTTTGAATACGAAGAACTAAGAGAACAGTTGGACATTAGGGAAATTTTGCCCGAAGAAATTGCGACAGGAATGGTAAACCACTTAGCATCACAAGTTGTCGCCTATCATTTCTGTCAAGTAAGCATTATTTTTATATGTATTTTTTAGTGATATTTGTGAGTAATATTATTGAGTTTTATGATTAAATATCATTATTTTTTTCAGGCTGATAACAACAGTACATGCCTAGTAGGTGAATTCGTTCACTCACTTGCAGCACAACTTTGCCAAGCACCGAGATTACAAGCGTACAGAGAATACCTACTAAGCGAGCCCCATCTTTTAGCTTGTCTTTCTCTTAAAGAATGTATAGCGGACCCAGATTTAGCATTCATGAGAGGAATCATAGAACCTCTCATTATTTTACGAAAGAATGGAAGTATAGATTCGACAAACAGCATCATTCTCGTCGATGGCCTTTGTGAAGCAGAATATCATAGACCGGATCACGGATATACTATCGCTTCATTCCTAACAAGACATGTTCCGGAAATGCCATCTTGGCTTAAAGTGATTGCAACTATAAGAACTCAGTTTCTCGAATTAACAAAACAACTTCCATACACAAGAGTGAGTTTAGACGACTCTGACAATGTACATAAAGATTTACTTGAATACTTCAACGCAAGAGTCCAAGCAGCGCCTATTATAGAAACTAATATTAAAAGCTCCACTGGAAAAACTGAAGGAGTACACAATTCAGTTATGAAATTCGCGCAATACGTCTTACACTTAAGTCAAGGATCATTTTTATTCTTAAAATTAATCCTCGATCTTCTTGAGCGAAGTCACATAGTTGTGAAATCAACTAACTACAAAGTGGTACCCATTTCGCTGGCACAAATATTTTTGTTGCAATTTAATTTGAGATTCCCCACCGTGCAGTCGTTTGAAAAGGTGACACACATTTTAAGTGTTTGCTTGGCTGCCCTGTATCCGCTCACTTTGGTAGAAATTTACTATTCAGTAAACTCATTACTCGTCGACACATTTTTGCCTTGGGAAGAATTCTGTCACAGATTCGAAAGCCTTAGCGACTTTCTAGTGAAACGAATTGATAACACCTACATGTTCTTTCACCCTTCATTCAGGGAATGGTTGATACGTCGTGATGATAATGAAAGTCCTAAATTTTTGTGCGATTTAAGAGCGGGACATTGTGGAATCGCATTTAGACTGTCAAGAGTACAAGCACCTTTAGATCCGGAGAAATCTATGGAATTAGGACATCACATTCTTAAAGCTCACATGTACAGAAATATGGGACCAGCCCAGTTAGGGTTATGTCCTCGTGATTTACAAGCTATGATGGTCGCTACAAGTTCTGCCAACGTTGGCGAAGCTGTTGCAAATTTAAGAAACATTTATACTCCCAACGTCAAGGTTTCACGTTTAATGCTATTAGCTGGAGGATCTCCCAACCAGATAACGGATTGTCTTGGAAACGCACCGTTACTGTGCATGTATGCCTATCAAGGAATCATATCAATGGTTGGATTGCTCATTGAATTTGGAGCTGATTTAGAAATGACAAACTCTCAAGGATGTTCCGCTTTATCGTTAGCGTGTCAAAGAGGTCACACCGATGTCGCTAGAATGTTGATAGCCTCAGGTAAGAAAATGAAACTAATTTATTTATTTAACAACCACAATTTTCGTTATAATGACAAAAAAATACAACAGATAATTATGGACTGTTCTTTAAGATAGAATTAAAATTTAAGAATACATTCAATTGAAATGTTACAGGTGCATCACTAAGCCACACAGATACTGCTGAACAAACTCCATTAGTCCATGCAGCCAAAAACGGTCATCGAGACACAGTAATTTACCTCTTAGGATGCCAGACAGGGAAAGATGACAGAAATTCATTAGACATTGAAGAAGACAACATTGAACAATTAGTTCCTGGCTCCAGACATGCCTTGATAGCCGCCTCTCAAAATGGACATTTAGATATTGTAGAATATCTTTTGGATACAGCAGAACTGATTGTAAGTTTTTTAGTAATTTAAATTTATCCTGCAGATATGTTACGAATAGACTTACACACACTTATGTTACAGAAGGAAGTAAAATTGTTCAATAGGGCCTCAATTAAAAAAACTACAAGTTTTAGATTCACATTACGATTATAGAAATATTCCATAAATATGAGTAGTACTAGGATTCGATGGTGTAAAAGAATAATAATAAACGTTATCCGTTAAATACCGTTATTCGTCAAATAGCGTTACCGGCAACTGGCGAAAAAGGCCCTTTATGCTCATGTGTTATGGCACTTTGTTATAACTATGATTACTAAAATAGAGTTTAGATCATTTAATTGCTCATCACTCTTAATGGTTATAGCAAAGAGCTCCAAAATGTATTTGGAAAAAAAATGTTAATTTTTTTAATGGTTTGTGAATTATATATATAAGTTTGTCCCTAAGTAAGCTCAACAAACCGTTCTGGTGTAGTTGTGCGTGTAGTCGCCTAAAACACCGCCGGTTTGCGAGTGCGATTTCCGCTCGGAATGGATATTTGTATTTGTATAATTATTTATTTCCGGTTTGGACGTTTTTCTTTGTGGGTCTTCCCACCATACCTCGGAGAGCGCGTTAAGCTATTGTTATCATAAATACCTGATAGCGATCGTTACTCATAGTAGGGAATATATTCGGCAACCCGCAGTGGACCAGCGTGATTGATTAAGCTCCAATCCTTCTCCCAGATGGCGATGGATAGGCCTATGCCTAACAGTGGAATGTTATAGGTTGAATCGAAAGCAACTTAATGCTTATGTTATAGGTAACAGCAGACCGGTATATTTAAAATTTCCAGCAAAATTTTAAATGCATTAAAATTTCACAGCCGGATGGCATCTGCCCAGTAACTGGAGAAACAGCTTTAACAGCAGCTTGCTCTACTGGCAATGCAAGTATCGCAGACGCTCTACTTATTAGAGGGGCAACACCATATTCCCTGAACGCGAGACAAATGTCCCCTCTAGCTTTGGCCTCGAAAAATGGTAGAACAACTCTAGTGTTGAGATTATTGGACTCTGGTGCAGATGTGATGGGGTCTGGAGGAAAGAATCCATTGATATTGGCATCGGCCGAGGGCCACGCTGATGTTGTAGAGATGCTTTTGGCCCATGGTGAGTAGTGAAATTGTTTATTTTATAATAAAACAACTTAGTGCCTACTGTCTATCTTGAAATAGCTCAATGTATTTAGTTCTGTAAATCATATTTGTCTTGAAATACTTTCATTTTGAAACAGACTTTGAAATTTTGAAGTTTGGTTCAAAATAAGCGAAATTTAATGACCACCATATGAACAATTTTTCAAAAATATCTAAAACCCTAGTAGTAATTAAGTATGTATTTTTACTCAGGTGCTGATCCAAATGCCGTTGATGCCGATGGTATTTCGCCACTTGGCTGGGCGAGTCTCCGATCTAGAATACCAACAATACAAGTGCTCTTAGATAAGGGTGCTATAATCGGTGCGTATATTTAATGAATAAGCGTAATCGTAAAATACGCTTTAAAAGATGCTGATAATTTAATACCTGACTTTGATAGATTAGCATATTATATAGTAAATAAGAACGCCGTATTCAAATTGACAAGTTAAAATAAGCCAATCAAAAAGAACGCATAAGTTGCTCGAGCTGTTTCCGTCGTTTACCGTGCTTGTGATCGTTAAGACTAATTGCATTTGCGTTTGCCGAAAATCAGTCTCTTATCGAATCAAATACAATGGATCCCTGTAATCATTCACGTTTCAGGTCATTTCTATTACGCGAGTACAGGCTCCCTGCATAACCTATTGAGAAAATTAAAAAGATATATAACGCTGTATCATCATAAGTATGTCTAAAAATACCATCTTCATCATCATATCATGTATTTTTCAGACCAACCGGACGGCAGCGGCAGGACACCACTAGGGCTGGCGTGTGGAGGGCCAGCTGAGCTGGTGGAGCTATTGTTAGAACGAGGAGCCTCACTGGAGCGGGTCGACCACAGTGGACTGAGACCTCTGGACAGAGCTATTGGACAACGGAATGTTCCCGTGAGTGCAAACCAAACTAAACATTGTCATATCGGCTAAATGATAAGTAAACTAAATTTGACTGAGACCCCCTGAATAGAACTAATCTAAAAAAAAAGGAAACAGTATGGTGCAGTCGGTCATATATAGATTTATGCCTAATCCTAAATCCTAAAACTGCTAAATTATAAGTCGTGATCTACCAAACTTATTTTGTGTAGAAATAAAATTGTTTACTTTTTTACTTTTTGGTATTCAAGTTTCTTACGCTCTAGGTGGTGAATTGCTTTTTGAGAAAAGGGGCCAAACTCGGTCCCACGACATGGGTAATGGCATCAGGCAAACCAGAATTTATGTAAGTTTCTAATGAATAAATATCGGATGCTTTTTACACTTTGCTATTTTTATATATCGTCATGTAATATTTAAATAGGAATAACTTGAAATGAAAAAATATAAACACTTGTGTAATAACTAATTTATCCACTATAATCTCACATATATTTGATATAGCTTATATTACTTTCTATACTATACATTACTTTCTATTAATATCTTTAGAAGAAATCATAAAATCGTCTCGAACATTCCAAACAATAATGTCACAAAACATATTTACGAACATCACTTAACGAATATCTCAATTTTCAGGCTTATACTCCTGAACAAACTTCTAGAAGATGGGAACATGCTGTATCGCAAGAACCGACCTTCAGAGGCAGCTCATCGCTACCAATACGCCCTGAAGAAGATCAACCCTCTCATCAGTGATGAGGGTCTCACCGCCCCCTCCCCAGGAACTCTGCCCGGAGAACACGTGGCTGCCTTTGTGCAGCTCAAGACTAACCTTCTACTCAACATGTCACGATGCAAGAGAAAGCTCAACGTAAGGAATTTTTCTTTACCTTTTTTTATGTAATGAGGTGGGCAAACGCGCTGTATCAATTTTTTTTTTTTTTTTTTTTTTTCACTAGGTCGGCAAACAAGCGTACGGCTCACCTGATGGTAAGCGATTACCGTAGCATATAGACGCCTGCAACACCAGTAGCATCGCAAGCGCGTTGCCGACCCAATCCCCAATCCCCCCAGGAGCTCTGGTCACCTTACTCACCAACAGGAACACAATACTGCTTGAAAACAGTATTATTTTGCTGTGATCTTCTGTAAGGTCGAGGTACTACCCCAGTCGGGCTGCTCCATATTTTGTGTGCCCTACCTCAGTTAAAATTACTATGATACCATCTGATTTTATCTGACGTTACAAATGGACAGGAACTAAGTTTTGCTCATTATAATCAACCGTCTATTCGAAGAAAGTAGATTATAGATATAGGGATACTTAATTTTCTATTCCATATAAATACAGTATACAATATACAATTATACATAATACAATTATATGGAAGTCTATAGCTATTCTTACAACGACTACCTTACTATGTCTAAAAATACTGAAAAGAAAATTTTTATTTTCAGGAACCATCAGAGGCCTTAGCCTTAGCTGGACGCGCATCTGTCTTACGTCCAAACGCATTCGAATGTTCCTACGCGATGGCGAGGGCCATACTAGCACTTAATAAACCATCTGATGCTTTACCACACGCCAGAAGAGCCCTACTTCTAGCCCCTTCTACAGATTTATCAGCCATGAGAACACTAAAGGCCCTACAACAAGAGATTCTCACAAGGATCAACACTGGGACCCACAGCTTAAATGGAGATACGCGCTCGATGAGAAACTACGACAGCATAAGTTTAAACATGCCGTGATCAATAACAATCGTATAAAATTCGATGAACTTGTAAAAATATTATTATTATATAAATATTTAACAGTACAATGAGTCGCATTGGATGATACGTTCCTTGAAATGAATAATTTGATAGTAAAATTTTGTGATTGTTGCATTTAGGTTTCATTTTTGGTTAAAAAAAATTCAAAAATAAAAATAAAAATCTATGTTCGTATTGTGAATATCGTTTGTTTGAGTATATATTTGTCTTTTTTATCTATATTGCGTATATTACTTTTATGCTTGTATACTTATTTTAACTATTTCCTATGTAACGTTTGTCTTGTTCATATTAAGATTTATATATATATGCATTAGTGCTGGCACATTCATATTGTCTTTTGTGCATATAAAAAAGTTGCTCTAATTTTTTTAATTGACAAAATAAACTGTTAAACTTCGTCAATTTTTAGTTTTATATTTTTTTTCTAGACACTAATAGAATCCTTGTGATTAAATGACGTTTCTGTAAATAAGTATTATTTCTAATTGTATCTTAATACATGAAATGCATAGGTGTAGGATTTAGTGTTTACTGACTCGAATATATAGAACCTTAAATTTTGGCTTGCCATTTATATTTTTTTCATTGTTCATTTACTAAATTAAAAAAAATGTAATAGACAAATATATGTTTAAGAAAGAATTTAAATTAGCCATTATTATAAATAAACTTGTTATTATTGTTAAAAATAGTTTTGAGTTAAACTCAAGTGCCCATTATCTTGCTTTATTTTAATTTATTATGTTTTAGGTTTAAAAATTTATACGAAAAAGGCAAAATAATGTATTAAAAATTGTATCAAAATTAATTCACGTGTGGTTTTAAATGTATCTATTATATAGCGTGTCTATTTATTTTACGAATGAAATAACGATCAATTTATATTGAAAATTTTAAATAACATTTAAAAAATGTATGATTCATTAAATACTTTCTTGTGTCATTACTTTCATTTACAATAGAACAATGTATTCGACAAATATAAGACTGAGAAATTGTATACAAAACCACATCTCAACAGTCTCTTGTAATAAATTGTAGACAATTAAGAATTATAAATAAGTACAATAGTTTCTGTGACAGTATATAATAATTATAAATACACATATTGCTTCGAAACTTTACTTTTTTTTATATACCATATTTTTTTCCTAGAGAATGTTAAGAAAAAAAAATAGTAAAAAGAACACAAAATGTTTTATTTAAAATAGGAACTAAATATTTATTGCCATTACAAAAAAAATTTACAGATTTGGATCAACATTAATTTTTTTTTTTTTTTTTTTTTTTTTATAATATTCAATGGCTAACTTAATCTTTAAAAAAATATTTAACACATCATATATAATGAATAAAAAATTATAGTTTCAATGTTTATTAATAAGGGATTGCCATATCATTCGATCTAAAAATTCCGTCATTGTAAATAGAATTTACAGCCAAAGGACCCTTAAACATCCGGCTGTAAACTGGTAAAAGCACCAATGTTTTTTCAGTCGTTGATTTCAAGTCTATTATTTTCACTGGGGGAATGTCACCAGCTCCCAAAATACCAAAATTAAACATGGGATTACTATGGTATTTAGAGACAGTTCTATGAGTTTTCTTAATATCTTCTGTTGTTGATTCTTGTTCAAATGTATTTAAATCAGACGTTCGTCGAATTTTCTTCATTAAATTAGTACACTTTTCGTCTTTTTTTAATTTTAGGTATGGACAAGTCTGAAAATATGTTTAAAATAATTTATAAAAAAAAAGAACTTATAGTTCAAAATACAAACATTTGTTTGTATTTTAACAAAAAAAAGTCGTTTAATTTTTTAGTAATAATTGTGTTTGCTCGCAAACGAAAAAAAAAACCGACTTTAATTACATCGACGAGTAATACAACGTAGATCGACGAAAAAACAGTCAAGTAACTACGCGTTATCAAAGATTACTCAAAAAGTAGTTATCAGATCTCGATAAAATTTATATGTGACCACATGATAAACATCAGCTTTCGATTAAATTAAAAATTATCAAAATCGGTACACCTAGTAAAAAGTTATTGCGGATTTTCGAGAGTTTCCCTCGATTTCTCTGGGATTCCATCATCAGATCCTGGTTTCCTTATCATGGTACCAAACTAGGGATATTCCCGTTCCAACAAAAAAGAATTATCAAAATCGGTACATCCAGTAGAAAGTTATGCGGTATATTACAACGTAGGTCGACGAAAAAAGCGTCAAGTAAAAACGCATTATTAGATATAGCTCGAAAAGTAGTTGTTAGATCTCAAATAAATTTAAATGGGACCAATTAACACACCACCTTTCGATTAAAAAGAAATTTGTCGAAATCGGTCCACCCGGTCAAAAGTTCTGATGTAACATACATAAAAAAAAATACAGTCGAATTGAGAACCTTCTCCTTTTTTGGAAGTCGGTTAAAAATAAAAAGATATGAAGTAACAAGAAGATTAAGTCGTAATAATATTTTAGGATTCACGGATAATCAAAATGCATGTTTCCGATGAAAAAACGATTGAAATAAAATAATAGCAAAAAAACTTACGGTAAACATAGAGTCGATCAAATTTAAAAATTTCCTCGAAGTCATGCAGTGATTCGTGTAAAGCGGTATATTGTCGAGAACATTTTTGTACATTCGCTCGAATAGAGGTGGGAACTCTGCCGCGTACGAGCCAATGTTTCTTCTCATTTTAAATCGATCAATGAAACCATATCTGTTGAACACGTCCATCTTCTTTAACACACATTTTGCTGATTCTGGCGATTTCTGACACTGAAAGATAGATCATTTTTACAAAACTGTCTAATTTCAGAAGAAGATTTTCCAAACTATATGTGCACATTATCTGTGTACGAATAAATAATATATAATGAATAAAAATAAGTTAAACATTTATACAACTAGGGGTCGTTCATTATTAACGTGTCGTTTTAGAAACTTTTAACCCCCCCCCCCGTATTTTTTTGTGTGCAAAGAATATTAAAATTTTCAGAATATTATCTTTAAATACAAGCTAATCATTGTATTACAAATTCTCAGACAGACATTGAGGTTACAGGTTGTTTGTTGAATACACAATATTTTCGTCATGTGATTAATCGAAGACCCCTGGGGCAGCACTCATAAAAAAAAAACCGCTTGTCATAAAAATAATGTTTGAAAACTTACATTGTCATAAGACTTCCAAGCAGTACTTCTGGCGGCTGGTTCAGGAACGTACTCGACCTTGTAGATCGAGTTCACTCCGCACTCAGAAAGAAGTTCGTGTGAAACAAAGTTTGGGAAGTTGCATAGCTGACGGCGAGATCTCTGAATAAAACAATTACCTATTATTAACAATTGTTTTTTATCACTGGGTCAATAAACAAGCGAACGGTTCACCTGATGGTAAGCGATGACCGTAGCTTATAGACGCCTGCAACACCAGAAGCGTCGCAAGCGCGTTGCCGACCCAATCCCCAATCCCCCAGGAGCTCTGGTCACCTTACTCACCAACAGGAACACAATACTGCTTGAAAACTATTATTTAGCTGTGATCTTCTGTAAGGTACTGTACTGTACTACCCCAGTCGGACTGCTCCATATTTTGAGCAAGAAATTCCTGCTGTGCCCTAACTCAGTTTAATACTAATTAAAATAAAATATAAGTAGTAGTGTATTCATTAAAAAATTAAGTTGTAACTAAGTATACCAAAAACTAACTATGAAACTAGTCTTGTATCGCGATTAACTCTTAATCAAATATTGTAGTTAAGCATCGACACATCACATCAAACATCAATCAAAGAAAATTCGTAAACTATTAAATTATTCACGAGTTTTATAATACTTAGTAAAACAAATAAACTTACTGGTCTGTATTTTGATGAACTTATTTGACAAATTATCCCATCAATTGCAGAAGTAGAATGCCTTAAAATTTAAAAAGGTATGATAAAATATTTCAAACATTTTATATTCGGATTACTATCACATTTACTTATCAGAATATTCATTATATCAAAATATGTAGGGGTAATTTCATGAATGAAGTAATGTTACCTGTACTACAAATGTGCCTGCTATTAAGGGTAAAAAAAAAACTGACCTGCAAGGATCATTTTTATTTTCATCGGGGCAGTTCTGAAACGAGAAATGCAATGATAATTATGTCTATTAATTTTAAGTTATCGAAATAAATAAACAGGTAAAAATCATTTTCAAATGAACAAAGCGAAACAGCTTTTTTTAATTCCTAGCTAGTTTATAGTTATTATTATTTCGATCGGTTGAGAATTTTTCGCAGTATAACTGAACGAAATAACCGGCTCTCCGTTTATTAGTATACTCGTAGATATGTGATTAATGTAAACTAAAAATAGCAGAGGTCCCAAGACAAAACCTTGCGCAACCCCACAACTTACCTCTGTAAGTACATCAAAGGCACAAGCCAGTATATTATTAATCTCACAAGTATCTTCATAACCAAGGGGTTTGTTTAAACACAACCTCACGACTTTCGCTTTTGCCTTTATCCATTCCGTATGTACGTTTGTCATATTATCTAATAGTTTTGAAAATGCTTCCCTGTCTACTACACCGTTGGATATTATATTTAATTTACTGAAAATGCAAGTTTCTTGTTCGCACTAAAATAGATAATATTTTCACAATTAATAATTTTATTAAATTAATATATACGATTTTGTCGTTATGACGTTTCCTTAAAAACTTACCGTATTTGGTACAATTTTCACATCACTATTCTTTAGTAACTTCGGCACCTCAGTAGTCGTAGTCACTAGTTCGCTAGTATTAAGTATCACTAGTCTGTTCTCGTCGTCCCATTTTAGTTTAAAATCGCAATCTGTTCGCCATTCTTTTTTTATAAAATGTTCCATATCACAGCAATCTAAGGGATCGATAGGCTAAAAGCGTTTTTATAAATACGATTAAAAATATAAATTATCGTCTAAATTTTAGTTTAAAACTAACTGTGCAAAATACGCATAGTTATAAAATAAATAAATTCCTAAAATAAATTAGCCTAAGTTACTCCTTATTACATCAGCTTCAGCATCAGCCAACGAAAGTCCTGTCAAAATCGGTCCAGCTAGATTAGCCAGAACAAACATGTTTACAATTTTACCAAATGTTATTTTGGTATATGTAAGTACTGTGTGTACATCCATATGCATTTAGTTAAAAGCGGTTATTTTATTATTACAGACACTCCAATTTTATTTCTTTGTATAGATAACAACTAAACTTAAAATTTTAACAGACGGTTCTCACTCAACAGTCTTCACTATTTATAATAAATTTAAAACACAAAATATTACTAAAACTAAAGCGCTAGTTTCGTTAAATATTAAACATAAACAAAACCTACCTCTACGTACAAACTTACAAACTTCGTATATTTTATTTAAATTACGTACATTTTTTTTAATCATAATAGAAATAGAATTTAAGTAAGAAGTCAAACAAAGTTCAGAAACCAATGAATTAAAGAGACAATAAGAATTTAAGAACCCTTTCCTTCCTTTAGGTACCTATACTAGTCCGTTTGCTATTAATATAAAATATAGGCATTATGAATTTTTTAAATTTAACAAAAACGAAAAAGGTGCATAAATAATATGAATGTTCCATAACTTACTTCTTCATATCCGTTGATGTTCTTGTTATCCGCTACTATTGCTGCCTTTTCAGTACTTGGCGTTGTTTTCGGTGTAGTCTGTAATGTTCGATTTTTTTTTACTGTGAAACTATTTATAAAAGAATTGGCTAGAATTTTTTTCTTTAATGTTTCGCACCTAATGCAAATACTTAAATCATGAAGTCATGAACCACACTCTTTAATATATAACTAGGTCGGCAAACAAACGAACGGTTCACCTGATGATAAGCGATTACCGTAGCTTATACACGTCTGCAACGCCAGAAGCATTGCAAGCGACAAAACACTGTTTAAAAGCAGTATTATTTAGCTGCGATCTTCTGTAAGTTTGAGGTACTGCCCTAGTCGGGTTGCTCCATATTGAACCGGCTATTTCCTACTAGTTTCATCTACTAAAATTTAATCAAGATTTAATTCACCATCAAAATTGGTTCTTTATTTATATGTGTATTACATTTTACGTTAAGTAATATAAATTATATACTGACAATTCTTACAATATGAACTGAGAACTGCGATACTCACCAGTATGACATCATAAGCGTTTTGTTTTGAATTTACATCCGAATTATCAAGGATGTGTATACATATAAATATATTATTAAAATTATAAAGTTCTGTCTATATGGATGTCTTTTGTCTATCGACAGAAGACGTCCATATAATATAGACGATGTCATATCATAATATATGATATCTTCGTCTGAATGATATGAAGAATATATTATTATATTTTATATACTATTAATAAAATATAATTTAATAATAATCATGCTTTTAACTACAATAATATCATAAAGTGGAATGATTTGTTTTTTGTTCGTAACAGTTACACTCGAACTTAAGCTATTTTAATTTCTTGCATCCGGATAGTTTTATATTATTACTGTGTGATATGGGCACATTTATATAGATAGTAACCATAGACAGAAAAATTAACAGTCAAAATCTACTAATAAATCAATGATGCTATTGTAAAGTACTTATAATTTTTCCATATTGATTATTTAAGTTCTTAGATTAGGACGCTATCGCACACCTGGAGGTAACTGAGCCCGGGTTATCCGAGGCCCAGTACGGGTTCAGAGCAGGGCGGTCCACATTAGACGCCCTGCTCTGGCTTAAAAGATGGACGCAGGCGGCGGTCCGCGACGGGGAGAAGGCGTTGGCTGTCTCGCTTGACATCGCTAACGCCTTTAACAGCCTACCACACGCGACGATACTGGAGGCACTCCGCTACCACCGGGTGCCTCTGTATCTGCGGACGCTGCTGGGCGACTACCTCCAGGGTCGCGAGGTCCTATTGCCAGGGCGCGACGGTCTGCGGCGACGTCGTGTCTCGTGCGGAGTTCCACAGGGGTCAGTGCTGGGACCGCTCCTGTGGAACATCGGCTACGACTGGGTGCTTCGGAGCACGTTGCCCGCAAGTGTGCGGGTCTCGTGCTACGCCGACGACACCCTAGTCGTGGCAAAAGGAAGGGACCTCGCGGAAGTAATGCGGTTGGCCACGGCTGGCGCAACACTTGTGGTCGACCGTATACGAGCCCTGGGGCTGGAAGTCGCCCTGACGAAGACCGAGGCCCTACTGTTCCATGGGCCTCGAGGGGGACCCCGTCCAGGTACGCGGGTGACTGTTGATGGGGTTTCGGTCCGGGTGGGGACCCAGATGAGGTACCTGGGTCTCACCCTGGACGGGAGGTGGGCTTTTGGGGCTCATTTTGCAGAGCTAGCCCCAAGAGTCGTGAAAGCCGCCGCCTCACTGGGAAGGCTGCTGCCGAACGTGGGTGGTCCGAGTGCCCATTGCCGTCGGCTGTACTCCGGGGTCATCCGGAGTATGGCCATGTACGGGGCACCCATCTGGGCGGACGCCCTCGGTCGCGCCAACAAAATCCAGCTGCGACGGCCGCAGCGGGTCATCGCGACGAGGGCGATACGCGGTTACCGGACGGTGTCCTGGACGGCGGCGTGCGTGCTGGCCGGCGATCCCCCCTGGGAACTGCAGGCGGAGATCCTTGCCGAAACATATCATTTTGTGGCGGCGAGGAGATCCCGGGGGGAGTCTCCTACGTGGGAGGAGCTCGCACGCATGCAGAGGCTGGCGCAGGACACCCTGTTGCGGCGGTGGACGGAGAACTTGGCTTCGCCAGTCCCCGGGCAGTGGACGGTGGACGCAGTGAAGCCGGTCCTCCGGAAGTGGGTGAGGCGGCGGTTCGGGCCGCTGACCTTCCGTCTGGTGCAGGTGCTTTCCGGACATGGGTGCTTCGGTAAGTACCTGCACCAAATCGCGAGACGGGAGGCGACTCCAGCCTGCCACGAGTGTGGAGCGCCAGAAGATACGGCGCTCCACACGCTGGAGGCGTGCGCCACTTGGGAACCGCAGCGGCGCACGCTTTCAGCGGTTATCGGACGGGATCTCACGCTGCCGAGTGTCGTAAAGGCCATGCTTGACAGCGAGAGATCGTGGCAGGCGGTGGTCTCCTTCTGCGAAGAGGTAATGACGCAGAAGGAGACCGCGGAGCGGGCCAGAGAGGAAGACGCCTCTGCTGGCCCACTCCGGCGCAGACGTACGGGGGCAAGGAGAAGGCGGTTTGCCCACCTCCTCCCCCCCTCGTAATAGTGGGGTCGGCGGCCGATAGTCGGGGGACTTCGGCCGGCCGGACGACACGACCCCATACGTCTGGGGGTGGCCTTGTTGTGAGCGAGGCCACCCCACCATCATGCCGGGGCCCGGAAGCTTTGTCCGGGCCTACCGCTGAGGCGAGGTGGCGAATGCTAGCGCGACCCCTCTCGCCCCACCCAGGCGGATGACTGCTAACACGTGGTGGTTTTTAGTCAGTAGGAGTCTGACATAACCCTCTGGCGCCCCCGCGCTGGAGGGTATCCATGATGGATTTTCCCCACGTAAAAAAAAAAAAAAAAAAAAAAAAAAAAAAAGGACGCTATCGCACATCGGGGCGAGGTGGCGAATGCTAGCGCGACATCTCGCCCCACCTAGACTGCTCACTCGTGGTGATTTTTTAGTCAGTAGGAGTCTGACATAACCCTCTGGCGCCCCTACGCTGGAGGGTATCCATGATGGGTTTCCCCACGTAAAAAAAAAAGGACGCTATCGCCTTACGATTAGACGTCGCATTAGACTAACAGGTTCAAAATATACACTTAAACTTAATAAATACAAACAGACTTGTAAGTATTTTCTAATTATACATAACCAAAAATGATAATACCTTTTCCGTGGTTCCAAATGTGAAGGGTATTTTCTGAGTTGCGAAAATATGGTAATTTACAAGTGTCTTGAAGCCGCACTCTACCAGGGAACTGTTGTACAATGATGGTAAATCACAGCATTTCTCGTGGAAGTACTTGTAAAATGAAATAAAATAATTTTGTTACGCATTATCGACTCAAAAAAAAGTCACAACAAAAGAAAATCTACGTATTTCCCTGCACGAACCTAACACGTATAACCGATTATTTTGAAATCGGGCCGAGAACAACAATTAAAACAATATCTATTTGAAATTTTATATTATTTATAACATTACTTTTCTATCGCTTCAGCCTGTAATATCCCACTGCTGGGCATAAGCCTCTTTCCCCATGTAGGAGAAGGATCAGAGCTGCGGGTTGGCGGATACATTCCCTACTATGAGTTCCCTAATATGACGATAACTATCAGATGTAGATGATAAAAACCGAGACCGACAGCTTAAAGTGCTCTCCGAGACACGGTGGGGAGACCTACGGGAACTAAGAACCAGACTGAAAATAAATATTTATATGCTGTGTGGTTACGGCATTAAAGAATATAGCCACCCCCTCTCTACCCGTGGGTGTCGTAAGAGGCGACTAAGAGATAACACAGTTCCACTACTACCTTGGAACTTAAAAGCCGACCGATGGCGGGATAACCATACAACTGCTGGCTTTGAAATGCAGAGGCCGAAGACGGGCAGCAGCGTCTTCGGTGCGACACAGCTAGCCCTGCGGTCACCAATCCACCTGCCCAACGTGGTGACTATGGGCAAAACACATGAGTTCACGCCATTTTTGGCGTGAACTTGTGGAGGCTTATGTCCAGTAGTGGACTGCGAAAGGCTTCTGTGATGATGATCGTCATACTTTTTTTTACCTTTCCATATACATTTCGAAATATTGTTTGTTTAAGCTTATTTTCGTTAGTACATAGGAAGAATTAAAAGCGAACTAGAATTACTAATTCCGGAAAACCTCTGAATATTACTATATAACTTTTCCCGAGGCCATGAAGACCAAAACGAATGGAAGTACAGAAGAGCAGATTGTAAATAAGCACTTCGCAAATCAGCAAGATAACTTAGAAGTTATCGATGTTAATACATATCTACATATATAAAAACAAATAAATAATAATTGTGTTTGCTCGCAAACGAAAAAAAGCCGACTTCAATTACATCGACAAGTAATACTTTATTTATTTATTTATTATTTATTTATTTATTTATTTATTTATGCATTAACAAAACTTAGAACTAACATTACAGTTACCCAATGCGTTAGTTAAGTTCATCACAACAAGTAACATTAAATTTAACAAACAATTAAAACAATTCAATAAAAACAAAATAATCAAAAAATAAGAAATAATCAATAAATAATCAATAAATATAAAATAATCAATAAATAATCACACTTAAAAAATTCATAAAATTCATAAAATACAACGTAGATCGACGAAAAAATAGTCAAGCAACTACGCGTTATCAAAGATTACTCAAAAAGTAGTTATCAGATCTCGATAAAATTTATATGTGACCACATGATAAACATCAGCTTTCGAATAAATTAAAAATTATCAAAATCGGTACACCAGTAAAAAGTTATTACGGATTTTCGAGAGTTTTCCCTCGATTTCTCTAGGATTCCATCATCAGATCCTGGTTTCCTTACCACGGTACCAAACTAGGGATATCCCTATTCCAACAAAAAAAGAATTATCAAAATCGGTACATCCAGTAGAAAGTTATGCGGTATAATACAACGTAGATCGACGAAAAAAGCGTCAAGTAAAAACGCATTATTAGATATAACTCGAAAAGTTGTTGTTAGATCTCAAATAAATTTAAATGGGACCAATTGGCACACACCACCTTTCGATTAAAACAAAATTTCTCGAAATCGGTCTACCCGGTCAAAAGTTCTGATGTAACATACATAAAAAAAAAAATACAGTCGAATTGAGAACCTCCTCCTTTTTTGGAAGTCGGTTAAAAATAGCGTATAATTATAGCCCTTATTGTTAATGTATCTCTTTAAGATTATGAAAAAAATGTAATTAGGTCCTCATTATTTAAAAAAAAAACTACAAGTCCCACTGACAGTAGGCAATAAACTATTTGCCAAACTCTTGCGATTTCATAAAATCCGTACTAAATAAATATCTTACATAAAAAGGACTCACCTTCCTCATAAAGAATTCTGGTCTCCTCTCAATTGGCAAATTCTTCTCAAAATCGAGATATCGGCTGTAACAAAAAAAAATATTATGATAATGACTTAAAGCACTTAGGTTTTCTTGGCACTTCGACGACTTCTTGATATAATATTAGTTAATTCTAATAAATCCAGGCTCAGACTTGGGGTGGCAATACAACCCATAACCCCTAGAGCAGATGGCAAGGTAGCAGTAAACTGCGAAAATAGGCTAGTCAAAATAAGTACTGTGTATGTTAAAGTATTCATTTTTTTTCTATTTACCGATCACAGCATCGCAATCTGCAAAGCCGCGTCTGTCGCGAGAACAACTTACAATATTAAGGCAATGGAAATTTATAAAGGCGTTCCGTAATAATAAATGTGCTTTACCCCTGGTAGAAAATGTGATCCGCATTTTCTACTGGCGAAAACTGAAGAGTCGCGCAGGCGTCTTCTTTCCTCCAGGATCCAACGGGACAATTCTGTGTTACAAAAAAAGTAATTTTTTTTTTTCTAAACGTAAAGAAACTTTAAAATCGAAGAGAACATAAAACAAAATGAATCTAATTCAAAGAGAGTTGAGTCTCGTAACTCATGTTTTATATGAGAAACTGCTCGAGGGTAAAATAGCTTAATTCGAAGGGACAAAAGAGCTCCCAGAATCCAAACGGTACATTAATGTCTGGAACATCACAACACAAAAATCCTGACTACTAATTTTAAAATCTATTTCAATTATAATAAATATAATACAATACCTTATTCAAATTATCCACAATACAGGTAAATAACCCTTGTCCAGGACAGGGGTCGAGGTACGTCTTATGTCTCCTCTCGTAGCAAGCGTCAACCACAGTATCGACTACATCTTGCCAGTCAGCTGGCAAATTAATCCTCAAGAACTTAGTGTACTGTTCTTTTGTTGGTAAGTCGGGTAAGTTGAGTTTTTCTGTCATACAACTCCATTTCTGGCACTAAAATACAATAATTTAATGTATATTTTCAAGAATATGGAAGTAGGTCGAAAAATATTTCTTACAATCCCTAATTTACTAATATAATATTACAAATGTGAATGTAAGTTTGTTTGGTACGTTTTCACACGAAAACTACTTAACCGATCATCATGAAACTTTATATTATAATATGTCTACATATTCTTGGAGGTATTAGAAGTAATATAGAATAATTTTTATTAAAAAAATTCAATGCGAGCGAAGCCTCGGGTAAAAGCTAGTCTATACAAATAAATCAAATTGGAGTGTCTGTTTGTAATATTAAAATAACCGCTTTTCACTAAATGCAAATGTATACACGGTACATATACCAAAGGAACATTTTTTACAATTTTTGTCTGTCTGTCTGTCTGTTTGTTCCGCCTAATCTCTGAAACGACTGGACCGATTTTGACGGGACATTCACTGGCAGATAGCTAATGTAGTAAGGAGTAACTTAGGCTACTTTCATTTTAGAAATTTATTTATTTTGTAATTCTGCGAACTGAACAATAACTTTTTTGTTAAATTCCACGCGGACGAAGTCGCGGGTACAGCTAGTGTAATATAAATTTGAATTTATGTTAATATATGTCAAGTAAGTTTAAAATAATATTGTATCGTAAACTTGACATTTTTACTCATTATGATACACACTAGTCCCGGGTTCATATATCCAGGCTTTTATTGCTGATTTTTTTACCGAAAATATTTTTTTATTAAAATTAGTGTAAGCATATGAAAAATGTATCTTCAGAAAACCTGTACTTTTCAGGTAAGATTCGTGGTCACGTTATGTCACATCCATTGTACATTTATACTTTGTAAAACAACATGGTCGGTTTATATTCCAGCTGTTATGTTTTAACAATATTTTTTTACGAAACTAAATTGTACTAAAATTATCTACAATGATCCCACTGTTGGTTCTTTTCTACTTTATAGAAAAGGTATTGAATTTTTATTAAACATGCTGCGTAACTACGAATGGCTGATATCTTCCCTATTTAGATGTTGAGTAACGATCAGATGTTTATGATAACAGACCAATGATTTAACGTACTCCAAGCTAGCATCAAAAGACCTACGAAGATAAAAATTCATCTCGAGAGAGAATCAAAACTTACTGTTTAAAGTCTTTAAACTAACTTAATTCTTTAACGATATAAAATAATAATGAGCATTTTCATGTAAAAATATAGAATACACATATATATTTTTAAATATACAATTATTTTCAGCCTCACCATTAATAGTCCTCATGACACCCTGTTTTAATTTATGGAAACCATCCACAATGCCAATAGTCATTAGCGGGAACCGAAGCAACAACTGCTACCGCAGTTCCACTAACCCATTGTTGCATTAATCGATTTCAGATACTGATTCACATGAAAAAAAATCGTGAAAATTCTCTTTTACAAATTCAAAAAGGAAGTCTACTTACCAAACGGTCTGTGGGGGTACAATGTGCGTGTACCTATAATAAAAATACATTATTATTTAAAAATCATCATAAATATCTTAACACAAGACGAATTAATAATGACTAGAAATCTTCAAACACTGAAACATTAAAATGATATTACTTATTTACTTAAACACAAACGACCCTATACCATAGATAATAAATTTAAAACTACAGTGATATTCAAATTGAATGAGATTCAGATTACTCTATATCTTTCGACAATCATAATAATTTTTATGTTTAGATACAAATTTTATTAGTTAGTAAATTCCATAGTACCTAATCACCTTTACATTATCACCTTTTGAGCTCCCACAAAGGAAGTGTTTACAATATGAAGGTTTCCAATAATCTATATAAGTAGTTGCTACGTCGTTATTGTAAACTAAAAAAAGCAAGGGTCTTAAGATGAAACCTTGCACAACTCCAAAGCTCATGTGTACTGGTGTATTGCTTTGTTGTCTACATTTTTTGGCAATTAAATATACTGAAGATATTGCTAATAACACCAATACGTATCAGGTTATATAAATAATTAAATAGCTAACAGTATCAATCAATAAAGTATACGAAAGCTAAGATTTTGTTATCGATATTAGATTTTAATATAGTTTTTAGATCAACTGTAGCTGAAAAAAGTCCGATTTGTGTCCGAATCCGTTGTATAAGTGGATTAAAATGTGAATTATTAATCTAATACACAATATCCTTACTAGAATATTTAATACCATGGACAGCAACCAAGATTTTATCGTTCATAATCTGACTTTTAAATTTGAATAAATATATCCATTATTAGATAGCTTATCAAATAAAATTTTAACATGTTTTTAATAGATTTACTATTTCTTTGTCTTCATTTATCATATATTTCTTACAATAATTTGAATTTAATCGGTTATCAACATGAGAAAATTCTCTAATAGCGTCGTAGTCGAAGTAATATATAATTTTACGTAATTACAACTAATATGAATGCACATTTTTATATTATTGTACATTGTCGTACATTGACGTGCCAACAAAATAATAACCATTGCGTTAGGCATCTCTTCAGACATCCACGATCAATATACAAAAAATATACGAAAATAAAATATAGGTTTACACAAACACTTACATACATTTCGTGATGTCACTCAATATGTGTCGGCGATTATTTATAAGTACGATTATTTTTAAGATAGTATAATTGTGTTTGCTCGCAAACGAAAAAAAGACTGACTTCAACTACATCGACGAGTAATACAACGTAGAACGACGAAAAAATAGTCAAGTAACTACGCGTTATCAAAGATTACTCAAAAAGTAGTTATCAGATCTCAATAAAATTTATATGTGACCACATGACAAACATCAGCTTTCGGTTAAATTAAAAATTATTAAAATCGGTACACCCAGTAAAAAGTTATTGCGGATTTCCAAGAGTTTCCCTCGATGTCTCTGGGACCTCATCATCAGATCCTGGTTTTCTTATCATGATACTAAACTAGGGATATCTTTTTTCCAACAAAAAAAAGAATTATCAAAATTGGTACACCCAGTAAAAAGTTATTGTGGATTTTCAAGAGTTTCCCTCTTTTTCTCTGAGATCCCATCATCAGATCCTGGTTTCCGTATCATGGTACTAAACTAGGAATATCTCCTTTCCAACAAAAAAAGAATTATCAAAATCGGTACATCTAGTAGAAAGTTATGCGGTATAATACAACGTAGGTCGACGAAAAAAGCGTCAAGTAAAAACGCATTATTAGATATAACTCGAAAAGTAGTTGTTAGATCTCAAATATATTTAAATGGGACCAATTGGCACACACCACCTTTCGATTAAAAAAAATGTGTCGAAATCGGTCCACACGATCAAAAGTTCTGATGTAACATACATAAAAAAAATACAGTCGAATTAAGAACTTCCTCCTTTTTTGGAGGTCGGTTAATAAAACTGTTATTTCTTACAATTAGAGCTATTTTGTTTAAACAAAGAAGTATAATATTATTATTTATTTATAAGTTATTAACTAATAATATCAATTATTTTATGTGATGGCGTAGATAGTAGGTACATAAGAATATTCAATAAGTAGTAGACAATAAATATAATTGTGTTTGCTGGCAAACGAAAAAAAAACCGACTTCAATTACCTCGACAAGTCATACAACGTAGGTAGACGAAAAAATAGTTAAGTAAATACGCATTATCAAAGGTTACTTCCAAAAGTTATAATCAGATCTCGATGAAATTTTAATGTAAATAGATTTTAGGCCCTAGAACATGCGAGAAATTACCAATACATAACTTAAGATGGGAATAAGTCAAAGTAACAAAACAAATATAAAATTCGTATAATATTAAGTAATTTAACGAAATATTTCCTCATATAAAACATATCTAACTCATACCAACGAAAATAAATTTCGATAACTCTTTAATAAAATAGCTACGATTATTTAAAAAAAGAAAAATATTTTTCAAAACAAGACTTTTAACAATTATTACATAATATCCGGCGGCCCCACACTAGGCTATTACTAATCTTTATATAAGATCAACAAAACTATATAACCATATAGTTTTTATTGTGGATAATATAAAAATATAAAGTTATCTCACCAAGAACAAAAGTAACCACTGACACTTCATCTCTGTTCCGTCTCACAACTCGCACTGATAAGACAAGTCGATCTCGCAGCCCGCAGGTCAAGTGATAACTTCCATTCATCAATATAATTATTTATTTATATGTTAAGTTCTTCGCGATAAACACCACTAACCAGAGGTGGTATGACATTAGAAATTCAACCGCAATTAAAACGGCAAATATTTGTATTTTGGTATATTGTCTTTTAAGACATCATTTCATTCTTTACATAAATTAGTTATTTGTAAGTCATTTTTAGACATATTAATTATATGGAATCATTACTTTAGTATATTATAGTCCTTTATTCGTTTTTATTATTTTTGTAATTATCTTTAAGAAATGATTTCATATAATTAATATATTATGCCTTAACTTGAAATTGGTTCTCAGCATTATTACAAAACTAATGAAAAACTTTAAGCGTATCGCTACTGGAGAAAGTAGATCTCTACCATCTTGAAGAACAATTCAAGCTTAATCTGCCATGCAGCTCCAATGCGAGTTTGGCGAAACATTTTCTACCAAGTGACGGTTGCTATCAAGAGCTTGCAATAACATTCTGGACCGACAACTTTACATACTCTTCGAGGCATAATGAGGACACATGATGAAAACCACGATAAGGACATACAAGCCAGAAATAAATACCTGTACCTACAAATACAAATATATGCCCCGATTAGGAATCCAAACTACAAGTGCTTTCGTTAAGGCGACCACTTTTCCAGAATACACCAGAAAGATTATAATAATTCAAACAAACCCCAATATACTTCAGCCTATCGCAGTCCACCCCAAGTATACGCCTAAAACGGCGTGAACTCGTGTGTTTTGCCCATAGTCACCACGCTGGGCAGTCGAGTTGGTGACCGCAGGGCTGGCTTTGTCACACCGAAGACGCTGCTGCCCGTTTTCGACCTGTGTATTTCAAAACAACTAGATGGTTATCCCGCCATCGGTCGGCTTTATAAGTTCCAAGGTGGTAGTGGAACTGTGTCATCCATTAGTCGCCTCTTACGACTGCCACGGGAAGAGAGGGTGTAGCTATATTCTTTACTACCGTAACCACACAGCATGCCGTAAACACCAAATACGAGTAGTACTAAATTCATTAAATAAATTTAGAGTTCGAAGGCTTAAATAATAAAAGCACCTTACGGCCTTACCTTACTTATGCCTGCCAAATCATCTTTCATGTGAAATCATTGTAGCTTAAGAAAAAATAATCAAGCTTCAGAACACACAAACGTAATGCGTAATTTATAAGTATAAGTGACGCATGTTTTGACTACAAGGCACATTCCATTTCCGTATAATCGGATGTGTCAAATAATAATTATAATCTTTTCACCCTCAACGACCTCATTACGATACGCTTTGGCGAAGGTCTAGACTTGCACATCAAAGCGCAAACAATAACTCAATTCTATTATTTAAAATAGTTTGAGTACTACAAAATTTTAAGGTTTTGATTTTTTTGTTACAAATTATTAGGTTCACTAATATCGCTTCAGCCAATACAGTCCACTGCTGGACATAGGTCTCCAGAAGTTCATGCCAAAAATGGCGTGAACTCATGTGTTTTGCCCATAGTCACCACGCTGGGCAGGCGGGTTGGTGACCGCAGGGCTGGCTTTGTCGCACTGAAGACGCTGCTACTCGTCTTCGGTCTGTCTATTTCAAAGCCAGCAGTTGGATGGTTATCCCGCCATCGGTCGGCTTTCAAGTTCCAAGGCGGTCGTGAAACTGTGTTATCACTTATTCGCCTCTTACGACACCCACGGGAAAAGAGGGGGTGATTATATTCTCACTGCCGTAGCCACACGGTACACTAATATGCCACCAGAAATCGTTACGACTACATAATGGCTTATGAGAAGATTGAATTAATAATTGTCATCGGTGACTTCATTCGTTTTATTATACCTAATCATATTAATCGAACAACATATGAATCCTAAACTGAAGTCTCTAAAATACAACAAGGGAACCGTGCATTTTTAGAACGAAAAAACCCGACTTAAATTCCATCGACAAGTAATGTAAAGTACGTAGGTAACGTAGGTAGACGACAAAGAGTCGAGTAAATAAGCGTTATCAAAGATTACTCAAAAAGTACTCATCAGCTGGTCTCGATCAAATTATATTTCTCGATCGAAATATAAATACGCATCAATAGATATAGCTCATCAGATCGTACTTCGCAGATTTCGATTACATTTAAATGGGACTGCATGAAAAGAATCGCCTTTCGATTAAAAAAAGACAACCCAGTAAAAAGTTCTGAGGTAGGTAATATACATAAAAAAATACAGTTGAATTTAGAACTTCCTACTTTATGACAGTATTTTAGGAGTGTTACTGCTACCTCATAACTTTTTACTTTGTGTACTTTTTGACTTGAGAATGCGTATATTATTGGTTTATGTATTTACTTCTAATGTTTAACGTAGTCGTACATAATGACAGCCCTGGATCTACGATTTTTTCAAACCGGGGCAAAAATTTTGATTTTCTATTCGATTTTCTATTAGACTTATCGAAGACTAAAAATCGATTTCCGATTGAGAATCGATTTTATATTAGTTTGAAAATCAAAAATTCTACTCAATTTCACTCCACTTCACTCTACGCTACTCTCTATTATGTTTTGTTCTATGCCATTCTGTTCTATTCTGGTCTATTCTATTAACCTAGACAAATAAATAAAATTGGAGTTTTTTACTAAATTCATGTGGATACATTTACAAAAATAACATTTTTATACAATTTTTGTCTGTCTGTTTGTTCCGGCTAATCTCTTAAATGGCTGAACCGTCTTGACGGGACTTTCACTGGCAGATAGCTGATATAGTAGAGTAACTTAGGCAACTTTTATTTTAGAAATGTATTAATTTTATAACTCTGCGAACTGAAAAATAACTTTTTTGTTAAATTCCACGCGGACGAAGTCGCGGGCACAGATAGCAAATAATAATAATAATCATGATATACCTTTTTAAAATCCTTGTATTATGCCCTTCAATTTGATACCCATATTGTAGTATTCGAGAAAAAAAAATTTTTTCATTAACTACAATGGCTTCGCGCAGCCGCCATGTTTGATTTTTTTTTAATGTCACCTATCTAAGAACACTTGGGCAGCTAAGACGAACCTAACGATACCTCAATTATGTAAATCCGTTCAGTGGTTCTGGAAATATGAGGTAGTAAAGAATATTACATACAAACATACATACATACATACAAGATACGCGCGAAAAACATAACCCTTCCTTGGCAGTCGGGTAAAAATATACGTAACGCACATATTTCTTATATATGAGTAACAAATATCTATATTGATACACTACTACATACATACAGGTACACTTAACTAAGGTTATGTGGGCCTTAATAAGTGAGACAAAACTTGATTGTTAAATTTATAATACTAGCTGTGTGAAGGAACTTTTGTGAGATGGAATTTTTAGAACAAGACTTTCTTAATCTCATGAGATGCGTTTATAAATCACTTACTATGTGTTCAGAATTTAACTGGGCGTATGGAAAAAGAAGTTTGTTTTTCAAACATATTATTCGATTTCTTAGTAAAAAATACGAGGTCGTAGGAAAGGGGGCTTTACTTGCTCGATATTTTAAATACTTCAAATAATTTAATTTTATATTTTAATAAGAGACTAAAATCTAAAATATAGACTAAATAAAACTATCTTCTGTATGAAAATAGGAACTATTTACTCGAAATTCTTAAGTTGGAAAATTATTATTAAAAATTACTGCTACAGTTACAGTGGAAATCAAAAATGGAAAAAAAAAATAAAACACAATTTTAATACATCTTAACATAATTTATTTGAAAAACCATAAATTAAAGAGTTTCACAATATGCTAGTGAAGCAATGAGATGGTGATACAAATACTATTGAACTTTAAATGTACACAAATACTAAAGCGAATGTTATACATGTTTTGAAAACAATGGATTCGAAATCACAGATTCTATACAGGGGTTAGACAAAAGTATAAAGCGATTGAAAAATTATTTGGCGATATTTCGAAAAAAAATAATAATAGCCCTGTTATTTACCCTTGAGGGTAGATTTAAAAACAAATATGTATACAAAAATTCATACATATACAATTAAAAAATTCAATGCAGGTATTAGATACCATTTAATGTATTAAGGTAGCACACAAAACATATTAAACCTTCTTTTAATCATTAAGTAGCTCATAACTTAATACAATAATAACATAATATAAAAGTTTTCAATAAAAATCGCTAAATCATTTTATCCATCCCCGAAGTTTACAAAATAAAATTGCAAACTTGCCAATTCTAACGATCTTCAATGTATTGTGGTGCGATACAATTGAACCTGAAACAAAAAAATATATATATTTGAAAAAAACCCCCTCAAATTTCAAAATATTTTAACAATTATGAAAAATTTTCGTAACCTGTTTCTTTCTTTTAATATCAGTAATTTAGGCTTTCTGAATCAAATTATGCTCTCAACTACAAATAACTTTCTAAACTTAATTTTTTTTAATATGATCTTTTTAAGATGATATTTTGCAAAACTTAATGGAATTGCATTTGTTATAATCACTACATAGTATTAAACAGTTGCTTCCGCTGTCTGCAATCTTTAAGACTATGCAACAGATTTTGATACGGTTTTATTTAGTAAATAGTGATTCCAGAGGAAGGTTTATTTTATATGTATAAATAGATGCATAGTAGAGGAACACTGATAGTTTTTGCGCCCGTGCGAAGCCGTGGTGGGTCGCTAGTTACTTGAAGTATATACTGTTTATCTTGCAGAGGTACTTAATAATAATATGTATAAATGTTGAATATAGAAAAAACAAAATCTATCAATAATAATTATAAATGTCTCACACTCAATGGGCCCAACTAAGATTTACTCCTATGTTGGTCGAAACACACACAATACACAAACACAAACGCCCAGACCACAGCAAACATCTGTATGAGCAATACAAATGTATGCCATGTGCTGGTATCGAACCCGCAACCACCAGCGCAACGGCCGTAAAAGCCAGGTTTGTGACTATAGCACTAATGAGTTTGGATCAATGTTTATAATAATAATAATTGTGTTTGCTCGCAAACGAAAAAAAAAACCGACTTCAATTACATCGAAGAGTAATACAACGTAGATCGACGAAAAAATAGTCAAGTAACTACGCGTTATCAAAGATTACTCAAAAAGTAGTTATCAGATCTCGATAAAATTTATATGTGACCACATGATAAACATCAGCTTTCGATTAAATTAAAAATTATCAAAATCGGTACACCCAATAAAGTTATTACGGATTTTCGAGAGTTTCCCTCGATTTCTCTGGGATCCCATCATCAGATCCTGGTTTCCTTATCACAGTACCAAACTAGGGATATCCCCTTTCCAAGAAAAAAAGAATTATCAAAATCGGTACATCCAGTAGAAAGTTATGCGGTATAATACAACGTAGGTCGACGAAAAAAGCGTCAAGTAAAAACGCATTATTAGATATAACTCGAAAAGTAGTTGTTAGATCTCAAATAAATTTAAATGGGATTAATTGGCACACACCACCTTTCGATTAACACAAAATTCGTCGAAATCGGTCCACCCGGTCAAAAGTTCTGATGTAACATACATAAAAAAAAAAAAAAAAAAAATACAGTTGAATTGAGAACCTCCTCCTTTTTTGGAAGTCGGTTAAAAATACATACTACTACCACGGCATAAAAAAAAACCAGTGGGACAACGCGTTTGAAGTCACGCGAAATGCCGCTTTTGTGTAGACATTCATCATTGCTGCAGGGTTGTCACAATATAATATATATTTTATATCATCCGCTCTACAATTGTGTATTCGTATTTGTGTGTAGAGTATGAGGAATGAAATGAAAAAATATTGAAGTACATAATACGACGAGGCTTATTATAAAGAAATACAAATTAGATAGGCTAGTACAACTAATACCTAACATTATTATTATTATTATACCCTTTAATAATATTCTCAAGATACCAAAATAAAAAAACTACTGATACAGATTCTTTTAAAATCTACAAATGTGAAACTGAAAGGTATTTTCGACATTTAGATTTACTAGTTTGCAGATTGCGATTGTTGAATTTGACGATGTAGTAGATTCTCATACGTAGAAACAATTTTGATAAAAATTCAGATGGGGAGCAGGCGCATGGTTTTGTATTAAGGCGCTACCCCGACCAAATAACCTTGAGCATTCGTTCCCTCTTTGCCGCACCCCACCTCTACAATACTTCGTAAAACACTACTAGCGCTATTTGGTAAACAACTTACGAATACGCGTAAAAAATATAGATCATGGAGTCCGTAGACATGGCATTCATTAAAAAAAAAATTTTTTAAAGAAAGAAAGAAATGTTAATTGGTGAGTAAATTAATTTTGGTAATGAATTCAGTGACAACACCTACGTTAATAAATAAATAAATAAATAAATATATATATATATATATATATACCGGGTGATTTTGAAAGCGTTTTGGAAACGAAAATTTTGAATTATTTATCAATAACAGAAGCTATATATAACGTTAATTTAAAAATATATGTATTTTTTTTTTCATCAAAGTCGATATTCATATCGTTTACAGACAAAAAGTGAGAACCAGTAGTAGCGCTACACGGTAGGTAAATTCTAAAAATAGAAATACTATACGTTTTAATATTGCGTCACAAAATCGTATTAGCCAATAAAAACAAAGCTACCGCGTTGCGCCGGAGTCGACCAATGACGGCTCACCTGTAATCGTCGGCGTCCCGCGTCCCTGGCTTTCAGTCGGTCAGTAATACCATAGCGGTACATGTGTAAACAAGGTCAAGGACGTTTAAATTATTATTCGCCGGAGTTTGAAGATGTTCTTGAGTACTTCGAGCGCGATACCCGGCGGAGGACAAGGATGGCAGCAAGAGAATTCGATGTTAGCCAAAACTTCGTATGGAAGATATTACGTACACAAGGATTACACCCGTATCATTTTCGTAAGGCTCACGTAATAAACAACGCACCGGCAAGAATCGCCTTTTGCCAGTGGTTGTTAAATAATACAAACGACAACATACTCTGGACGGACGAGTCACTGTTTACTCAAGTGGGACTATACAATGTGCACAATGAGCATTACTCGGCTCTAATTAACCCCTACTTGATACGAGAAAACCATCACCAGGTTCGTTTCAGTGTGAACGTGTAGGCCGGTATTATTAACGACCAATTAATAGGGCCTATTTTTATTGAAGGTCATCTAACCGGCAACTCGTACTTAGAGATGTTAAGGAGAATAATATCTGAGTTAGTAGACGATGTGCCGTTAGCTTACTCGAGAGGTATGTACTACCAAGACGACGGCTGTCCCGCTCATTACGCGAGTGTAGTGCGTGCGTACCTGGACAATGAGTTTAGTGATAGGTGGATAGGTCGAGGAGGGCCTGTGTCTTGGCCACCTGGAAGTCTGGACTTAACGCCCTTGGATTTTTTCTTGTGGTCGGAAATAAAAAATTATACACGTCAATATGAAAGCTGTGATGATTTACGCATTGTGATAGTGGACGCTTTTGATGAAGTGAAAAGTGATAAAGACACATTAAGAAAATTAAAAGAATTGTATTAAACGTGTACGTTTGTGTATTGAACGCAGCGGACTCCATTTTGAGCAGTTGTTTCGATACAGAGAAGTGTAAATAGTGTAAATAAACTGTTAATACGTATGTAAGTTAATTATTCTGTAGATAGCTCCGATTTTTTAAATACGCCAGAAATTTATACCTACAGTCCGTTTATAAATTTATTTGTTGTGAAAAGAACAATCGTCGTTAATAATCGAAAAGAAGTTTAAATAAAATAGGTATTTCTGACGGTCCTAAGCCCGTGTAAAGTATGAAGGACAAACGAGTCTATCTACGTAAGTACTCGCTAGCTCGCGCCTATAGGTATACTTTTATCAACCGAAACGCGCACGGACGTGTTTCATTCATAAAATAATGAATGAATGATCAGTGCCTTACTACTTTCCAAGTCGATCGAGTAAAAATGAATATTAAAATTGAAACTTTTTTTTAATCAACATTACAATTGATTTATCAATTTTTATAGGTACTATAGATGATTCCAAAGTAAAATATTTCGTTTCCAAAACGGTTATAAAATCACCGTGTATATATATATATATATATATATATATATATATATATATATATATATATATGTACTACAAATATATTTTATTTAATATTAATATAATATATAATATATTTGCTGTGTACAATAAAAAGTAAATTAATTTTATTTAATTGGTGCATAAATAATTTTGGTAATGAATTCAGTCACTACACTTACGTTCATAATGAATACTTACAACTTTTATTCTAATACTAGCGACTCGCCCCGGCGTCGCACGGGTGCAATGCTGATACTAAATATAAAATATATATAGATGAAAAGATACTAATATATAAAAAATATATTGTATTACATTATAATGTATATATTATATATTAGTACATTATTATATTACCGTTGCGTAGGTTTAAAGATCTTAGCATACAGACTGCGGAAAGCGACTTTGTTTTATACTATGTAGTGAAGTATAAGTATTCATGATACTCGTTTGGTGTTGCCTTTTTGGATTGAAGGCGAGTTATCTATAATAATAATAATAATAATAATATACTTTATTGCACATGTAAATAAAGAACAAAATTTACATAATAAGCAATTATAGTAATAAATTGTTCAACCAGGCGATCTTATTGCTAATAATTGTATTTGCTCGCAAACGAAAATTCAATTACATCAACAAGTAATACAACGTAGATCGACGAAAAAATAGTCAAGTAACTACGCGTTATCAAAGATTACTCAAAAAGTAGTTATTAGATCTCGATAAAATTTAAATATGATGATATTAAATGTCATGATAAACATCAGCTTTCGATTAAATAAAAAATTATCAAAATCGGTACACCCAGTAAAAAGTTATGCGGATTTTCGAGAGTTTCCCTCGATTTATCTGGGATCCCATCATCAAATCCTGGTTTCCTTATCATGGTACAAAACTAGGGATATCTCCTTTTCAACAAAAAAAGAATAATCAAAATCAGTACATCCAGTAGAAAGTTATGCGTTATAATATAACGTAGGTCGACGAAAAAAGCGTCAAGTAAAAACGCATTATTAGATCTAACTCGAAAAGTAGTTGTTAGATCTCAAATAAATTTAAATGGGACCAAATGACACACACCACTTTTCGACTAAATTTTTTTTGTCGAAATCGGTCCACCCAGTTAAAAGTTCTGATGTCCACATACATAAAAAATACAGTCGAATTGAGAACCTCCTCCTTTTTTGGAAGTCGGTTAAAACAAAATACAATCGAATTGGGAATCTCCTCCTTTTTTGAAAGTCGGTTAAAAAGCAATCTATCTTTATTATTCAGACAGTGTAAGTAGAAAAATATTTTATTTTTAACAAACAACTTTTTTTTATTTAAAACAAAGTAAATTTTATTATATAAACTTCAACAATAAATGCTAACAAGATGCTAATAAATTTATTATTGTTAATTGATATTGTGTATTGAGCGTGCGCTAGCCGACACGGAGACAAACAACACAAGCTTCTCCCTCCAAACCTTGCGGCAGACTGAATTCCGATACCCTGTGCTTGAGTTACAGTAGTGAATACGCCCAGATTTTAGAAAAAAATCTATAAAAATTCAAATTTGGGTCTTTTGAAAAAAAAAATTCTTACGTATTGTTCAGTATTAAATTGTCAATCCATTGGTGTCGGTTGCAAAATAAAATAATGTTTACTTTACGAGGAGATGCATATTATCAATCACTATTTCTCATTTTTGTGGTATCGTTGTAAGGAGATTATTTAACATCATTTCCTTCAAAAAAAAAAAAAAAATTCTACCATTGTATAATTAAAATTATGCAGAATTTAACTGTGTTTTTATTAGTTTGATTCTTCTTTCCATTACCAAGTAGATAGCTCCAAAAAAGTGCACAAAAAACGGCTAGCGCGGCGTTTTGGTCAGGGAGGCGCCTTAAAATTAATGTTCTTTAAGTGTTGATATAATTGATTTCCAATACTAAATTTTAAATTCTTATTTATACGAGATGATGACATGCAGTCTCTCACAGCACATGTAGTATGAACCATTATAATTTATAAATACGCACAACTCAAACAAAACACTTATAACAATGAAATTAAAAAGCGTCAACCCCAACTGACTTGTCCCAAACGAGTGTATGGCAGCTTGGGCTTGCTACCACGCCTCTCTCAGCCCACAAACCCCACACGATTGCTCTGTCTAGACGTGTCCGTTGGCCGACTGTGTGTTTCATAGGCTGTGCTACTACTAATACTCAATGAGTTTAAGCCTCGTACAAAAAAAAATAATAAGAAAAAAGTATCTAGACACAGAATTACTTGTGACACATAAATTTAATTACATATACATAAGAATAAATTACATAATAACACCTCACCTAATTTGTCTAATTCAAGCTGAAATCACAGGAAGGCTCCAAAGCCGAACGCTCTCTTGATGCTGTCAAAGTAATATCGTTTCCAGTTTTCGCGAGTCTGATCTACTTCCGTCGCTGGAACTAGATCTTGCTTCAGAGATACTAAAGTATGGTCATCCTGGAAACAAAATGCCAATTATCATTAACTATTTATTGATCTAGAATCAACACTAGAAAGTTAGCCTGTAAGATCCCACTGTTGGGCCTCTTTCTCCATGTAGGAGAAGAATCTGAGCCACCACGCTACTCCACTGTGGGTTGGCGAATATTTTCCCTACTATAAGTAATGATCGCTATCAGGTATTATCATACATAATTAAACAAACAATATTTCACATATAGCTGATGGCAGGGGTTACGTAAAAGTCGTGTGGTGTAAAGCACACTCGATTTTTTGTAATATAACAGAGTTTTAATAGATAAAATAAAACTTAATTTGAGTCACTATAAAGAATGATAAAAAAGAAAAAAGCAAAGACAAAACATTATTCAGTTCAGTGTGCTAAGGCTATCCTATCATTCTATAAGCATCATTTCTATAAGCATTATTACTTTTATGAAAGTAATATGGAATTTGGTTTTTATATTAATCTATAAATTAGAATTTTTCTTAAAAAATTTCAGCAATGGAACATAATAAAACTTATTTTTAAATCAATTGCTGTCAAATATCACATTTGTGGTATTATGTCAACTGATAAAAGGTATTATAAAAGACTAAAATAAAATTACTTAAATTAATAAACAATAATTGTGTTTGCTCGCAAACGAAAAAAACCCGACTTCAATTACATCGACGAGTAGTACAACGTAGATCGACGAAAAAAATGGTCAAGTAACTGCGCGTTATCAAAGATTACTCAAAAAGTAGTTATCAGATCTCAATAAAATTTATATGTGACCACATGACAAACATCAGCTTTCGATAAAAAATATTAAAATCGGTACACCCAGTAAAAAGTTATTGCGGATTTTCAAGAAGTTCCCTCTATTTCTCTGGGATCCCATCATCAGATCCTGGTTTCCTTATCATGGTACTAAACTTGGGATATCTCCTTTCCAACAAAAAAAAAGAATTATCAAAATCTATACATCCAGTAGAAAGTTATGTGGTATAATACAATGTAGGTCGACGAAAAAAGCGTCAAGTAAAAACGCATAGATATAGCTCGAAAAGTAGTTGTTAGATCTCAAATAAATTTAAATGGGACCAATTGGCACACACCACCTTTCGATTAAAAGAAAATTTGTCGAAATCGCTCCACCCAGTCAAAAGTTCTGATGTAACATACATTAAAAAAATAAAAAATACAGTCGAATTGAGAACCTCCTCCTTTTTTGGAAGTCAGTTAAAAAAAGTTATACTTCATTGGCTAGCTAACTTCACATTGCTAACTTCTTCTTCGTTGACTAGCTAACTTCAGGGTGTCGGTTTTTTTCGTGATGGTGTGCAGGTGCATCGTAAAAATTTACTCACATAATTTTTACCTAACGCGCCAAAAGAAGTATAAATTCAAAAATTAATAACTACACAACAAATTTCATTTTCACTGTGTTATGTTGCCTAGCATTGTTTAATAAATTACTATATTATATTTCAATTTATTGAAAATAGTTGACATCGACTATTAGCTATTGCTCTTACATACAGATCGGATGGATGGATTTGAGATTAAATTATTAAAAATTGAAAGCAATTATATATTTGGTATAAAAGGAATAGAAATATTACCTTTTCTTCAATATTGAAGGTAACTTCAGAAAAATGTTGATCAGGCCACTGTTTGTATCTCCAGTACTGAACAATCTTTTTACCGGGAACCAATTCTCGGAATTCACCACTAACGTTGCCACCGAACAGAGAAAACTTGCCACCCTTTTCAGCTTCCATTTTTACGTGACCCTGAGTGAAAGCCGTTACCATTTCTATTCGTGTCATTGCATCATAAAACTCTTGAGCCCGACATTGAAATGACTCAGAGAGCTCGATCGTTTTCGTGTCTAATTTACAACCAATTGGCGTATTCTGTGAACTGATAACTGGTTCCATGTTAATTTTCTTATTAAATCCGCTCGTGATTGTTGAAACATTGTCTGGCTTGATTGGGGTTTCCCCCTTCTTGGGCAGGATTAAGCCCTTCGAGAATTCCTCTTTCAAACTTCTGATGTACTCCTTCAATTGCTTTCGAATCTCATCTCGTCCGACATTATGCATGAATGCCTTTAGTCTCTGAGCTTCATCACCGCTGCCTTTGATTGTGACAGTCATCTGAAAAATTAAATCAACAATAATTTTAAAATATTAAATAAAGCAATTAATAACATTTGCAGTAGTAAATTGTAAAGATTTTGTACTCATAACTTTCCATATATACGTACATTGCTTATTTGCAGAACATATTACTGAACATATTAACTGAGGTACGGCACAGCAGAAGTTTCTTGCTCAAAATATGGAGCAGCCCGTCTGGAGTAGTATCTCGACCTTACAGAAGATCACAAAAAAATAATACTTTTTTTAAACAGTATTGTGTTCCTGGTGGTGAGTAGGGTGACCAGAGCTTGTGGGGGGGATTGGGGATAGGGTTGGTAATGCCCTTGCAATGCTTCTGGTGTTTCAGACGTCTATAAGTTATGGTAATCGCTTACCATCAGGTGAACCGTATGCTTGTTTGCTGACCTAGTGATATAAAAATAAAATATTAAGTTTGTATGAAATAAGTAGAAAAATAGTTCTCAATTTATGAAAAAAATAATTATCTTTGAAATTGCACACATTTTTTAAAAATATTAACTTTATTTTATCTTCTTAAGCTGTAACTTTTGAAAATGATAAACAGCTAAATATCAATAAAAATATTTTACACAAGTATAGACTTACAAGAGAAAAAATATTTTTAAATTTTACTTCAAATGTAAATTAATACATACAGGAACTTATTTCATAAATTTTAATCATCTTTAATTTTGTTTTAATTCATGTTTTTATATTTATTTGGTTATAATGCTGTAATCATTTATAATGCCTTTGTGTGCATCTTTTGCCTGGCAATACTCCAATAATAATAATGACATCAAAAGCTCAAAAAGTAATAAATACCCAGGACAAACAAAAAGGAAAAGCCTGTCAACTTAAAAAAAAAAACATGTTAAACATACTTTATTAATGTCTAAGTATTTCTTATTAGAATCAATAACAAAATAAAACATTATGTCATTTACAACAAGGCTAAAATCTAGATGATATACTTACAATTTACTATGTTAACTTTTTTAGGACAGGCCACTAATGGGGTATAACCTATGTGCCATTTTATAGACATTCATATAAAATAAAACCTTAATATTATTTAAGTACTTACATCTACTTCACTGACATCGTTTTCTTCGGACAAGTTCGGGATGTGAACCTCACCCTTCACCTTATCCTTGGCTCCAGCCAACACACCTTCCCACTTTAGTTTAATATCCCATTCGTAGAAAAAGATTAATTTTCCTTTCCTATTATTTGCAGTTGCCTCTCCGTCAATTTTCTCTACTTCAGTAATCTTACAGTCTATACCATTTTGCGCTATCTTCAAGTTATTCAATAACTCTTTCAGCCGATCTTTCGACCAGGGCCCGGCATTTTTCTCCGTCCAGTGCCAGTTATTCACATTCGTGGCATCAGGTCGTTCCTCAACGATCCACCGAGGATCACCTTCTCCCCATTTGGCCATTTTCCAGTACAAACGTTAGCACGAGGTGGTCAATGATCCGCGTTTTTTTTTTTTTTAATCACTACAAATAGACGTAATTCAAGGTTTGCCAGCTGTCACGAAAATTGTATTAATTAGTTCAATTAATACTCATACATAGCAGTATTTATCACGCTAATATTTAGTCAACTTCGCAAAGTATTCGCTTGGTAAATCTATGTCAGTCGAAAACGTTAGTTCATATTATTCGAGAAACGTCGTGAATGCATGAATCTTAAGTCAAAGCAGGTAAAATGACATACACGGTGTTTCTATTCTCATTTTTCCATCTCCCATTTGTAAAATGTCATTCATATTTGGAAGAAAAAACGAAATTCTTTCAAGTTTACTAATAAAATAAAAATATTTTTCGAAAAACAGCATTTCCCTTACTCAGGATTATTATATTTTCAACATTTAAAATACTTCAAATAGGGGATAACATTTACAAGACTTTAAAAAAATCATCTTAAACGAATTAATATAATCGTTTATTTTATTAACGCTACGCTTCAGTTATTGATAATAATCTCACAATAATTTAGAAGATATTTTCAGTAACTTATCTTGAGGGAAATTTTTTCTATATGGCAGCGTCATGACATTTTCTGTATATTTCTAGAAACTACTCTACCAACATTTCAATTTGTATCCGGATCTGTTGCCGCCATTCCATTACACGCAAGGTAAACTTATTATATTTTACTTTATTTAGTTTTTGATACTAATTATAATTAAATTATTTAAATGAGTATTGTTTTATTTGATAATATAATGACACCTTTTCATTTAATATTATAATAAAATAATAGGTTATTGTTACTTATAGCCTTTGTTACTTTGTACGCAATGCGGTATTTTAATGTAATAATCTTCAAGTTCAAATAGAATTTTTCATCAGGCCTGTAATAACTATACCAAGTACAGGTATAACGAGAAATCCGTCTATAAAGAAAAAAATAATATATTAAATTTAATAATAAATTTTTAATATAAAATAATTATAATATTTTGTTTACCCGGATATATTCACATATCCTATAATATTATTATTTCTATCCTATAATATTATTATTGCTATCCTATAATATTATTATTTCAATTGAAATTTACTTTATATTTTTATTTATTACATTTCATAAATGTGTTTTAAAAGTAATTTGTGTCATAATAATCCAAAAATTTTAATGATTAAAACTTTATCTTAATAATTATAAATTTAGGTGTGTCTAGAGAAAAAGCTAACGTTAGCCAACTCACATATCTTCATCATTTACATAATTTTGTACTGAATAATACTCTAACTATTAAAGACTTTTATGTATGACAACTAGGTATAAAGGTTCAAGGATTTAAATACACACCAATGTATAATTATACACGAATACCTTGGCCTACAATATTTAGTTAATAAATTAAAATGACAAGTTTATCATTCCTTCTCTTGTTTACTGTAATATTCTTAGGCGAAATTATAACTTCATTATTATACATTTTTTATAGTTTCCATACAAAGGTTACCTGGAAGATATTGCTCAATTAAACGGTAGGTACCCAAGCCGCTATTGCTAGGTGTACTATTCTTGTTTTTGTTATTTTTGTTTTTCTGTTTTGGTGTACAGTAAAGAATATAATTATACCCAATAGTAAGAATATAGTAATACCCAATAGTAGGTAATAAATATCTTAAATATTTTTTTAAGTCATATTTCTTTTAACACGTTAGGGAAACACTATGAGAGTCATTTTTACGATGCGCGCGCACAGCGTCACGAAAGAAACCGACACCCTGAAGTTTGTCAACGAAAAAAAAGTTAGCAACGTGAAGTTAGCTAGCCAATTAAGTATTCTTACGTGCGAACATAATAGGCACACAAACTTATTTAAAGAATATATGTACTTGTGTATGAAGAGGTGTAGCCTTAAATATTTAATACTTATAGACGTAGGCGAAATCACATTAGTATGGCTTATTTTCTTTTCTTTCCAATATTAAATATACCTATACTTATTCTCGTATCTCTGAAGATTTTTAAAACGATCTTGCAATCGCAATTAAAGATACGCTCCATTCCACTTTCTTGCGCCAACAAACGCGCTTTTAAGTTTAGGGGCACCGTGACTGTAGGTAAGGATACACTTCGCCCATGCCTAGTTACTGCCACTGGATGTGGTACTTTTATCACAGCTATCAGAGCTATGTTATAGCATCAAGCTGTTACATATAGTAATAATATACCTCTAGTAATTAATAGCTATCTACAATAAAACCTTTCGAAATATCAATCTCGAAGTTTTGACGAACTTTAGTATTATGCCACTGAGCTGAGTATAATATTTCAGTCCGAAAATGGGATTGGGATCTTATAACAAATTATTATATATTTGACCCATTGCACAAAGGCAAAGTTAACAGAAAGTAACTTGTTTACAAGAGTATTCTAATTTAGAGCTATAATGTACACAATTACAAGTATATATGCCAAGCCTCATGGGAGGTTATAAAAAATACATTTGCCAATGCCACAAAAAAGAACGAAATAACTGACATTAGAATAAATAATAAAAACTGTAGCGACCCTATCGTAATTTGTGAATATTTTAATGAATATTTTATAAAATTGGCAAATCACAATAATAAAATTCCACTTAGTAATTTGACATTGTGCTGTGTGGCTACGGGTGCTGTGTGGCTACGGGTGCTGTGTGGCTACGGCGTGCTGTGTGGCTACGGCATTAAAGAATTTAGCCACCCCCTCTCTTCCCGTGGGTGTCGTAAGAGGCGACTAAGGGATAACAAGGTTCCACAACCATCTTGGAACTTAAGAAGCCGACCGATGGCGGGATAACCATCCAACTGCTGGCTTTGAAATACACAGGCCGAAGACGGGCAGCAGCGTCTTTGGTACGACAAAGCCAGTACTGCGGTCAGCAACCCGCCTGCCCAGCGTGGTGACTATGGGCAAAACACATGAGTTCACGTTATTTTTGACGTGAACTTGTGGAGGCCTATGTCCAGCAGTGGACTGTATAGGCTGTAATGATGAATTTGACATATAATAATAAAATGCCATTTAATAATAATAGTATTTTCTTATCGCCAGTAAATGAACATAACATCTTAAAAATAATATCTTCATTAAAAAACACAAATTCAACCGGATATGATTTAATAAATACAAAACTTATAAAGTTATGCGCTCCGCTCTTGATAATTCCCCTAACGCAATTAAATAACACCTCATTTATACAAGGAAAATTCCCATCGCCCTTAAAAAAGTCAATAGTGAAACCCATACATAAAAAAAGATGATATTAAAAATGTTGAAAACTACAGGCCAATAACACTTCTGCCAGTCCTTTCAAAAATTTTTAAAAAAGTAATGTACAATAAAATATATAACTTTCTTTGCCAATTTAATATAGGTATTAAAAAAATCACAATTTGGGTTTAGAAAAGGAAGCTTGATAAATTTGGCATGTTTTTCGCTAATAAAGAAAATCACTGAATGTCTAAATAAACAAATCTACTCGTTATCGATATTTTTGGACATGACTAAAGCATTTGACTTTGTCTCTCACCCAATTTTATTAGAAAAAATGTACAAATATGGCATCAGAGGCGAGGCATTAGAATGGCTTAAAAATTACTTATCCAATCGCACACAATGCGTGGAGATTATAAAAATTTTAAATAAAGAAAAAACGGTATTTCAGTCTTCTTACCAGCATATTTCATATGGTGTACCTCAAGGCAGTATCTTGGGCCCCCTATTATTTCTTATATATATAAATAACATGCCTGACATTACGAATAATAACGTTGTTTTATTCGCCGATGATACAACAATAACCATTAGCGAAAAAAATATGAATGACACAAAAATTGAAGCTACTTCAACATTAACAAAAATCGTAGAGTGGCTTACACAAAACAACTTAAAAATAAATTTAACCAAAACAAAGTTCATACAATTTCAAACTGCTAATAGTACTATTTCGAAAATTGACATTAACTATAATAACTCGCCCATTGAGAACGTGGATTCCGCTGTATTTTTAGGTATAACTTTGGATAAATATTGTAACTGGAAAGAACATATCCTCAAATTGTGCAATAAATTAGATAGATTTGTTTATGTTTGGAAGCGCACATATCAAGTAGCAACTGCTGAGATAGGGCTATTGGCATATCATGGATATGTGGCGTCAAATCTTAGGTATGACCTAATCTTCTGGGGTAATTCTGTAGACGCTCATCGAGCTTTTAAAATCCAAAAAAATGTATAAGATCAATGTGTGGCGCCGGATATTTAGACAGTTGTAAACCATTACTTAAATCGTTAAAAATACTACCATTACCTTCGCTGTACATCTTTGAAGTTTGTGTATTCGTAAAAAAGCATTTGTATCTCCTCAAGACTAATTCAGATATGATATCACGAACAAAATATCCACAAAAGTTATATGTACCATTTCAAAAACTAACTCTTTATAAAAAAAATGTATACTGTATGGCTATAAAAATTTATAACACATTGTCTGATACCTTAAAAGACCTTACAACTGCAATGTTTAAGAAAAAATTATTTGATCTGCTGTTGGAGAAAATGTATTACGATGTAAATGACTTTTTAGTGCACGGAATTTAGGATATTAATTTAATGACCTTAGAGATAGTCAATTAAACGTCACATCTAAGAAACATATCAATTATGGTAGTATTAATTATATCGTTTTAGAAAGAAATTTTATAACAATCATATTGATAATGTATTTTTTTTTTCCAATTATGGTATATTAATTATATAGTTTTAGGAAGAGATTATAACATATATTAATAATGTATAAATAATTTAATACTTTTTCTTTCTCAATTATAATAATATTGGTTGCATAGTTTTAGGAAGAAAGTAAATCAATAATCAATCTAATCATCAATAATCTATAAATAATTTAATAATATATAAATAATTCAAAGATAAATAATCTACAGTTAATGTTAAAAATATTGTATAATAACCACATTAATATTTAATATTTGCACACCGTAAGGTAGAACATGTTTGGACTATACAAATGTTAATTCTGTACAACTTCAACACCATGTTTTTGCAAATAAACAATTATTATTATTATTATTATTATACCTACAGCATCTAAATCAAACATTCTTTGATATCACTATCATCACTTCAGCCTATCGCAGTCTCCTTCTGAACTATAGATAGGCCTCCACAAGTTCGCACCAAAAATAGCGCGAACTCATGTGTTTTGCCCATAGTCACCACGCTGGGCAGGCGGGTTGGTGACTGCAGGGCTGGCTTTGTCGCACCGAAGACGCTGCTGGCCATCTTCGGCCTGTATATTTCAAAGCCAGCAGTTGGATGGTTATCCCATAATGGCCTCTTACGACACCCACGGTAAGAGGGGGGGTGGCTATATTCTTTACTATAAGCACATAGCAAATCTTTGATATACTGTTATAAATTCCTCAAAATCTTATTCGAAACGTTTATTACGTTTTTTTTTCATCGTCCTTGAAAACAATGCTATGCTAGCCCGCATTTGAACCTAATATGCTTATTCTAGTTATGTAACAGCTAGGCCATGCCTATTACCATATTTGAACCTGTTAAAGTTTATAACTTATGTAAGTTAGTGATAGATTTGATGACCAGGCCTTTATAGGGTTCTTGACCTTAACTATTTTTCACTGAGGTAGGGCACAGCAGGAAATATCCTGCTTTATATCTGGAGCAGCCCGTTTTGGGAAGTAACTCGACCTTGCAGAAGATCAGAGCTAAATAATGGTAAGTAAGGTGACCAGAGCTCCAGGGGAAATTGGGGGTAGGGTCGGCAACGCGTTTGTGGGGCTTTTGGTGTTGCAGGCATCTATAAGCTACGGTAATCGCTTACCAACAGGTGTGCCGTACGCTTGCTTGTAGGTACATTAGTTGTACAAAAAAAAAACTATTAAATTACAAATTTAGATTTCAAAAATACACTGGTGGCGAATAAAAATAATGACAGATAATGTGGAGTTTGAAGGTAATAATTGTGTTTGCTCGCAAACGAAAAAAAAAAAACTGACTTCATTTCATCGACAAGTAATACAAGGTATAAGTAGACCAAAAACAAAAACAGTCAAATAATCAAGTAAATACGTATTATCAAAGATTACTCAAAAAGTAGTCATCAGATCTCGATTGAACTTACATGGAATTACATGGCAAGCATCAGCTTTCGCTTACAACAAAAGTTATTAAAATCGGTATACTCAGTGAAAAGTTACGCGGTAGCGTAGGTTGACGAAAAAGTAGTCAAGTAAATAGATATAACTTGAAAAGTAGCTCAAATTAAATTATTAAATGGGACCACCTGACACGCAACATCTTTCGATAAAAAAACATCATCGAAATCGACCCTCCCAATCAAAAGTTCTGAGGTAAAATACATTAAAAAAAAACAATCGAATTGAGAAACTCCTCCTTTTTTGGAAGTCCGTCAAGAAAGGAATGTAACATTAAAGCTTTATCAACAACCAGCAACGATAACGAGCTCTAAAATTTTGAATGCATGAATAACTGAACAATAAAACATTAATTATTATCACAACATAGTATAAAACAGTCGCTTTCCGCTGTCCCTCGACGGATTTTGATGCGGTTTTCATTAGTAAACAGAGTGATTCCAGAGAAAAGTTAACATGTATAATACATGTCAATTATATGTCGCTATTATAAGAGTAATCTCTAAAGAAAACATGTTTGTATTATCTAATGACAAAAAAATCCTGTGAACGTTGTATGTAGAGACATTCTGTAGTAGCATTGCAGCATTCAGAATTGCACCCGTGCGAAGCCGGGACGGGTCGATAGTTAGGTATATATGCACCGAAGTATATTTATTACTACAAACCTTCAATTAAAGCTACTTTTAAAATAAGTATATAATCGTATTATGAGATATACTTTTGCTACATGAATAAAATATGGTCGTTTTAAAATGAAATAAAGAGTTGGTGGAACACCGTTGTCTGTTGGTAGTTACGTGAACCATTGAACTATTATTACTACGCTAGTAATAATAACTCAATGACGTGAAGCTAGTTTTTATCCAAACATGTTATACTAGGTACGTGTATGTTTTACTTCTGAAAGTCACCGTCGACTTTAATGGTCCGGGAGTCAGGTCCAAATTTGGTCAATTATTTCCTCCCATTCGAAACATCGTAAGATGCATTACGCTTCAGCCTGTAATATCCCACTAATGGGCATAGGCTTCTTTCCTCATTTAGGAGAAGGATCAGAGCATAATCCACCACGCTGCTCCAATGCGGGTTGGCGGATATATTCCCTACTATGAGTAACGATCGCTATCAGGTGTACATGATAACAACCGGGATCGACGGCTTAACGTGCTCTCGGAGGCACAGTGGGGAGACCCACAAGGACTGCACAAACACCCAGACCACGGCAAACACCTGTACGGCCAATACAAATGTTTGTCATGTGCAGGGATCGAACCCGCAACCGCCAGCGAACAGGTACAATCCATGGCTGTAACCGTTGCGCCAACGCGGCGGCGTAAGATGCATTAGGGAATTATATTATGAATATTCGCGACCATCAGCTGCGACTCCGTGAGTGGGATTTGTAGTAGCAGCCTCCCACGCATGAGGAAGAAAAATGTTTTTTTAAATCATGTCCTGTCACTTTAAAATTTGTCGGATTATAGTTTTCATAATATAAATTTATGATGCATTTTAAGAAGTTTCGATTGAGAGGAAATTGATCATACAAATCTGTCACTGGCTCCCGGACCATAAGTGGTATGCATTGCGATGCTTGTGTGAGTGATGACGGGGCAATAGAATACTCACGCTTTGGAAATGTTAATGTAACAGCAGCCTTATTGAAAGCTTATTGTTAAACTAGAACTTGCGGTTACAACAATGCGTAAGTAGTTAGGTACATAATTTATATTATAGGTATATTAAAGTATGACATGGTAGCATTACACTCGAGTAGTCGTTTTTATAGCACGTAGGTTGTGGATTAGGACTGTTTCTCCTCATTAATAGACTACAACTTTTAGAATAATATTTATGAGTAGAAATATTTCATAAATACAATTGAATTCGATGGCAAAAATGAATAATATATCAAAAACTTTTATCTTTTGGGTACCGTCATCCGTCAAATAGCGTTATCCACAACTGGTGATACTGCCCTTACCATGCAAATTACCCTAATGTTACTAATACACTGATGTTTCTTCGTGATTGTAATTAGTATAGATACTACTTTTGAGTTCATTTTCTAAAGTTAAATCTAATAAAACATTAAAAAATAAAATGGTTTATTGATTTAGGCGAGGAAACAAACCCACGTACCCACACACCCACTAACACACAGACACAGTGTTTCTAATTTTACATTCATAAGATCGGTAATAAGGTCTTTAACAATAATAATAAATCGTTAAAAGTGTTGCTAAGCACAAAACTCGATAACGACTTATTATTATATATTTTTTATTATACTCTATTACTTTGTAAAAGATTGTTATGGAATGAAAAATTAAGGAAGTTGCGAGGAATTAGGAAAAATAAATAATTGTGTTTGCTCGCAAACGACAAAAAAACCGACTTCAATTACATCGACGAGTAATACAACGTAGATCGACGCAAAAATAGTCAAGTAACTACGCGTTATCAAAGATTACTCAAAAAGTAGTTATAATAATACTGGGTACCTACCTACAAAAGAATATTGATATTGTATCGAAAAACAAAGGAACGATGACGGAAATTTTAATATTATTTTAATTTTAAGATTTTAAATCATTTGCTTTGCTAACGAAATATTATTGAATTCTTAAAAAATAGCCTTAGATACAGACTGACGTTTATATACAGTTATCTGTATTATAAACTACTTTAAACACTAAAATCAATAGTAAAGAATTATCAATGATGAACAGTAAAACAATTAGGCAAACGTGTTATCTCTGTGCGAGTGAGTTACTCGGCTAGCTGTATGAAATCAACCAGTTTGTATTCCGTCTGAGTTCGCACGCGCACGCGCATAACGCAAATAATAAAATCATGTTTCCACTGCGTCGCGTTGGCTTTAAGGTGTGTTATAGCATAAAAAAGTGTTATTAATTATGTTTAAAAAAATCAAATAGATAGTAATTTGAAACGTCACGATTGTAGATTCTGGAGCAATGGCGGACGCCGGTCGCAGCTGTAGCGCAGGCGTCGCGGAATTACAGCTCGGACGCGCCTCCTCGGCCCCTTACCATGTTAACAGACGATGAATTGGCCATGAAGGACACAAGTAAATCTTATAACTTCTTAATACATTACCAAGTGGTTTTATTTGATGGCATTTAAAACTGTAGGTATGTGATATTTAACGCTAACCACGTGTGGTTGACTTACACATACACAACCGGTTTCTGCGTACATTAACATACTTATTTCTATGCTATGTTATGGTAAAGAGGAAAAGATTGTTTACTAGTTTTTCTAACTCACTAATATTACTTTTAAAACTTCACACTTTCACTATCTGTAACATAACGTAAGTAACATAGGCTATAAAATATCACGTCATAACGCGTAGCTCAAGAGAAAACTGTCAAAGACAGAAACGCGAGGTGTGTCAATCTTACTGCGTTAATATTTTAGGACTTGCGATAAAATTGACTGTGTTGATATCTGGAGATTTAGAATACTTACTTACAAATAAGCTACCTATTTATGATAAAAAATTAACCGCTATATAGAACATGTAGAAACATTTTGGTTTGAAGTTAGGATGAATCTGATTCTTATTTAAGATTCTAAGTCTCAGTAATTCAATTATAACACGAAGAATCAAAGTACAAGAATTCATTTTTTTTTTTTTTGGTGTCTTACTCAAAAATAAAATGTTTCGGATCTGTTGAACGGGTTGCTGATAAAGTTTCAGATTATCTGACTTATACCGCTATCCAACAGGTTCTTTTTTGCTTTCTCCTTATCGCCATCAAACTTCATATCTGTTACATATTACTACTATCAGTAAAACAAAAGCTTATAATGTATTAGTTGTCATGAAACTGGCTCAAGATCCTATTTCACTTTTTGCTGACAATGACAATGACTGTTATCTTATTATTTACTTATCAATAAGATAAACATTAACACCGTCCTTTGAAAACTAGCATTTAGGAGCCATTGATAAATAATAAGCCTAATAAATTAAGTAAATAAAGTAATTTAAAGATGAAATATAATGAAAAAAAAGTGATAAAATAAATATCAAACGAATGTTAATGTACAATCTTGCGTCGATTTCGTAATAGCAAGTTTTTATAATAAATAAGAACATAAAATTGATTTTTGATTGAAATGAATTTTGATGAAATTGAAACACGTAATCTGCTTATGTCGTAGGTATTTAGTTATATAATGACTTCAATTATTATTGTTAAATAGCAGTGCCGTTATCAAAGTTTAAAAATAAATATATGACGTTACATACGCTTTTAATTCTTATGAGGATTGTGGGATGATTATTCAAATAAAACTAAATTGTTGATATTTAAAATAAAATATTTTAGAAGTCAGATTTAAAAATTTAATATTTCTGGTCAAATTAGACTAAAATAGTTAGGGTATAGGCCTCTTTCTCCACGTAGGAGAAGGATCAGAGTTTAATCCACCACGCTGCTCCGATGCGGGTTGCCGGATGTTCTCCAAATTTTGTAAGCGTAAATGTTCTCCAAATTTTGTTTTCGCAGGAGCGAATGAATAAGGACGAGAAACGTATTTATCCTGAAGGATGCTTGCACTTGTGGTTATTTTAATATCTTCTTCAGATATTTTGTAAAGTTTCTTTTTTCTTCTGTTGTATGTCACTTAGATGAACTTGATACTGTCGCTTTTTATTCATAATATTTGAAATTCTCTCGTTCAGCTACATGGGATGTTTCTGAAATGCTTGGTTCGAACTCTAACACGCGTTCTCTTTAGCAGATAAACTTGTTAGCGGCACTGTCTTCAATTTTTTGATTTTTCCAAATTCATTCATTAATTTGCCAGTATTGCGTCGAGCTTACAATAATTTTATAAAGATTACAACGCTACGAGTTGTTTTAGTGGCAGTTTCTTTAGTTAAATACATTTGCAAGATTTTATTCCTTCTGAATATAATGAAGAACACTTTGACGGTTCGCAGGAAAGTGGACATAAGGTGCCAATCAAAACACTAATTGTAAATTCATGCGACGTTTCGATCCTTTATTGGATCATCATCAGGCATCTAAAATATGTATAAATATTGATACTTTACTTTCTGGGTGTTTTACTATTGATACTTTGTTTTCTGGGTGTTTGTGTTGCCAGTAGTGGTGTATAATTTGCCATGCTACTTTATATTTAATTCTGTGTTGTGTACATTAACGTTATCTCTTCATCTTTATTAACTATTTTATAATTTTTGTTTATACCTTGCTTGTACGCTTGGAAGTTTGTAAATTCTAACTTCTTTCATTGCAACTGGTGGGTACGTTAAATGGTATTAACATATTTCATCTTTATTTCATTTTGTAATTTTATTATTATAATAATAGTTATAATTATTTTATTTTTCTATAGTATTTTTTTTTTATTTTTTATATTATTTTATTATTATCATCATTATTATATTATTGATTTAAAGGTTTAATTTATATAGAAATTGATTTTTATCTATTTATACCTTAATAATATATATATATTTTTAATATCTATTCCTGCTATTATTATTATTATTATTTTTACGTTATTGTATTATATTTATATATATTGTTTTATTATTTATTATTTATTTTTTTATTATTTTTATATACCTACATTTATTATATATATATTTTCTCTTTTATTTATTTATCATTTTTTTTTTCTTTTTTTATGTCTTTCTTTGATGATAGTGACGCATTTTTATCGCTATCGTCTGCTTCCGAAGACTCAAGTAACAATGACAGTTATTATAGCATACCCTCTTTGAGCGACACGTTAAACTCTTGTTTTGAAAACACTCCCAAGAATTTTAATTTAGTCCACATAAACGCACAGAGTATTCCTGCTCATTATCCAGATTTATTGTCATCTTTTGGTAATAAATATATACACGCTATCCTAGTTTCCGAGTCTTGGCTCAAACCTTGTTTGCCTTCTATTTCCTTTTCCATACCGGGATTTCACTTGATCCGTAATGACCGCATTGGTCGGACAGGTGGAGGGGTTGCCATATATCTTCGCTCTCATATTCCTTTTACCATCATAGATACTTCACAACCTCAGGCCGGTGGAGCTGAGCATCTTTTTGTTGAAGTGAATCTGTCACACACAAAACTCCTACTCGGTGTTTTTTATAGCCCATGTCTTACTGTAGACTATTTCACTTCGCTTGAATTGTTACTTCAACAGTTTAGTCCTTTATATAGTCATACGGTAATCATGGGTGATTTTAACACCTGTCTGCTCAAAAACGATCACCGGTCTTCCCGGCTAAAAACTCTAATTAATGGTTCAAATCTTCATATCTTACCTTTGCTTGCTACTCATACTTTACCAAATTGTATTCCTTCTCTTTTAGATCTAATTATTGTTTCTTCCATTGACCATGTTGAAAAACATGGTCAATGTGCTGCTGATGCTTTTTCTTACCACGATTTATTATATCTATCCTACAAAATCAAACCTCCTAAGCTTAAATCAAGAATTCTTCTGCAGCGTAGTTTTGGTGGAATGGATGTGGAACAACTGCGGAGGGATGCAGCTGAGATTGATTGGACTGCGATTTACGATGCAGGTACAATTGACAGCCAGGTAGCTGTTTTCAGCTCTCTGCTTACACAACTTTACGATATTCACGCACCCATTCGACCAGTAAGAATAAAACATCTACCTGCCCCATGGATTACACCCGAAATTAAAAAATTGCAGGAAAAAAAAGTTCGTGCTAAGTCGCGGTACAGACTGAATAACAGTGAGGCTAATAGAGAGGTATACGTAAAGGCTCGGAATCACTGTAATAGGGTGTGTAGAGATGCACATCGTCGCCATATCCACAAATCTGTCATCGAAGAAGAAGATTCCAGCAAAGTCTGGAATTTTCTTAAATCACTTGGAATTGGCAAAGCGCGTCTAGATAACAGTTCTCAAAATCTTAATCTTGACGAGTTAAATCTCCACTTCTCTTCGTCTGTTGCCATAGATAGTGCAACTAAAGCCCATACAAGAAATCAACTTTCAGCTTTGTCAGTTCCTGATTCTCCCATTTTCTTTCTTGATCAGCTTTCTGAATGTGATGTTAAGAAGAATATTTTAGCAATAACTTCAAATTCCGTTGGTTCTGATAGCATTAGTCGGAAAATGATCCTTCCTCTCCTTGATATACTAACACCGATAATTACATCCATTTTTAATACTTCCATCTCTACCTGCACTTTCCCATCAATGTGGAAAGATGCTGAAATTGTACCTCTCCCAAAAAAAGCTAATCCGTCGTCCTTATCCGAATATCGTCCTATTTCCATCCTCCCTTTTCTGTCCAAAGCACTCGAACGGCTTGTGCATCAACAGCTCAGCAGTTTCCTTTTAAAACACCGTCTGTTGAATCCTATGCAATCCGGTTTTCGCCCAGGTCACAGTACGACTACTGCGCTTGTAAAAATAACGGATGATATACGATCAAATATGGAAAACCAACAGGTCACGGTATTAACGTTACTCGATTTTAGTAACGCCTTTAATACCGTGGACTTTGATATACTATGTGATATTTTACGTTCTCTTAACATATCTCCTGAGGTTGCTGATTGGTTTCTTAGTTACTTGCAGGGTCGCCGGCAGCGAGTTAAATTGAATGACTCATACTCCAATTGGTCAATGGTCAATACCGGTGTCCCGCAAGGTGGCGTGCTCTCCCCTCTTTTGTTTTCAATATTTATAAATTCTATCTGTAATGTAATATCTTCTTTCTACCACCTCTATGCAGATGATCTCCAGATATACTCTCACTCCACTGTTCATAACTTATCTCAGTGTGTATCGCGTATAAACAATGACCTTTTAGCCATTGGTAAATGGAGTAAAGCCTATGGCCTAAATATTAATCCAAATAAAACGAAAGCTATTATTATAGGAAGCTCCAGACTGCTCAGCCGCATTGATAAATCTGAGCTATCTCCTGTTACATTTAATGGATTCACCATTCCATATAGCGAAAGCGTGAGAAATTTAGGTGTTATCTTTGACCAACATCTCTCTTGGGGTCCTCAAATATGTGAAATTAGTCGCAGACTGTTCGCTTCGGTTGGGTCTCTCCGCAGATTGCGTAATCTTCTGCCCATTCCTACTAAAATTGCTCTTGCACATAGTCTCTTATTACCAATTCTTGATTATGCTGATACTTGCTATCTTGACATTACAGAGGAGCAGCTTAATAAGCTTGAGCGCATTCAGAATGTATGTATAAGATTTATCTTTGGACTACGCAAATATGACCATATTTCGGAATTTCGCAAAAAACTCAAGTGGCTCCCAATTCGCCTTCGCAGGAATACTCATATTCTTACCCTACTTTACTCCATTTTATTTAATCCCTTTACCCCTTCCTATCTGAAAGAACGTTTCAAATTCCTTGGTGATTCTCACGAACGCTGTCTTCGTTCTGACAGTAATTTTCTTCTTGAAATTCCTTCTCACTCCTCTTCCTTTTATGACAAATCTTTTACAGTTCAAGCCTCTCGCTTATGGAATACCTTGCCCTTGAATATCAGACGTGTACAAACACCTGCACTTTTTAAAAAGACTGTTTGGAAGCATTTTCTTCAAACTCAACAATAAACAAGTAATTTATAATTATAATGTATACATATATGTATTTACATGTATGTCTGCATGTACGTGGGTATATAAGTATATATGTCAGTATATATGTATGTATTTATGTATCTATTTATGTATGTATGTATGTATTTATGTATCTATTTATGTATGTATGTATGTAGGTATGTATGTATGTATGTATATGTTTAATTATTTGAATATTTATAACAAATTTGTTGTAACTTGTACACCTATGCTGACGCTAGACCATTTCCTTTGCCCTAAGGTTGCCTGGAAGAGATCGCTTTTTAGCGATAAGGCCGCCCTTTGTACCTAATGAATATATTGTCAATATTTTCTTTCTTTCTTTGATATGTATTATTTCTGTTTTTGGTGTACAATAAAGTGTATTATTATTATTATTATTATTATTGAAGAAATTTGTACAACATTAACTAATCTATACAACAACAAACCAAAGAAAACCAAACCATTAGTACCTTTACACGTAGCAGTCAATCGACATCTCTTCATTAAAGTTCTTTTATTATGTAAGATTCTAAATCATGATGATTCCTGCGAACCGTCAAAGAATACTTATAACAAATGGACACAACGATAAATAATAATGAAGAACATTTGAAAATTTCTAACAAAATGAATTGAGAAAGAGTAAGTAATCAACAAAAATATTTTTTCTCCGTTCTTTTGAGAGAAAAGAAAGAAAAGGCTTCTAATGAAATAATGAGTGTGCTTGTGACCACACGACTAAAGTAAAACTTACGAAACGTAACGCTCTCTCTTTCTCTCTTCACTAACTTATATCTTCCTCTCCTCTTTTGGGTCGCCCGATCACACTTTTCGTAACGCTCACATCACGCATTCACCAGCTTACTCCCTAAGTGAAGCGTGCGTAGAAAAGTTTTACTTTAAGAATTTTAATAAAAGAGGCCAAGTTAACACACACACATATATAGATTTGTTGTACACATTTTTACGTAAACACATTAAAATATGTTTATCAAGACCGTTTTGATGTTTACACGATGACGTAACTACAGTCATTGAGATAATACGTACACAAATAATAAATTATCACCGATACAATTATAATGCCTAGTGAATAAACGAATAAAAACAAATGATTTAAAAAAGGAAAAAAAAAAGTTTAAATTAAGAATTTTGATTCAAACTATCTTGATCTAGGGTTAATAGTTTATCCATGCGCATAGGTATGGTAAGGTGGTTAAGTTAATAAGTCGATCTTAGGTAAACCTTTTTTATCCAGGCGTGATGACACACGTACTATAGACTGGTTTGTCATAGTATAAAGTAGTTTGGCCTCAGGTAAGCCAGTTTGTCCTGGTATGACAACATGCGTATGGTAAGTCTGTTTATTCTGGTTTAGTAGTCACAAATATATCGGATCAAAAATTCCCTGCTTCTACTTCTTATCGTACCTATGGTCCGGGAGTCAGGTACAAATTTGGTCAATTATTTCCTCCTAACTGAAACTTTGTAAAATGCATTAGGGATTTATATTATGTATATTCGCGACCGTCAGCTGTGACTCCGTGAGCGGGGCGGGCAGTTGCCGCCTCCCACGCATGGAAAAAAAAAAGTTTTTTAGTCGTTTTCTCCCACTTTCTGTCTGTCGCTGGCTCCCGGACCACTAGTAGTAGACTCTTTACAACGCTCGTGTTAATGTTGTCGCATTTTAAAAATAATATAAAATTAAAAAATGTGAGATCAACTTTCTTGTAATGAGTATCCTCTCATTAGGGTTTCCATTACAAGAAACCACCAAGAAACCGGTTCATGAGAAACATAATTATAGTATTAAAGCCATGGGCTTTTTTAGCCTAGAGCTATAGGCCATGGTCTGGGGCGGCATCTAGCGAGGGGTGACGCAAGTCAAGTGTAATATCCTTAACTATTTTAAGGATAACCGGGATAAGTAAAACGACAGTGCCACGCAGCTGGTTATTTATTAACAACTGACTTTTGTCGGTAGGAAAAACTTACAAATGAATAAGCAACGAACTACCTACATATCACATCAAGCATGAGGGGCGCCGGCGCAAGCCGAGCATACGTATTAGCAGTGCGAAAAATAATTAATTTTAAACAAAGTTACCTAAAAAAATATAGGCCTCTTCGCATTTTTAACAAACGTGTTGAAATACTTGGGTGAAAAAAATATTATAATAATTAGTCCCCCATTCCATCCTTGCTAAAGGACTTCTAGATTATAATAAAAAAACCTGCACACGCTACTCTTGGATATTCACCCACAAATATACGTTACTGAAATTATTTATGTACATACACAGCAACTGGCTGTCAAGTTAGTATGCGTGAAATAAGGCTTGACATTTCTTTATCTTAAAGTCAAATTATGATAATGTCGATAAATAAACAAAATACGACATCGTCTTAATTCTTCAAAGTATTCGTAGAAGCTATGAAATATGCTTCATGTACAAAATATTATTAAGCAGAAGTAGCAAGAGTATTTTTTTTCACTCATATATTTTATACTTATACTCGTATATTGTATACCCATGTATGTGTATTTGTACTCGATAGTTGATATTGTTCTAGGTGACACTAATTGTCACTTCTCTATGTACACTTCCCTACCGCTTTCACTACGCTGTATCCTATATGCCCAAAGGTTGTCTGGAAGAGATCGCTACTCTAGCGATAAGACCGCCTTTGTACACTGTTTTTTTTTATTTGTAATATGTTATTGTGTTGATTGTTGTTGTGTAAAATAAGGAGTATTTTATTTTAGATCAAATTTGTTGCATTTTGACTCCTTCATTACCTCCCGCTAGGATTACGTCCAGTTATCAGTAACCTTGTAGCAACAACGTCTTTTGAGTTTTGAAGCTATATTTGACATTTTGTAATACTATTGTGATACGTTATCAATAAAATTAATTTGCTATTTTTGCTATGTAATAATGCTTGCTTTATATGAGTTAAACTTCATATTTAGTCAATACTTCTACCGATATTGCATGGCACCGGAAGCATGTCCTGAGAAACTTTCTGCTTTTATAAAATGACGAAAATCTGGCCCTCGCGGACTCTTGATCTATTAGTGACTTCGGTGATACTAGTTATGACTGACTGTACGTAAAGAGAATAACATTATTTAGACAAATAAATAAAATTGAAGTGACTGTTTGTAATATTAAAATAACCGCTTTTTACTAAATGCATGTGGATATATACGGTACATATACCAAAATAACATTTTTTACAATTATTCTTTGACGGTTAGCAGGAAAGTGGACATAAGGTGCCAATCAAACCACTAATTGCAAATTCATGCGACGTTTCGATCCTTTATTGGACCATCATCAGGCATCTTTACTACTAGAGTATGTAGTTTTTGTTCTTGCGCAATACCTACAACGTGTTCGGCTATGTCTCATATATAATTTGTTGTTAATGTTGTAGACACGAGAATAGAAGAAATTTGAGAACACGATGTAATTATAACAAGTAATGATTATAAAATAGAAATTATAATGTATTAAAAAAGTTTGTAACTGGCTAATTTTGAATGACATATTTTTATAAGAAATGACTAATTTTTTAAAGCTTAACTATTGAAATGATTAATAATGAAAAATAATATATAACATTGAAGAAAAATACATGTAGGTAGAAAAAATATAAATTATAAAAAAAAATCAAAATAAGAAGAAAGAAATTATAAATTTAAAAAAAAAATATATGTAAAGATGCAGTTCAATAGTCAAGTTCGGAGAATTTGATGCCTTGAAATTGAAAAAACCAAAAAACTTAATAACTTAAAATTGTGCATATTGTTACCTATCAAATTCAAATGTTTTAGTTTAAATTTTCAAAATTCATAGAATACAGCTTAAAACATAACTTAAAAATAATATATAATGTATTTGGATTTGGAATCTTACATAATGAAAGAACTTTGATAAGGAGATGTCTATTGACTACTACATGTAAAGATGCCTGATGATGGTCCAATAAAGGATCGAAACGTCGCATGAATTTGCAATTAGTGGTTTGATTGGCACCTTATGTCCACTTTCCTGCTAACCGTCAAAGAATACTTATAACAAATGGACACAACGATAAATAATTTTTTACAATTTGTATCTGTCTGTCTGTCTGTTTGTTCCGGCTAATCTCTGAAACAGCTTGGTCGATTTTGACGAGACTTTCACTGGCAGAGAGCTGATGTAATAAGGAGTAACCTAAGCTACTTTTATTTTATAAATTTATTTATTTTATAACTTTACGAACTAAACAATAACTTTTTGTTAAATTCCACGCGGATAAAGTCGCGGGCACAGCTAGTTTGTTTATAATTATAATATGCATTATGATGATCAACAAGTAATAATTCGATGATGATAAAAACATAGATTTGTGGATGTAGAATGCAATTAAACTTCTCTTTAGACCTAAGTATTCAAATCCAAAAAATTAGAATCGTGTCACTACAGCTATTTTCGGTCGAAATAAAAATTTAATTTGGCATAACTATGTCGAAATTGGATAATTTATGCATTAAAACTTTGAATCTAAAAGAAAAAACAACTAAGTACCTATACTTTTGGATAGCCCTTAAAACGATTTTAAAAAGTCTTAAATTAAATAAATATTGTTAGATGGAAATGTAGTAGTTTTCTAGTATAAGATTTTTATTATTACACACATTAAAATGAAATCTGACCATATAATTCTGTTTAGTCAGAAAATTAGCGACGGAACAAATAGCGCCCCTTGTTAAGAAAATGGAAGATGAACACAAAATCGACGAAGGAATTAGGCAGATGCTGTTTGACAATGGCGTAAGTTTCATTTTTCTCATCTATTGATGTTTTTTTTTTTTTTTTAGTAGTTTTAACACGTTCGAGACCAGTATCATGGTAATCGCTGTTCAAGAATGACACAAAAAAATTTCATACAAATAGACTTGACGTTTATATACGTCGTGCTGGCATGATATTAAATGTTTCGAAGACTTTACGACAGAAACGTCTGATCACGTCATCATTATCAAAACAATAAGTATGTTTTGTCATTAAGCCCAGGACTTTTGATATGTTAATGCAGAGACTACTAAATGCAGGGATGCGGGTAGTTAGAACGACGTATTGACACGTTGCTCATGTGTGTGTAACGTTGCCGCAGTCCTTAACTGTCCACCTTTTTGACATACGCAAATACTTGTTCAATATGATAGTAAAGTTTAGAGTATTTTGATATGTTGTAACACAAAGTACACTTAATAGAATGTTTACTTTAAAGTTCATCGGAAATGAACTTTCTGGCGTACAAGATCCTATTTTTTTAACGTCATGGTACGTTATGCCATATGATAATCTTACATTCTGACGTAATATCACGTACTGTCCGTGAAAGTGTTAAAAACAAATATGGCCATAAAATCAGTAAGTTAAAAGCGACCTTTACAACCTTAAATCCATATGTAGGGTTGTCAAGTGCTTAATGCTATTATAGCTCCTTAACAGGAAGGTACTTCACTTTTATATGCTAGATAGGCCGTGTATTGGAGAAGGTAAAACAACATAAGATTAGGCTATAGATAGAGACATAATTGTGTTTGCTCGCAAACGAAAAAAAAACCGACTTCAATTACATCGACGAGTAGACAAAAAAATAGTCAAGTAACTACGCGTTATCAAAGATTACTCAAAAAGTAGTTATTAGATCTCGATAAAATTTATATATGACCACATGATAAACATCAGCTTTCGATTAAATTAAAAATTATCAAAATAGGTACACCCAGTAAAAAGTTATGGCAAATTTTTGAGAGTTTCCCTCGATTTTTCTAGGATTCCATCATCAAATCCTGGTTTCCTTATCATGGTACCAAACTAGCGATATCCCCTTTTCAACAAAAAAAGAATTATCAAAATCGGTACATCTAGTAGAAAGTTATGCGGTATAATACAACGTAGATCGACGAAAAAAGCGTCAAGTAAAAACGCATTATTAGATATAACTCGAAAAGTAGTTGTTAGATCTCAAATAAATTTAAATGGGACCAATTGGCACACACCACCTTTCGATTAAAACAAAATTTGTTGAAATCGGTCTACACGGTCAAAAGTTCTGATGTAACATACATAAAAAAAAAATTAAAAAAAATACAGTCGAATTGAGAACCTCCTCCTTTTTTGGAAGTCGGTTAAAAATTAACTAATTATATTCACACATTTTTTTAATTTTTCAACAGTTAATGGGGATAGAAACCCCAGTGGAATACAGCGGCTCAGGTTGCGGATTCCTTACCATGATGCTCGTCGTAGAAGAATTGTCCAGAGTAGACCCAGCGGTTGCCGCGTACGTCGACATACACAACACATTAGTGAACTCTCTGTTCATGAAGCTAGGGACAGAAGAACAGAAGAAGAAGTATTTGACAAAGCTGTGCACGGAATACGTAAGTTTATACACAGATGTCATAAAATGATTGTAATAGTGTACGATCTACGTAAAATTGCCGGTGTAGGCTGGATGAGGATTGCGGAAAACCGGGATGTCTGGCGGGAACTTGAGGAGGGCCTATGTCCAACAGTGGACTGCAATAGGCTGAGCTGACTGACTGACTGACTGACTGACTGAATAAAAATGAAACTGAATTGGAGTATTATTCATGATAAATAAAAGAAATATTTGGTTACAAGAAACGATAAAGTAACAAAATAGCTAATCTTAGTCCATAATACACAAGAGACGGTAGATGTTATTCGTTTTGATGGAGTCTTATATTTTTCTGACATGAATAGAAAGTTACTAGTTAAAACATCCAACGCAAAGACTTCACAATATTAAAAATATTTTTCAACGTCTTTATTTAAAATCGTTCATCTGACGTAATGCAAAAATTATAATAATATTACGGGTAAGAATTTTATAATACGAAAATAGTAAATAACTATTTTAATTATCTTTCCAGGCGGGTAGTTTCTGTTTAACGGAACCCACGTCTGGATCCGACGCGTTTTCTTTAAAAACCGTAGCGAAGAAAGATGGCAAAGACTTCGTTATCAACGGTTCAAAGATGTGGATATCCAACTCGGATGTTGCTGGCGTCTTCCTTGTTATGGCTAATGCAGACCCCTCAAAGGTGAGACTAAAGTTATTAAAGTAGTGAACTATTTTACTTAATTTGTCATGTAGGTACATTAATTTCCACCATTTGGTTATTAAATAAATTTTAAAAATAAAAACTGTCGATACCATTGTTTACCTACATTTTTCACACGTGTTTTTTTTTTCATATTTTTGTTTTAAAAAGTTCATATTACGTAAATCGAATACCTGTTACCTGTCATAAAATTTAAAAAAAAATCTATACCTATATATAACAAGTAAAGAAAATTTTCATTACACAATATTTTAATATACTTACAAAAATGTTGTATCATACGATAAGGATTCCGTTTCGAACGTAAATATTCATTGAAAAAGTGTACTTTATGTAATAGTTGTTTATATTGCATTTATGTAAATTTAAGTTATAAATGTTTAGAATAACAAACAATGTATTTATCTCTTGAAAACTAGAACAGTGCACATCGGTACTGCGTTAAATGAAAAACAGTGATAGAATTGACAAAAAAAATCAAGGATAATAACCAATTCAAATGCAAAGAACTCAAACTTTATCTACGTTATATATATATATATATATATATATGATAATTAAACTAAAACAAGTAATGTGTTTCTTGTAAAAGTTTACATTATAGCATTAGGGTTCCCGGAACCGGTCTGTTTTTGTGAACCGGGATTTTCGGTACTAAAGTGTACTACTTGCAATTAAACATTCACATTTGTGCTTGAATTTTAAATAATTTTGCAATTTAACTTTTTTTGGTTTAAGCAGAATTTAATCACTCAAGTTTTCTCATCAACATTTTCTTTTTCAATTCTCATGTTTAGTAGTAAGAAATAACTTAAAAAAATATTAAGCATTATTTGTACAGCCACGAATTTTACTCGTGTCCATATTTTAGGGCAGCGGCGCTGGTTACAGAAGATTTATTAACCTAAAATATAATTAAAACAAAAACTCATATACTTATACGGAGATATGTCGTGAGGCTATTAGGTTTACTAAATGGAACCCATGCCTTTTGGTGTTTTGCCAAGCCAGTAAAAAGTAACCTCTATTAGTCTTCACTAACATCATAGCATGAACCACAAGGCACAAGAAGCAAAGCCAAATGACAGTTTCCAATCTGTACGTAGAATCAAACTATTGAGAATGAGGTAAATATACAGCATATCATTCTCTGATGTGGACGCTCGATGCGTGAAGTGAGTTTTGAGTTAAGTGCTAGTCGTTGCTCTCTTCAAGCTTTTTATTGCAAGAAGTCTAGTGGTCAAATGGTTTATCGGCCATAGTACTGAAAGCATCCTGAATCGACTTAGATAATAATATACTTTTTAGGGTTCTGTAGCCAAAGGGTAAAAACGGAACCCTATTACTAAGACTTCGCTGTCTGTCCGTCCGTCCATCCACCTGTCTGTCATAAGGCTGTATCTCAAGAACCGCGATAGTTAGACAGTTGAAATATTCACGTATTATGTATTTCTGTTCTTTTTTGCCGTGTGGTGTCGGCCGAGTAGAATAGCACCACCCCCTTTCCTCCCGTGGGGATCGTAAAAGGCGACCGAGGGATAAACCTGGCTTAAAATCATTAGGGTCCTGGAGAAGGAAAGTTTTATTTGAAACCCGGAATGGGGTCTCCGTCAAGTATTCGTGGCATAAAATGCGAGGGCGCTCTAAAATGTGAAAGACTCCTGCAGCCGAACTGGCTCCACACGTTTCGACTCGTCATTCCTGTGGGCCTAGCCAGTGAGGTCAAGGGGGTGGCGCAGAGCTTAGGCAACTCTGCGTTTTCCTGAAGAGTGTCCTAGGCGACACAGTGTCTGTCTCACACGCACGGATACGCATCTTCCGCTGCACTTGTAACATCCGGTATCCCACAGGGATCAATATTGGATCCATCACTATTCACTTTATTCATTAATGATATCTCGCCTTGCTTTAAATATTCAAAGTTTCTTTTATATGCAGACGATTAAAAATGCACTCTACCGTAACAAACAATAATGATATCTGTTTGATGCAGGAAGACTTGGATAGGCTAACTGAATACTGTAGAGCCGATAAACTATTTTTGGCCTATAGCAAGTGCAAATATATTCGTTTTTCAAGAAATAAAAACATAATACCGTCCACCTTTTCGCTTGAAGATCATATACTCGATACTGAAGTTTCGATTCGTGATTTATCTGTTTATCTAGATTCAAAGCTTACACTTGATACACACATTGATCATATAATAAAAAAAACTTACCGCATTTTAGGTTTTATCTGTCGCATCGCGAAATCTTTCAAGAGAAAAGAAACATTTGTGTCTTTACAAAAGTTTAGTGCGCTCACAACTTGAGTAGGGGAACACCGGGCAAGATGGGGTACTTAAGGTTTAAAGCTCCAGAAATCATAGGGGTTCATGTTTTCATAATCATATTTATTCTTAATCAGGCTTGTAGTTATCAATCTTACATATTAAATTGAAATCAGGAACACAGCACCACAGAATTGTTAATAATATAACAAAATGTAAAATATGACATATCACCCCGTCATGCCCGATAGGTCGGGTAAGATGGGGTGGGCCTAATGGGCAAGATGGGGTATAGCCATTCTCTCGACTATTCAGGAGTGCAGAACTCGCAAATGAATGTTGCTTCGGCATCATTATCATCCACTCCTGCGCAGCCATAATGTAACCATTTACCACAAGAAGAAAAAGCAATCCAACCTTTCTTGGAGCCGAAATATAACCCTGTAGAATGTAGGCATGGAGTGTTTTCGGTTTCAACATCACTCTTTTCAGAAGACGACTGTCTAATACGTTTCTTTGGATTATATTTCTTTGTGGCTTTAGTCTTAATATAGGTTTTGTTACTCTTCCTTTTTCTGTTTTCGCTCCTTTTTTCTCTGTCTGATTTCCTTGTTTTGCTTTTTTAACTTTTCTGTCACATTTTTTTTAAATTAATTCTTCTAACTTAACTCTTAACAACTTCTGTTTATAGGGTGAAGAGGTTATGATAGTAGTTTTACCGCGTTTTTTCGTCACTTTTAATGTCTTCTTGATCACTGGAAGAGGCAATAGTCGCTTTGGGCTGACTAATGCACTAAATTAGGCCAATAAGAAAATCTATGGGAAGGACTCTAATTTAAATATGTGTTAATTTCAGTTGTACTAGTTGTCACAACTGTTGAAGTAGCAGGATCTGTAACAATAACTGCAGTGCTCGTTGCTGTTGTTGTAAGAGGTGCTGCCATAGTATCTATAGTTAAAAAAAAAAACGATTTCTATGTCTAATAAATAATCCATCAAGCCCATCCTCTTCTTCTTCTTTTTGCGAGAATACTGGTACCCAAAGATACCTTTACATTCTTTTTTTGCCTTTTTTTTTGCTTAATTATTATTAAATATTACCCAAAGGTACCTTTACATTCTTTTTTTCCCACAAACTACATTGGAATGAAAGGTTAAAAACCTTTCATTCCAATGTAGTTTGTAGGACTAAGAAAAAATTTGCAGCCAACATATATCCCATTTCTCGCTTCAAAACAACTTCTATCGCCTTATTCAGTGCTTCCCTTGACCGTTTTCCTCTTCCTGAGTTTCTTTTATAAACATATATGATTTTTTTAAAATATAAACCATCCATCCATCGTGTCAGGCAAAATGGGGTATCAGATACCCCATCTTGCCCGTTGATTCGTTTCAACATTAATATTCAAACAAAAAAAAAATTGAATAATGTTTCATAACAAAACAAGTTATTACCTGTTACTGCAATGTACTGTAGATAGGATTAACCGAGGTGCCACTTAAAATTCACTAAATACAAGTTTCATGTACTACGAAACGTATATATAAGAAATTTTAATACGAACAAACGAAATCTACTTTTCGACGATAACTAAAACAAATGAATAGCCACCGTGTTAGTACTCGTGTGACTAAGAGCTGTCGTGGCGGCCAGTAGCGAGATGGCAGAGCGAATGAGATTGATCAATTTAAATCATCTGAAAAGCCTGATGCCCCGTCTTGCCCACCACCCCGTCTTGCCCGGTGTTCCCCTACTTATTTGGAACCCTTACTACGATACATACAAAAATCGCCTAAAACTTATACAAACAAGTTTTTACGTATCCTCAACTACCGTATTCATTCCCCAAGGTGCTCTTATAATGAATCATTAGATAGATACAACATGATTTCGCTTTACGATAGACGTTCGGTAGCTGTTGCACTTACCTTTAGACATATTTGCATGGGTGAAATAAATGCACCACAACTTCTTGCATAACAGTATTATTGAGCTCCAGCTAAACCAACTCGGTCTAAAAACCTCTTCCATATAGAATTAACTAGAACAAATATTGGTGAACGCGCGCCACTTCACAGAATGTGTGTCCTACACAATAGTTTATTTAATGAAATAGATATGTTATCATGCTCCCGGCATCTTTTTAAAACTAAAGTTAGGAAGTTATTTGCTTAGATCAATTAATTAATCATTAGCTCAAATTAATTATTAGTAATAATAACTAATCATCTTTACTGTCCTTGCTATAAATCTTATCCCTATGTTCTTAGTGAGACATAGAGGGGACAATTTGTATCTATTTTTCTGTTTTATGCTACACTGTTATTCTTGTAATTGTTTCTGTACCGTTCTCCAAATAAATAAATAAATAAAATAAACAATCAATTCTGAACTCTAATGAGCACATAACACATAACTAACCTGACCTTATCAAGCGCTGATAACGTTTGCAGTGAAATAGTGAAATATAGTGTTCTATACTAACATCAAATATGTTTTTGGTTTTTCATAATAGCTGCAAAAGAATATTCTAGTTACGTCAGTAGTATTTGAGTATAATAAATTTATACCTATCAAATATTTAGGTAGGTATATCATCAATTTTTATCAATATTAAATGAAGTTCTAAATACGTAAACGTTTTAATAAAACATTTTGTGGTAATTATAATTAATATCACTTTATGGATATATCAGTTACATTTAGTCGCGTATTTTAAAGTCCAGCGCTGGCTACTCGTCCATGTGAAGTGTACTACGAGTATGTGAAGTTGTCACTTAAGTTACTTTCATTTATTATAATAGCCAAGCACTGCATACTTCTCCTACATGGAAAAAGAGGTATATGCCTAGCAGCTTGATGATATAAGCTGAATCGTGAAGCCCTGTAGGCGATATAAATTTAAAGAAATCGATGATGATGTGGGCTGTAGCGGGGTCCTAAGAAAAAATATAAATGAATTACCTATATCAGTCAGCCACTATCTAAAATACAGATATAAGGTTGCCTACCTTAGGGAAATACAGACAGTAGGTTAACCAAAAAGAAGCTACTAATTATTTTAACTGTAATATAATAAATAGGTGCCGTATAACGAATTCCAAATAAATTTTATCAACTTAAATGTTTATGGTACTACTATTTTTTCAGGGTTACAAAGGCATCACCTGTTTCATTGTAGAACGGAATACCCCCGGGCTCAGTGTAGCTAAACCGGAAAACAAACTCGGTATCCGCGCGTCTGGCACTTGCATGGTGCACTTCGACAACGTCAGAGTACCAGAAGAGAACATTCTTGGTGAATATGGAAAAGGGTGAGTCATGTGTTTTGCCCATAGTCACCACGCTGGGCAGACGGGTTGGTGACTGCAGGGCTGGCTTTGTCGCACCGAAGACGCTGCCGCCCGTCTTCGGCCTGTATATTTCAAAGCCAGCAGTTGGATGGCTATCCCGCCATCAGTCGGCATTTTAAGTTCCAAGATGGTAGTGGAACTGTTTTATCCCTTAGTCGCCTCTTATGTTCTATATCTATATCTATATCTGAATAGTGGCTATATTATTTACTACCGTAGCCACACAGCAGAAAAGAATATAGCCATATGGTATATTTTTTCTTAATTACAATAATAAATAATTAACTAGTCATTCTTAATGGCTTCTGCGTTTTACTTACCTATAAGAAATTCTATGTCACAACCTCGAATCTAAAGCTTAGTACAAAAACCTAAATAAACCGGTCTTCTGGTAAAAAATACGACTTTCAAATTACACTTACAACTCCTCAATATTTTCTTATTTAAAAAAGATATGTTCGTCGACTCGTAATCTCTTCAATGTTAAGTTTTTGCAATGATTTAAATACATTTCGATTTAGCCAGTAGGTACGTTAAACCAATAATATATTAAAACGTAATATCATATTCCAAAACTATCGACTAATTTACTTTAATATTGTGTTTTTCCACCAGATACAAATATGCGGCTGGATTCTTAAACGAAGGTCGCATTGGTATTGCGGCCCAGATGATTGGTCTGTGCCAGGGTTGTATGGACGCCACCATTCCTTATACCTTGGAGAGGAAGCAGTTTGGTCAAAAGATCTATGCATACCAGGCAAGTCACGAATTTTATAACAGTTTCAATGTCAAAGAAGGTTTATTACAAAGCAATTGTCATTTTGCAAATCATTCTATTCTATTCGGAGAGCACGTTAAGCCGTCGGTCCCGGTTGTTATCATGTACAACTGATAGCGATCGTTACTCATAGTAGGAAATATATCCGCCAACCCGCATTGGAGCAGCGTGGTGGATTAAGCTCTGATCCTTCTCCTACGTAGGGAAAGAGGCCTATGCCCAGTAGTAGTGTGATATTGTAGGCTGAAGTGAAATCATTCTAATTTGAAGAAAGAACGTAACGTAACGTAAACGTTAAATATAGCTTGCTAAAGTATTAAATGAATAATTGTGTTTGCTCGCAAACGAAAAAAAAACCGACTTCAATTACATCGACGAGTAATACAACGTAGATCGACGAAAAAATAGTCAAGTAACAACGCATTATCAAAGATTACTCAAAAAGTTGTTATCAGATCTCGATGAAATTTAAATGTGACCACATGATAAACTTCGGCTTTAGATTAAATTAAAAATCATTAAAATCGGTAAACCTAATAAAAAGTTATTGCGGATTTTCAAGAGTTTCCCTCGATTTCTCTAGGATCCCATCATCAGATCCTGGTTTCCTTATCATGGTACTAAATTTGGGATATCTCCTTTCCAACAAAAAAAGAATTATCAAAATCCGTACATCCAGTAGAAAGTTATGCGGTATAATACAACGTAGGTCGACGAAAAAAGCATCAAGTAAAAACGCATTATTAGATATAGCTCGAAAAGTAGTTGTTAGATCTCAAATAAATTTAAATGGGACCAATTGGCACACACCACCTTTCGATTAAAAGAAAATTTGTCGAAATCGCTCCACCGAGTCAAAAGTTCTGATGTAACATACATAAAAAAAAAAAAAAAATACAGTCGAATTGAGAACCTCCTCCTTTTTTGGAAGTCGGTTAAAAAAGTCTAAAAGCTTCATACTTAACAAATAGGGTTCTTGAATGAAAAAGGTACGGTACAAAGTCCGGAACATACACAATATCAAACGTCCAGAATATTACAAATAGGTACTGTATGAGCTTTACAACATATAATGTAACATAATTATAAGTGTCATTCTGGAGACCAAATCCACCAATTATATTCATAAATAATTGTTCGATTTTACTGATGACGACTTTTACGACTAACCCCCAGTTTTTCCAAAAGTAATTAATTATATTAAAATGTCATAGAATATTATGAAGAATTTTCCCAATATTTCCAGGGTATAAGTTACCAAATAGCTCATCTGCAGACACAGCTGGAGGCGGCCCGACTCCTCACTTACAACGCGGCCCGTCTCAAGGAAAATGGAATCGAGTTCGTCAAGGAAGCCGCTATGGCTAAATATTACGCTTCAGGTTTTCATTATTTTCCAACACGGTATTGGTAGAATATAAAATTGCTTATTTTAAAAGCTTTTTTATACCAAGGGCCTAATATCGTTCCTTAAGAAGTAAAATCCAAAAATTTTCCTATCAACTGTTTTACAATAATTTTATTAATTGCTAATTCATCTAACAATTATTTAGCACTTAGTGCCACATAAAGAAATTTTAGTAAAGTTCTATGCCGAATTTATAAAATTTTAAAATAACATTATAATTATATTAATATCAATTGTTTAATGAAACAACTTTTTTCGGATTTTATCGCGGTTTATTATTAACTTTTGATTCCCGACGTTTCGGATACTTTACAGCAACCATGGTCACGGGAGGACGGATGGTTGCTGTAAAGTATCCGAAACGTCGGGAATCAAAAGTTAATAATAAACCGCGATAAAATCCGAAAAAAGTTGTTTCATTAAATGAGTAAAATTCGCGTAAACACTAGAAATCAATTTTTTTTTTCAGAAATTGCCCAAACCCTGACCTCAAAGTGCATAGACTTCATGGGTGGCGTTGGATTTACTCGTGACTTCCCACAAGAGAAATTCTTTAGAGACGCTAAAATAGGTACCATTTATGAAGGAACAAGCAATATGCAATTGCAGACAATAGCTAAACTCATTGAAAAGGAGTACTCTCAATAAGAAATTCAAACTGATTTCAAGTTACAAGCATTTAAACTAGCTTAAGGAATACCAATTACATACAATTTAAACTGTCAGCAGACTATTTCTCTACTTTAACAATTATATCATATATATAATTATATACAGAACAATAAAAATTATAGTAACAAATAAATTTAAATGTATAAAATAAAAGTAACAAATAAATTTAAAACTATTCTATATTTTTACATTTTAATTACATGTTCAATGTTATTTTAAAACTACATTAAATTTTTTATAAATTTGATTGCATCTGTTATTTTGGGTCATGTGGTAGTTTGAAGCCGACCATCCTTGCCGTTTCCTCGACAGTCCTTTCTCCTTTTCCTTTAAATTCTGCATTTATTTCTTTGTATCTTCTAGAAAAATGTAAATAGTCATAATATGTCTTAGCTCTGAAGTGCATCTCATCTGCTGCTTTACAAAGTTGTTGATCTGTCGTTTGATGCTTTCGATACTGACTTAAAATATATCTGGCCATTTGATTCTCGGCTAATTTCTTAGAAGTTGCCTGTTTCCGTAATTCGGAGAGCACTTGCCGCAATGTAACAAGAGCAGGCTTTGATGAGAATGACGCCATTTTGAGACCTTCAAACAAATTTAGATCGTCAACTTTTCTATCATTAATGACGTTATAAATTCTTCAGCGTTTTCATATTTTGGCTTATCTGGTTTATTCCAAAAGTCAGCTGGTACACATTCCAATTTATCTTTTGGAAAGTAATGTACTGATATATCATTAAATATATCCTTATATATGAAATTATTGTCTAAAAGCACTTCTTGAGTGAAAGGATAAATTTTATGTATTAATGGAACAGTTTCTTTTACAACTCGACTTAATTGATTTTCTATAATCGATGTAAAACTATTACAAAGAAGAATGCAATTTTCTAAGTTCTCTACCCAATTGCTCCAAAAAAAATTATTTGTGAGTTGTTTTGGACAGTGTGGAAGATATACTAAGGTTACTCCTTGTTCACTAATTATGTAACTTCCTTCAGTATTTTCTTTAATAACATCTAATTTGAACTTTTTTAAAATTTCACATTCATCTTTATAAAATATCGGGTCATGTACACATACTTTATTGGGTTTATATTTGTTTTTTAGACATAGTAGTAGTGCTAATTGGTACTTCGAAATATTGCACTCTCCGATGTGCCCAAGGCCAAAACAAACGATTTCTACGATGTTCCTATCTTTTAAAATATTACTTACGGCTTTATCTATTTTTTTCAAATATTCTGATGTGCTTAATTCCTCTACACAGGTGTGAACACGTCTAAAAATAAATAAAAATTAAAACATGACACTAACCTCAAATTTATCTTTAGAGTATGTAAACATTTACCGATAAGATTTTTCAATATCTATTTTAGTTTCCTGTTTTTGAAAATTCGTTTCCTTGGGAGGTACTTTAGTTGATTTACTTTTTAAAGACTTTTTAGTCGTAATAATTTGAAAACCATCACTGTCAATTAGAGATTTTGACATTTTAAGCAACATTGGCTACATACCATTTGACGCCAACAACGCCATCGAACATAACATCGGAAGACGGAAATGCCTTCCACTAACATAAAAACGGTACTGTTGACCAATTTTATAGGTGAAACGCATATTTGAACACTATGTGTTCGCAATATAGTGGCATGATAAAAATACGGGTAGCAGTGTCTTCGGTGCGACAAAGTCAGCCCTGCGATCACCAACCCGCCTGTCCAGCGTGGTCTTTTTTTTTTTTTTTTAAATCTATACCTCCGACATGGGGGTCGGAGCACGTTATTTGCTATTTACTCTTTCATACCAGTTCTCGCTTTCATGCCTCTCGTACTTTCATGCCGCATACTTTTTCTTTCTTTCATTCATCTCTTTCTTGCTCGGGGTGGGGAACCACTACTGTTTTGGCCTACGTCAGCTTGGCTACTTACTGCTATATTTCTTAATTACGGGTAAATAATTGTACACAATTTGCTTTTTTAAGAATGGTTTTGTTTTACAGGGCTGTTCTTTTGTTGTTATTTTAGCATAATATTATTTTTGCCCTGGTGATGTTTATCATCTCCAGTCCAAACTGTTAAATTTTGACAACTTTTAAAGGGATACAATTTTTGTTCTGTCTTACACACTATGGGTCTTAAATCTATTTTAATTTTATTTTACAGTTTCTATTTACTTATACATTTGTTTTACCCATTATCTAATTGATTTTTATTTGTATAATTCCTAAATTTACATTTTCTTAATGCTAGTAATAATGCTTAAATCTTATACGCTATAACTGGCTTACAAAGTCTGATTCCTATTTTAATCTTAATTTTAGCTTTTTAAAACTACTTACACTAATTTACAAACTCAGTGGCTTATACTAATCCTAATTTACAATTTAATCTATGCTATTTAAATATATACTTACTATATAATAATAGCATAATTGCCTGCCTTATTAATGGAGAGCGATTTATTTATTTGCCAACCCATACTGCTAGGATCAGGACTCGCCATTATTTTTACAAACCCTTTATGTTTTGAAGTTGCCCTGCTTAACCAAACGCAGATGTCCCGTGCGGTAGTCGGTGGCCGCGTGCTCCCCTCTTGCTCTGCGCGGGTCTTGTTCCGCAACAAACATATAAGTTTCCTCCGAAGCCAGGACCCACGCAGACCGTCCCGCGCGTATCTCGCCAGGGGGCTTGAGACTACTCGTTCGCATGCCACCACGCCGACCATTGCACCCTCAAGAATATGCGACTGTTGATCGCGCTAGGTTATCCCACCTCTTCCTGACCGGGCAGTCGTTGCTGAACGCGTTGTGATCTACGCTGTCCAGCTTCGCCCGCCTGCAGTTCCTACACGAGGGAGGGACGGCCGCCACCCAGTCCACGCAGTCAGTCTTGAGGTGCGGACCGCCACAGTGACTGCACACGTCTGCCAACTCCGCACAAAACCTCTTGCTGTGGCCCATATCCCAGGCATCGCGCGCACTGGACCAGCGGCGACTGGTCCTCGGCCCTAACCCTTTGGAGGTCGATATGTACATATCCTTTTTGGACAATCCTATTCCAAAGGGTGGGCGAGGTTTCCAGCACCACGTGGCCCGCATGCGGATTCCTGGCCTTTTTGCGGAATCGAACCCGAACCCTGTTTGTCTCCTGGTCGAGGCCGTCGAACAGCTCCCGATTCTGGTTCCTTAGGGCCTTAAACACATCCTCGTCAGTGTTAACTGAGAGGACGCCCCTCAGAACCAGAAGCGGGTCCCTGTTGCTGACCTCCTCGACCAAGAGGCCCTTACCTTTCTCTTCTACCCTTTCTCTAACCTTGCTCCGCTCTTCTTTCGTGCTGAAGGCTATGACAACTTTTTTATCTTTGGCCTTGCGCACCCTTTCCACTTTGGTCCAGCCATCCTTCGCCTGGACCGCTTCCCTAAGTTGGGAGAGCACGTCGTCCCCTGTCATTGTCTCGTCCGTGGACGAGACAACCAGCGAGTGTAGAGCGGCTTGTCCCCTCGGCGGAGATCCAGCCGCAGCCACACTCGCATATGACCTCTGCGCGGCGACCACCTGCTCCTGCTTTCAGGCGCTGCCCGTTTTCGAGCAGGAGGCGGGTATGCTCCTCGAGCTTCTGGCTTAGCGAGGGGTCCAGGGCCACTGCAGGTGCGGGGCCGGCATCGTCGGATAACGGTCCCACCCTTACCGCATTCCCCTCACCCACTCGAGCCTTCAGCCTCCCGAGTTCCGCCTCACTCGCCTCGAACAGTTCATAGAGGCCATCGATGACCTGACCTATCATTTTTTTTATACTCCCTTTTTAAATTTTTCGAATTGGTCGTAGCCGTCGCGCAGAGGTGCACCAAGTCGTCAGCCGCCTCCATCCTGGAGCTACTCCTGGTATGCTCTATGGATTGGCGGGAAAGAAGGTGGGGACTGCAGAGCATGGCCTCTTCCGGTGACTCTGGAGCCCCCACCGCCCCCGCCTTGTCCTTGCTCGTCCTACTTACAGTAGGTGTCGGCCCTTTGCTGGGGCTCGTCCGAGATGGAAGCCTTGCTGCCATCCCGTCCGTCGGCTTATTAGTAGTCTTTGCAGGCTGGGCCAGTCCGGCCTTGTTCTTTTGGGGGGGGGGGGGGGGTGCACACGCCAAACATGTCAGAGGTGCGTCACAAATAAAAATATAAAATTAAATTGTTATAAAATTTAAAGTCGTATAGTCGATAATATAATAATAAGTATTTTAAGCTTTCCGGGAACGGCTCGTAAATAGTCGCTCCCCAATCAAAAAGGCAGGCAAATATGCCCCAGTACCTAACAACTTAATCCTAATCTTAACCTATGAAAAAGCAGAGAAAACTCTACTTTTTCTTTATCGACTCTACGTAGAGTCTCTATCCAGCGTGGTGACTATGAGCAATATACATGAGTTCATGCCAATTTTGGCTCGAACTTTTGGAGGCCTATGTCCAGCGGTGGACTGCGATAGGCTAAAATGATGATGGTGATGAGTTGGATGGTTACCCCGCCCTCGGTCGGCTTTTAAGTTCCAAGGTGGTAGGGAAATTGTGTTATCCCTTAGTCAGCTCTTACGACACTTACGGGAAGAAAGGGGGCGCTATCTTCTTACTGCCGTAACCACACTGCAACTATTGATGTAGCCGACGATAAAGAAGTGAGCCTACCAATATTAACGAACAGCAAGTAAAAAATATCATTATAATAACTGTTAAGTATGTGCAATCGGTTAGACCGATTCTAATCTATTTATTTTGGTCAATTTTTTGTATACTTTATATTTGACTAGGAAAGAAAGACTTTATTTTTGTCCACAATAAGCCAATTATTAAGCGCATAGAACGGGGACCGATTCCAATTTTTCCAAGTTTTGTCTACTGTTTTTTTTTTAGCGTTTGCAAATATTTAAAATTTAGACATGGAGATATTTTTTAATTTTCATCTTCTTAAAACCAGGAGCTATAATAATAATTGCATTCATTAGTTTCATTTTATGTAAACTACTTTTACTACTCTGGTTCAACCTCGTGTAGGTACCGATATCCTGTTTCACAATATCACTCGTCCCAGTGGCGTAGCGAGCTTCTTTTTAGCGAAGCCCCATCCCCATTCTAAAACCATTTTTTTGTTTTGCGGATCATTTGGCACCCCTTTGTGAGTAGCACCTGGGGCACGATGTCCCCGCTTGCTCCCCACTCACTATGCCACTGACTGGTTCTTTTTCATTTAAAGTTCTAGAAACATTTATCATTAATGAAACTGTAGGAAATATGGGTAATATAGGTATATAAATATAGGTAATTATATATAAGGTATCATATTTTATTTTCGTCTACGTATCTAATACTATTAAACGAGCAACTCTTGTATATATATATATATATATATATATATATATATATAATCTGAATCTCGGAAACGGCTCCAACGATTTTCATAAAATTTAGTATATAGGAGGTTTCGGGGGAGATAAATCCATCTAGCTAGGATTCATTTTTAGAAAATGTCGTTTTATCTCTGTTTTTAAGGAGTGAAAAAAATATCGTTAGAATGCGAAGGTAAATTTCGCATTTGCCAATTTAGTTGCAATAACTTGGTGGGAAATCGGCCGGTCAGGATCAACTGAGAAGATAATGGTTCAAATCCTCATGTCCCTGATCAATTATTTTTTCTTTTTTTTTCTAATTGCACTCGTTATTTTTTATTTAAATAGGCAGTTCTTATTTTTTATTATTATGTTGATAAAATCAAAAAATGTTATTGATATTTTATCATTATTATTTTTAATTATTTTTTCATTTTGATTTTTTATATTTATTTATATTTTTAATTATTGTCGGTAAAAAAATATTATTCATATTTTATAAATATGTAATTCGTATTTAAATATGATTTTAAAAAAAAATACAATTTGTTGGAGCGTCTATCAGTTTTTGAGAAGCAATTACTCTCAATCTTGTAATTGTGTACGCTTCAGCCTGTAATATCCCACTACTGGGCATAGGCCTCTTTCCCCATGCAGGAGAAGGATCAGAGCTTAATCCACCACGCTACTCCAATGCGGGTTGGTGGATATATTCCCTACTATGAGTAACGATCGCTATCAGGTGTACATGATAACAACCGGGACCGACGGCTTAACGTGCTCTCCGAGGCACGGTGGGGAGACCCACAAGGATTGCACAAACACCCATACCACGGCAAACACCTGTATGGCCAATACAAATGTTTGTCATGTGTGGGGATCGAACCCGCAACCGCTAGACCAACAGGTACAATCCATGACGCCGCGGTTACAGCCATGGATTGTAATTGTGTATTTTGTATCAATTTTTAATTTATCGTTATTTTTTATTTTTATTTTGCATTAATTCATTATTAATAATTGTGTTTGCAGGTAAACGAAAAAAAATTGACTTCAATTAAATCGACAAGTAATACAATATCCCTAAAATCAATAAAAGAAAAAAAAAAAGTAATACAATAAATTAGTCAAGAAATACGCATTGTCAAAGATTGCTCCAAAAGTTGTAATCAGATCTCGATGAAATATGACCACATGATATACATCGGCATTCGATTAAGTTAATCAAATCGGTACACCTAGTAAAAAGTTATGTGGATTGTCGAGAGTTTCCCTCGATTTCTCTAGAATCCCATCATCAGATCCTGGTTTTCTTATCATGGTACCACACCAGGGATATCTCCGTTCCAATAAAAAAAGAATTATCAAAATCTATTCATAAATGACGAAGTTATCCCCGAACATTCATTAAAATATACATATAATAAAATGGTAGGAAAATCAAAACTGTACATTGAATATTTTTTTAAAAGAATACTTGGAGTTTGATCTACAATTGATACCGAAGCCAAAAATATAGTTTTTATAATTTTTGTCTGTTTGTCTGTCCTTGCCCAAAGTTCGTTTCACCCTAATCCACATTGACATTATTGGCCCTTTACCACTTTCGCAAGGCTATCTGTATTGCCTAACGGCGGTAGACCGATTTACTCGATGGCCAGAAGTACTGCCGATCGCGGATATTACTGCGGAAACAGTGGCCCAAGCACTCCTGTCAACGTGGATCGCTCGATTCGGTTGTCCATCTACAATTACAACCGACCGTGGTCGTCAATTTGAGTCGGCGTTATTTCAGTGCCTCTCAATGACCGCTGGTTTCGAGCATAAACGCACGGCTGCGTATCATCCAGCGTGCAATGGCATGGTGGAAAGATTTCACCGTCAACTCAAAGCTGCCATCGTTTGCCATGCTAATGACAGGTGGACGGAATCTCTGCCATGGGTTCTCCTAGGCATTCGTAGTGCCTTCAAAGAGGATCTTCAGTTCTTATCTGCTGAGCTTGTTTACGGGGAGCCGTTAAGGTTACCGGGCGAATTCTTCCAGCCTGCTGATGGTGGTACAACGGATCTCTCTGACTTCTCCGCTCGCCTTAAACAGAACGCTTCTCGTCACGCTAGCCCGAAAGTTTTTGTTTATAAGGAACTAGCTACCACCGATCACATTTTCCTCCGCGAAGACGCATCGCGTGATTCTCTCCATCCTGCATATTCAGGCCCCCATAAGGTTTTGTCAAGGGATGACAAAGTTTTCAAAATACTTTTAAAGGGTAAAGAGATCACGGTATCAATAGACCGCACTAAGCCGACCTTTATACTGTCTGACCCTACAAATTCTGAACCAGAACCTTTGCCAGATGTTCAGAAACAGCATACAACTCGTTCTGGACGTCGAGTTCATTTTCCAGATTTTTATCGCCCTTGACGGTCTCTGGAGGGGAGTGGTGTAGGCTACCTGGTATTTATTATTTGTTTATGTATATTATATTTATTTGTATCAGACATATATTAACTTTTATTATTTGATTTACAAAATATTATTTTTATATATATTTAATAAACAAGCATATCCGCACGATACCCGTAGTATACGGCGTATTTGACATTAGTTATATCTCTCGCGATTTTTAAATTCTAACTAATTTGTCATTTCTTAAAGAACGCTCTAGAAATAGCTCAGAGCGCATGATCGATAATTTTGACAAGGGCTAGCGAGAAAAACGTAATTTGGTTTTGTAATAAATAAAATTGTGGATATCGAATATATATTGTTTGAGTGCTAAACTGTAAATAAATATATTGTTTAACTCCTAAATATGTATATCTCGTAATTATATCGCATGTTGTCTTGAATTTTTTGCATTATAAATCATCCTTGAGGTATATTTTCTCTGCTTGAGTGCGCGTTTTGTAAATAGCTTAGGTTATATTGTTAAAATTTTAAATATTTCTTTGTTTCATTCGAGTAATTGTCATTATTTTTTTGTTACATTTTTTTTCTTTTCCTTTTAATTATTTTTCTAGTTAGTTGGTGTCAAACGTATAAAGAGCCATTTAGATTCAGTAAGTAAAATCGGATACAGATAGTATCTAATTGATAAAATTGTTGTTCACGGGTTGGTCATTGTTTTGAGAAAAGAGAAATTTACAACATATCTTAAACGTTACGTCTGCGTTACGACTGCAACACAGTTTTATACTAATGTAGTTATTATCGTTACAAATTGTTTTTGTTATGTACCAAATATTTGAAATAAATAAATATTATATTATTATTATTATATTATCCGAAGGAACTTCGTTCCTACCTGGTGTCCCATGACACCACATAATTTTTTTTTACTCTCCTCAGTCGGGTAAAAATATTAGATTTACACACTATACACATAATTCAATTAACTATTAACATAATAAGTGCACTAGCACTAGGAAAATACTAATTTAATATTTCTCGTGTATTAAGCAAAGACGTACTTTGCCTTGAAAATAACAACTTTTATTACTGCCAACAAAAAATATTTTATTTTTACCATCCCAGTGTTTTTTTTTTGTTTTATTTTTTTTTTTAATTACTTTTATTCATGAAGCCATAAACGTATTGCACTGATTATCTTTGTTAAGCAATAACTAAGATTTTAGGAAATGTAAGATCTTGATATATATTATTGTATTTGCCTTGTATGTAATAAAAATAAAAATATACCTATATACTGACAAGCCTGTCCCTTGGGTACCAATCACGATTAGTAGAAGATCCGAACTAAAGACGAAGTTCACTTCAATGCATGAAAATTAGTGTGCTCTTTGCAACACTTCCCAAACAATTTATCCAGTATATTAATAAAACTAGCTTAATGCAAAATATATTGTTTTAAAGACTGATGATGCTGAGGGCCAGAGCAACCTCATAACATTTGCCGTTTTATGCTAGAACTGTACTGTAATATAATTTAAATATACGCGGCTACTTCTGCTTCAGAGAAAGCAGTCGTGGGCCGGTTTTATGTTGATGTAGATACATTGCTGAACATAATTCCTTTCAGAGAGGTAACCATTGTGATAGGGTGACTGGAACGCAAAAGTGGGGTGTACCAGCAGTGATCCGGTCAAAGACACGGTTGTCGGTGGCTATGGCCTTGGGAAAAGGAATGATAGAGGTGAAAAAATTCCTTCAATACTGTGTGGAAAATCAGCTTTCTGTCATGAACACCTGGTTTTAAAACAATCCGAGGAGACTTTAGACGTAGATCTCTCCATCTGGCCATAAAAATCAGATCGACTTCATAACTATTAAGTCGAGGTTGCAATCGTCTATGACAAATGCGGGACACTACCGGGTACTAAAAGACAGTACCGGGTGCCAACGGTTGAAGCGATTACCAACGGTTGATAACGGACAAATAAACCGGCTCTACAGCATTTTCAAAAAGTAGTTGACACAAGGATCAAGTCATTTGATTCCCTTCGACTTTAGCAATGCTGATTGGAACAGCCTTAAAAAGTTTGTTTTAGATACCGCCGAAGAGAGCAGGAAACTATTTAAATGTAATAGAAAGAAAAGTGGATTAGTAAGGTTTAATGGACGCTGATAGAGTGGTAACGGATACCTAGCGCTATCATGCGGGTACCACGCTGAACTCCATAGATCAAATCGCTGGGACAAGAATGATCACACTAACTTACTTAGTGAGGAAGTTAAGAGGCACGCGGATAGGGCACAAACTAAAGACTTCTCACGAAGATCAAACAACTAACTGGCACCTTCAAACCGGTTGGTGAAGATAGAAAGAGAGAGAGTGTTATATTTCGCATATTACTGTAAGGGCAAGTAAAAAAGTTTTACTTCAGTCGTGTGGTCTAAAGCGCACTCGTTTTTTTTTTAATTATAATTTTTGAAGTAAACTACTTTACGTACGCTTGACTACGGGAGTAAGCTCGTGAATGCGTGTGGAGAGCGTTACGAAAAGTGTGATTGGGCGAAGCAAACGGTGCGACAGACAGAGGTACGAGCATACGCTTTCTTTCTCTCTTCCTCTCATAGCCATGTTTTGTATATCTAAGACACAGCGCAGGCCTATTGTAATGAAATTTTACTTCAGCGGTGTGGTCTAAATCACACTCTTTTTTTTTTGAGATATGGATGATACTATTTTAACTCTAAAAGTTTTTTTTTATCTCTAGAGAGCGCCATATCACTCGACAGGCTTTGTATTTATTTGTTGTTTTTTTTTGTGAATTACGGCGTCCAAAATCCGCAATTTTGAATTTTTCTTTATGTAGGCAGTGACACTCGAGCCATCAAGACGAATCTAACGGCACCTCAAACGTTATCCTATAAGCCGCTTAGGCTGTAGTGGAAAACATTGAAATATACATACTACTCGTAAAAAATTACCCTCGTTCTGTAGTCGGGTAAAACTACACTAAGTGTAGTAGTAGTTTTCCAGGTGTTTCGGTTTCGATTTCAGTTTCGGTTAGACACTAGTTTATGTATTAAACAAATGGAGAACGAGGACTGAAAATATTTCAACAACAATTTAATTTATTAAAGTTGTCTTCACGCGATTTCGGCTGGCAACGTATCAGATATATGGCGATATACGTATTATTTACCTACTGGATCATTATCACTAGCACATGAAAGTTTATATAATTAAATGTAAAATTTAATACATAAAATATACCTATACCAAAACCAGATGTTGTTACATAATAAAATAGGTACTTCACGATAATAACGGTGCTCAGTTATATTTTTTTACTTATTTCAACAAACTTAGTTTTTTATTGACTTTGTTAGCATCTACAAGTAACAATGGGTCCGAAATTGATATATTTATTATATATTTGTTGCCTGCTCGTTACTGGGTCTATGCGACTCTGCATATGGTAATTTCAAAAATATTCTGTACAATCATCATCATCATCATTCCAGCCTATTGCAGTCCACTGCTGGACATAGGCCTCCACAAGTGTGTTGCCCATAGTCACCACGCTGGGCAGGCGGGTTGGTGACTGTTCTGTACAAAATAGTAATATATCTCTGTCGATAATTTGCTATCACGTGACTAACTTATTATTTTAGTAATTTGTAAACAAATTATTCTTGTATTGATCCGTTGCTTGAAAATCGATTAAATATTTTTATGTAACGATTAACAATATGACTTGCCCGATGCAGATCGCACAGAGTGCGGTGCTTTACTAACCCGGCTTGCTTTCTGCTCCGGTAGTTGTGTCCGATTCCCACCCGAGTTTCGTTGTAAATAATGTTTTTATTTATTTATCATTTAAATGCGTTTTATTTTAAGTATATTTATATATAAAAACAAATGTTATCTATACCAAACATTAAGTTAATAACTGTAGAAACGGACAACAATATACTCGTATCTTTAAAATACTCAATATTAAATATATTTATTGTTTTATTTATTATTTATAAACTATTTTATTTCTATTAATTGCCGTAGCAACATCGTTGATTACGTTTAACGTTTATTTTTATATTTTATTGGTTTTTTATTCTCGTAGTTTCAATAGTTTCGACTTTATTATCCACTGCTCTGCTACGATATATCGTACGACTAGCATGTTTTACAGCCTCACCTATCTTTGAACAATGTAGCTTTCTTAACTTTTATTGATGACAAAAAACATCAACATCAAACATCTTTTTCTTTATAATGTCAATACTACAAATATACGACATGTTACAAGGCCTATACGTCCTTTTTCTGCTTTTGCTCCTAAGTTTAAAGGCTTAATTTCAATAAGTATTTTAATGCTAACTAAAGTGCACGACTTTCTCATTATAACATAAAATAATTTGACGAATAACTGGCTATATTTATGTTAAGGAATTAACATACACTAATTTATTTTGTTAATTTCAGTGGCTACGATCAAAAAATGTTCTTTCAAGGATGATGAATACTTTATAAAAACAGTACAAAATGTTGTAAGAGATGTTAGCACAAATGGTATCAAAGAATTAAACATACCAGCGACTGATCGTATGAACCTGTCAGGTCTAGCAATACCAATATTAGGAATGTTTAATGTAAAAGTATTGGAGGGTACTATAAGCGGGGTGAAAGATTGTGTGATTAATCATATTCAGTAAGTATTCCACAAAACCTCCTCAAATCTGAAATACGCATTTGTCCAAATCCCGAAATGTAATGTAATATTAAGATTAATAAATATATAATAACTAGCTATGCCCGCGGCTTCGCCCGCATTGAAATTAGTGTGTCACAAAGTTTTCCCGGCAAACTTCCAGTGAAACTCTCATCAAAATCGGCTTAGCCGTTCCGTAAACCTTCTTCTTACCAACGGTAAAACCGCATGAAAATCCGTTCAGTGGATTTTGAGCGAATCGATCATATACACTTTTGTGGACTTTGTTTTATAATACACTAACTGTTGCCCGCGACTACGCCCGCGTGGTTATGCAGATATGCATTACTATTAAGATGTTTAACGCAAATTATTTTTTTATTTCAGTCACTTGAAATGCTTATTATCTAACTGAGTAACTTTTTAAAAGGCACAATTTAGTATAATTTAATAGTTATTTTTATAAAACCTCTCTATACACCACATTTTTAGTTTTATTTTCAGGTTATATATGTTTCATACAAACTATCAACCCCAATTAAACCCCCTTAGCGGTGGAATATCATAAAATCCGTTCTTAGCGGACGTCTGCTAACTCCCTGCTAAATTTTGTCTTTGTCCAACCTGGATGGATAGACCATCCAGCGGTTTTTGAGTTCTCGTGATGAGTGAGTTAGTGACCTTTCTCTTTTATATATATAGATTACGATGCATTATTTGGACACCTCCTCACCATCTATAGAGCATATATTTTAAATTTCAAGTCTCTTACTTGAAAAACATGAGACTTTCATAGAATTTTCCGACCCCCGTTTTATCCCTTTAGGGATCGATTTTCATAAAATCAGTTCTTAGCGAATGTCTACGCCCTATAAGGAACCTGCCAAATTTCAAGCTTGTAGCTGTTATAGTTTCGGAGATTTCGTGATGAGTGAGTCAACCTACCATCCCCCGTTTCAACTCCAAAAGAGAGTTGATTTCTAAAGATACATTATTTGGTCACCTTTTTACCATCTATAGAGCATACATTTTAAATTTCAAATCTCTTACTTTAAAAATATAGGACTTTCATACAAACTTGCAACCCCCGTTTTATCCCCTTAGGGTTCATTTTCGTAAAATCCGTTCTTAGCGGATGCTTACGTCCTATAAGAAGCCTACCTGCCAAATTTCAAGTTTGTAGGTGTTATAGTTTCGGAGATTTCGTGATGAGTGAGTGACCTTTCGCTTTTATATATAATAATATAGAATATAGAATATAGAATATAGAATATAGAATATAGAATATAGAATATAGAATATAGAATATAGAATATAGAATATAGAATATAGCATATAGAATATAGAATATAGAATATAGAATATAGAATATAGAATATAGAATATAGAATATAGAATATAGAATATAGAATATAGAATATAGAATATAGAATATAGAATATAGAATATAGAATATAGAATATAGAATATAGAATATAGAATATAGAATATAGAATATAGAATATAGAATATAGAATATAGAATATAGAATATAGAATATAGAATATAGAATATAGAATATAGAATATAGAATATAGAATATAGAATATAGAATATAGAATATAGAATATAGAATATAGGATATAGATATAGATTATAGATTATATAGATAAAAGACGGTAGACAGAAACTTTTTATTGTAACAAACATAGAATAACTTAATAACTGTCTTTTGGTCTAATCAGCAATCGGTTTGTTTGAAAACTTATAAGACTTAAGAAATAAGAGTATAAAACACTTTATTGTTACATAACCGTACGACATTTTTGTTTACCGAACTCTTCCAAAACATTTTTAAAAATTTGGATTCTCTGCAGACCATTTTGGGTCCAGCATCAGCTCAATGTGGATATATCGCAAGATCATATCATAACGTGCAAGGAAACTTATTTAAACTAGCTCCTGGCTTGATTTTATCAAACATAGCTAAGAACAATCGCAAGGTAACTCGCTCGCACATAAAGTACCGTAATTATTTTGTTTTATATTAATGTAAAAGGCACTTTAATTTTAAAGCTTTAAGTCGCAATGATGTTACCGCACCGTTACCCCTCCCATCGTTGCTTGATCGGCGCTTAGAGAGAGACCAAGTCTTTTTGTATAAGATACTGAAATGAAATCTCATATTGATTCGGCGTTTTTGTTAAAAAATATTAATTTGAGATGCCCTCGGACGAGTTCGCGTTCAAAAAGGTTATTTTCTGTCCCTGTAACCAGGACCAAATATGCTGGAGACATCTTTGTTCTCAGGTCCTGTAAAAACTATGACGACATATTTAACTCTATTGACATTTTTAATTGTACCCTAACCTCATTTAAGCAGCATGTTAGGGACGTAATAAGTAAAAAAATAATAATGTATTTCTTTGATTAAAAAAAATTATAATAAATTATACTTAATTTTAATTCTAATCTTTGACCTATTTTTAAATTATAATCCTTTCATTTGACATAATTGACACGCTCGACTCTTTTTATGACTTATTTTTATAAATCACAAATTTTTATATCTAAGTATTTTTTTTTTTGTCTTTTTTGATAGTTAATTTAATTTATATTGTGTGTATATTATTGTTAATGGAAACTTTAGTGATTAATGTGTTTTTGTAAGAAAATTAATTGTATGTGATTTTTATATTGTATGTTTCCCAAATAAATAAATAAATGTGTGTGAATTATTTAAACATTTGCATATTATGTTATTAGATAAAATAATACCTAATCATATTTTTGTATTATTCATTTTTCAATATTCTTAGATACTTATGATATATTTTTTTAGCTCAAAAGCTTTTTTGATCTTTCGAGAGCGCCACATCGGATTTAAGGGACGTGAAATCAGCTAATAAGTCTTTTAATATGATACTGCCCCGTTTAGGGTATATATGTTCTGTGGATACTGCACTCGACTGGAATTACAAAAATTCCTTTTTTTATGACGTCCAAAATCCAAAATTCTGAATTTTTTTAACCGACTTCCAAAAAAGGAGGAGGTTCTCAATTCGACTGTATTTTTTTTTTTTTTTTTTTATGTATGTTACATCAGAACTTTTGACCAGGTAGACCGATTTCGACAAATTTTGTTTTAATCGAAAGGTGGTGTGTGCCAATTGGTCCCATTTAAATTTATTTGAGATCTAACAACTACTTTTCGAATTATATCTAATAATGCGTTTTTACTTGACGCTTTTTTCGTCGACCTACGTTGTATTATACCACATAACTTTCTACTGGGTGTACCGATTTTGATTATTCTTTTTTTGTTGGAAAGGGGATATATCTAGTTTGGTACCATGATAAGGAAACCAGGATCTGATGATGGGATCCCAGATAAATCGAGGGAAACTCTTGAAAATCCGCAATAACTTTTTACTGGGTGTATCGATTTTGATAATTTTTACTTTAATCGAAAGCTGATGTTTATCATGTGGTCACATATAAATTTTATCGAGATCTGATAACTACTTTTTGATTAATTTTTGATAACGCGTATTTACTTGACATTATTTTCGTCACCTTACGTTGTATTATACCTCATAACTTTTTACTGGGTGCACCGATTTTGACGTTTCTTATATAAATTAAAAGCTACTATTCGTCACGTGGTCCCATTCAAATTTAATTGAGATTTGATTAGTAATTTGTGAGTTATATCTAATATTGCGTATTTACTTGACGGTTTTTTCGTCACCCTACGTTGTATAATACGTTATATCTTTTTACTGGGTACACTGATTTTGATCTTTTTTGTATAAATTAAAAGCTAATACTTGTCATGTCGTCCGTTTTAAATATGATTGAGATATAATGAGCAATTTTTGAGTAATCTTTGATGACACGTATTTACATGACGATGTTAAGACGGCTGTGGTCATGTTCAATACTTTGCCACAACGCCATCTATCAAAATTTAATGAAATTACTTCGTTCACTATCGATCAAATTACAATATTCCACTAGAGTAGAGAGTAGCAGTTTATTCGTTATAAATATATTTGAGCTTTTAATTTTTGAGTTATCGCTAATACTGGGTATTTACTTGGCTATTTTACGTCGACCAACGTTATATTAACCTCATTACTATTTTACTGGGTGGACCGATATCGATAATTCTTTTTTTAATCGATAGGTGGTGCTTGTCATGTGGTCCCATTTAAATATAATTGAGATTTGACTCGAACTTTTTGAGCTATATCTGATATGGCGTATTTACTTGACTGTTTTTGGAGTTTTCTCCTTAAGAATCGATTTTCATTTAAGGCCCCGGAATGAAAAAATTGAACAGTAAAATCTACTGAACGAATGACCTTGTTAGAGATGGCGTTCAGACGTTTTCTAATAACGCAATTAGGTTCCGATAGATGGCGTTATTGCATTCATTTATTTACAATTTGATATAGTAATAATATATTTCTTAGACTAGTAAGCCTTTTTGTGCCTATTCAGACAGTTGATCTGAAGGGGTAAACTCCAGTCGTGCATCGGAGCTGTGTGAAAACATGAACATTACATATTTTTAATAAAAAAGACATAAACCGTAATTCAATATAAATCCGCTTCAACTAAAAAACCCGCCGTAATAAGCGATGTCAGCGCTTCGCGCGAATCGACGACGGGCCTTTTATGAAATTTCTGCCTACAATCATGTCGCTAACAAAATGTTAGAAATAACAGTAGAACATTATATAATTCTACAATTTTATAATGTCGCGTTATATGGAATACGAACAAAATATTACTATTTTTTCGTCGATCTACGTTGTATTACTCTTCGATGTAATTGAAGTCGGTTTTTTTTTCGTTTGCGAGCAAACACAATTATTTATGTAGGCAGTGTCACTTCGGCCATTAAAACAAATCTAACGGCATCGGCACCTCAAACAGTTTCAGCCAGACACTAATTTTTGTATTGTACAAATGGAGAACGAGGTGTGAAAATATTTCAACAACAATTTTATTAATTTGTCTGGACGTGATTTCAGTACACAACGTGTTAGATATAAGGCGATTTATGTATTATTTTCCCGCATTGGATCCGCCAACCCGCATTGGAGCAGCGTAGTGAGAAAGAGGCCCAGTAGTGGCATATTACAGGCTGAAGCGTATGTATTATCTTGTATTATCTTGTTGTATGGTCGTTATCATTAGCACATAAGAGTATTTTTATTATGAATTATAAGGTTCTATACAAAAATATACCTACACCAGTTCTAGTTTAGGTTAGGTTAGATATAGGTCATTAGCACATGAGAGAATATAAATTAATTGTAATATTTTACACAAAAAATATATCTAAATCAGAACCGAATGTATGTTACACAAAAAAAATACTTCACTATAATAATAATGCTCATTTTATTTTTTTCATTATTTATTATGTACATTAATTAACACAAGAAATTTACTTATTTGAAATTTTTTGCTTGACATTAATTATTATTTTTAGGATTCCGCATCCCAAAGCTGCCACAATAGCCCTTTTACTAAGACCCCTATTAGTTCGTTTTTCCATCGATTTGGCTGTCTATTGTAGATTTGCTGCATTAAAATTTACAGTCAGCGGCTATTATGTACATCACAGGTAGATTAATTTATGGGAGGTTAAATTTTTGTTATTTCTGACTCTAGCTAAAAAATAGCTCTAAAATTAGTAACATTGTGTGCTAGAATATAGGTATATAAATTCGAAAAATACCCAAAACCGAATCGGAGCACCCCACTGCCCACGTGGTCTTGGTCTGCCCTACCCCTAGAGTGTTTTTTTTAAGCCGGAGGCGCGGAGGGAGGGCAGCCCTCGCACACATGGGCGGAAGGGCTGCACTTCCCGCAGCGCCGGAGCCAAGCGTTATTCAAACCTCAAAGGTAGTAGGTTAATTTTTTCCGATTTAAAAATTGAACTTCAAAACTTCAACCACTGTATCTCTGTAACAATGGGGTTTACACGAAAATAGTTGTCCGGGGGGGGGGGGGGGGTGAAAAACCCACAATCCCTAACACCCCCTACCCCAACCGCTTTCCCCCCACCCCCATAAATTTCTTGCCGGCCATGTACATAATTACCCTTAATTCTTCAAATGACGATTCAAAAGTAACTCTGTAACCTATTTGAATAAAGTAATTTTTTATTCTGATTTTAATTTTTTTTTTTTACGTCATGGAACAAACACTTCATGTACGAATCCGGTTCATGGTTTGTAAGCACTGTTTTTTTATTGACTTCAACTTAATATAAATTAAAATGTTGACTGCTACAGTTGATTACTCTGTTAGCATCTACAAGAACGATGGGTCCGAAATGGATATGCTTCGTTGTCTGCGCGTTACTGAGTCTGTGCGATTCTGCATATGGTAAGTTCCAAAATATTTTTATTTAATTTTATTGATAACAAAAAACAAATGATCTTTTTCTTTATAATGTCAATATTACAGGTGTACGCTATGTTGGTAGTCTTATACATCAATTTTCTGGTTTTGTTCACGAATTTAAATGTATATTATCGATAAGTATTTTTAATGCTAACTAAAACAGTATACGACTATCTCATGTAAAATATGTAACATAAATGAATTTGACGAATAACCAGTTATATGTATATTAAGTAACTAACATACACTAATTTATTTTGTTAATTTCAGTGGATACAATCAATAAATGTTCTTTCAAGGATGATGAATGCTTTACAAAAACAGTACAAAAAATCCTAATAGATGTTGGCACAAATGGTATCAAAGAATTAAATATGCCAGCGGTTGATCGTTTGGACCTCACAGGTCTATCAGTATCAATATTCGGAATGTTTAATATAAATGTGATAGAGGGTTATATAACGGGAGTGAAAGATTGTGTGATTAATCATGCCCAGTAAGTATTCCACAAAACCTCCTCAAATGTGATAATAAAAGAACTAAACTTATTAAATCTAAGAAGAATTAATTAACTGTAATTTAATCTAATCAGCAATCGGTTTGTTAGAAAACTTTTATAAGTTATATCAGACTAGATTTATTATGACTTATAAAAGTGTGATCATAAAACACTGACATAATTAAATCAATGGTTGTTTCAGCAACGATTTTGATGCACGAGAGACACAATTGGACCTTGTTTGTGATGTTACAATCAATTCAAAGAATAAATTTGACAACCTTAGCCCTGCAGCTCAGAAATTGTTTGGCGCTGAAGACGTCAGTGGAATTGGATCATTTGTACTGAAAATTAGTAAGTGCTGAATTAACTAAAATTATATCAAATTAACTAAGAATTCGTTTCTTAAATTTTAGAACCTTTTGGTCATTTTGGTTTGGTTTGGTTGGAGTTCGACGGTTTATATTTAAATGTCTTTCTGATACTAGTCAATTGGTGGAAGCCATTGTAATTGCTATGTCCTTACGCGCTTCAGCCTATAATATCCCACTGATGGGCATATACCTTTTTCCCCATGTAGGAGAAGGATCAAAGAGGAGTGATAACAACCGGAACCGACGGCTTAACGTGCTCTCCGAGGCGCCGTTGAGACAGCACTGTGAAATCTATTGGTCTGAAATTGTGTAATACGTATATAACCCCTATCATATTCGGAGCCATTTACTCCCTAAATATCCGCTATATCCGCTCAAAGCCGCTTTATTCTTATTCTTGTCCTTTTTATAAGACCGCCTTTTGTAAACATTCTTTTTTCTTTTTCTTTTCTTGCATATTTTATGTTACATGTATTGTTTCTGGTTGTATATAAAGAAATATTTAATCACAATCACTACTGGAAATAGATCTCCTACACAGCTTTTCAAACTACTCAGTACTGTCTGTCGGACTTCGCGGAGGTCTGTCTCTAGTTCTTAATTTTTATAAACTTTTGTGCGCAATTGTTTTAAATTTACAGATAAGATTCATATAAAAATGAAATATCCCTTTGACATTGTGAAAAAGGATGATGGAGATATATATATTGTGCTTAAGAAGGACGGTTTAAAATCAGATTTCGAAATCGAAAATCTTAATATTAAGACTGATAAAATATTGGTCGGCAAACAAGATCTCAGTAAGTATAAGAAAACTATTCTTTCTACTTTATAACTGCTTCTATAATAAACCCGTGATAAATAAGTAAGAAAAAAATTATATTATGTTACATTAAAGGGTAAAAATAGTCAAGTAAATACGATTACGGATTTTTAAGTTCCAAGGTGGTAGTGGAACTGTGTTATCCCTCAGTCGCCTCTTACGACACCCACGGGAAGAGAGAAGGTGGCTATATTCTTAACTGCCGTAACCACACAGCAACTTAAAAAATAAACTTTCCAACTTAGAAACCCATTAGTGATTAATTTTAATTAAAAAGATGATAGATAATTATAATAAAAAAGTAAATACATAAGAAAAGTTATTTATATCATTATTATTTATTACTGACGTAAGAAATACTATTATTACTGACTTAATCATAAACATTGTTTCAATATATTAAGTTGATAATTGAACAGTTTTATTATTCTCGAATATTTTCTAAATGCGAAATGATTTTTAATGTTTTTTTCATTTTTCAGGTGAATTCGTCGAGAAATTAGTTAATGAAAATTGGAAATCCCTTCTGCCAACGTTCGGAAACAGTATATTCGACGTTGCGTTATCTATAGTAAAAGAAGTTTTAGGGAAATTCTATGATAATGTTCCTGCCAAATACTATTTTATCGAGGACCTAACTTCTTATTTGTAAAAGGTGTAAACATAAAATGTCTGACTGTTTTTCATGTATAAAACCTATATATTATAATATATATATTTATCTTTAATGCAATGTTTTTATCACAATTCCTATTTGTTAACCGACTTTTAGGGTTTCGTACCTAAAAAGGAAAAACAGAACGCCTATAGTATTACTTTGTTGTCGGTCTGTCTGCCAAGACCATTTTTCTTAGGAATGCGTGGAGTATGAAGCTGAAATTCATATCAAATACTCAAGTCTACTGTCCTCCTTTCGAGCTATGAAATAATTAAACTTCTAAGCCAACGCAATCAAAATATACAGCCGTTTATTCTACAAATTTACGACACTCGCAGGGGAATTAAAACCTACAGGGTACTTCCCGTGAACTCTGAATCTTGAATTGGTACGAAGGAACGTCTCATAGCACAGATAAATGAAAAATTGTGATAAGCGTAAATTTTTAGTTACATCTAATAATCTAAGCGCATAACTCGAGAATGGCTCGACCAATTTGACTAATTTTTTAAGCTATTCCATAGCTTTTATCGCAGGTTTTGAGCGCGGTAACCAAATCAAGAAACTCCGTAACGAAAATAAAACCTAACACCCCCCACCCCACCTACCACGTAGCTCGGCAGAGCGTTCGCTTAACGTGTATGTATATGGTACGACTGTACGAAGCTCGCACGGATCGAGACGAGCTGCTTCATGTATTGTAAGCATAGATGAAGTAAAAAAAAGTAGATAATGCGCGGCCTTTGTTGTAGTGAAGCCACAAAACTCGGCTCCTTCAAGTAAACACACGCGCTCACGCACACATATGCATCAAACTACGCTCATTTTCGTTAGTATCTCACGAGGCCTCGTACAGTAGTAACTTTGCCTATAAAATGCCGTTCTTTTGTAATTAAATAGTGCAAAAACAATACCAAAGTGAACAAAAAGTCTGAAGAAATATCGTTTCACACGTAAATACATACAAAACTTTATATTTTTTGTTATTCCAAAATAATATTGAGGTTATTCGGAACTTATAATTTCTATGCCCCGAAATGACATACCGAGGGAGTGTTACCAGTAATTTTTATTTCCATTAGCCCAAAATGCGGGTAAGTAAATTGTAGGCAATCTTAGAAAAATAATTAAGTAGAATGTGGACATCATTATTGTGTTTTTTTTTATCGTGTGATTTTATGTTTTACCTAAATTGAAGTCAATATGAATTTTTAACTCGTTTTTGTCTGTTTAAATTTGTGAATTAACTACTCATATTTTACTACTAAATGTCATGATTTTAGGTTTACAACGAATATTTAATAGGAGATAGAATAGGTAGCTGCTGTGCGACTGAGCTGAAATGAACTACAACGACAGCCATCCTCATCTAGTGTGGTTTGTTCAAACCATTTTGATAAAGCTGACATGTACGGTACAAAACGTGGACTTCGCAGAGTACCATCACGTATATACTACTACTTACTACTAGGTATTTTAATGTTGAATTTTTTGTTCTAGGACCTACCGGATGAGTCTTAAAGTCGTTAACCAAGATTCAATCTTTGATACACTTAGAAAACATAAACTAAGAGAAAAGTTAAAAAAACAGGAACTTTATTTAAAAAAAAATGTAAAAAAATTAAATCATTACAGCAAAGAGTTAGACGTCTTTAAAACAGGAACTTGCCCTTCAGAGGAATCATCAATTACTTAAAAACGCAATTTTTATTGACACAGATTTATATAATTCATTAAATCAAAACATGGCTGCAATAGATTTATTTAACAATTTGAAGCAAAAAAGGAGTAAATATATTTAAAACTATAAACAGATTTTTATTTTCGCATACCCATTTTACCTATGTATATTAAATTAATTGTGTTTAATCCCATTTAATAAAATTTTCAGGGACTTTTTTTAAAAAGTGTCAACACTTCACTCACTCACACATATTTAAAAAAGTGGCTTCACTTTTTTGTTCTAAGTGCGTTATCTATACTTTTTACTTGATCTATGATTGTAAGATAATAAAAATATTTCAAACGATATTAACTTCTCATTTATTCAATAAAAGAAAAAAAATGTTTTCTTATCGGTCACCACGATCAAAAAGTGTAACTTGAATTAATATCAAAGAAAAAAAAAAACTACATAAATAATAAATAAATAAATAATTATAATTTGATAAAAATGCTACAGAGCCACACGTTTCTTTTTTGTATGTTTCTTAAGGCCCACGGAAGGTTTTAATACTAAAAACAAAAAATAATTTAAAATAAATAAATTTAAAAAAATGAATTTTTACTATTAACTTTAGCCAGAACGAAGTTTATCCGGGCAGCTAGTGATATAATAAAAATATTTTTAGTAATTTTGTTTGTACGGAACCCTCGATGCGCGAGTCTGACTCGCACTTGGTCGGTTTTTTTTTTAATTTTAATGAATATTTTCTCAGAACTTGTTAGTGGGTGGACGATTTCGAGGATTCTTTTTTTAAACGAAAAGGCCACCTTTCCTGTGGTCCCATTTCGATTTATTCGAGATCGGGCAAGAACTTTTCGAGTTAGATCTAATAATGCAAATTATTTTTTCATCAATCGACGTTGTATTATTCGGCTTTTTAAGTTCCAAGATGGTAGTGGAACCTTGTTATCCCTTAGTCGCCTCTTACGACACCCACGGGAAGAGAGGGGGTGGCTATATTCTTTGGTGCCGTAGCCACACAGCATTTCTTACCCACTTCAACGATTATTATTATTATAATTTATTTACTTAAAAAAAATGCGTGCGTACAAAGTACACATGTCAGAAGTGAAACTTCTTTGGCAAACTAATTTTTAAGTCCTGTTTATATTTATATAAATCTAAAGCTTTAGATTTCCGTTCTAGCGCCATCTAGTTACTTTGCAATGTAAATGATAATAATGATTTTAACCTCCCTTGTATCTGCTGGACTCCTACCGGCCCAACGACAGTAAAGAAAGGGTCAATTGAAGTTCAAGAGTCAGCTAGGTATCTATTGAATGTTACAAATTTCTTAGATTTACAGCAGTATAACACCGTTTCGAATTCATGTGGTATAACACTTGATCTTATTTTCAGTAATTTTAGTATTGATGTTGCGAGGTCCTTGAATGTACTTGTGGAAGAGGATAGCTTTCACCCTTCATTGTCTGTTGATCTAACTGATGTTATAGCACCACCACTTGGTGAGAAGCGCTCTGACAAATATTTATTCAATAAAGCAAAGTATAACATTTTTCATCAACTTTTAAACAATTTTGACTGGCATACTATTTTAAATAATATCCCAATAAATGACGCTACACAGATTTTTTATCATATTTTATATGAAATTATAGACAAATGTGTTCCAAAACTTGTTTCGCATGGTAAGGATAGATATCCAATATGGTATAGCAAATCACTGATACGTATTATTAAAGAAAAAAACAAATTACATTGTCAATGGAAGAAATTTAGTAACCCTGTAGACTATGATAGGTTTTCCCTTCTGCGAAAGAGATGTAAAGATGTTGAAAACGACCTTTTTACAAAATATATATTCAAAACTGAAAACTTAATTAGATGGAACCCCAAATATGTTTTTAATTATGTAAAAAGTAAACGAATAATTAAAAGTAACTATCCGAAAATCATGTTTTACGAGAATAAAAACCTTCGAAACAAGGCAGATATTAGTCTGGCTTTTAGCAATTTTTTCGAAAAAATGTTTCAAAAACCGTTACAAAAGTACGAGTTTCCTTCCTATACTTATTCAAAATCAATAAATAAGTTAACTGACATTACTGTAGATAGGCAAAGGGTATACAAATATTTATCGGCCTTAGATGTAACAAAAGGGGCAGGTTCTGATAAAATTCCACCATCTTTTATTGTGAAATGTGCAGATATTCTTGCCTACCCATTAAGTATACTTTATAACAAATCCTTTAAGGAATGTATAGTTCCGTCTGTTTGGAAACAAGCTTACATTGTACAAATACACAAAAAAGGGTTAAAAATTAAAATTGAAAACTATAGACCGATTTCGATCCTGAATACGTTTAGTGAAGTTCAAGAAAAAATTGTTTACAGGGCTTTGTATCCTATTGTTTTAACAAATATTCCGCAGGAACAGCACGGGTTCACTAAGAGTCGCTCTACTCTCGTCAATCTATCGGTCTTCAAAAATGAAATATTACAAAGTATGAGTGATCGCTTTCAGGTTGATGTAATTTATACAGACTTTGAAAAGGCTTTCGATCGCGTGGATCATGCCATACTTCTTCAGAAGCTATTTTCTTTAGGTATTTGTGGAGACTTGTATCGGTGGTTCAAGTCTTATATTACTAATCGATCTCAAGCAGTTGTCGTTGGCAGTAGCAAATCTAATTATATTGCGATTGATTCCGGGGTTCCTCGGGGATCGTTGCTTGGGCCTTTGTTGTACTCTATATACATAAATGTTTTATGCAATTGTATCCAGAACTCTAAATTCATTTTATATGCCGATAAGGCCAAATTTTATAAGAGAATATAGTCAGTTGAAGATTGCTTATTACTTCAAGACGATTGTAAATATATAGATAAATGTAAGTAAATGTACTCACATTACTTTTTCACGCAATAGAACCGACTATTGTGGTACCTACAAATTTAAAGCTGCTACAATCAAGAAAGTTTCTTCTGTTGTTGACCTGGGCGTCACGTTGGATCAAAAAATGACTTTCTCTGCACACATAGACCGCATATGAGATAAAAGCTATAAAGACTTGGGATTTGTAATGCGGGTCTCGAGAGAATTTAATAACATAAATACAATAAAATTGCTTATTTTTGCTATGTTCGAAGTCTCCTGGATTATTGTTCTTCCATGTGGAATCCCCAGTATGTAACATATATTCAGGTTTTAGAAAAAATTCAACGTAAATTTGTTCAATATTTAAATTTTCGCACTGGACATAGGGATTCAAAATATGATACCTCGTGTGCTCATTATGAAATCACCACCTTGGAAGATCGCCGTAACGTAGCGGATATGATGTTATTACATGACATCTGTTCTAATTCTATTAATTGCATTCAGTTAACATCAGATATGTTACAGTTTTATACTCCTAGTACTAGTAGACGTACCAGGCACACGAATCTCTTTCATGTTCTCCTTTGTGGCTCAAACTATAGCAGGAATTCAATAAAATGTCGACTGCCACGTCAGTATAACAAGTTGTTTTCTGAGATTGACATTTTTTCATCTAGAAGTTCCTTTAAAAGGGCTGTAATAGAGAAACTTGCTAGCACGTATGAATAATACACACTCACAAAATTACACATACACACCTACACATTATTGACCATGGATATTTTACATTTTATATATTTCTCATTTTTATTGTTATACTACTTGTTTACTAGTAACACTATTAACACATGGGACTTTATCAATCTGTAATCAAAAGTATAAGAAATTCAAGTTCTGATTCGACATTAAAAAAAGGATTTGTTAATTGTTTATTTAAACTTTAACTCATTTAGAAAACAATATGTAAACTGTGTTTTGTTGTGTGTTTGTTGTTTTTAGCAAAATACTGTCACCAGAGTTTTGACATTTCTAGAGAATTCTCAACATTCAAACTGCTTTAATCTAAAATCTCTGTGTCGTATGCAACGAAACGGAAAAAGAGGCTGTTTGGTTTTGGTGGCTTGGTGGTAGTGGTTCAAAATAACCGCTTTTTAATATATGCATATGTATACAGGATACATATACCAAAATAATGTTTTTTTACAATTGTCTGTCTGTCTGTCTGTTTGTTCCGGCTAATCTCTGAAACGGCTTGGCCAATTTTAACGGGACTTTCACTGGCAGATAGCTGATGTAATAAGGAGTAACTTAGACTACTTTTCTTTTAGAAATTTATTTACTTTATAACTTTGCGAACTGAACAATAACTTTTTTGTTAAATTCCACGCTGATGAATTCGTGGGCACAGCTAGTTCTAACATATTAAATATATATATTTGAGTGTGTTTTTGTGTATTTGATTTTATTATTATACACATTTATAAAAACTATACTTAAAACGTACTTATAAGGTGTTAATTGATTAAATTATAAATTTAGATACTTAGCATAACCACGCGCTTGCTTGTGTTTTTTTTAAAGTAATTAAAACTAACTTCTGTATTATAATTATAACTATTAAAGTCTAATAGTAAAAAAGCAACTCATAAAAAGTTAAAAATAAAATAAAACTATACTAACGAATTTTACCCATCTCTTCGTAAACATTTTCGATTCTCTGCAGACCATTTTGGGTCCAGCGTTAGGTCAACGTGGTCATATCGCAAGATCGTATCATAACGTGCAAAAAAACTACTCATTGAAACTAACATAATCCAAATGCGTCTGTTATAATTTTTCGAAGAGTTCCTGCAAACCAACCCGATTGCAGCATCAGATCAATGATTTCATATAATTGTCAATTTACGATTAAACTGGCACATATGGAGCGTTTAGTTGATTAATCATAAAAAAAAAACATTATCGATCGTAAATGTTTTACATTATTTTGGAAAAGAGCCAATACTCTTTATATACTAAGCTCCTGGATTGATTTTATCATATAGCTAAAAACCATTGCAAGGTAACTCGCTCGTACATGAAAAAGGTTACTGTTTGTGATTTATATTAATGTATGATTAAAATTAAAACTGTTAGCAACCTTGTCTATTGAGAAGATGTTAATCTTCTCATTACGTAAAAAATAATCTAAATGTATGCATAATATATTCTAAGCATTTGCATATTATGATATTAAATAAAATTAATAATCCTATGTTTGTAATATCCATTTTTCAATGTTCTTTTGTTTTCGCATTTTAACCGTCTTTAAAAAAAGAAAAAGGTTCTCGATTGTACTTATACTGGTTTTAGTAATTTTAATGATTATATTTTAAATAATAATGGCAATTCGATCTAACGGCATATCCCAAAGTTTTTGTTTTGTAATTTCCTTGGGAATATCGGTTGCAAATTCGATTCCCACTCGGGGAAAATAATTATGAATATTCGTATAAATACTTTTCTTGCCTTTCTTGCAGGACCTGTTCCTCCTCAACCAATAAATTGCAACTTTAAGATTAATGTATCCAATAATATCACTCTTGCGCTACTGTGTCTCGCAGTAAAACAAACTCACCACCGTGGGTAGACAACAACAATAAGGCAACAACTCTGGTGTAGTGGTACGTATAGTCGCCTAAAACACCCACCGGCTGCGGTTTGAGGGTTCTATTCCCGCTCGGGATGGCTGTTTGTATTTGAATAAATATTTCCTTCCGGTTTGAATATCTGTCCTTGTGAATCTCCCCAGCGTGACTCGGAGAGCACATTAAGAGTGTATGCTACCTCAAATTGCTTATTTTCCACTCGGCAGGATGTCCATATCTTCCAAACTACTGAATATTTAAGTTTGAAATTTATGTATGGTTAAGTTCAGGACATAAACTATCTTTAATATGTTTCGAAAACACGATTCCATAAAATTTTCTCGATAGAAAAAAATCGCAAAGTTAGTTCTATTTTTGCATTAAAACCTTAATATCTCACTAAATATAGAAGTTATGGACTTGAGATTAAGCATGGTAATTGAAATAAGTATGACGAACATTTTATATGTTGCGTTTTTTTAAAAATAACTATTGGTAATAATTGATAATTGGTGGGGAGAAAATACATATAATTCGCGCGATGAACAACCAAGCGCTCTCAATTCTCATGTGTATTTAGTACGGGTGAAATCTGAATTCGAGCTGAGGTAGGGTAGCACATTAAGCCGTCGGTCCCGGTGGTTATCATAAATACCTGATAGCGATCGTTACTCATAGTAGGAACACATCCGCCAACCCGCAGTGGAGCAGCATCGTGGACTAAGATCCAATCCTTTTCCTACATGGAGAAAGTGGCCTATGGCCAGCAGTGGATATTGTAGGCTGAAGCGTATAATAATTATTTTATGAGATAAAGATTATATATTTTTAACTCAAAAATATTTTTGATCTCTTGACAGCGCCATATTGGATTTAGGGGTAGCGATATATCAAAATCAGCTAATTAAGTACTCTAAAATCAGCTAATCAAGAACTTTAATATGATACTGCACTCGACAGGTGTTTTGTAATTCTTTTTTTTTAAATTTTTCAATTATATAGGCAGTGTCGCTCGGCCATCGAGACAAAACTAACGATACCTTGGCTTGAAGGATTTTAACATTTATTGTTAACTCCTTCAAGCCGTTTAGGCTGTAGTAAAAACATAGAAATATACATACATACATACATACACTCGAAAAACATTACCCTCCTACAATAGTCGGGTACTACACTAAGTATATAGTCCATGTGAGTTTCGGTTTCCATTTCGGTTTCGGATGAAAACCAGTTTCGATCAGACACTAATTAACCGACTTCAAAAAAGTAGGAGGTTACTCAATTCGACCGTATAAGGTATATATATATTTTATGTATGTTCGGGGATAACTTTGTCGTTTATAAACCGATTTTGATCATTCTTTTTTAGTTGGAAAGGAGATATTGTAAGTGTGGTACCATAATAAGGAAACCAGAATCTGATGATGGGATCTCAGAAAAATCGAGGGAAATCTTCGAAAATCCGAATAACTTTTTACTGGGTGTAGCGATTTTGATGATTTTTAATTTAATCGAAAGCTGATGTTTATCATGTGGTCACATTTAAATTTTATCGAGATATGATTACAACTTTTGGAGAAATCTTTGATAATGCGTATTTACTTGACTATTTTTTCGTCTACTTACGTTGTATTACTTGTCGATGTAATTGAAGTCGGTTTTTTTTTTCGTTTGCCATCAAAAACAATTATTTTTATATTAAATTAATGCAAAATGAAGACTGAAAATATTTCAACAACAATTTTACTAATTAACGTCATCTGGAGGCGATTACAGTAGGCAGGGTGTCAGATATATGTCGATATGATGTCCTCAAAGACGTATCCATCTACGGCGACCGTCTGTGTCGGTATATGTATTATTTTGCGTATATACTGGATCATTATAATTAGCACATGAGATCTTATATAATTAATTGTAAGGTGTATACAAAAAATATACCTAAACCAGAATTATATGTTTGTTACACAAAAAGTATTTCACGATAATAACAATGCCCAATTATTTTTATTATATTTAACTCAAGTAACGTATTTAAATTTTTTTGCTTTGACACTAATTATTATTTTTATGATTCCGCATCCCAATGCCAAAATAACGCTATTACTAGGACCGCTGTCCGTGCGTTTTTCCATCCTTCTTGCTGTCTTTTGTTGATTAGCTGCATTAAATTTACAGTGAGCCCCTATCCTAGAAACGAGAGTTAGCAGCCTTTAGCAGAATCCACATTCTGATTCAGTGGTAGCTTCGCTTTTAACGATAAGTAATTACCTAAAAGTAATATAATCTTAATTTATAAAATGACGATTCAAAAGTTCTTTTGAAGCCTATTGGAATAAAGTAATTGTTGATTTTGATTTTTTTTTTAACGATACGGAACACTTCACGTACAAGACCGGCTCACGCTTAGTTAGCAATGGTTTTTTTATCCACTTGAACTAAATATAAATTAAGAAGCTAATTATATATAAGCCATAGTTAATTGTTTTATTAGCAGCTACAAGTAACAATGGGTCTGAAATTGATATCTTTTGTTGTCTGCGCGTTACTGGGTCTGTGCAATTCTGCATATGGTAAGTTCCAAAATATTCTCTACAAAATAGTAATATATATCTGTCGATAATGTGCTATGAGATGTTAAACTTATTATTTTAGTAATTTGTAAACAAATTATTCTTCTATAGATTTATTGCTTGAAACGGATTAAATATTTTTTTGAAACGACTAGCTTTGCCCGCGACTTCGTCCGCGTGGAATTTAACAAAGCTATTGTTCAGTTCGCAGAATTATAAAATAAATAAATTTCTAAAATAAAAATAGCCTAAGTTACTCCTTACTACATCAGCTATCTGCCAGTAAAAGTCCGAGCCATTTTAGATATAAGCCGGAACAGACAGACAGACAATTTTTTTATTTTAAAAAACGCTATTTTTGTACATGTAACGTGTACATCTAGCTCTATGCTATGTGCATTTAGTAAAAAGCGGTTATTTTAATATTACAAACAGGCACTATAATTTTATTTATCTTTATATAGATATATTAATACGTAAAGCAAAAACTTTGTACCCCTTTTTACGAAAATTTCGTGGACGAAGGAATACGAAATTTCACACACTTATAATTTATATAGAGAAGGAGTGCAAAATGCTAATATATTTTATAAAATTGTGCATAAATATTTATTCAATAAAACAAACATTACACACACTACCATGTATTTTACACACACACGCATATCACTCTTTTGTTGATTGTCAGTCTGTAGTCAAATTGAAAAATTTGAAAAAAGGTTCTTTATTTTCATTATTATTTTTTGGTTTTCTTTAATAATTTTTTTAATTATGGTTGAATGATGAATTGATGATGATTAATTGATGACCTCTGAGTGTCCACTAGTTTGTATTGTGTATAGATTACTGACTTGCCCGATGGAGATAGCGCAGTGTGCGGTGTTTTACTAACCTGCTTTCTGCTTCGGTAGTTGTAGGTTCGATTCCCGCCCGAGTCACGGTGTAAAATGTGTTTTTATTTATTCATATATGTTTTATTTTTTATGTATATTTAGCATTAAGTTGATTACTATAGGAACAGCCAACGATATACTCGTTCGTATCATTAACATACACAATATTAAAGATATTTATTGTGTTATTTATTATTTATAAACTATTTTATCTCTATGTTAAAGCATGGAGCAAAAACGTAGTACCCCTTTGTACCTCTTTATACGAAAATTGCGCGGACGCAGGACTTTGATATTTCGCAAACTTATAGTTTACATAGAGATGGAGTTCTGAATGCAAATATTTTTTTTAAATCACTACATAGTATAAAACAAGTGCTGTGTGGCTACGGGTGCTGTGTGGCTACGGCACTAAAGAATTTAGCCACCCCCTCTCTTCCCGTGGGTGTCGTAAGAGGCGACTAAGGGATAACACAGTTCCACTACCACATTGGAACTTAAAAAGCCGACCGGTGGCGGGATAACCATCCAACTGCTAGCTTTGAAATACACAGGCCGAAGACGGGCAGCAGCGTCTTCGGTGCGACAAAGCCAGCACTGCGGTCACCAACCCGCCTGCCCAGCGTGGTGACTATGGGCAAAACACATGAGTTCACGTTATTTTTGGCGTAAACTTGTGGAGGCCTATGTCCAGCAGTGGACTGTATAGGCTGTAATGATGATAAAACAAAGTCGCTTTCTCTGTCCCTGCACATGTATGTACGCTTAAATCTTTAAAACTACGCAACGGATTTTGATGCGGTTCTTTTTAATAGATAGATTGATTCAAGAGGAAGGTTTATATGTATAATAACATCCATTAAATAGTGGAGAAATACTGTTATTTTTGAATTTTCTAATGTTATGTCGTAAATAATTATTGTTTTTTCGCTTAAATTGCAAACGCAGGCTGAACCCTACGAGATTTATCAAAATAATGTACTAAGTATTGTACACATTGAAAAGGTCTACAGAAAACTCCGCGATGGTATATACCTATCTCTTATGGATATCCCACAATAACATTTTTTTGTCATTTACTTTTTACGGCAAATAATGGCTAATTTACGAAGCGATTTTAACCAATACAGCATTAATCCTTATCCAATTAAATACCTTAAATGTATTTTTTATTTAATATAGATCTATATGGCCCTTTACAGTATATGATTTAAATGAATATTTTCGAAGATATTACAGATTTAAAAATCGCGGTACGAAGCGTTTGCGGCGGTTCCGGCCGGCTTTTACTCTAAGTTAACGCGTGCGGGCCACGGGCAGTAATGAATAAATCAAAACTACTGGATCGATTTTAATCATTTTTTCAGTGAATTACATAGGCTATAATTATATTTTATACCCGTGCGAAGCCGGAGCGGGTCGCTAGTTATGGATAAAAAATAAATTAAATCAATAAAAAAAAAACATTACACACTTTACCATGTATTTGAAACATCCGCATATGTACTCTTTAGTTTATTATTATAGAAGTAATAGTCTTTGACAACAGAATCTTAATAATGATCACGCTTATAATTTAAATTAATTATGGTCGAATTTTGACCACAAGGCGACCACTAGTTACTGTTAATTGCCGTAGCATTGTTGATTACTCATTATAATGAAACAACTTTTTCGGTTTTTATCGCGGTTTATCAAATTTTAAGATGCCATACGTTTCGTATACTTTACAGCAACCACGGTCATGGGAGGAGTCAGTCTTCACGTGAGCGTGGTTGAATGCGAAAAAGTCGTTTCATTATAATTAGTAAAATTCGTGTAAACATACACCGCGCCGATACAGACGCCGCGTTGGCGCAACGGTCACGGCCATGGATTGTACCTGTTGCGCTGGCGGTTGCGGGTTCGATCCCCGCACATGACGAACATTTGTATTGGCCATACAGGTGTTTGCCGTGGTCTGGGTTTTTGTGCAGTCCTTTTGGGTCTCCCCACCGTGCCTCGGAGAGCACGTTGAGCCGTCGGTCCCGGTTGTTATCGTGTACACCTGATAGGGGGATCGTTACTCATAGTAGGGAATACATCCGCCAACCCGCATTGGAACAGCGTGGTGGATTAAGCTCTGATACTTCTCTTACATGGGGAAAGAGGCCAATTATAGGCCCAGCAGTGGGATATTACAGGATGAAGCGCGAAGCGCGTGTAAACATTAAAAAACAATCGTTGATTATGTTTAACGTTTAGTTTTATATTTTATTGGTATTCTCGTAGTTTTAGTCGTTTTGATTTATTACCCACTGCTCTGCTACGATATATCGTACGACTAGCATGTTTTACATAATTTCGATAAGTATTTTAATACACAACTTTGTCATGTAACATAAATTAATTTGACGAATAACTAGTTATACCTACATTAAGGAATTAGCATACACTTATTTAATTTGTTAATTGCAGTGGATACGATCAATAAATGTTCTTTCAAGGATGATGAATGCTTTAAAAAAACGGTACAAAATTTGGTAAGAGATGTTGGCACAAATGGTATCAAAGAATTGAACATACCAGCGACTGATCGTATGGACCTGTCAGATCTAGCAATACCAATATTAGGAATGTTTAATGTAAAACTATTGGAGGGTACTATAAGCGGGGTGAAAGATTGTGTGATTAATCATATCCAGTAAGTATTCCACAAAATCTCCTCAAATCTGTTATACGTATTTGTCCAAATTCCGAACTTTTTTAAAACTAGGTCGGCAAAGAAGCTTATGGCTCATATGATAGTAAGCGATTACCGTAGCTTATAGACGTCTGCAACCAGAAGTATCACAAGCGCTTTGGTGTAGCCCCAATCCCCCTAGGAGCTCTGGTCACCTTACTCACCAACAGGAACACGATACTGCTTGAAAACAATAATTAAATAAATATTTAATAGCAATCGGTTCGTTTGAAAACTTATAAGACTAATGATGACTTAAAAAATAAGAGCATAAAACACTTTGTTGTTTCAGCAACGATTTGGATGCACGAGAAACACAATTGGACCTTGTTTGTGATGTTACAATTAATGCAAAAGCTAAATTTGATGACATCAGCCCTACTGCTCAGAAATTGTTTGGCGCTAAAGACGTCAGTGGAAATGGAAATTTGGTACTGAAAATTAGTAAGTGATGAAATTACTACAATTTTATCAAAGTAACTAAGATTTCTTATTTTTAATATAAAATTTGTCCACCAACGTTAAAAATGACCCTTAATATAGCAAAATTATTGATATAAAATTGTTAAATTAGTGCAAATCCAAAATATAATGGTTTTATAATTACAGCGAAGATTCACATGAAAATGAAACTTTCCTATGATATTGCCAAGAAGGATAATGGAGACATATATGTAGTACTTAAGAAGAACGGTATAAAATCCGATTACGAAATCGAGAATCTTATTCTGAAGGCTGAAAAACTATTCATCGGCAAACAAGATCTGAGTAAGTATAAGAAAACTATTCTTTCTACTTTATAACTGCTTCCATAATAAACCCGTAATAAATAAGTAAGAAAAAATTATATTATATTACATTAAAGGGTAAAGTTATCATGATTGCATTTTAACTATATATATGGTACTAGCTGAGCCGACAGACGTTACCCTGTCTTCCAAAATGCCAAACGCGTAAAGTTTAAATGATCGTCACGTTATCTTAAACGATCAAAATTTTGAATTTTGAACAGAAAACTGAAGTTTTATTATTCTCGAATATTTTGTAAATGCGATATGACTTTTAATGTTTTTGTCATTTTTTAGGTGAATTCGTCGAGAACTTAGTTAATGAAAATTGGAAGTCCCTTCTGCCAATATTCGGAGACAGTGCATTCGGTGCTGCATTATCTATAATAAAAGAAATATTGGGAAAATTCTTTGATAATGTTCCTGCCAAATACTATTTTACCGAGGACCTAACTTCTTATTTGTGAAAGGTGTCAATATAAAATATTTGACTATTTTTCATGTATGAAACATATATATTATAATATACATATTTATCTTTAACATAATGTTTTCATCACGATCCTTTTTATTAACCTGTTATTATTAACCGCAAGATATAAAACATATCATAACGTGCAAGGAAACTACGCACAATCCAAATATGTCTGTAATAAGTTGTCTCCTGCAGGTCAACCTAGTTGCAGCATTAGATCAATGATTCCATATAATTATCAATTTAACGATTATACTGGCACATACTGGCATAAAAAAAAACAATTTATACCATCATTCATAGAATCTGGACCTATTTTATATTAGAAAAAAATAATAATATCAAAACTTAATATGACGTTCTATCACCTACGGTTTTCCTATAATGTCGCCGGATTCGGAAATTTATATTGATAAATAATGGAATCCCAGATCCGGAAACATAAACGTCCTGTATGTATAAAGACTTCCTTAAAAGCGATTTGCTATAGTCTTAGATTTCTCGATTGACAGGGAACTTAACAATGTTAAAAAGATGTCCTAAATATATAATATGACCCACTAAGGAATTCGAGTAGACTGAGAAGGCTGCAATATTAGTATTTAATAAACGTATTATTATTTATTTGCTAAAACTTTATCGCACAAAAAAAAGATAAAATTTAGAACCATTTGATACAAAAACAAAAATAAGTATGCAAAGTCGGCCTTATCGCTTATAGCAATCTCTTCTAGGCAACCTTTAAGGAAAGTAGTATAGCAAAATTGTGTCCGTAATAGTGTGCAATCAGCAACGCAAGTTTATTACACATAATGAAATCAAATTAAAATACTTAACATAGTTATATAATACAATATTCATACATAAAACGGTACATATATACATAAACATATACATATAATATGTAAATATAGTACATAGTTTTTTTTAATATAAAATTCTATAGTTAGTTGCGCATTACTATGTCCTTTGATTTTTTCTCAAAATAAACAAAACATTAAAATTAATATTTATTAATTTTTATTAAACTACAAAAATGTATATAATAATTGAAATATATCCGCATCCGCATTTGAACCAAAGGATGGCAAAATTTTAGCATCCACAACAATCCTCACTTCACATCAGCCTATCGCAGTCCACTGCTGGACACAGGCCTCTACATGTTCGCGCCAAAAATGGCGTGAACTCATGTGTGTTTCCCATAGTCACCACGCTGGGTAGGCGGGTTGGTGACCGCAGGACTCGCTTTGTCGCACCGAAGACGCTGCTTTTGTCTTCGGTCTGTATATTTCAAAGCTAGCAGTTGGATGTGCGATCTGCATCGCTTTAGATCGGCTTTATAAGTTCCAAAGTGGTAGTGGAACTATGTTATCCCTTAGTCGCCTCTTACGACACCCACGGGTAGAGAAGACGTGGCTATATTCTTTACTGCCGTAAACACACAGCACAACCGCAACAAACCTGACACCTACATTGTATTAATTGTAAGTTTCTATAAAAAAATACACCTAAACCAGAACCAAATGTACGTTACAGAAAAAAATACTTCACGATGATAACAATACTTAATTTTATTACATTTCGTACATTCAACACAAGAAATTAACGGACGTATTCAAAATTTGCTTCCTTAATTTTAATTATTATTTTTAGGATTCCGCATCAGTGACTAGCCCGTTGGCGCAGTTTGTAGGGACCCTGTTTTCTGTTCCGGGGTTGTGTTTGAGTTTTGTGAGTCTGTGTTTAATATATAAAAAAATATGCTGTATCAGTCGGCTGTTACCTACACACACACACAAGCATTAAAGAACAACAATTGTGTGTATGTTGTACATAAATAAAGTTGCAAAGAGAATCCTTTACTAACAACGCTTATTGCTTAATGTTATCAATAGTGTCAGGGGTCTTCTGGAGGAGATGACCTTGGCACTTTTGTTCGTTAAAATATTCTTATTTTCTCTAATGCTTAATCTAAATATGCAGCAAATCGTTAAATAAATGGGTGCCAAAATAACTATTCTTCTTATATCTTCTATCTATTTATTAATAAAATTGGAGTATCTGTTTGTAATATTAAAATGATCGCTTTTTACGTAATGCATAAGAAATTACGAACACGTTACATATACCAAAGTAACATTCTTACAATTTTTGTCTGTCTGTCGATCTGTTTGTTCCGGCTAATCTCTGAAAAGACTGTACCGGTTTTGACGGGACTTTCGCTGACAGATAGCTGATGTAATAAGGAGTAACTTAGGCTACTTTTATTATAAAAATTTATTTATTTTATAAATCTGCAAACTAAAAAACAACTTTTATGTTAAATTCCACGCGGACGAAGCCGCGAGTATAGCTAGTTATTTATTAAAAAAAACACGATGTTTTCCATCCGTTAGTTTATCCAATCTCCTATGGCTCCTGGCTATTTATCACCTGATTAGTCTACAGATTGATTAACATTAGAAATTAACCTCTATACAAGAAACGAGTGTTTTACCTTTTGTGGTAGTACGGAACACTTCGTATATACGTCCGAGTCGGACTTAGCTGGGTTTTTTATTGACTTAACCAAATATAAATTTACAGCCCGAATGTTTTAGTTAATTACTTAGTAAGGAGCTAGTACAAAGTAACAATGGATTCGAAATTGGTATGTTACGTTGTTTGTGCTATACTGAGTTTGTGTGACTCTGCTTATGGTAAGTTCAATTTTTTTTATACCTACATTTATCGACGCGTTGACGCAACGGTCACAGCACTAGTTAGTGGCTGTTGCGCTGGCGGTTGTGGGTTCGATCCCCGCACATGACAAACATTTTTTTTACATATATACATACAGATAAAGGAAATGCAGAAAAACAGCGCTTCATGGGACTTTAGTCCTGTGTCAGTTGAAGCTGAGCCACTTCCTATTGCCTATTCATATTTTATATTTTGTCTAATTTTAATACGTTTTAATGTATGCTATGTTTTCATGTTTCTTTTATGTATGTTTACTTAACGTGTTATTTTAACTTATATATATGTGGCAATAAATTCATTTTATTATTATTTCACTGAATGTCACTCCGCCCGCCCAATACATAATAGATACATATATTATAATAACTATTTATATAAATAATATAGTAAATTTACTTATACTTACATATATAAATATAAGCGGGTGGAGGAATACGCCCCGGCAGGGAGATCAAACGGCCGGGGGTTAGGGCTGTAGGCTGAGAAACCGACGGACAATCCTAGCCGAGTCAAGTAACACCGCATTCTGCATCCTGGCTGCGAGCGAACCGTCCCGGATCCCCAGTTGCCTCAGATGGTGAGCGAGGCTAACCGGGATCAAACCGTTGGCAGATATTACGATAGGGATTATTTCAGCAGACCCCACACCCCACATGTCGACAATCTCGTGCGCCAGATCCAGATATTTACGTTTTTTCTCAGTCTCGGCTTTCACGAGGTTCTCGTCATGCGGGACGGTGATGTCCACTAAAAATACCCTCGACCGTGCCCTGTCCATCACCACGATATCAGGCTTGTTCGCCAGTATCGTCCTGTCTGTGGCGATAGGCAGGTCCCAGTAGAGCCGGACTCCGTCGCGTTCGAGTACTGGCACCGGTGAGTATTGGTAATACGGCATCCTCTGTTCCAGGAGACCGTACATAAGAGCAAGCTCTTGGTGGAGAATCTTGGCCACTTGGTTGTGTCTGTGCAAGTACTCAGTATTAGCAAGCGCGGAACAACCCGAAAGCACATGCCTGAGTGACTCACCGGGATGACGACAGGCTCGACAGAAGTCGGGAGTGCCATCCTTCAGGACGTGCTTTCGGTAGTTGTTCGTCTTGACCACCTGATCTTGTATTGCACAGACAAAACCTTCGGTTTCACCAAAGAGGTCGCCGAATCGCAGCCACTGTACGGAGGCCTTACTGTCAATGTGTGATGCGTGAAGCGCCTTGTAGAACCGTCCATGCAGTTCCTTCTCCATCCATACGGTCTCCCGGTCAGAGGTGCTCAGTACGACCGGTTTCTGCCAGTTCTCTTTGGCCAAGGCTAGGGGGGTTAGTCCTTTGTCACACATTGAAACGTCACCATGCAAAGCGCTGTCCCGTCTCGTTTCAAAGTAGGCCCTGAGGCTGCACACCTCGCGGTTATGCATGGTCTTAGCGCTTAACATGCCTCGACCACCACACTTCCGCGGCATGTACAGTCTCATGACCGACGACTTAGGGCGATGCACGCGATGGTACGTCATAGTTGTGCGGACTCTTCTGTCCAGGGCGTCAAGTTCGGTCTGAGTCCATCTGAGTATGCCAAAGGTGTACAAGAAAGGAAGGAAAAGGTCTTGAATGATGTTAATTCGAGACTAAGCTGCGACGATTGAGTCACCTGACCCCTGTCCACATGCACGACCGCACACTTATCCACTCCAAGCTGCATCCTGATGGAACTGCTGAACTCCGTAGTGATTTTCAGCAGTTCCTGCAGGCGTGCAGCGTTAGGTGCCAGCAATTTGAGGTCATCCATGTAGAGAAGGTGGGAGACTTTAGTACCTCCTCTCCGAAACTGAAAGCCTAAGGCCGACTCGTACTAAGGCCGACATGGGACATGTAACACCGCCGAGACTTCGACCTGCGACCACACCGCTACAACATGCGGAGAACGCCCTAATCGAGTTCCTGGCGATAATAAAGGCAAACCGCGAGGTAAGCCTTGCCACCTGCAAAAAGATCATGCAGGCCTACCAGTATGATCACCAAAGATTACTGGAGGTGGAACTCGAGGAAGCCGAAGCGGCCATATACAACAGTGAAACCCGACAAACACTCAAGGGCAAGATGTCGGGTAGGTATATGGCAGCGTATAACAGCACTGCAGGCTTCGTGAGCGCAGTCGAGTCGCAGGGGAATGACGAGGAGCCACAAACCTTCGAAACACCTGAAGGGGACCCAGTGGTGGTAGTGGCCAGATGCACGAAGGTAATGCTGGGAGACCGGATGCTACGGATGGCGAAAACCATCTCAGGCGACCGGGACGGCTTACTGACCGTGCCCTGGGAACTACCATCACTGGAGTGGATAAACGGGGTACCGGGATGCGGCAAGACAACTCGCATAGTCGGGGACTTCGATGAGGACACGGAGGTCGTGATTACGACCACAGTCGAGGCGGCCAAAGACTTGAAAGAAAAACTGGCGCACCGCTACGGCAACAAAGCCAAGCAAAAGGTGCGCACTATGGCCTCCGTACTAGTTAATGGTTTCAAAGAGGACTCAAAAATCAACCGCCTAACGGTGGACGAGGCCCTCATGAACCACTTCGGAGCCATAGTAATGGCCGCCCGACTATCAGGAGCACAGAAGATGGTCCTCATCGGAGACATAAACCAGCTGCCGTACATCGACAGGGACAATATGTTCGAAATGCGGTACTGCAGACCAACCCAGATAACAACCATCTCGTGCGAGTTGTCATGCACGCATCGTAATCCCAAAGACGTCGCCCTTGCCATCAGCGAAGTTTATAAGGACGTGTACAGCTCAAGCTCAAAGATCCGATCTTTGCGAGTGGAGAGCCTCACGGGCGCGCGTATTCCTGCAGGAAGAGACCGGACCTTATACCTGGTCTTTACGCAAGAGGAGAAGAGGTTGCTGACTGACCAGGGATACGGATCCGGGGAGGGATCGCGCGTCTTAACCATCCACGAGGCGCAGGGCCAGACCTACGAGGACGTCATAGTCCTCCAGACGAAGACGAGGAGGCTCAGGATCCACGACAGCGTTTCGCACGCTGTAATCGCGGTGACTAGACACACCAACACCTGTGTCTATTACACCGACGACAGGGACGACGCAATTGGTCGCTTTGTGGCGAGGGCAGTGGAGACCACGGACAAGGAAATACTCGAGCACAGTCTCAAGATGGCGATTCATCATAGAGACGCAGCCGTCACTGAGAACTTTTGGCGTGTGAAGAAATTAGTTTCAGTAAAGAAATAGGGTGTACATAAACATATAAAGTTAGTGTTAAATTAAATAGTATTAATTACATATTACAAAACGTGTGCAAAATAATTTTACATGTGTACCAAATTAATTAGGATAAATTATATAATATTGACTACAAAAAAAAAAAAAAAAAATCTTACTAACAGTAACCTAGGCTAAGTGTATATTGTAAGTAGGCCAGCAGGCCATAAGTGTATATATAAGGTAACTAGGACATAAGTGTACATATACGGTAACTAGTATATAAGTGTAAATATAAACTTAGATAATAAAACTGACAGTAGGAATACAAAAAATATATAATATATAGTAATTAATATATGTATATAGAAGTAAATTTAGTATAACTTTAAATTTTTGGTCGGTGGACTCACGTAGGATTAGAGATACTAAGTCTAGTTTAATTAGTCCTCTAAGTTGCATGTGTAAGTACCAAGTTATAGAAATTAACAAACTAATATTGGAATAATAAAAGCACGGGCATTATGAGCCCGTGGATATATATTGTTATATAAAAAAAAAAAAAAAAAAACTGAAAGCCTGTCCCCGAACGCTCCAGTAGGGTGCTTAGAGGGTTCAAAGACAAGCAGAACCATAGCGGACTCATGCAATCACCCTGGAAAATACCCCTCCGTATCCTGATTGGGTCATCCGCACCCGTCAGTCGCTCGCCCTGGAGACATAGGATCGTGCTCCATTGCCCCATACATACTCCGAGGAAGTCTCGAACTGCCTGGTCAATCTTGTACAGCTCGAGGACCCTCAGGAGCCATGAATGAGGCACCGAGTCGAAAGCCTTTTTGTAGTCAATCCAGGCGGCCGAAAAGTTCCGACGGTTGCGTCTGACAAGCTGGCCCGCCACAGAGTCGATGAGAAGGAGCTCCTTTGTACCGCGACCGCCTCCACGACATCCGTTCTGAGCTGCAGACAAGATGTTTCTTTCTTTCTTTCTTTCTTTCTATATTAAACTCACCAATATGTCGTGAGATCTTACAGCTCAGAACGGACGTCAGTGTCTTGTAGATGGAGGTCAGACACGTTATGGGGCGGTAGTTGGTGGGATCTGCGGTGTTGGTGGACTTAGGAGCTAAGTGAGTGATCCCGGTAGTGAAAAGGTTCGGGAGTGTCTTCCGATCTATTGCCTCTTGGTATTGTCGAGCCAAGGTCGCATGGCAGACCGAGAGCCCTTTCAGCCAGTAGTGATGCAGACCGTCGGCCCCCGGACTTTTCCAGTTCGGAGCCCGCCGGACCGCACCACTGACGTCCTCCGTAGAGATGGCGATTGGGTTCATCGGTTCGATTTTAGCACATGCGCCCTGAACCGCTGCAATCCAAGGGCCCTCCTCGTGCTCCACCTCCCCTGACCATATGTTGCGCCAGAAGGCGACGAGGTCAACCGTATTCGGTTTTAGGGAAGCAGAGCTCGATATCGGGTTCTCCAGCTTTCTATAGAACCTTTTCTGATCACTCACGAAGAGGCGATTTTGTCGAAAGCGCTCAACTCTCTCAGAGTACCTGCGAATGCGCTTTCCCCATGCCGCGATTCTCTGCTTCAGGCCGTCGACGCGCTCCGTTAGTTTATCGGCTATGTCAGGCTGATCGAGGCTGATGCCTAGCCCGTTGAAGGCCATTCTAACAGAGCGCACAATCCTTGGCCTTGTGTTGCCCGACCTGAAAGCTAGCAGCCTACCAATGAGGGCCCTGGCCAGGTTGATACGGCGTTCTATTCTCCTCTTCCAGGCTGGTACGTCGCTATTCTTATGAGTAGCGCGTCCAGACTCCTGGGTCTTGGCTCCGACAAGGCGGTGCACAGCTAGAGCAGCACCGAAGAGAATAGAACCCGTATCCTCCAAGCTGAAGCTGGTTTCCAAATAGGGAGGCAACAGCCTGTTAGCTGCCTCAATGGCATGCCGCGTCGTGGCATTGAGGGGGAGGCGAGAAAGTCGCGGTCTCATTTCCAGAGGAGCGCCTCGAGTCTCGGAAATCGCCTCTTGCAAGATCCCTCTCATCTGTTCTACTTTTTGGGCGACTGCTCCCTCAGTGATCGCCTCCACAGGCGCTACGCTACGAACGCCTTCTTGTTGCGTTGACACTTCGTTGCGCACCGTGGACACGGGTTCGACTTCAGGAGCAGCCTCACGTCGAAATCGTTCGAGCTCGGCGGCGTCAAATAGGCCCTTTCGTTGGATGTACCGAGCTCGATCTGCCAAGTTCTGTTCCGTAACAGTTAGTGTAGGCTCAAGCAGTAGGAACTCGCGGTGCATTACTGCCCGGTAGCCAGTCCGCCCGGTCTCCCGTCCTACAGCCCTATAGTACGCACGCATGACACTCATTCATTTTCGGTGTCCATCTCATGCGACGTACTCCACCAGCGGCGGGCAACGAATGCTGAGTCCCTTGGAACTCTGTCGTCGCCAAGCCAACTGGTGGGGATGGTGGATAAGCTGACCGGTCAGGTGGTGGTGCCGGTCGGCGGGGTTGGCTGGCGGCCCGCATGCTGCCACGTCCAGCGCCAGCTCCAGACGCGCCCTGGCGTCCCCCAGGCAGCGGCCCTATGCGCCTTTCCAAATTATCCTCCATCATTTTTGTTTTTCGAGTGCTAATATACTCACTTGGAGAGGCACTCACGCTCTCCGAGGAGGCTGCGTGGGTGTTATGCAGCTTTTGTTGCCCTTAGTCGCCTTTTACGACACCCTAGGCGTAGGAAGGGGTGGTCCTATTCTACTCTGCCGGGAACCACACGGCATTTATTATTATTATTATTATTAGATGTTTGCCGTGGTCTGGGTGTTTGTGCAGTCCTTGTGGGTTTCTATATATCCGCCAACCCGCATTGGAGCAGCGTGTTGGATTAAGCTCTGATCCTTTTCTCTTCATGAGGAAAGAGGCCAATGCCTAGCAGTAGGATTACAGGCTGAAGCGTACACCTATCGATAATCTGCTGTGGCATATATGCTAACATTATTGGAGTTTACTCCTTAAGAAAAGGTATAAGGCCTGGGATATATCGTAGTATCTTTTACAGCCTATAGTATTTTTAAAAAATGTACCTTTTATTTAAAAAAACAAATAAACTTTTTCTTTATAATTTTTATACTACGGGTATGTATATTGTGATATATTGTCAGGCTGCTTATACTTGTGTTCCTTTTACGAGTTTGCGTAATATGTACTTAATTTTGATAACAATTTATAATGCTATCCATAAAAAGTGCGCGACTTTGTCATGTAAAATATGTATTTAATTTCTAATTTCAGTGGATACGATCAATAAATGCTCTTTCAAGGATGACGAATGCGTTACAAAAACAGTGCAAAATACTGTAAAAGACATTGCCACAAAAGGTATCCAAGAATTAAATATGCCAGCGGTCGATCCTTTGGCCCTTTCAGGTCTATCAGTACCAGTGTTAGGAATGTTAAATATTACAGTCTTGGAGGGGTCTTTAACGGGGGTGAAAGATTGTATGATCAATCATGTGCAGTAAGTATTCCTCAAAATCTCTATATTTATATATCTTAATATATATAAATCTCGTGTCACAATGTTTGTCCTCAATGGACTCCTAAACTACTTAACCGATTTTAGTCAAATTTGCACACCGTGTGCAGTTTGATCCAACTTAAAAGATAGGCTATATTTTATTTTGATATATAATGTTATTATTATATTTCAGAAAAAAATAAGGTGATACGAAGTTCGCCAGGTCAGCTAGTATATATATATATAATTAAATCTAACAATTGTTACAGCAACGATTTTGATGCTTTAGTAACGGACTTGGACATTACATGTGACCTCACAATTAAGACCAAGTTTAAATTAGAGGACATTGGCCCTGTTGCTCAGAAATTGTTTGGCGCTGAAGCCACCAGTGGAAGTGGAACTTTGAGACTGAAAATTGGTAAGTGTTGAAATTACTAATGCTAACATACAAATTAATCATTTTGTGCTATGTTTCTGTGTCGAGTAGGGTGGGCAGAGCTCCGGTGGAAGATAGGGGGATACAGACGGCGACAAGCTTGCGGTGCTCTTGGTGTTGCAAGCGTCCATATAATACGGCTTAAAATAAGGCGGATTAAACGCTTTTTTGTCAACTTTATAGCATTGAAAATTTGCTGTGTGGTTACGGTAATAAAGAATATAGCCAACCCTTCTCTTCCCGTGGGTGTTCCCACTTCCACCTTGATACTTAAAAGCCGACCGATGGCGGGATAACCATCAAACTGCTGGCTTTGAAATACACAGGCCGAAGACGGGCAGCAGCGTCTTCGGTGGGACAAAGCCAGTCCCACGATTACCAACCCGTCTTCCTAGCGTGGTGACTATGGGCAAAATAGATGAGTTCACGCCATTTTTGGCGAGAACTTGTGAAGGTCTATGTCCAGCAGTGGACTGCGATAGGCTGAAGTGATGATGGTGACAGCATTAAAGAGGTATTCACCGAACCTTGAATCTGATTGCAGCTTAAGGAGAATTTGATGATATCCTATCATCATTACGATTAAAGTTGACAAACAGTGCGTTTTTATATATGTACATAATTTTTATACATGTTTGTACGCTATCCATTCACAACATTTAATTAGCTATAGAACAACATTGATTAAAAATAATTAAATTAGGACAGATATAAGAAACACTATCGTTGCAATTGTTTTATATTTACAGATAAGATGCACATGAAAATGAAATTTTTCGTTCAAATCATCAAAAAGGATGATGGAGAGATATACATTGTACCTAATACCGACAATTTAGCATCCAATTTTGATATCGAAAAACTAACACTGACGGCTGACAAAATACTGTTCGGCAACCAAGATCTAAGTAAGTATAAGAAAGTAATTTGATCTTATTTTTAAACTTCTTTCATTATAAATTTAAGGCCCATTTAAAAAGCTAGGAAAGATTTTTTTACGTCTTCCTAAAAATCTGTTACATTTTTTCTTTCGCCTGTTTTCGAATGTTTTATAAATACGTCGTACGTTTATAAATACATTAATTTTTTTAATATTTTTATAACTTTTCAGGTGAAATCGTCGAAAAATTAGTTAATGAAAATTGGAAGACTTTTATGCCAACCTTTGGAAACGGCGTATTTGAAGTAACTATAAGTATAATAAATACATTTTTAGGAAACTTCTTTAACAATGTACCCGCCAAAAACTATTACATCGATGATCTCACTTCGTATGTGAAAAATATGTAAAGAATAAAATGTCACAAAACATAATATACATTAGTTTATATTGATTAAAAAAAATATTTGTATTTTATTAGATATTTAACAATCTTGTGAGTTGTGTGTAACGGCTCTTGTGAGTGTGCTAGATGATGTAATTCACGCCCAAGATGATGGAAAGGTAACCATAATGGATAACTCGATTTTTCTCGCGCCTTTGATGCCATTAATATAGGCTTGCTTCTAGCAAAACTACGATTTTATGGACTGGAGGAGGCCGTTGTCTCATGGCTCGCAAGCTATTTACAAGATAGACATCAAATCGTAGAAATTAGAAATGAGAGGGAGAATGTGATTTGGTCGCAGCGCAGCCCCCTTGTTAGAGGAGTTCCTCAGGGATCTATACTTGGATCCATATTGTTCAGCATATATTCGGGAGACGTAATTAAATCTATACGAAACTGTAGGTATCACATATATGCTGACGATATACAAATCTACCTATCGTTCAAGCCACATGAGTTGGAAAAATCATTGGAATTAATTAACAGTGACCTAGAACGCATTTTTGACAGGTCGAAATCCAATGCGCTGGTTTTGAACCCAAATAAAACAAAATACATAGTCCTTGGCACCCGTCACCAAGTGCAGTTAGTGAAGAGCAAAGCCCCTTCTCTCGAAATAAACGGTAGCAGGATTGAGGGTGTATGTGAAGTACGGAACCTTGGACTATTGTTGGACGAGAATATGCGATTCGAATCGCACGTGTCTAATATAGTACGAACTTGTTTTTATAGGCTTAAAGTATTATATCGCATCAGGGATTCTCTTGATGAAAAGCTGCGCATAGCACTATGTGAGACACTAGTACTCTCTAAGTTTAACTACATAGATGTCGTTATAGGGCCACGACTACTAGAGAGAACAAAAAAGTCCATACAAAGGGTTCAAAACGCCTGTGCACGCTATTGCTTCTACATACCACGGCGAGATCATGTCACTTCTTACCTGAATCAGGCGTCCATTTTGAAAATGGAGAACCGTAGGCGATTACACCTAGCCACAGTGTTATTTGGAGTCATTAAGCATGGCGAACCTACGTATCTGGTTGACAAACTTGAGTGGGCACGCAACGTTAACACCGCGCACTGCACAAGGTCATCTCAGTATGCCCTGAGCTTGCCCATACACCGTACAGCCGCTTTTCGCGGTAGCTTTAAATATGCTGCAACTAAGTGTTGGAATAACTTGCCACCACCGCTACGTAATTTAACAACCAAATCAAGTTTTAAAAAACTCTATAAAAGAATCTTACTTTTAGGGCAACAAGATATTTAAAATTATAGTCTGATCATGGCAAATGTGATAAATTATATATATTCATTATCAATTTAGCAGCATTCGTTGATTTGGTCACAAGTGCTCAGTACTATTGTGTGTCATCGTATTATATAATTGTAAGTGTGTGTGTATGTGTTCATGTATATGTGTATTGGTCATGTAGGTCATATTTTGTCTTTAATATGTCACATATTATAATTTATTGTTTTCCTTAGTCTATTTATTATATATTAGTATATTTATTAACAATTAATATTTGTTTAACTTTAATTTCGCATTATGATTTAATTATCCTTTTTACTATTGCCGCCATAATGGGAAAACGAATGGTGGTCCTGAAAACCAGTGTCAGGGCTTTTAGTCCTGAGAATAGCTGAGGTCCCACCTTTTTGTGAGACACACTGTTGCCGCGCTACTATCTTCTTTTATCGTCTATTTTTTATTTTATTTTCTTTGTCTTTTTATTACTCACATAATGTATTAGACCTCAGACTTTGACTGTAATGCCTGCCTCTGATGTTATATGTATATGCATATATTATGTATGTTAGGAGCAGTGTGTTTTGCAAATAAAGTTATTATTATTATTATTATCTTTTATTAAATATCATCATCATCAAACCATACGACGTACTTATAAGGCGTTAATTAAAGAATTATAATTTTTTCAAAACTAAAACTTAGCATTAATACCACCAAGTCAAACTTTCTAAGGTACATAAAAAAAAAAATTTTTGGAATTGGAATTTATTTATTTTTTTATTCATTAACAAAAACTTAGAACTAACAATATGAAGCGGGAAACGGAATGATTTAATCACTGTTGTTAATTGTTAGTTTATCTTTGTTGGTCGTCGAGAGCTCGTAATCGAAATTTATGGGGAGACCACCCGATCCGTGCGAGTTACATCCGAAGATTTACCGCTGATTTATTACAGTAACCCAATGCGTTAGTTAAGTTGATCACAACAAATAACATTAAATTTAACAAACAATTTAAACAATTCAATAAAAACAAAATAATCAAAAAATATAAAATAATCAATAAATATAAAATAATCAATAAATAATCACACTTAAAAAAATTCAAAAATTCATAAAAAACAAACATTATTTAATGTGCATAAACAAAACAATCGAATTGAGACATAACAAGTAAACAACCAGCCTTATATAAAAAAAGAATCGAAAAAATTAAATTAACTGAGGTAGGGCACAGCAGGAATTTCCTGCTCAAAATATGGAGCAGCCCGACTGGGGTAGTACCTCGACCTTACAGAAGATCACAGCTAAATAATACTGTTTTCAAGCAGTATTGTGTTCCTGTTGGTGAGTAAGGTGACCAGAGCTCCTGGGGGGATTGGGGATTGGGTCGGCAATGCGCTTGCGATGCGTGTTGCAGGTGTCTATAGGCTACGGTAATCGCTTACCATCAGGTGAGCCGTACGCTTGTTTGCCGACCTAGTGACATAAAAAATTAAAACACCATTAAAACTTATACAAAGTTAAGAGGTAATACGCGATATAATTGCGTAGCTCGCAAACGAAAAAAACCGACTTTGATAACATCGACAAGTAATAAAACGTAAGTAGACGAAAAAATAGTCAAGTAAAAACGGGTTATCAAAGGTAACTCAAAAACTAGTCATCAGATCTCAATCAAATTTAAATGAAACTGCAAGACAAGGATTAGCGTTCGATTAAAATGAGAATCTTCAATATCGGTACATCCAGTGAAAAGTTATGCGGTATAATTCAACGTACTCGTAGGTCGACGAAAAAGTAGTCAATGTGATAATACGTATTTACATACGCATTATCAGATATAACGCTAAAAGTACTTGTTAGAACAATCAAAAGTTCTGAGGATACATAAAAAAAATCTATCGAATTGAGAACCTCCTCCTTTTTTCGATGTCAGTAAAAAGCAACCCGTTAAAATTAAATAAAATTGAAACTTACCTAGTAAATCCAAACACGATATGCCTGTTGTAAGTTTTCGAATCGTTGGATTAAATAAATAATTAAATATCTACAACATACACACGCGGTCATCTGTTCCTACCGGAAGCAAATTAATGCTTGTGTTTTAGGTAACAGCCGACTGGTGTAGCTACATTTTTTGATAAACTTACACATAAATAATACATATATAAGACATTCGTTAACTACTTAAAATTGGAATCGGAAAATAATACAATGTGTTGCTCTGAAAAAACAAAAAATTTATTATACAATTTTTCTTTATACATTATGATACAAAAATAAATTATAAAAACCCTTAACCTACCTGAAAAAACAAAGAAACGACATTTAAAGTTATTTACCAATTCCTATACATAAAATTAAAATTAAATATTTCTTTTAATTGTGACTATTATGGAGTGTCAAGAATCTCTTTTTAAAACAATACATATCACTACTGCTGTAAAAAGGTACTATACAAATATACAAACTCAAAGAAATATATTACTTCATACATATATAAATAAATATGTATATCATACCCTGACTCGGGATGGGAATAGAACCCACAAAGCCTGGAGCAATGAGCAAGCCCTACAAACTGCGCTAGCGGTTTAGTCTCTGCAGAACAAACTGGTCGCAGCATCAAATCAAAGTTTCCATATAACTGTCATTATAATAATTATATTGGCACATATAGCGTTTAGTCAAATAATAATTAAAAAAAAAATCCATTTTATGCACTGACTTCCATCATTTTGGAAAAGAACTGATATTGTCTATATACTAAACTACTGGGTCGATTTTTGTAACACATAGCTAAGAACCAACGCAAAATAACTCGCTCTTACATAAAAATCCGCATCGAAATCGGTCCAAGTATATATAATATGAGGGCACAGGCAGGCGTTGACATCAAACTTAAAACACGTCGGACGTTAATAAAAACAATTTAGACTGATGATTGGCAATAGAATGCAAATATAAAGAAAATTGTATTAAATATTAATTAATGTCATTGTGTAATAACATCGTGTTAAATATTAATGTGTGATTAAAATTCAAAATGTTAGCATCCTTATCTAGTTTCAAGATGTTAATCTTCTGATCACGTAACAAATACTTAAACGTATTAATTTTCCGGTCAATTTAGACATTCGAAGCTACATAAATTTACAACAAGCTGAAAATTGGTGAAATCATTCAAAATATTCGTAATAAATAAAATTTGAAAGTTCCCTCCAATCCATCTTTCCCCTGTATGGAATTTTTTTTTTATCAACGTCAAAGGTGAAAAAAATGAGTTTTTCGCAATTTTTAGCAAAACGGTAAGTTTTATCATTAACATTATCAGCTCAGCCTATTCCAGTCCACTGCTGGACATAGGACTCCCCCCCTCCCTAGAACTAGTTCAACAAGTTAGTAAATAGTACTTTGTATTACAGTACATTATATTAACTAACTCTGAGTTTTAGTTGATAAATTATGTCTCCCTTCTGATCAATTTAAATTGACTGACTGGTTTAGGTATTTTGCCTACCTGAAAAAGTATTCGTTACTTATTATTAATAAGGTTGATATTTTTTGACCGACTTCAAAAAGCCTGAGGTTACTTAATTCGACCTTATACGAGTATATATATATATTCGCGGATAACTTCGTCGTTTATGAACCGATTTTGATAGTTCTTTTTTCGTTGGAAATGAGATATCCCAAGGGTAGTACCATGATAAGAAAACCAGGATCTGATGATGGCATCCCAGAGAAATCGAGGGGAACCTTCGAAAATCGTAGTGACGACTAGTGCGTTTGTTATTTTTTTTTTTTTTTTGTCTACTTACGTTGTATTACTTGGCGATGTAATTGGTTTTTTCGTTTGCCAGCAAACACAATTATTGTCTTTTGTATGAGAAATATAAAACATTTTCTAATTAAAATATAGATATGTCAACAATAGCACTGTCGTACGCAATTAGCAAGGAATTTATAAATAACAGTTGCACATCGTTCGATAGTCAACTACCCTCATTCGTTATATTACTCGAGTTATTCTGACGTGTATAAAACGAACCGTGCAACCGCCGCTAAGGCAGTCTTGGCTCTGGCTTGGCACGATACATTTGTTGTATCCTGCTAGTAGCTTAACCTAGTTGTAATGGCCTGTAACATCTTGACAGATGATTTAATCAGTGTCTGTGTTATTTATGCGACAACGCCGTTCGTGGCTGAATAAGCCAATCCGTGAACGACACATTCGTCCACACTTTGGACACACATATTGGGGATTCATCGGTGGAGGAGCCCCCCCGCGATTGTGTCTCTTTGCACGCTTTTGAGCCAGGTCTTCGAACCAGGTGCTATCGTGGGTTTTGCAACCCGTGAAGATGGTCTTCCGCCACTCATTGCGGTTCGATGCTAGGTCTTCCCAAGAGTTGCGATCAATGTTAAATGCAACCATGTCACGTTTAGTGCAATCCCTGAAACGCAGCATAGGTCGCCCCACGTTACGCTTTGCAAACGCAATTTGGCCCAATAAGGTTTGTCTGGGCAAACGCGCACTGCTCATTCGGTGTACATGTCCCAGCCATCTCAGGCGTTTCTGTTTGAGGAGAGCGACAACGCTAGGAAGCTGTGCAATCCCCAACACTCTCTCATTTGTTACTCTGTCCTTCCACGTGATGTTAAGTATGCTACGGAGACAGCGCATGTGGAAAGTGTTAAGTCTTCGCTCTTGTTTGGCGTACGACGTCCAGGTTTCGGCTCCGTACAAGAGTATGCTTAATATGCAAGTTTGATAGACTATCATCTTAGTCTTTGCGGTAAGGTGTTTGTTATTCCATACTCTTGTACGCAGCCTGCCGAACGTCGTGGCCGCTTTGCCGATGCGGATATCAATCTCTCCGTCAATGGAAAGATTGTTCGACACAGTTGACCCCAAGTAACAGAACTTGTCGACTACTTTCAAGGGTTCGCCTTCCAGCAAGATAGAAGGCTGGTAGGTGTAGCCCTGCGCTAGAATTACGGTCTTCGTTGCATTTATGGACATGGAGAACAGCGAACATGCGTATGCAAACTTGTCCAACAAAGTCTGAAGCTCCCCGGGAGTTTTCGCCACGAAGGCTGCGTCGTCGGCGGAAGCTTAACCTAGACTCATTCGATAATTAATTTGTGCATACGAATTAATTGTTACATATTATGGCGGATAACTCGAGCAGTGAAGGTGAGCGTTGATACGTATCTCAAAGGAGATCTCCTTAAACCTACACCTGGGTCGCAAGTCCTAGGCACTGCTCTGAGTTACTCCCTCCGCCACACGATAGACACGTGTTCGGTGGACGTTACAATTTCGTTATAATCTTTTTAAGTACTACCTACATAATATTGTAAAGAGTGCGAGTATAACCTACGCCCGCGCCCTGCGAATATAGAAAGATGGAGCTTCCAATTAGTCGAAAGACTACAGATACATATTTACAATTCACAACTTAAGAACTAAATATTTACAAATAGATACATTATTTGTTTTTGTTAGATACAATCGTTCTAAAATGTATCGGATAGGGTCGATAACGCGCTCATTGTGATGCTTCTAGTATTGCAGACGTTCGCAACTAAAGCTTTTAATACCTCAATAACTTTTATCTGTTGGATACCGTCATCCGTGAAATAGCGTTATCGACAACCAGTGAAACAGGCCCTTAATGTAATTAAAAGTAGGTAATTGATTTGAACAGTAATAATCAAAGCAAAGTCACTGGCGCATTACTGTATGTAGTCCCTTATATAGCGGCAATTGCAGATTAGATCCCTACTCGGGGGAGATATTTGTATATCTGTCTGGTTGCAAGTTCTTGTTGATTCCTCCACCTCTAAGAGCTCTTAAATTTGGTCCTGGTTGTTATCGCAGATACTTATTACTTATGGTAGTGTGTTGGTGGATTAAATACCAACCCTTCTACTGTATATAAAAGGTGTCTTTTCTAAGCATAGACGTTAGAAATTGATTCAGTTTAGTCAAATAATAACCGAAAATACAATACATTAATGTACCCATTTATGTATTTAATTACAGGTAATAATACCACCTTAGAAACAATACCATCTTAGAAAGTCCAAGATCTCAGAATTATATTTAATACCAGACGCTAATTTGATAATATTTTAAAATCCTTACAAAATATTTTAGCAATTCTTTATACGAGTAAAATTTTATCTTAATTCTATAGAGCCTGTCAGGGTAAAGTTATTCGCGTCCGTAGGTACTACCTAACCACTTGCCCCTACACGTGCCCCCTGGGTGGTGCTAAATGAATAACAAGTCGAGAGTGCCTGCGCTAGCAACCTTGGGCAGTGCCGGCGCGGGCACTCCCGTAACACACTTACACATACATAATATACTCACCTAGAACACCACATTTACACTACACAGTTACACTCCCACAGGCCCCCACACGCGCAAGTGCGTACATACTAAACATGCACCCATACACCTTCTACACACAATAGACACTCACAACAAGGTTTTAACATAACACTTCTGCAGGGATGGTGTGGTCAAGTTCCTGCGGACCTTCCGTCGCAACAATGAGCGAGGGTTGGCCCCAATTGACCACCCGCGTGTTTGTGCCGTGCGCGGGGACCCGTAAGGGGGGATGAAGGAATCCTGGTAGCTGAGCCGAAAGAGCGTCGGCTGTTGTACGTCTCCAAGGCAACACTCCACTTTGGTCTGGATTTCTCCTGACACGGGAGGCCGGAGGCTAGCCACCTTCGGTCAATCGGCTGCGACGTCCCGTCAGAGGGCCGTCAGGCGAGAGCTCTGTCCCGTCGGGGGTGGACGACGGGTGGGACGGTGAAGATCATCTCGCCCAGCTCGGCCTGCTTCCTAGCGGGGTGGGGCTCTATATCCTGAGGTGACTTCTGGCGCTAACAGCGTCCCCACTTGAGGGCTCCAAGGAGGGTGGAAGCACTCTCAGGATGAACTTTATACTACCACTCATGGCTAATAATAAAAATAAAAACAAAAAACACAACACCAAGGCCGCACCCGGGGCGAACAACCCTGCTGGAGCGCCTACCACCAACCAACCGGCTGCACCTCAGGCTCATAACCTGAGTGTTGCGCCAACAATCGAACCGGCTGCACCTCGGGCTCACAACCTGAGTGCTGCGCCAACCCAGTTACTGGCTGCACCTCAGGTGCAGCACCTGAGTGAGGCTAGTACAAGTACTATTGACCTCACTTCTCTGAAGGCAGCAATGCCGACAGCCACCCAACCCTGGCAGGACGAGTCTTGCTGGAACTTGGTGACTGTTAAGAGAAGAGAGGTCAAAAAACGTGACCAGGCGTCGGCTCGCAAGGGGAAGCGGGCTGTAGTCCGTGCGGAGGCGCGGCGAACGCGACGCCCGACTGATGACGGGAGTAGGCCGCTTGAAGCTGCCGAAGGGAACGAAAGGACCCACGCTGCCCCTGTCAGTGTTGCGCTGGTCCCTGGCGAAGCCGGGTCAGCTGCACCTGTGGGGGCACCCTCGGAGGTTGTGGCAACTGCTGCTGCCTGCGCCTCCAAAACCAAACGAGCCAGACGCCGAAACAAGAACGCGACGAAGGTGAGCCACGGGGAGCATCCAGGTCGGTCGAAACCCGCGAAGCGGGACCGACCGGACGACTCCTTCACCCCCCAGGGTAGTGGCAAGCGTCGCAAGCCTACCCATACCATCGGCTCCATCAAATACGCTGACGCGTTAAAGTCTAACGACTACTGCGTCGCGATTATGATGGAACCCTACCACGACCTCTCCAAAGAGCAGGCTGAGGCAATTGAGAGGCAGTTGCAGGGGGTGATGGACGAGGAAATATTCTCGCCCACCACTTCCGCAACACCCGTCGCTGCACCGCAGTTTAGGGGGAAAGCCTTCCATAGTGAGGGCACCCTTAAGATGTGGTGCAGGGACGATTTCGCCCTTCAATGGCTTCGCCGCTCCATAGGGAGGATTTCGTCACCACGCGCGGGAACCAGACTGGTTGTAAGAAAGCAGTCTGAGATCCCTCGGCGCGTCAAAGTAGGGCTGTTGATCCCTCAGGTGGAACCGGAGGATACTCTGGATAAGATCCGCCTGCGGATCATGTGCCAGAACCCGCAGTTCCGCGTCTCCAACTGGGCGCTTTACAATGCGGTGCCAACGGAGGAGAAGGCGACGATGTATCTTCTCCTTGGCATCCCGGAGGATGACGCGGAAAAGCTGAGGGAAGGCGAGCGTAGAATTTACTACAAGTTTGGTAATATCTACGCTCGCTTCCACGATGACTGCACTACTGCACTGCCGAATCTCGGTGCGGACGAGAAGGTCCCTAGTGACCTAGGCAGTGCGAATAACAATGTGGTGGAGGGACAGCCGGGCTCCAGTAAGGAGCCTGTCGTCGACACCGGCTCGTCTGAAGTGGATCCCCAATTTGATCTGGGTGATCTTTCCAAGGATGAGCCAGGTGATCTTGACGACGCCATCCTATCCAGCGATGATGGCGCTGCCAGCTCCACCTAGTAACCAATTAAAAATCACCCAAATCAACCTCCAGCATAGCCAGACTGCGACGGCTAACCTACGCAGATTGCTGGAGGGAAAAACGAAGACCGTGGCCCTGATCCAGGAGCCGTGGATCAGGAACGGGAGAATCTGCGGTCTAAACAACATTGGAGGTAAGTTACTTCTAAATAATAACGTATACCACCCACGCACTTGTATCTATGCACACAGGGACGTGAACATCACCTTAATAACCGAGTTCTGCAGCAGAGATCTTACAACCGTTAGGCTCCAAAAGGAACCCTCTTCGGGCCTGCCTGATGTGGTGATAGCATCCGCCTACTTGCCGGGCGATGCTGACATCCCCACTCCGGAGCTGGCCGCGCTTGCTGAGTACTGCGAGCGCCAGGGTCTGGAGCTCATCATATCCGCTGACTCCAATGCGCACCATGCGCTATGGGGCAGCAAGGACAACAACCAGCGAGGTGAGGATTTTGTTTCTTTTTTACTCGCAACTAAGCTTAATGTTATTAATAGAGGATCGGAACCAACCTTTGTAACTTCGAGATCCCAAACCATCATTGATCTAACTCTGGCGACAGAGCATGTGTCCGAATATATTTCAGATTGGCATGTGTCTGACGACGTGTCGTGCTCTGATCACCGGTGGATCAAATACAACCTAGAAGTCACGCTGACGTCACCTACACCCCGCCGTAACCCTCGGAAGATGGACCGCGGCAGGTATGAGCTTCTGACAGCGGAGAAACTCAAAGGTGTCGAACTAACCGATAACCATGAAGGCACGGAGGACATTGATAATCATATCAACCAGATAACTGACTGCCTAATCACCAGCTTCGAACAAACATGCCCACTTTCATCACCTAGAGCGCGGCAGTTTTGCAAAGGGCACTGGTGGGGACCGGAGCTCGAAAAGCTACGACGCAGGGTGAGGAAGTTGTTCAACAGAGCAAAGAATACTCGTCTAGAACACCACTGGGATGCCTACAAGCAGGCCCAATATCACTACAAAAGGCGCATCAGAATAAGGAAGAAGGAGTGCTGGAGGCGCTTTTGTACCAACATAGAAACGAACAATCAGGCGAACAGAGTTAAGAATATATTGTGCAGCGAAACGGTGCACAACCTGGGTAACCTGAAAAAACCGGATGGAACATACACCAAAACGGATCTGGAAACTTCAGAACTGTTAATAACTACACACTTCCCAGGATGCCAAATCGAAAGAATTGCGGCATGGGAGGAAGAGCCAAAGAAGACACCTGTAATGGTGGACTGGATCACCGCCAAGAAAATTGTCACACATGACAAAGTAATATGGGCCATCAACAGTTTCTTACCATTCAAGTCGGCAGGACTGGATAAGGTGTTTCCAGGTCTGCTAAGATGGAGTGATAGGAAACTTATCGACCACCTTGTCTCCATATATAGGAGTTGTTTAGCCTATTGCTACACTCCAAAGTTATGGAGGGAAGTTAAGGTAGTCTTCATACCTAAACCCGGCAAAGGAGACTACTCACAACCAAAATCATTCAGACCTATTAGCCTTACCTCCTTTCTATTGAAAGTTTTGGAAAGGCTAATAGATCGGGAGCTGAGGAGCACAACTCTGGTTGAGCAACCCCTGAATCCCAACCAACATGCCTACTCAATGGGCAAATCAACGGACTCTGCCCTACATAAGGTTATATCCTATATAGAGGGCAATCTCCATCACAAAATATCAACCCTAGGCGCCTTTATTGACATTGAAGGGGCCTTTGATAAAACTAAGTTCACCAGCATAAGCCGTGCCCTGACCAAGCATGGAGTCAATAACACGATTGCCGGGTGGATTGACAGCATGCTGAAGTACAGGGCCATCCAATTCACTGTGAATGAAATAACTAGAGGCGTTGTAGCGAGGGGGTGTCCGCAGGGGGGGGTCCTTTCCCCACTTCTGTGGAACATAGTGATCGACGAACTGATCACCTTGCTCAACGACCGCAGATTTCTCACAGTGGGCTATGCAGACGACTTAACTGTACTCATCAGTGGGCCATCTGAGAGGACAGTCTGCGACCAAATGAGGGCCGCATTAAAAGTCGTTGAACAGTGGTGTACGGACCACGAACTAACAGTGAACCCCGCAAAGACGGAACTTGTGATGTTCACAAATAAACGGAATTTAGGGAACCTTAAACTCCCTAAATTATTTGGCACCAGTCTTGCCCTAACCAAGGAGGTCAAATATCTTGGAGTAATCCTAGATAGTAAGCTTCTTTGGAACAGGCATTTAGACTCAAAAATCAACAAAGCCAGCATAATCCTCTGCCAATGCAAAAGGCTCCTCGGCAAAAGCTGGGGCATATCACCTAAAATTACTCTATGGCTTTACAAAACTATTGTCAGGCCTATAATCACATACGGTGCGGTTATCTGGTGGCAGAGAACAGAACTTACAACCGTTAAAAACAAACTCCAGCGGTTTCAGAGAATAGCATGCTCTGCAATCACTGGCTGTATGCGTACCGCCCCCACAGCAGCTCTTGAGGTTATGCTTGACCTGGCACCGCTTGACTTGTTCATACAACAGGAGGCGGCTATGTCAGCTATCAGGCTGAAACACTTGGGCTTGTGGTGCAACCAGGAGGGTCCACACAATAGACTTTGGAGCAACCTTGTGAGCTATGAGCCACTACTTGCTGCTCCTTGTGATAGGATTCCCAAACAACATCTTTTCGAAAGAAAGTACCATATACAACCGTTTGAGGCTGAAAGAGACCAATCCGGCATACGCGAGGTCCGCATCTACACGGATGGCTCCAAAATGGGGTCTGGCACCGGTGCCGGAGTGTACTCACAAGACCTCAATATCAACTTATCACTAACGCTGGGCCAACACAGCTCCATCTTTCAATGTGAGTGTGTTGCGATAACCCATGCAGCCACCGCCGTCCTGTCAAAAGGCATTAGGGATTGCAATATCCGTATTCTGTCGGACAGCATGGCCGTACTTAAAGCACTAGAGAGCAATTCGACTAACTCTAGTCTTATATACGAATGTCATCAAACCCTGGAAGCATTAGCCTCACATAATGAGGTAATCCTCCAGTGGATAAAAGGACATAGTGGATCGCGCGGAAACGATGCTGCCGACGAGCTTGCAAGACAGGGGTCCAATACAAAGGTTGCCGGCCCAACCATCCTGTTGCCGCTACCATTTGGACAACTGCGCTCGTGGGTAAGGCAACGTACACGTGCAAATCACAATGCCCTTTGGGCAAACCAAACCGGCTGTAGACAGTCCAAATTGGTACTCACGGAAGTATCACCGCACCTAGCGTGCCGACTGCTCAGCCTCAACCGCCTGGACATCAGAATAGTTGTTGGCACGATTACCGGCCATATGGCACTCAATCACCAACTATTCATCATGAATGCAACAGACAGCCCTCTTTGCAGGGGCTGTCTGGCTGCTGAAGAAACAGCCGCCCACGTAATCCTGGAATGCGAGGGAGTGGCCGCACACCGGGCTACCATCCTTAAGGAAATAAGGACGCTCCGAGAAGCCTGTGAACGCCCCAGGAGGCTTCTGAGCTTCTGGAAGGAGCTGGGCTGGCTAAACTAGTCGGCCCACTTTTCACGCATAATGGACCACCTTTGCGTCTAAATGCGGAAAACCGAGCCCACTACAATACAATACAATACAAATAGAGCCTGTCATAATACAGTTAAGGGGCCGTCTGATGACGTGATATTTTTAGCATATTTTTGATACCTTACCCCCCCTTGGTGATGTTTTGGTAGGTTTTCAGACTACCCTCCCACCCATAACAAAGAACCATGTGTATTTTTTTGCTAAGTACCTACATTGAGATTTTCATAATATTATCATTAAATACAGGTATAATCTGATTAAATTTTGAGAAACTTAACGTGTTTGTTAGTTGATTTTTTGGTTAAATATCGCGCGTTTTCAATATCTCTATAAAGCCCCATCCCCCGCCTCTCCTTGTTTTCTGTAACCAAACCTTTCGAGCCTCACGTGAACAGTGGACGAACACAAATCAAACAAAAAAGTCGGAGGAGGCCTGGGATCTTATTCTAGGAGTAAATGATCGAAGTAACTCTTTGAATCATTGATTTAAATATAAATGTATCTACACCGGTCATTCATCTTGCCACTGAATGTAAAGACGTTGATTTGAGTGTTTCTTTCTTATCTGATATATCTAACCTTGATCTAGTGCCATTTATTCGGCAGTAAAAGCAACTGGGCTAAAAAGCTAAAGGGCGGAAATATTTAATATGTGAGTGAACACAAACTTCGTAGTATTTCGATTTTGATAAAAGTTGGCCTTAGAAGTTTATTTAAGGTCTTCAAGGTTTCTGTTTTACTAGGCATACATTAATTATCGATTTTAAGTGAAAGTATAAGCAACCACTGAATTTACAAGAGCATCGTTTTTTTTTTTAAAGTCTTGATCCCTAAGCATTTGATAGCAAAATTTTTTCCAAACATTGGCAAGTGGCACGAAAGCTACACGTTTCTGGAGAAATTTTCAAACTTGTGCCGTCAGAAAGTAATAAAAAGAGTTTTGAAACTACTTTTAGTGTGTTTATGTCTAGGGATAGGAATTATGGATATTCATCCTATAATAAGGTATATCCTTACCCAAATAATAATGATATTCGTAGCTAATAAACCAACGTACAAAATTTTATTTATGTGTGCATGTTTTGATTATACATATTGATCATTACTAAATATATTTGTGTTCTCCTATTTCAAGTACATTCAAGTATATTTACTAAGGTAGGTGGTGTAAGGTAGGTCACAGCAGGAAATTTCCTGCTCAAAATATGGAACAGACCGACTGGGGTAGTATCTCGATCTTACAGAAATCACAGCTAAATAACACTACTCTAAAGCAGAGTATTGTATTCCTGTTGGTGAGTAAGGTGAACTTGGGATGACCATAGGGGAACTTGGGATGGGTTCGGCAACGCTTGTGATACTTTTAGTGTTGCAGACGTCTATAAGCTACGGTAATAGCTTACCATCAGGTTATCCGTACACTTGTTTGCCCACCTAGTTATACATACATAAATACATATAATCACGCTTCGTTCCCGTAGGAGTAGGCTGAGACCACTTCTCTCCACTTGCTACGATTCTTACATACTTCTTTCGCTTCGTCCACTTTCATTATTCTCTTCATACATGCTCTTCGGTTTAGGGTACCGGCCCGTGGAGAGCCGCTTCGCTACCTAGTTATATTTAAAAAAAAAACACACTACTACCACTTTAGTAAGTTAGACGTCAATAGGTATATGTATATGCACGTAACAGGTACTACGCATTTGTTGCAATATTTGTCAACTCGCATTGCATTGTTTTTACGAAAAGACATATCTAAGTTTCGTATAAATTACCCTATTTTTACCACATTTTTCTATACCTCCTACTTTGAGTAATTTGTTTTTTATCATTGATTCAGTTTGTAGTAACATTAGTTTCTTATTCTCTTTCTTCCTGTAGTCGAAGTATACAAGGTGTTGGTTAATTCTGATGCTGACGAAAGGATCGCGAATGTAAATAAAGTAATACATAAATTTTAAATGATATTTTTGAAATTAAACTTCTATATGCGCATGGGGGTAAATTTTTTACGGATGAAACTGCAACGTTTCTGTCGATGGCGCTGGTACGGAAATTTAAAGTTTTAGATTTGTATAATTATAAACGAGACTTAAAAATTAGTTTGCCAAAGAAGTTTCGCTTCTGATTTGTGTACTTTGTACGCACACACTTTTTTTATTACAATATTAAATCACCAATTCCTACTTCGTAGTATAAATCCGTCTTGGAGCACTTGGTGTTTGGTCTCCATGATAGATTTAAAATAATATTTACCAACGGTTTTATAATGGTGTGGTCGTAAGTAAAAAAAATGACATTAGTATGTTTTATGGTACACGATACTCTTAAGAATTCTATTATAACCTTATAACCTAATTCATAACAAAATGTCAATTTGAAGTCATTGTCCGACATGTACATTGATATCTATTCCCACACAAAATACGTCCTTGAACATGTATTTAGGTTAGGAAAATTACCTACATATATGGAGGGCAGATCGATGCGACGCATATCGAATGTCTATTGTCCGTTTTATATGGTGCGACAATCAAAAACTATGTCCACTGCATTCAAATCACGCGTGTATTCGTTCCAACATACCGTAACAGGCGTGAGGCAAATTGTTCGGACTATTATCATTCGTATACTTTCGGTCACAGGACGTTTCCTCCTGGGAATCGGAGAAAAGCGTGAAATTCAAAAATACTTTTTTCTTTTCATAGACAAAACTTTCTAAAATCGGTAATAAAGTCAAAACATTCAAGTCGCGATCGTAAAATATTCGGACATAATTAATTTTTGTGCCGTATTCTTTTACATAACATTTAAGTGTGCTACGGTGTTCAGGATTTGTTTATCTGAATGCGTTTAGTTTTACTACGTCTGTTGACCGCACGTATCGTCTCTTGTTGAGTGTTGGACGTTGTTATTTTGTGGAATATGGAACGATATGTGATTAACCGGCATTCTAAACGCCGGAAGAGTAATGACGGACTCCTGGCGAGGTGGAGAAGGATGTACGTCGGAAATATCCTTAGTAAACACAAATGGCTGACCAGGAGATACGAGTTAAATGTGAGTTATCATATTATGCAAAATTTATTATTTACATCTAATTATATTTTACAAAAAAAAATGTCTTACATTACATCGACAAGTAATACGACGTAGGTAGTCGGCATAACAGTCAGTTTAATCATAAAAAGATGTAGGTAACATGTAAAAACAACAATATTGTTATGTAAACAAGTTTGAGAAGCATATAACCGCACAATTTATATAATTATATAGTTAGATAATAATAGAGGCTGTTTTATACTGTTTAAATTGTTACTAGTGTGTACTTGTGTAGGTAAAAAAATAAAAAAAAATTTACTTTTTAATACTACATTCATATTTTATTCATATTTTATTAACTTCGGCCCGGCGAATTTCAATTATTTTTTTTTTTTCGTGAAAATAATGTTTTTTTTTTCAATTTTCTTTTATACAAACTTTTTATTTATAGCCACCTAATTAATATTGTTTACTTAATTTTAGCCTTGTAAGGACAAATTCTAACAGAAAAATAAAAACACAAATGGTTAACAATGCCTCAATATCATATTACACATCCTATAATGTCGTAAATGTAATCAAAACCTCTATTTACTAAATAAAATTAAAACTAAATAAAATTCATTGTTAAAAATACTTCAAACTTTTACACAATAAAGGCTTTCAGCAGGCATATTAGATTACCTGTGACAGTATAATACAGATGGCATCTGACTAAATAGGTCAAGGCGTGTCTCTCGTCTTCTAAATTTAAGATCTCTATATTTTAGATAATCCCTAAAGGTTTTAATCTTATTCAAGCATTCCCTGTAATGCTAATTATATCTTTTATTTCTTATTAAATTTGTTTAATTCTTTGCCTTAATGGTTTTACAAGTATCTAAATAGCAATAGAGTGGACATGGCATGAAGGAGATTGTACCAGTACGTTCGAGTTCATTAAATGTTTTTAAAAAGTTTATTTATAAAGAGGTTTAATAAGGGATTTTTTTTATAATTGTTACCTTTTTCAATTTTTAAATACTTTATAATTTGCAATAACTAAAGTTTATTTATTCTTTAAATAGTTAAAAGGTATTTTAAATTCTGACATATGAATAAAGTATTATGATCGCTTCAGCCTATGATATCCCACTGCTGAGCATAGGCTTCTTTCCCCATGCAGGAGAATGATCAGAGCTTAATCCACCACGCTGCTCCACTGTGGTTGGCGGATATATCCCCTACTATGAGTAACGATCGCTATCAGGTGTACATGATGACAACCGAGACCGATAGCTTGATTTGCTCCCCGAGGCACGGTGGGGAGATCTACAAGGACTAACAACCAGACCGGAAATAAATATTTGTAGAAACAAAAATATCCACTCCAAGCGGAAATCGAACCCACGACTGTCAGTGTTTAGGCGCCGCCGACACAGCACACGCACCATTACACAAGAGCTATCAAAGTATATAATGCTTCAATAAATTGTAAGGACTAACTTTGGACTCCTGTCAAATGCCTAACCTTCAGTAATGTTTGTGCGGTCGTCAAAGTATAATTTTAATCAATAAATTGTAAGGACTAACTTTGGACTCCTGTCAAATGCTTAACCTTCAGTAATGTTTGTCATAACAACCACATTGATCATGAGTTCCTTTTCTTTGTGTACATTGCTTTCGAGAAGCTACTAAGTACCTCTATGTTACATTGACATTAATTTTCTTGCTTTTGAAAGGAATGAGCACCTTGTAATAATACGAAAATAGGTACTAGTATAACAAAAATCACTGTACGACCTTTTATACAAAGGTTCACTATTTTAGGGTCACAGTAATTTGTGCAGTTATAAAGTTTTTAAAAGACTAAACTGCGGAGTTTTTTTGCCGCCTTTTCCTCTGCAGAACTGAAAGTTTTTTTTTTGAAATAATAAATGTAGTGTGTGTGCGCTGTGTGGCTACGGGCGCTGTGTGGCTACGGCAATAAGAATATAGCCACCCCATCTCTTCCTATGGGTGTCGTAAGAGGTGACTAAAGGATAACATAGTTCCACTACCATCTTGGAACTTGAAGCCGACCCATGGCGGGATAACCATCCAACTGCTGGCTTTGAAATACACAGGCCGAAGACGGGCAGCCAAGTCTTCGGTGCGAGAAAGCCATCCCTACGGTCACCAACTCGCCTGCCCAGCGTGGTGACTATGGACAAAACACATGAGTTTGTGCCATTTTTGGCACGAAATTATGGACTCCTATATCCAGCAGTGGACTGCGATGGACTGAAATGATGATGATGATGAAATGTGGACTTTCTTGCCATTTCTTCTCCGCAGAACATACAATCTTTCAAAATTAGTGGTAGTTTAAAAATATAATTAGTTCACCAAGGTGTATGTATATATTTGTAGTTTTGATTATATTAATATTTTTGACCAATCATCGTTTCCTGATGAGCTGCCAATTTATCCGTAAGAGTACCTTCTTAATGCCTGTCTCATTTTAACTAACTACCAACCATTGGTTCAACTAATTGCTGAGGAAAAGTTCTTAGAGATAGTATGGAATTTGATAGTATGCAAAAAAAAAAACGTAACAGTAATTTTTGTCTCTTAAAACGTATCAGCAAATTTTGAAATTTAATTTTTATTCAAATTCCCATCAAACATAATGTATTTCATTTGAATTAAATTTAAGTATAACAAGATTCAGTTTTGGTGAGTAAGCCTGGTCTAGTAATTATAATTTTGGTATTCTAAACAAGTTGTAACTTTCACCAGTTAAAAACAATCCGTCCGATTTCGATGTAGTACATACAAATTTTTAGCGCGTCGATGCGCAACAAAGTGCTTCCTTATTTAATGAATTTGCATACTTACGACGCTAGTAATGTATTTGTATGGAACGAGGTACGTTTACTCGATATTCAATGTTTACAAATTACGTATTAAATCTATTTAAATAATCTTTTAAATTAATAAAATAAGTAGGTTATTGGAAGTAAATAACAATCTATCTATCTATGGCCTTTACATCTATTGCAGATGTTTTAAGCAGTGTAAATCCATGTAGGTTTGAGGGGGTGTAGAATCACGTCGGGGTCACCGGTTTGGGGTTGCGAGGAATAGGTTGTGAGTTCTTCGTCTGCCAGCGCAAACGGAGGATCCTCCAACCAGACGGGTGTTGTGTCTGGCGGGCTACTGCCCCGACGGTTGCTGTCAGGTTCTTGTATATATACTCAATCACTCAGAAAACTTTGATAGCGCGCGTCAGTTTTTCTTTTAGTTCCGTAGTTCGTATGCTGCTCGATAGATGTCGCTACATAGGTTTCATCGCTCTTGAGATTGTAATGGCGGAGTGTCCTCTCCACAGATGTTAACTGCTTTGCCTGGATTTTAATTTAGGAAGTGCAGGTTTTCCCACTGCCTACACCACCTTCTCGACCTTGCCAGTGGGACCCACAGGAACGACAAGTCGCTACGTGTGGATCTTGTTCGGTTGATTCATTTCTTACGGGGATCCGCTCCGAGTACTTTGGTCACCTCATACGATACCTGGTACTTAAGGGGGGGCACTATTCTATTCTGCCGATGCCCCACGGCTCATGACAATAATGAAATAAAATATAACTATAAAAGCATTATTAAAACCGAATTTAAGGTAGCAAAAGTGTCCAACCAATTTTTTCTAATTCCTGAGAATAATCGTTTTTACTAGTACTACTAAAATATTAATTCGAAAGCTCAAAAGAATGTCTTTATTTAAGAATGCCTGTATAGATAGATGGAATGGTATATATGTATGTATATTTGTTACTCTTTCAACTTCCTCGTAAATAGTAAAATTGAAGAGGACACAAGCTCCGAAACATATCAGGTATTAATTTATATAACTTACAATATATAAGAATAATTCAGTATTAGCAGGTGCAGGTTTTATTTCAAATCTCGAAAATCTCGGGAATTTATACAAATGTAATCTCGGGATTTGAATACTGAAAAATGAGCAAGGATCCCGGAAATCGATCCCCTAGTAATACAACATTGTGAACACGCCTCACCAACATTTAACTACTCGAAAGGATCTCAAGGATAATAATTGTATTGTCGCAAACGAAAAAAACCCGACTTCAATTACATCGACAAGTAATACAACGTAGGAAGACGAAAATATAGTCAGGTAAATACGCGTTATCAAAGATTACTCAAAAAGTTATTATTAGATCTCGATGAAATTTAAATACGACCATATTGATAAACATCAGCTTTCGATTAAATTAAAAATCATCAAAATCGGTACACCCAGTAAAAAGTTATGCGATATAATACAACGTAGGTCGACGAAAAAATAGTCAAGTAAAAACGTATTATTAGATATGTCGAAAAGTTGTTGTCACCCAATGACCAAATGACACACACCACCTTTCGATTAAAAGAAATTTTGTCGAAATCGGTCTACCCAGTCAAAAGTTCTGAAGTAACATATATTTAAAAAAAATACAGTCGAATTGAGAACCTCCTCCTTTTTTGAAGTCGGTTAAAAATTAACTTTTTATTCTAGATAGATGAACCAACAAACATTCCGCTATAAAGGCAGCGTTAGCTTTAATTTCTTGAAATTATTTAACTTACAAAATGATTAAAACCTTATTCGTTTTAGTGTTGTTGTACTTACCACAAAAATATATAAAATTCCTTATATATTATTATTTATTGGTTTATTCGTCATTCTAAACAAAAATACAAATATATACAATTAAAAAGGGACAGAAAAAAGTACCAACGGCATTTATCAATACTAGTGATACTGTACATACTAGCTGTACCCCGCGGTAGCTTGATTGTAAGTAAGTAGTTTCTGATACTTTGGCAAGCATCTAATACTTCGTTGAATTTCCCGAAAGTCTATGCGTCGTTCCTATATTTAAAATATTTAAATTCTCTTATTATAACTTTCATATCCATCAAAATTGACTAGCCCGTCGGCGCTGTTTGTAGTGACCCTGCTTTCTGCTCCGGGGTTATGGGTTTGATTCCCACCCCGAGTCTGAGGTTAATATACATATTATTTATAGGTATGTTGTGTCTATAACTCAAGCATACTTTAGGAACAGACGACCGTGTGTATATTATGTAGATATTTATTTATTTATTATTTAATTATTTTATTTGTTACTTTACGGCTCACTTGAAAAATACAGGCAAGAGAAAATTAAAATGCACAAAGTAAACAAAGTGCAATTAAGGTTTTATTCGTATCATTGATAGTGACTTCTTACAGAGACCCTTTGTGTATAAATTATAATCTAAATAAAGTGTTGATAACAATTGAAAAATACCTGTTTCAACAAATATCTAAAACATGTTTTTTTGATACTGGCAATTATTAATTAATAGCAACAGCCTTAATACCAGAGAGTTTAAAAACCTTGTACTACACATAATCCCGTCGTAACAACTTTCAATTTAATTGATAAAGTAATTTTTGCGATTAGACCGCTATCGCTATGCAAGTACAATTTGACCAAGACAGATTCAATATGACGAGTGTTAAATAATAATAAGATATTAAAAAGACTTTGAAAGTTTCTTTAAACAAATTTTAAAGATGTTACTTGACGCGATATATTCTTACGTAATTTTTCATTCGGTACGAAAGTTATTCTTCATTGTTAATAATAGAAAGGTAAGCCACCTACCACTTCATGGTGAATAGACATTCACGCACTTGACATAAATATTAATGTCTATGGTAGATTATTTATTTCTATTTTATATATTTTTATATTCGCTACTTATTCCGGCTTTGAACGAGATAAGAAAGAACACTAAACATCATAAGATGGGAGGGGAAATTTCCTGCTCAAAATATGGAGCAGCCCGACTGGGGTAGTATCTCAACCTTACAAAAGACCACAGCTAGATAATACTGTTTTAAAGCAGTATTGTGTTCCTGTTGGTGAGTGAGGTGAGCAGAGCTCCTGAGAGGATTGGGGATTGGGTCGGCAACGCGCAGAGAAATTTCCTGCTCAAAATATGGAGCAGCCCGACTGAGATAGTACCTCGACCTTACAGAAGACCACAGCTAGATAATACTGTTTTAAAGCAGTATTGTGTTCCTGTTGGTGAGTGTAGTGAGCAGAGCTCCTGAGAGGATTGGGGATAGGGTCGGCAACGCGCATGTAATGTTTCTGGTGTTGCAGGCGTCTATAAGCTATCAGGTGAGCCGTACGCGTGTTTTGCCGACCTAGTTATATAAAAAAAGTGTTAATATTGTATTACATTTGAATGTACATAAAATATAGGGATATGATTAGTTAACTACTGTAATTAGCGGATTCTAAAACTAGACAATTTTTTTTTTTCACGAGATTCAAGCACTCGTATTTACATTTATTTACAGAACTAGGTCGGCAAACAAGCGTACGGCACGGCACACCTGATGGTAAGCGATTACCGTAGTCTACAAACGACTGCAAGACCAGAAGCGTCGTAAGCGCGTTGCCGACCCTACCCCCAATCCGGAACTCTGGTCACCTTACTCACTACAGGAAGAAAACGCTTTTTAAGAGCAGTTTTATTTAGCTGTGATCTTCTTTTAGGCTTCTCGAGATATTGCGCATTCCATGCTGCGCCCTACATCAGTTAAACAAACAAGTTGAACGTCAGTTAAATAAACATCAAATCATAAAAATTACAATCAATTTTTGATCAAGTTATTTATTTTACTTTTATCTACGTAGATGTATTTCGCGACAAGCTTTTATATTATCTATGTTGTGTAATGACGTTATGTGTTAATAGTAAAAGTTTTATATGGAAAGTTTATTTTATTATTTTTAGTGCATTTAAATAAAATTTGATTTTTAAAAAAGTTATTTACTATACTTTATTTTTTATTTTTTAGTTACCGCTAGACAAGTTTGGTGTTTTTAGCAAATCCTTTCGTTCGATAACCATAATGTATGAAAACATTGAAAAAACTTAGTAAGCCATCTTTACAAGTCGGCCATATTAGTTTTAGAGGAATGTTTCACTTTGTTTTTTAAATTACTCTTAGCAAACCCTTTCATTTGGTGCCAATATACCTAGTATGAGTGCATTAAAAATAGCTAGTCAACCAACTTTAAAAGTCCGACATACCTATTAGATTTTGAATTATGTCATTCATGTTACGAGCTATTAAGCCCTTTTATTTGATATCCATATTGTAGTGCCATTTTAGGTGTAGACGCCATATTGGATTTAAAATGACGTCACATAGCTAAAAATGTATCCAATCGACACTGAACGTTTGTACAAATTTTCAGTTCAATCGGTTAAAGATATTACTTACTTCAAAATTGAATTGCAAAATTCCACTCTAATAAAACATAAATATAAATTTTTAAACTGTAAAACATTTAGTACTCATTAAATATCTATATTCATAAAATGTTGAACTAAAATTTAACAATACATGAAATTGAAATGTACTTATACTGACGAAAGATTTATGAAGTTAATTATTTAGGATGTCATAGTAGCGAAACCGCTGCAATAAAAATTATGTTTCCGACGCGTTCCGTATCACACAACATGCGTAATCTAGTACTTCATCATTACTGTAATAAAACTGAATAATTTGTATGTTTGTTTGTATGAAATTTTAAAAATACTGTTTATAAAAGTTTAAAGCTTTGACGGTCACTTTTAATTTTTTTATTTAAACAGGACTAGCACGATTATTATTTTTTTTTGAGATTTCCGTCATTGCAGTGCTATTGCGTGTAATTGCAGTAAATTGAACCCTGATTTAAAAATAAAAGTTATACACGTACAATGGTATATATAAAACGGCCTATTTCCCGTTTGTTATTAAAAGAAAAGCTAAAGTCAGAGTTCGATGCATAAAATGAATTTGTTTTTATATTCTACTAGGTGTCCCCAGCAGTTTCACTCGCGTTAAAATTGAGAAAAAAACGCACTAAAGTATAATACAGTTTATGGCCTTTCTCGGTAAATGGATTATCGAACATAAAAATAATTTTATAGTTCATTTCCCTACAAGATAATAAAAAATCTTTGTTTCAATACTCAAATAATGCACAAAGTCGCGTGTTAATAAAAATTAAATAAATAATAACAAAATTAAAAATGTGTTATAAGGATGTGTATATGGATAGGTAGATAAACATTATATTTTAATTAGCGAAAGAAAATTTTTAATCAAGAACATGTTTTTATAGGAAAATTGCACGATATGAAATAATTTATTAAAGATTGCATCTTGTATCGTTTAGGTGTATTGCACTGTACGTAGGCAAAATGGTAATCAGTGTTAGTTTTGCAATAATCAAGCGATTTTAGACTTTATTGCGATTATCATAGTGACCAATCATGTATAAGGAATTCGTATTGCAACAGCCAGTTCACGAGCAAGTCAATGTTTCATACTTATAAACATTACTTGTTTGGTGGCTTAGTTGACTACACAGTGTTAGAAGGCAAAGTTCTGCTTTCGTATAAAAATAGCAAATCAGTTTTTAAACGCAATAATTTTGTTAAAGTTATTTTTAATATTATTTTGTAAATTAAATTATCTGTGCAAAGAACTCAGTTATCTGTGACAATCTGTATAGAAAAAATAAATTGCGCGCCAAAAAAAATTAACAAATTAAAAAAATTGTGGCCATGACATTGTTGTGATTCTGCCTAAAAAATGTCTTTGACAAATGTGTAAAAGGTTGACTTATTTTGAAAGGCTAGATTTAAATCATTATTCCTTGGAAGTGAGGTCAAAGGTGACATTATGCCCCAGATTTTCTTCAAAAAAGTAATGGTGGTGCGGGACCGTGGCAATTACGAGGTAAGTCACTTTCACTTTCCGTAACTTACAGATTATACAAAACCATAACGTCTTTGTTAATCTGTCATTTGTCAAACGTGTTGCACAACTTACGAAAAGAAAAAAAAATATATTGTTAATTTTGTTTCTTGTTTGAAAGGTTATAGAGGTATATGATGATATCATATTCTAATTATTATGTTTATAGAAGCGCGAATGCATTTGCAATTCCAGAAAACTGGTTCTTGCGATATGAAGAAGAATACGAATATCAACGTTGATGTACTAATGTCTAAATAAGAGTTTGAGATGACGATACATATACTATGATGATAATGATATAAATATGATATTAGCCTGATTTTTTTTCAGATTGTAAAATAAAAAGTTTATTTTTTTTTTTTAATTAAATGATAAAAAATGATTCTTGTTTTTAATCCAGATTATATTTAGAATACAACAGAACCTATTATTCTTTGTCTTTTTCGGATTTTTATTTACCATATTTACGTAACTAAATTATTATGTATAAATATAATAGTATGTATATAACAATGATAAGGATCTTAGAAAAGAGAGTTCGTCAAGATTACATAAGCGGAAAGCTATACTGTACATGCTGAGGGCATTACATAAATAACTCGTATGATAGGATTAATTTATCAATAAAAGTGCTAAATAAAATACAATTTATATATACGAGTATCATATTTATTATAACTTCCCTACAATCTAGTATGCAGTAAAATTATAGGTACAATTAAAATTTTAAATAACGGCCGGCATCGGAATATTCCGTTTTTTTTTTTTAAATATTATTTCAATAAAACGCTTATTTACTATGATTTTAAGACGCAATCTTATGACAAACTAACTGACTCTGAAGTTTTGTTTTATTTAGGTACAAGTGGTTTTAATTGTATTTGTTAGTATTCCGAAGGCCCTGTTTTCAGACCAGGTTTCAGGAGATAAAACAGGTCCCAAAGGTATTTTTCACTTCAACAAATAAACTAGTGTTTTTGATTTTAGATGCAATTAAAAATATCTTAAAGCTTGAGATATTGTTCCCGAAAAAACATATTAGGATTTTTCTTTGGATACAATAATATCTAAGATATCTATCAGAAAGTTATAAACAATAGGCAAAAATGCCCTTACAATGATATATATGTAGGTACATATTATGTTATTGTAAAAACTTTCTCCGTTTTAATTTGTTAAGTAATAAAAAAAACGAATGTGCTTTAAAGTCTAAAGTTTAGACCACACGACTGAAGTAAAACTTCTATAGCAATTGGCCTGCACAATAGGCATGCACTGTGTCTTAGATATACGAAAAGTAGCTAGCTGGCTATGAGAAAAACAGAGAAAGAAAATGTGTGCTCGAACCTCTCTCTTGCTCCGTTCGCCTCACCCGATCACACTTTTCGTAACGCATTCACCGGCTTACTCCCCAAGTCAGGCGTACGTTACGAAGCTTAACTTCAACAGGTACCTACAGTGTAAATTTAATTTTTTTCCAAGTTTTAATATCACTCGTTCTTCAGAACTTCTGTAGATCATTATCATCATCATTACAATACCTACCTATACAATCCACTGCTGGACATAGGCCTCCACAAGTTTACGCCAAAAATAACGTGAACTCATGTGTTTTGCCCATAGTCACCACGCTGGGCAGGCGTGTTGGTGACCGTAGTACTGGCTTTGTCGCACCGAAGACGCAGCTGCCCGTCATCGGCCTGTGTATTTCAAAGCCAGCAGTTGGAAGGTTATCCCGCCACCGGTCGGCTTTTTAAGTTCCAAGGTGGTAGCGGAACTGTGTTATCCCTAATTATGATGTTATGTTCATATTCTGAGCATTTTCTCGAACGGTTGGCAAATAACATACAAGTTGTTTAGCACAAACGCAAGTGCGAAATCATCAAATATTTTAATCAACTTATTTAATAAGCATTTTGTAACATCCTCATGTAGGTCGACACCAATGTTGAAAACTGAATAATTCCTAAGCCTATGGTATAGCTTGAAATATACCCATTAACAAAATTATCCATTTGAATTAAATGTAACCAAACTTTCTTTCTTTAAATAAACTGTCAAAATAAAATAATTAATAAATAAACGCCTTACACATAACGACCCCCATTAGGATTTTCTCTCGTGTCGGGAATTACACACAAATAATATCTATATAACCAATACAAACGTATGTCGTGACTCGTGAGCGGGGATCGCGACAGCCAACAGCTAGTGATGTGACCGCTGCGCCAACGCGTCGTCAATCTAGTAAAACGTTTGTTTTAAACACATAATATAAGTAACACATATAATTTGTAAAATGACAATTCAGAAGAAAGAAGACGCCTATTTGAATAAAATATTATAAATTTATACTTTTATTTAATTTTGAGACCGAATCAAATTATTTAAATAAGATATCCGGGGTCCAAATATGAACTTTCACAATTTATTTTTATTTTTCGAAGGTTATGTTCATTATATCCAATTAGTTTCCGCATAAGAATCTCTTTTGCTAGTCTTACCCTGTACCTAACCTACCCATCATTGTTAGTTACAACTCAGCCAGAAATATTTTTATACTGTAAAACTATAAATGAAATAACGTAACAGACTAAACATATGGTAGCTACTGCAAGCCTTCGAATAATTCCCGTTAATGTCAAGTAACCATTTATGGCAGTAGGTACAAACTATACGTTTAGCGGAGATTGTAGAACTGATTTGAAGTTCAACAAAAACATTATCTTTACTTATATAAAATTGGTATTTTTATATTGAAAATATTTTGAAATTTTTGTTGGGGGCATATTTTATAATCGATATTGAACGCTACTAAAAGAACGAATATATGTCAAATGTGTAACCTTCAAAATAAAGAAAAAAAAAACGCATATATTGAATCATAAATATCTGCTATCAGCATATGCTTTAAAGGCACAGCGTATGTCATTTACTATGGCTAACAAGAAGAAAATGCAAATATGGTCAGAGCTGATATCACCAAACCTATTTACTAACTCCTCATTTATTTATTTTTATTTTGTAATAAACGGTTCACTCTCAACACGTCGTTGTCAGGAGTTCCGTAAGACACAATACACAAGCCCAAATGCCAGCGCTATGCTTCAGCCTGTAATATATCCCACTGCTGGGCATAAACATTATATGTACTCGTACAATTAAGAATTGAATTAAATCTCCTAATATCTCATGCATTTTTTAAGTAACTGAAATTCGTAAAAATTAAGCACTCCTTAAACATAAATATCTAATTCATTACATCGTTGCGTTTATTCTCAAAGAAAACAAAAACATTTATTTATTAGTAATGATTAAAAAACATTCATCAAAATCGGTACTCCTAGTAGAAAGTTAGGTATATAACACACGAAAAAAATACTCGTAGTCGAATTAAGAACTTCCTCCCTTTCTTGAAGTCGGTTAAAAACAATCACCTTACAAAAATTACAATCCAGCTAACATTTTTTTTTTATAATAGCCACCATAGAACTAAACGGATAAAAATCATTTCCTTCAAAATAAAACAATAAATTTAAGTGAAAAATATTATTAGCTACAGTATTACTAGCAGTATTGCGTGAGAACGGAATTGCCTCACAGCGACCTCGTAATGCCTATCATGGGTTATAGATTTAACCATAACTTGATTCGTATCACGCGTTACCGCTTCAATGATGAAATTTCTGTTCAAAATCCTTAAGCCTTCTAAATATTCCTATTTAGATACATATGTATGTATTAGTCATACATTTTTCCTTGTTATAATAGTAACTATGACTATGTTATGAGCTATATTTTCGTATCAGTCAGCCAGTTCAGCCTATCGCAGTCCACCCAGGGCCATAGGCCTCCGCAAGTTTGCGCCAAAAATGGCGTGAACTCATGTGTTGTGCCCATAGTCACCACGCTGGGCAAGCGGGTTGGTAACCGCAGGGCTGGCTTTGTCGCACCGAAGACGCTGTTTTTATGACTCATTATAATTATCATGGTTTATTGCCTATACTTACTCGTATAAGTACGTAGGTATCGGTCAAACACTTTTGTCAGCTTAAGTTTTGGCTTGTGATACTTGTTTTCGTATCATCAGCCATTAGAAATAGTTACGCTACTTTTTGGGTATTTAAGTCTATGTTACTAAAACTTTTCTTATATAGGTCTTTTTATATTAAATATTTAAATTAAGAAAATAAGTAGGTTATCTGATCAGAAGACATACCCATTCAGTATAAGTGTAAAGTAATTAGCAATTTTTTGTGTGTATTTTTATTAGTAGTATTTATGTACCTATGTAAGATATAAGTTCAGAAGTGTAATTACGTACACATTGTAATCATTATAAATGATACGATTGCAGGCTTTTGTTATGATTTGGTTTGTACAAACAGATGCACTTAAGTAGGTATGTGAGTCATCTAACAATTGTATGAGTCATACAAATCAGTAATTTTTTGTTCCGCCGACTAATGACCTTGTTATTTATTAGCCTTATTCTATTACTAAAAATAAAAAGACACTGCTCTGAAAGATAATTATTACTTCAATCTCAGTAAACATAAGTTATATAAACTTTTTGTTAAGCCTATAATTTTGCGATTTAAAATCACAAGCAAAAAACAGAGCTTGAAATTTGTTCCATAATTTCTATAAATTTAATCATCTATTATATATATTTCAACAGATTTATTTATTAACTAAAAACGTTTTGACCTTAAAAATTATATATTTAATTAACAATTAAAATGGCAACCCTAAATCCGATTAAAACAGACATTAATTACATTTGCCGTTACTTTATACACTACCATATCTGATATCACAATAATCTAGCACAAACAAGCGATAATAACCTAGAACAGATGTATAACATTCAACATTTATGAATACACAAACAGACCGTGTCGGGCCCGTTGCGTAACTGCGAATGTCATTTGATTGTAAAAGGAAAACATTGCAAAAAGGTCTTATAAGATGCTGACACAACGAGCTCTGTAGACAGGTTGTTTTTATTTACCACGCTTTTATTTGTTAGCTTGAGTTGTATGTATGTATGTAATGGAATTTTTGGACATAATTTTCACAAATTTCCAGAAGTTTGATTAATTTAAAAATTTGTACACGTATCAAGGACCGATGACAATGCAATAATCCAATAACAGTTTCCCAATATCCTTATTAGGACCACCAGGATTGATAAATTCTTTCGTGGATCCTCTGTAAGGAAGTAAGAGAGATAAAGCTAGCGCGCGATCTGCGCAAACCTGCAGTTTCGGACTTACTCTTTCGCTCGGGCACTCGGCACAGCTCAACGGAGACAGATACTTTTCAGGCTAGTTGCATTTTTACCTTGTTTTGGAATATGTCGTTTTTCCTTTTTTAACTTTCTTTATCTTAACAAAAACAGACACAAAAAATAATTATTCAATTTGGTGGTGTCGTTCGGAAGTGATCCATTTTTATTTATAACTAGCTGTGTCCGCGACTTTGTCCGCGTGGAATTTAACCAAAAAAAAAATTAAATTCGCAGTTATAAAATAAATAAATTTCTAAAATATAAGTAGCCTAAGTTACTTCTTAATACATCAGCTATCAGGCAGTGAAAGTCCCGTCAAAATAGGTCTAGCCGTTTCCTAGATTAGCTGGAACAAACAGACAGACAGATAGACAGACAGACAAAAATTATAAAAAATGTTATTTTGGTATATGTACCGTGTATACATATAGTATATGAATATACCGTGTACCTATACATACATACATATGAATTTAGTAAAAACGGGTTATTTTAATATTACAAACAGACACTCTAATTCTATTTATTTGTAATAGATTAAAGTGTGTAAATGGATACTTTATTATGAGGTTACGTAAAATTTAATTCCCGCAAAAAAGTAACATATTTTAGCTTGTTTTAAATGTCAAGCAATCAATTAAAATAATTATGTAGTTGTAAGTTTGAATTTTTAGGTCTTATTATCCACGGTGAGAAAATACACTTTAAAAATTGAAAAGTAAACATTCACGTCAGTATCAGTATCAATAAATTCAATGAAATTAAAATTAAGTACACAAAGTAGTGTAACAGGACGATAATAGATGGCGTCACTTATCACAAAACGCGCTTGATATTATTTATTAGACATTTTAGTTTTTGTAGTGAGTGACCTTTTATAAATGCACTTTTGTAATTGTCATAATATAATTACTTACCATTATACAGGTGAAAGGAAAAGGTGAAGGTGGAAAAGGTGGCTTTGCTATATTTTGTAACCCTTACAACAGTCTTATATTATGCACCTCAAGTTTATATATGTAGGTACAGTTATTTCGGTTTTAAAAGAAAATCAAAAACAAAAACTTGCTAATGAATAAACAACTAATTTTTAGAATGGGGTAATAAAGTTCCGTTTGTAATGAATAATCCATACACTACACTATAAGTTTAATAAGAAATCCATATAAGAAAACAACAGTTTGTTTCACACCACACAAATCAACTTCGTTTTAAGAAAATCACAAAATTAAATTCTTTAACGTGGTCGACTGAAAAAGTAGTAATGCCTAAGCAGTACAAAATTTTAAAAAATGTTTTTTTTTTTTTTGGAACGCGAATGATAGCTTATATTACGAGTCTATGACAAAAATAACAAATTCCATGATGGCTCATAATTCCTGCTTGTTCATCAACGATTTATTAAAGTTCCAAATTCTTAAACACCAAAAAGTCGTGATCATTTGACAAATGACCGTCGACATTAGGCAGAAGGATCTATTAAAGTTATTACAGTAATAGATAAAATAAACAATTACTTAAAAACTTATTATTTTCTATATAAAAAAAGTAAAACGTCATATATCTTAACAAGCAAGAAAATAAACCCTTATAAGTTAATAAATTTAACTATTGTTTTCTAATGTTTACGAGAATTTCACTCATTATAATGAAACAACTTTTTCGGATTTAATCGCGGTTTATTAAGTATCTCCTCGTCGATGGGAGGAGTCCTCCCGTGATCATGGTTGCTGTAAAGTATCAGAAACGACGAGCATTTAAAAAACTTAATAAACTACGATAAAATCCGATAAAGTTTTTTCATTATAAACTTAAATAATTTTATAGTAACTTTTTTTCTTTCTAAGGGTCTGTTTCACCACTTGTGGATAACGCTATTTGACGGACGGTGACATCCAGCAGATAAATTTATTTGATCTAATATTCTTTTTCACCATTGAACTCCATTGTATTTACGAGATATTTCTATTCGCAAAAATTAATCTAAAAGTTGTAGTTTATTATAATTGATGAGTTCCTAATGGCTTAGTCTACCCCTTGCTGTTAAAATCTAATCGTAACTTATTTGGGGAAAAAACTTGAACCAAAAATGGTAAAACAGGCCCTACACATTTTTCCATTTGTGCCAATGCATTAAAAATATTTTTATGAAGATGAGTAATTACTTTCTTCCGTTGAAAGGTCGAGATGTGACGACTTATGCAATGGTTTATACGCGGCTTGAGTTATAAAATGTGGGCGATTTTAAGGCTGACTTTGTCGCACCGAAGACGCTGCTGCCCGCCATCGGTCGGCTTTAACAGTTCCAAGGTGGTAGTGGAACTGTGTTATCCCTTAGTCGCCTCTTACGGCACCCACGGAACGAGAGGGGGTAGCTATATTCTTTACTGCATTAACCATACAGCAAAATTATTCTGTCGCCTACACTATTAATAATATTTACAACGGTTTACGGTGCTGTGTGGCTACGGCACTAAAGAATTTAGCCACCCCCTCTCTTCCCGTGGGTGTCGTAAGAGGCGACTAAGGGATAACAAGGTTCCACAACCATCTTGGAACTTAAGAAGCCGACCGATGGCGGGATAACCATCCAACTGCTGGCTTTGAAATACACAGGCCGAAGACGGGCAGCAGCGTCTTTGGTGCGACAAAGCCAGTACTGCGGTCACCAACCCGCCTGCCCAGCGTGGTGACTATGGGCAGAACACATGAGTTCACGTTATTTTTGACGTAAACTTGTGGAGGCCTATGTCCAGCAGTGGACTGTATAGGCTGTAATGATGATGATGATGACAACGGTTTCACCTCAACTAACAACTAATTTTTTTTGTATTATGTAATAAAATACAAAATATTACTTAAACTTTTATGTTACAGACACTGTTACACATAGATAGCTTTACAAAAACTGATACAACAGGTCCTTGTTCAACAGATAAAATCGCTATCTCGCTCGCTATCGCTTATAACTTGTACCGCAATATTAGAGTATAAATACTACTAATAGTATCACGTAAACACGTTCATATCAAACAGGTAACTAATTACGGAGTTTCTCTTTCCTGGAGGTCGCTGAGTGTAAAGAATTCGGTATTGTGTATCTGATAACTTTCCCTCTCGACGGTATGACCATAATTTCATAAAACGTGCTGCGATGATATGATTCGGTAATGAAAACAAAAGTCATCAAGTGTGAAACGATATCGTTTTACGTATAATTCTTTTTTTTTTTTTAATTAAGAATTACGAACACTTTTAAACGACGTTTAAAAACGAGGTTCTCAATTCGACTGTATTTTTAATCTGTGTTATAGTTTGTCTTTTCTATTCTTTTTTAATTGAAAGCTGGTGCTTGTCATGTGGTTCAATTTAATTCTGAACGAGTTTTGACAAATAGTTTTAAGTTCTTTAAGTTAATCCATCACGTTTCATCACCGTGTGCTGGCTGATAATTTTCTTAACATGTGTAGCAACAGTTATCAGGCGTCTACGACACCAACTCGATCTAAGACGTATACGTAAATACTTTCCAAGGGATGGTGGACCCACTACATACTCCCAGAAGTATATTTAAATACATAAAATCGAATCGAATCGAAGCTTCGACCTACGTCAAAGCGACTTTTTCCACTACCACAAATACAATAGAACAGTTAAACACTAACTGGCTACGTAACGCTAAAAACATATTTAAAATCATAAATTACAACTATTCCAGTACAAACACGTGCTTCCCGTGGTCTGGGTATTTGTGCGTGTTGAGTGTTGACGCCTGAAACAAGAGAAAACTCCTAGTGGGGCCGTTGATGTGGACGTATAAATATTAGCCGAGATATGTGTCAAGCAGACAAACAAATTCTTCATCATTATATGATTAGTGTAGAAATGTTTAAGTATATTTAAATAAATTCAGACGAGTACACACCGTTTAATAGAGAGAAAACACTTTCACTTCTTTGTTCCAAGTTTGACGGATCCGTTCTGTTTGTTTCGGAGGTTAAACTTATTCAAAACATTGCGAACGAATAATGGGAACAAAATACATAAATATAAAATATTTCGTAACAATATATGGATATGACACCAGAAGAAATAAACACATTCCTTAATCAAGATGAAGTAGCAGTCATCGATAAATTAAAATTGATTGAGAAGAAGCGGTAAAAAACAAAATGTACTAACAGACTTTTTTATGATCTTCAAAGGTCAAAAGAAAAGACCTCAATAGGATAATCCTAAGAAAGAAATGTAAAAAAAAAATGTTTATTAAAATATCGTATCAATGAATTCGAATTACAAATCAATATCACTGTGTTTATTATATTTCAACTTTTTACTTTACGATCAAAAGTTATTACATAAATTTATGTATAAACTTTCTTTACATATTTGTACAATTTGGATGTTTATTGAGACGTGAACGTAATTCGTAAATGTCTAAATTATTATTTATATTGATTTACAATACGAGGTTTTGTTCGATTGTTCATACACGCTCACTTTAAGACTGCGATTCGGGGATAAGTTACTTTGACAGTTAGTTGTAATGGAAAATCATATATCCTAATAACTGCACCTATAATATATGATATAATAGTATCTTTCACGACGGCGCATATTGATTTTTATCTTTGTTGCTAAGGAAACTATACGTAATTGCATGATATTAAGTATTCAGTATCCTAACTTACAGTATAGACTCAAATCATGCCCAATATCGTTTAATTCAGTAGACACGGCTTAATGCGTGTCAAACATTAAGTAGATACACAGACAAAAAATTGCATCCAAATCACGAAGAATTATAATGATTATGCACTATTGCATACGCCTTGGCAATGAGAGCACCCATGATAACGATTTTTGTAGTGCTGAAATATCGGGAACTTAAAATGAATAACAACTAACATGAGAAATACGCCATTTATTTTATTTTATACAAGAAGGTCGGCACACAAACGTACGGCTCACCTGATGGTAAACGATTACCGTAGCCTATAAACGCTTACAACACCAGAAACATCACCGTGTGCCAAAGTGCATTGCCGAGCAAATCCCCAATCCCCCCAGGAGCACTGGTCACCTTACTCACCAACAGGAACACAATACTGCTTGAAAACAGTATTATTTAGCTGTGATCTTCTGTAAGGTCGAGGTACTTAGAGTCGGGCTGCTCCAGATTTTGAGCAGGATATTTCCTGTTGTGCCATCCTGTGTACCTCAGTAAATCATAAGTTCCAAACAATCTTCGACACAAACTGAAGATAATTAGTATGTTGTATTTGCAATTAAAGTGTTTAATTGTGTTTCACCATTCATTAAAACATCGTGAGAAAGCGTCAAAAGTCAAAACGAATTAATTTATCGAATCAATTTACCGTCCCGTTCTTTCGCTTTATGTTTCAATTAATTCGTCTCTTTCGTGAAGAACCGTTGCGAAATCGACAAGATGTTTTTACTTTTTATGTTTTTAAACTCACACTTACTACTTTAACGCGACAAATGAACGACAATTTTGTCTTGATCATTAACGTTACACACAACACACACACATATGAACTTTACACACAAGTATACATACATAAATACGATAAAGTGTACATATGATAAAAATTAAAAAAAGTTATGTCTAAAAAAGTTTGTTGTACATTAGTTGTATACCGTATATTATCGAAATTATTACTCCTAAATAATAAAAAGACAGTCATATATGACTGTCTTTTTGTCTATTAAAAAAATATTCCACTATGAAAACAAAGCGTGTTGTATAAAACATTTAATTATTTTAATTGAACTTATTTTATGACAGAAATGTACATTTTACAAATCTTTTATGTGAAATCGTTTTAAATAATACAGTTATGTTTAATGGTTACCTCTATCTTGAGAACGTACACTTAAAATACTACGGAGACTTTAATTGCACATTCAACACATTAACAATATATTTCATAATATTTAACAGCCGGAAAAAAATAATTTAATAAATATTAAGTCACTATATGTCGCGTTGTGGTATTTTCTCTTAGTAATAAATTTCAATAGTTATGAGTATTGCTTAATAACTGTGATGCTCTTTTGTTTGTAATATCTAAAAACTATTATAAAATATTGCTTCATCCAGACTGTTAGCTGTAATAAATAATACAGCTGTAAAATATAATGCTTTGACATAAAATAATCCATCTTTATATGTGTATAGTCTGTGATTGTCAATTAGATTCTAAATGTCAAAATATACAAAATAATTCATTACTGTTTTTTTATCTTTGATTTTTAGTATCTAATTGTGTTTTTGTTCTGCAGTCTGTCTCAATATAAATAACATTACATTAAACCAACCTGTAAACATAAATATCAACACGTACACCAGGCAAAACGCTTGGCATTCTAAAAGAAATTTAATTTTTTTACTATTAAAACGTCCGCATATTTCTCAGAAATAAAACATTTAAGATACGAACATGTTAAATAAACAAAAATGGGGTCGTACGCGCATCCGTTACCGAAGCTGTGAGGCAATGCATCGAGATCACGAAATTCCTAACTGTGCTTCGTGTACCTCTTGAATCTTGAGTACGCCATGTGTTCTTAAAATTAATGGTAATTTTGCAATAGTGTATATTCTTTACGGACGCTTGACTTGGGGAGTAAGCTGGTGAATGCGTGACGAGAGCGTTACGAAAAGTGTGATCGGGCGAGGCGCTTTTGCTCTTCTTCTGTTAGTCGTAGTATGATGATTTATAGCTGCAACTGTAACAAACAGTAAAGAAAAACCTTACCTAATTTAAACAAAAATGAGTAATGAATTCAGGGCCTGTTTCTCTAGTTGTGGATAACACTATTTGATGGATGAATATATTAAATAGACTTTGACAGTGGGAGGGTGGAATAGGCCAGTAGGACATGTATATCCTGAATTTATAATCTACAACTTTAAGATTAATATACGCGTATAGAATTATCTCATAAATATTGTAGAATTCGATGGTAAAAAAAAAAGAATGATGTAAAAAAAACTTTTTACTGTCGGATACTGTCATCCGTCAAATAGCGTCATCCAAACTGGTAAAACCGGCCCTTAATATTTTTAATGCTCGTCTTCATTTAGCCTATCAAAATATAATTACTAAGAATGTGTAAGTCTTTCCAAAGCATATTATTTTAAAGAACAGTACCGAGAACGATACAGATTCCAAAACTCGCTATTGCTCTACATGTAGGTATCTATATTTTAAATACACAACGTCGCAACCAGGTTGCCGGTCACAGCATTCGCCATCACTAGTAGACCTTGATTTATTTTCTATACAACCTGATTACAATACTTGTTAGATCCTGCAACTTTACATGCAAGAACTTAAAATTATTACGTAATTTTGAATTATTTTTTTTATAATATCTACACAATACTTACAATATATTTTGAAATTATTTATCTGTATTATTTAAATATCAGAATACTAGGTAGTATTTACAAGATGTTCTGAATGGTTATTTCACCAAAATATACTATAGATAATTTGAAGCTAGCACCGGATGTAGCATGTCAATTCTACTAGAAGTAACTGGCAGGAACAACAGTTACTCTTTTAAAAATTGTAAATGATTAATTGTAAAATTAAGCCATAATTATGTTCCATATATCAATTTGTTAATTATGAGTTAAATTAAGATTTTCTTAACACGCGTTCATCTTCTGCAACGTCGCCCAAATATCGGAAGTTAAAAAAAGAATAAAGTCGAATTGAGATCCTCCTCCTTTTTTTGAAGTCGTTTTAAAAAGGAAAATTGCAGTAACTCCTGTATAAGTAAGTGTTGATAGTGACTGTGAATTTAAAAGATTTTCTTAGCTTTAATCGATCTCGATCGCCATATTTTGGTATCTGTGGACAAACTTCTGTACACGATGCCATATCTGTTTCCCCGGTTCTATTTAAGGCTCATTTTACCAAAAAGTGTTCATACAAATATATTATTCATAATAAACGGCGTCATTATAAAAGCCATATATCAAATCATTAGTCCTATACCTCTACTGTAATTAGTAACATCGCTTAAAATTTAACAGAAAACCAGCTAACCCGGAGATCTTTAGATCGCCATGTTTTTTCTATAAAATTTATTTTTATTTTCTTCTTTGTACACGTGCGTACTTTTATTTCGGCGATTTATCTTTTATTTATGTAAGGTTTTACTTCAAAAATAAGTAGCCTCTTCCAATGACAGGAGGGCTCGTTCATTTTTTACAAAACATTCGGAATTACGGTTTAACAGAGAAATGCTGGAAGCGCTCTTGCCGCCATTCCACGCGGACTTGATTTATAGTATAACTAGCGACCTGCTCCGGCTTCGCACGGGTATAAAATATAATTATAGCCTATATCATTAACTGAAAAAATGATTAAAATCGATCCAGTCATTTTGATTTATTCATTACTGCCCGTGGCCCGCTCGCGTTAACTTTAGAGTAAAAGCCGGCCGGAACCGCCGCAACGCTACGTACCGCAATTTTTAAATCTGAAATATCTTCGAAAATATTCATTTAAATCATATGCTGTAAAGGGACATATAGATCTATATTAAATCAACAATGTATTTAAGGTATTTGATTAGATAAGGATTAATGCTGTATTGGTTAAAATCGTTTTGAAATTAGCCATTATTTGTCGTAAAAAGTAAATGACAAAAAAATGTTATTGTGGGATATCCATAAGAGATAGACATACACCATAGGGAGTTTTCTGTAGACCTTTTTAATGTGTACAATACTTAGTACATTATTTTGATAAATCTCGTAGGGTTCAGCCTGCGTTTGCAATTTAAGCGAAAAAAAATAATTATTTACGACATGACATTAGAAAACTCAAAAATAACAGTATTTCTCCACTATTTAATGATGTTATTATACATATAAACCTTCCTCTTGAATCAATCTATCTATTAAAAATAACCGCATCAAAATCCGTTGCGTAGTTTTAAAGATTTAAGCGTACATACATGTGCAGGGACAGAGAAAGCGACTTTGTTTTATAATAAGTAGTGATTATTTGTCAGTAATTACTTATTGTATTGCAAACATGTATATACCGTTATTTTTATACATAATTTGTATAGTGGAAAAACATACAAATGTACAGTTTTTTATATACTAGCTGCCCGGACAGACTTAGTTCTGTCAAAAGTAGAAAGTATCTTTTTTTCTTTTAGTATTAAAACCTTCCGTGGGCCTTTAGGGACATATAAAAAAAAAATTTGCCGAATTGATCGAGCCATTCTCGAGTTATGCGCTTAGCAACATTCATTTTTATTTATATAGATTATCATCATCTCTTTCGTTACGCTCTTATCGGAGTGGTCGTGGTCATCACTTCCCAGTCACGCGCTTGACGATCCGTCTCCATTCTTCCCGGACCGCTGCTTTTCGGGAGCACACATGCAATTGAACGTCCACTGCAGCCTTTACTTGATCCATTACCACAGAGGTTTATGTTGTGTCTCGATAGTTCGTTTCTCAGAATCTTGAGCTTCATTTTTTTTCTGGATCCGCATTTTCATGGGTATTCCAGTAACAAGATATCCGTGGGGTGCCTGGTTTCCTACGTCCGCACGGCATGTACGCATTATATATTATAGGTACGTATAAATGGTTATTAGCTTTGAAAATCAATCGTCATAGTGTAATTGAGAAAGCAAAAAATTAATTTGTAATAAAAAGAAATTGGTAGCTAAAGCATATTATTCGGTGCAGGATTAAGTGAATGATAAAGATGTGTGGATTTAGTGACGCTGTATTTCATGCAAGATATTACAATTTTTATATTAAAACACAGTTTATGTTTTTAAAATAAGAATAGGTATCGGTAGTAGCTACATTTTTCATTATCATCATCATCATTTCAGCCTATCACAGTCCACTGCTGGACATAGGCCTCCACAAGCTCGCACATTTTTAACCATAATTAATAATTTTATTCGTAAAATGACGATCTTAAAGGTAATTTCAAAGCCTATTTGAATAAAATAATTCTTAACTTTGGTTTTGATTTATTATATCTACATGATATCTTCTGTTTATTATTTATTTATTAACAGTTATTTATTTATTATTACACTACTGTCAGTTGTATTTTATATATACATTATGTAATGTTAGTTCTGGAGGATGTAGCTTTCTAATGGCGGAAGAATCGTTTAATGGGTTCGTTGATCTTGTAGTTCATAATATGTACGACATATATCGTTTTATAAAAAAAAATCAAACATCTCATTGTACAACGGTGGGCTTGGGTTAACTGACTGACAAATATTTTTATGGGCCTTACGGATATTTTGTAGTGGTCTGGCGTTTATATTTGCATTGTGTTTCCGAACTTCTGACGTTCTGACGTAAACTTGCAATTCATGAAAAAGTCTATTTATTATACGTACTACCCAGTTTTATATAGAGAAATTTTTTGAGAAGCAATAAAAATCAAATCGATTAAAATTCTGAGAGACGCTTTTAATTAAACGAGGAAACATTAAATTAGAATATGAAAATTATTTTCAATTCTTTTTGGAAATAATGGAAACTATTTTTACTAGCTGTGCCCCCGGGTTTTACCCGATACTCTATAACCTTCCTCGGGAAATAAACTATCTAACGCAAAAACCAATACTGAAAATTATCGCGTTGAACCAAACATACAAACACTTCAGCTTTATGATATTTATTTTATATGTTACTAACAACTAGGGAACATAACAAGTACCAACATTTATATTATAAATAATGTGATTAACTTAATAACTGTACCTAATGTTTAGGTTGAATGGAAAAATGAAAGGAATTCTGTATAACAGCTCTCAATGCGATCAACTTATTGGCCTAGATTGTTCTAATGTTTACTTGATACTGTTTGTAGATATACAGACTCTTTTCAATTTAATGCTATATTGTTACTGGTTGGTTTAAATTATAATTAAATAATAATAATAATAATAATGCTCACTTGTACGTTTATTTCAATAAATCAAACAAACGTACGGCTCACCTGATGGTAAGCGATTACCGTAGCTTATAGACACCTGCAACACCAGAAGCATCGCAAGCGCGTTGCCGACCCAATCCCCAATCCTCCCAGGAGCTCTAGTCACCTTACTCACCAACAGGAACACAATACTGCTTGAAAACAGTATTATTTAGCTGTGATCTTCTGTAAGGTCGAGGTACTACCCCAGTTGGGCTGCTCCATATTTTGAGCAGGAAATTCCTGCTGTGCCTTACCTCAGTTGAAGAGACACTCTCCAAGTCACGCGTGCGTAAATAACTTTTAGTTCAATAAATCGCACTTGATCCGTATTAGCGTTATGGATGCAACGAGCCGGGTCCTAAACTGGTCCGTTTAGGAAGTAATGAAATTAGAAAGTGATCTAATGCAGGGATTAATTTCCTAGGTCTCGCGAAACATACTCTTATATTATTATTCTTGCTTAAAGACCAGATTTCTATTTAAAAAAAAAAAAACACTTTTTCGTCTATTCTAGATGCATTACTAATACATATCAAAGTACCTAACTACAAATGTGTTGATACTTTTTTTTTGTTAACCGCCTTCCAAAAATGGGATAGGTTCTCAATTCGACTGTATTTTTTTATGTCTGTTACATCAGAACTTTTGAATGGGTGGACCGATTCCGACGATTTTTTTTTTAATCGAAAAGTGTTGTATGTCATTTGGTCCCACTTAAATTTATTTGAAATCTAACAATTACTTTTCGAGTTATATCTAATAATGCGTTTATACTTGACAATTTTTTCGTCGACCTACGCTGTATATTATACCGCATAACTTTTTACTAGGTGTAGCGATATATTTTGATGATTTTTTATTTAATCGAAAGCTGATGTTTATGAGGTCACATTTAAATTTCATCGAGATCTGATAACAACTTTTTGAGTAATCTTTGATAACGCGTATTTATTTGACTATTTTTTCATCTACTTACGTTGTATTACTTGTCGATGTAATTGAAGTCGGTTTTTTTTTCAAATACAATTATTTTTAAATCATAGTTAAAATTCAAATGTATATTTATCCACGTGGTTTAAAATCCTATATGATTGTTATATGCTATTTAGGAACATATTACGAGTTTACTTATATTTACCATACTGCTTATATGTATATAAAGGTACTATTGTGACAAGTTGTATATAGAGAAATTGCACCGATGTATATTTCGCTATGAAGAGGAATGCAAATACTGCTGGGCAAAACCAGCAAGAACGTGATAATTATATAAAAATAATATTTTTAATATGGATGTGAAAATTATCATCAAACCAATCGCACAAGATTTAGTCGGGTAGTAACAATAAATTACGCGACATTCCATTTCCAGGGTTATGATCACTTCTGTGTGAAGAGATGTTATATAGTCTATTACCATCAGGTCAAACGGTTTTCTTTCTAAAAAAAAAGAAACAGTAGATCCCAAGATAATTGTATTAGAACAAAGAAGCACCGTTTCGTATTGCAGATTTTCTGACCAAGTCCTTAGTAACAATAGGTCAAATTTATTTATAATTTATTAAATTTATTAATTTCATTGACAAACAATTGATCGAGCTGTAAACAACAATACTAAATCGAATACTACAATTAATTTGTCCGTTACAATGAGATGATTACCTCAATTTGTCACGGCTCTCCGTCCCGATAACGGACCTTTGGAAACCTTGGTATTTCATGGGGCAACTTGCAAAACGCACTTCAGGTTATCGACCTCATTGTCTATAAAAATAATAACACTATCCACATGCATTTCTGTTTTCCTGTAACAGGCTGTTCTGCAAGCCTTAAGTTTACCTCTATCTTAGTTTTCTCAGTGCTTATTCGCGCGTCAACGGAGCGCGACGTACGCTTGGGGGCCATTTTAAAACAGTATAAACTTCATTTTACGGTTCCGAAATTGCGTTGATAGGGTTTTTTTTTTTTTGACAAGATCCGTATTTCACGTTACGTATTGTAAACAAGTGACAGTTGTAAATGTGTCGTGTTATACTTTTTTTGGATGCCTTCGTTGGATGATTGTTAGCTTTTATCGAACAATAAATCCCGTAAGGAGGTAAGGTTTAATGCGGTTTTACAATGACTGACGTTTTAACAAACCTCTTTTCTCTGACATCAATAAATAACAAGCAATCATGATGACAGTTAAATATATATGTCAATAGCGGCGTTAGGTTTTGTCTGTTATCATATCAACATTAACACACAGAAATTCACAGTATAAACATGTACTAATGCAATATGATAATGAAAAATATTTTCTTTCCGTATTTAAAATATATCTATATAAAAGCGAAAGATATTTAAAAATAGTTTTTATTTCATTAAAACCTTTTTATTCGCTTTATTCAATCAAAATTATAATGACGCGAAATTATGCGCGGTCATAGTTATTAAGTAATAAATATGCATAAGTTCACATATATTTTTTGGTTTTGTTTCTTCCTTAAAGGTCACAATTAAATGCTATCCGCAAAGCCTACTAGTTATCCTTCATGGCGTTCACACCAATGTTTGAATACGTTCAACTTACTGGAAAACGTACATGTATAAAGTACGTATATACATATCTGCTGATCTACATATATTATAAAATTGTAATTAATCAACAAATGAGTGATTTTATCATTGCATCTTTTTGAAAATTTCTCACAAAGCTTCATTGAAAATCAAATAAAAAATCAAGCTGATTTGAAACCATCTGTTAGAAATAAAGATAAGAAATCAATGTAAGTTTATAGCCTGCTACACCAAAAGCATCGCAAACGCGTTACTGATCCAACCCTAACTCTCCCAGGAGCTCTGGTCACCTTACTCCCCACAGGAAAACAAAAGTGCTTGAAAACAGTATTATTTAGCTGTGATCTTCTGTAAGGTACGAGATACTTCCCCAGTCGGGCTGCTCCACATTTTGAGCAGAATATTTCCTGATATGCTCTACATCAGTTAATTGTTTTAGTTAATTATATTTTTATTGACTCTTGAAGTATGAAATTCAAAATTAGCGCCGAAAAATTTTATATACAATTGTTCATATAGGTTTGTCTAGGTTCCTAATATAAAAAAATACTTGTTCCTTAAATGGAGCTTATGATCAATCGTCCCAGCAAATTTTTAATACACCACCTTAGATGACAAAATTATCACATATTCCTAAGGATGTTAAATTTCTGACAAATAACCTAAACTTAATACGGCTCATATAGAGCGTCGGCAGAGAGACATACCTTTTTTTAATAATGGTAAATACATCGGTGCATACCTAGTGGAGATTTGTTAGACTCCCTTCCAATGTCAGTCTGGACAGAACACCCAGTAATACCCATCGACATTAGCGCTAATATGAGCTGAGATCGCTCGCTCATACCTTTCCTCCCTCCAAATATAAAATGTATAATATAGAATGAAATAGATATGTGGCTTTGTCCAGGGTGTCATTATCAATGATTATCTACATTAAGTTTGATAACTACTATAGATATCCACTCCTGAATACCATCTTTTGGTTCTACAAATAATCTGACGCATCTGTTTTTCGCTCTACGTTTTGTGCTCTTTGTCTTTGTCAAAACACATATCGTATCGTGTTATCTCCAACTAAATTTAATCAAAATAACAGACATCAGTATGATACCTACCTATATATATAATAGTAGCGGAAAAATGGTCTAGACTCCAGAGTACTCTCAGATATGCCTCGGTCTCACAGATGCAACAGTAAATTATTAAACAATCGAACAGTAACACATTTGTACCGTTTAAGTGAGTATATGAAAAGTATAACGAAGGTAAATTGTTATGAAATAAAACATTGATATGAAACAAAGTCGAACCTTACAGATACGTTCACGAATCTGAGCTTTCGATTTATTTACGTAAATACATAAATATATGCTAATATTCAAAGCTGAAGAGTTTGTTTGAACGCACTAATCTCAGGAACTACGTGTTCGAATCCAAAAATTATTTTTGTGTTTAATAGACCATTCAGTGAGGAAGGCTATAGGCCATTTTTAGGCCTCAAATTAACGTGGATGAAACTGCAGGGCATAGCTAGTTATGGTTAAGAGCATGTCCGCGTGGAATAGTGACAAGGAGCTGGTAACAATACCCCGCTAAAAATTCCAAATAAAAAACGATGATTTGTATGGGAAGTTATTGTAAACTGTTGCGTGTTTGAAACAGAAAATCCAAAATATTCATACAATTTTTATCAGTTTGTATCTGGGCTATCTGGAATCCAGATATCCCATACAAATCATCGTTTTATATTTGGAATTTTCAGCAAGGTAGGCTGCAGAATATTCTAGTACGTGTTTTCTTCAAATTAACGCGGATGAAACCACGGGGTATAGATAATCGTTTAGTAAAATGTAAATTTAAAATTCCCAAGTGTAGTACAGACATTACGGTCACGTGAACACAATACGGAAAACATAAACGCATGTTTCATGTGTCACTTCGTGATAATAAATAAATGTCATGTATGAATAATGTGGAAGTTACGTGACGAACAGACAAAACTACAATTTTTTTAACATATAAATATGTTTAAAAAATTAATTGTTATAAAATTAATTAATATTAAATTATAAATAAATTAATTAATTATTATATTGTTATTTAATTAAATATCTTTTATGTGTGAAAAAAAAATCTCAAAAGGTTCCTGAGTCGTTTACAATTTACTACTTAAGTAAGATGCGTTAAATTTTCTGCATTACAATAAATGAATTTAACTTAAGTTATATATTACTCGGGCTTTTTTGATATTATAACAAATTTAGTGCAGTAATCACAAACCTAATTCAAACTCCTATGGGTCTCATTCAGAGGCAACATTCAGAGCTCGCTAGGGGGGATTGGGTGTAGGGTCAGCAACGAGCTCGCTATGCTTCTGGTGTTGCAAGCGTCTATAAGTTAGGTGATCTGAAAGATCTTCAGGTAAATCATACTCTTATTTATTTATTTATTGATCCACCAACAGTTGTTTACATCAATACATACAAAAACAAAAATACATAATATATATAACTTAATCTAGATGTAACAAACACTTACAGGCAGATACATCATGCTTAATAGAAATAAAACTTCTAAGCACGAGTCGAAGTAAAAACTAAATAAAAAAAATAAAAAAAAAAACACAAAAAAGAAAGAAGTATAAACACATTTTTAAGATGATTGGAGTTCGGTATTTAACAGCGATCGAACTTTATTAGTTGAGTCTGCATTAATATCAAACAGGTCACTATGGCCATTAACCAGCTTGCAAAGCCTATTATATATTATTGCCGATTTAGTTGTATAAAAATAAACTCGGATGGATAGTTTCCAATATTAAATTCGTGTTAAATATTACAGATATTATAATATTATAATCGAATACCATGAATGACAATAGAATGGAATTAAATTAATAGAATACTAAAATAAGAAAAATTACTGAAATAAGAACTTTTAAGGATTATATTACAACCTTTACATAGATTATAAATAATGTTTTATGTTTAAGAAAGTTTGACATGATATAATAGATAATGATATGTGCTTTCGACATACTATCAAATTTTATTCCGAAATTTCAAGGAACTCGAAATTCTCAAGTAAATTCACGCGGCATTATTATCCGTCAATTCAAGGCAGTGGAACGGGCTATGCTTGGGGTTTCTCTCAAAGATAGGTTTAGAAATGAGACTAATCGCGAGAGAACGAAAGTAGCCGACATAGCCCACAGAATTAGCAAGTTGAAGTGGCAGAGGGCTAGTCATCTGTTTCGCAGGACCGATGACCGTTGGAGTAGACGGGTCCTGGAGGGGAGACCGCGTCTTGGCAAACGCAGTGTGGGACGTCCTCCGGCCCTTTGGACCGACGATCTACGTAAGATTGCTGGTGTAGGCTGGATGAGGATTGCGAAAAACCGGGATGTCCTTCGCGAACTTGGGGAGCCCTGTGTCCAGCAGTGGACTGCAATGGGCTGAGCTGACTGACTGGCTGACTGACAATTCAAAGCTTTGCGTGTAGTTTTATTACATAAAATCATGTAAGTGATAATAAAAATAAAATATTTATAAGAACAATTCCAACTAAATTTATTTGTATATTTCTAGTTAGATAAGATTATTACTTCTCGTTATTAAGAATAATTACGACATATTACATACAGTCGAGATGGTATGAAATTACAACATTACTTCTACTTATAAGATTGAATTGTAACTTTCGGATTAGAGTATTGATAGAATTAATATCGAAAAATTAATGTTCTGTACAAGTAGGTAAAAAAATACATTCTGCAGATTAACTAAACTAACGCTATTTTGGCAAATTCGACGAAATGTGCCGGCCTCCTCAATCTTAATAACTAATAATTGTATTTGCTCGAAAAGTCGAAAAAAAACCGACATCAATTACATCGACAAGTAATACCACGTAGGTAGACGACAAAATAGTCATGTAAATACGCGGTATAAAAGATTACCCAAAAAATTGTTATCAGATCTCGATGAAATTTAAGGACGCTATCACATTTTTCACTCGCTCAAGTTTAGGTATTTAAATCGCAACACAATAACATTACGCGTACGCACACATTGATACCGCTATCTGCTCGATTTTGTACCGACGTAACTAATCTTGGTACTTGAAAGTATTAATTTTTAATTTTACTGGTATTGATTAGTAAATTTAGTTGTAAGTTTAAAGTCGAACTTGGTAACTGTTACTAAGTACCTACTATTCACGGAACCTCTCCCCTACTCTGTTTATGACGATGTCTTAAGGCGTCAGGGTATCTACTACTCGTTCGTCGTACTATACAATAAAATATAATAGATAATAATACGCTTATTTTTATAATTCAAAATCACATACAATTTTAAGTTATATTATTATAGTTTTAACATTATAATAATATAAACATAACATATTTTACGTAAACAATCTATACAAATAAATAAAATTGGAGTGTCCTTTAGTTATATTAAAATACTGCTTTTTACTAAATGCATACGGATGTATACACGGTCCATATACCAAAATAACATTTTTCCAATTTTTGTCTGTCTGTCTGTCGGTATGTTCCGGCTAATCTCTGAAACGGGTGGACCGATTTTGACGGTACTTTCACTGGGATATATCTTATGCAATAAGGAGTAACATAGGCTGCTTCTATTTTAGAAATTTATTTATTTTATAACTCTGCAAACGGAACAATGATGATGATGATGAATGTAAATTTAAAATAAAATAATTTTTAACAAAAAAAAAACCGACTTCAAACAGGAAACTTCTTCAATATTATAAAATATTTATTCAATCATTTCTGATTAACTAAATCAAAATACGAATTACTTTGTACTAAGTAAGTTTATTTTTCACTTTTTAGTTTCCTGTTAGAAGTCGGTTTTTTTTTGTTAAAAATGATTTTATTTTACAATTTTTAGTGATGGGTAGACCTAACAAGGATGCTTTTTCTCTTGTGAAACATACACAATACACAAGCACAAACACCCAGATCATGACAAACATCTTATATGGCCAATACAAATGTCTGTCCTGCGCGGAGATTGAACCCACTAACGCCAGCGCAACAGCCAGTGCTGTGACCGCTGCGCTAACGCGTCGACATACTATGAGTAAAGTTGTACGTAATAACAACCGGAACTGACAGCCTAGCGTGTTCTCCGAGGCTAGGTTGGGAGAACCACAAGGATTAACAACTAGATTGAAAATAAATATTTGTATAAACATAAATATCCACTCCAAGCGGGAATTGAACCCGCGACCGTCAGTGTTTAGGCGCCGCCGACGCGGCACATGCACCATTATATCAAAGCGGTCGTCAAACAGCAAAAGGTAACTGCTATAAATTGTTGAGAAATTCCCTCGAGTGTTTATGGGCTCCATCATCAAACCTGGTCCTGTGACACAGATGACCACACAGCAGGTAATTCCTCGAATATCTTTCGTCTCCATCATCAGACTGTAATGGCACTTGTAATTCATATAGGTGCAAAGTTCTCATCGATAGAAATGAATTAAGTTCAAACAGCAGGTAATTGCTATAAGTCGTTAAAGAGTTCCCTCGACTATCTTTTGTCTCCATCATCAGACTGTAATGGCACTTATAATTAATACAGGTGCAAAGTTCTCATCAATAGAAACGAATTAAGATCAAAAAGCAGGTAATTGCTATAAATTGTTGAAGAGTTCCCTCGACTATCTTTCTTCTCCATCATCAATCAGATCGACTCCAGACCTTTATTAAATAGTAGTGCTTTATAGTACTTAATGAAAACATTATTAAATTTACTAGTCACCCGTACGATTTTTGAAAGTTTCCCTCGATTTCTCTGGGATCCCATCATCAGATCCTAGTTTCCTTATCATAGTACCAAACTAGGGATATCTCCTTTCCAACAAAAAAAGAATTATCAAAATCGGTTCATAAACGAAAAAGTTATCTCCGAACATAGTTACATTAAAAAAAAATATATATATGTATACACGGTCGAATTGAGTAACCTCCTCCTTTTTTTGAAGTCGGTTGAAAAGAAGACAAATTGTAAAGATTACGTATTATTATTGATTATTATATATAAACCAGATGCATAGCAAAGACAATCGATTGTGAAGTATCAATTTCGTCCAAGCACAGTACACACAAAAAACTCATTTTTTACGTAATTATTACTTGCGCTGAAGCGATACAGCCGTGCTTCCATGAGCGCGTTTCGGCGCGGAATGACGAACGACGATGGTTCACTTGTAAAAAATGTATGAAGAAATTTGAGAGCGTTTCTTATTTTTCTCATAAATGGAAATATTATTTATTTTTATATAAAATATCTAGCGCTACGCATAGAGGACTAAATAAGCAACAATTTCTTAGTGTATTTATTTTTCTTAGTGCAGTGTATTTAGGCTATAATGGTTCCAATTCAGACCCGTCTTTTTTTAATTTTTTGCGATTTCTGTGATGGTTAAACTGTATTTGTGTGAAAAGTTTGTATGGGGCTATAGAATTTTTATGGTCTCACTCGGAGATGAATATATTATCTTTCATTTGAAACCAAGATATCCTCTCAGGGTGACTCCTAATTAATTAAAATGGTACGTGAAAAACACTGATATTTGTAGAAAAATGTGATAGCGTCCTTAAATGTGACCACATGAAAACATCAGCTTTTGATTAAATTAAAAATCATCAAAATCGGTACACCCAGTAGAAAGTTGTGCAGTAACGTAGGTTCACGAAAAAATAGTCAAGTAAAAACGCATTATTAGATATAACTCGAAAAGTAGTTGTTAGATCTCAAATAAATTTAAATAAGACCAAATGACCCACAGCGCCTTTCGTTTAAAATTTTTTTTGTCGAAATCAGTCCGGTCCACCCAGACAAAAGTTCTGAAGTATATACATAAAAAATACAATCGAATTGAGAACCTCCGCCTTTTTTGGAAGTCGGTTAATGAATATTAAGTTGCCGATAAAGTCTCAGATTGTCTTTTAAGTTCTTATCGACTAGATACACTACAATCAATTATGTAATTTTTATCATATAATTACATAATTACCATTTTAGATCGTTCTTTCCTATATTATTCTATAAACTATAATAATTTTTAAATAAATCACAATAATTAATTCATTCACTATACAGGATTTTTTTTTTAATTATAAAGGTGTTCATGTAATTTTTGGATATTCATCTATAGATGGTAATTTCAATCACGAAGTCAATAAATACGTTGGGTTCACGTAACAGCTTGATTAGGCTTTAATCCAGTATCATAACGTTATGTATATTTAAATTAACTTTTTTTACTAAATAAATAATGTAATTAAGTATTCAAATATTGTTTTATATTTAACTAGCTGCCCGGACAGACGCCGTTGTGTCAAAAGTTAATAGTATTTTTTTGTATTAAAACCTTCCGTGGTCCTTAAGAAACATACAAAAAAAATTTATTCGAATCGGTCGAGTCATTCTCGAGTTATGCGCTTAGCAACGTTGATTTTTATTTATATAGATTAGATCTATGACCCATAATTTGAATTTCAATAATTATTAAATATTTAAATTACGAGATGAGTTTAAAAACGCTTTAATTGTAATCCTTAATTAATGTTATGTAAGATTTTTTTTTATTGTTTCCATCGTAATACAAAAAAAAATTGATAAATTTTGAGAAGTAATTCTTAGGATTTTAATAAGAACTAAGCGAACGATTGAACTTATTTATGACATTTGATTGGGTGACGATTAAAATAAGAAGATGGGAATTTTAATATAAATAAAGTTGTTTTAAGCTTAAAAATACACTTACATATTGTTTTCTAATGTGTACCGAAAATCACTCATTATAATGAAACAACTCGCCTCTATATAAGTCCTACCGTGACCATGGTCGCTGTAAAGTATACGAAACATCGAACATGTAAAAAACCTAATAAACCACGATAAAATCCGAAAAAGTTGTTTCATTATAATACAATAGCCTAGCCTATATTATATCAAACTCTATTAACGCAAGTAAAACCTCTCGCAGCATTTAGTATAAGTACATAATATACTTCATTCATAAAACTTAAAGCTAATTTTGTATTACGAAACATTCGACGAGCATCATAATTGCAAGTAAACCTATCCGGCCCAGGGCCACGTTGCGACATTGCAGATGAGCTGACTTGCATACACATGCATATTACTGATATATATATGCTTAGCGCCTTTCTATGACGTGCGTGTCTTGTTAATATCAGACTTTTATCTATACAAATCAATAAAATTGGAGTGTCTGTTTGTAATAATAAAATAACCGCTTTATACTAAATGCATATGGATGTATACACGGTAATGTACCAAAATAACATTTTTTGTCTATCTGTCTGTCTGTTTGTTCCGGCTAATCTCTGAAACGGCTGGATTGATTTTGACGGGACTTTCACCGGCAGATAGCTGATGTAGTAATGAATAACTTGGGCTACTTTTATTTTAGAAATTTACTTATTTTATAACTCTGCGAACTGAACAATAACTTTTTCTTAAATTCCACGCGGACGATGTCGCGGGCACAGCTACTTATAAATATAATTTTTATGAGTCTGCATTTATATGTGTTTATGTGTGTAATTTTTTCAGGACTTTCATAACTTACATTACTTACAAATCAAACTAATTTTGCAGCACTTAAAATAAATTGAACTTTCCCAAAAAAATTGTCTATGAATTCCTAAATCTAATGTACTCTAATGTAAATCTACTGTGATTACTGTGATTTGAAACTTTATTGTTCATATGTACACGAAGTTATGTCTAAAGTATACCTTATTAATTATAATATAGAAAAAATTACGAATAGCGACAGAAATTCAATCGCAAATCTTTTCAGTGTTCGAGCTTTCCCACTATTTTCTTATTGTTTTTACCTCAATGTACTTACACTTACAAAACGCAAATTACCTGTGTTAATGTCACCTTGTATCTATTTACTTCGAACGGTAAATCTTTGCTTACAAGTTAATCCAAGTAAAAAGTGATGATTGTATTTATTAGTGAAAAACGATGCAAGTGATACTTTTTGTATGCGTAATATTTATCTTTAATTCTTTATAAAAAATATTTATTTTTGAAAATAGAACATTAAACAAACACACACACAAACACGTACATTGTAATACGCGTTGTACCAACAGTATTGTAATGCCCGTATAAAGATTTTTGCATACGTAATTTATTTTCGTTACACGTGCGTAAATTAGCAATTTATTACGACACGCGAACTAGTTTCACATGAAACGAGATCTATTGAATTTTTATAAACAAATAGGTACTTTTAATTTACACGAACATACGTTATTGACAATTAACGCGAATGCTACCCTGCTTTCCATTTCAGTATTGTCAGTTTGATTCTTATCACGAGCCCGGGTGTAACAGTTATATTACGTTTCTTATAAAATATAAAAGAGATGGTAAGATAGAAATATCAGTTGTTTGTTTCATAAAATATAGGCATTATGTGTGCCCGTCATCATCATCATCATATCAGCCTATCGCAGTCCACTACTGGACATAGGCCTCCATAAGTTCGTGCCAAAAATGGCATGAACCACGCTGGGCAGCACAATGTCACCACGCTGGGCAGGCGGGTTAGTGACCGCAGTGCAGGCTTTCTCGCACCGAGGACGCTGCTGGCCGTCTTCAGCCTGTGTATTTCAAAGCCTTGGTTGGATGGTTATCCCGCCATCGGTCAGCTTTTTAAGTTCCAACGTAGTAGTGGAATTGGGTTATCCCTTAGTCGCCTCTTACGACACCCACAGGAAGAGAGGGGGTGGCTATATTCTTACTGCCGTAGCGACACAGCGTGTGCCGTAAGAACCATGAATATACATTCGTATAATAAAAACTTGGTAAAAACTTATGGAAAATTTATTCGTTAAAAATTATGTGTGCCTGCCTGTTACTATTCAAAAATACTGTAAAAAACGATGATTTGTATAGGAAGTTATTGTAAACTATTGAGTGCTTGAAACAGGGATTCCAAAATTTTCATACAATTTTTATCTGTTTTTATCTGGGCTCTCTGCGTTCCAGATAGATCTATCTGGAATTTTCAGCAGGGGAAACATAATAATAATAAATTAAATAAGACTTTAAAAATTATAAATATATATAGAGCAATAGTTAAATAAAAAAAATATTAGTTATATTTTTTCTTTAAATAAATAAAATACCACAGAACGCGTATTTCGTAATAATTTCCACTTGACCCTATTAATATTATTATATATAACAATAATAATCTGTCTTAAGATTTTTAAATACGTATTTTAATTCAAAAAATAAGACTATAATTATTTAAAAAAAATGTCTTGTCAAATAAAATAGTTTCAACCGTTATATAATTGTTATAACACCTTTGAAAGTTATGTTAATTAATGTAAATATAAATCGTAATTCTATTTTTTTTTGTATATTATTTTATACATTTTACCATAATCTCGTGTTTTTTATAATGTTAAAATGTTGAAATTAACATTAATAAATGTGTTATTTTTTTTTATCAAAACAATAAAATTTATTGTTTTATATCATAACTTATACTTTACATTTTTTTATTACTGCCTTTTACCTACATTTTATTGTTATAAGTTAGCGAATTAAGATAATTATATTCTTAAAATATAATTTGTCCTAAACGATTCAATATAAACTGTTAAGGAAACCACTTAAGCATACAGCTTACTTCACATATCAAGTAAGATTCCTTAAGTTCATTTCCTGCAGACTTACTATTTCCTTGCTAGGTCATTTTAAAAATTAACTTGAAATGTATTTATGCTTTAAGCTATCTAATCTCATGACAAGCTTTTATCTATATATATATAAATGAACGTTTGTCTGTATGTCCTTCATAGAATCGTAAACTATGCACTTGATCATGTCATGACGTGATCTTCAGCAAAGTGTTGTGCATCAGCCTACAAAGGTTTGAGTTGGTACGACCAAAAAGCAAATTTAAATAAAAGCGTAGCAACGCGCGCAGTGTACAGCTAGTATCATGTAAATTGTCTAATGACTACGTGTGTTGATAGTTTTAAAGGAAATCTTATTTTTGTTTTTATTTTTAGGGCATTTAAATTAAAGCTTTTTAAAAAGTTTTTTATTTTTAATTTATTATAGATACCACAGCGTGCACTGGTGTGGCAAACAAGCGTACAGTAAGCCTGATTTAAACCGTTTACTCTAAGCCTATTGACACTTTGTAATATTTACTTATTTATATATAAGTTTTTTTTTTATATTTATGTAAGTCTATCATATCGTAGTTTATATCTACGTATGTCTGATAATGCCTCGTATTTTTAGTTAGTTACTTTATTTATTATTGATTTTTCCCTCTTAATATGTGCACACTTCTAACCGCTGCTACTGTATCGTGTCCAGTACCTAAAGGTTATCTGGAAGAAATCGCTCTTTAGCGATAGGATCGCCTTTGTACATCTTGTATTGTATCTTTCTTTATATGTGTCTGTATTTTGGTGTACATAAATAAATAAAATAAATAATATCAAAACATCACAAGTGTGCTATCATAATAACTCTGTCTACAAAGCGCATTTCCATGAGCTCTGGCTATGCAGGCAGGAACACATCAGTACTTAAGAGCCTTCATGAAGGCTCGAGGTACTTTTCAAGTCGGGCAACTATAGATTTTAAGCTAGACACTTTCTGCTGTGTCCTATCTCTTATACATGTTCATTTAATATATCACACACACAAACACACACACACTTTAGCCTATCCCAGTCCACTACTGGACATAGGCTTCCTCAAGTTCGCGTCAAAAATGGCATGAATTCATGTGTTTTGCCCATAATCACCACGCTGGGCAGGCGGGTTAGTGACCGCAGGGCTGACTTTGTTGCACCGACACACTACTGCCCATCTTTGGCCTGTGTATTTTAAAGCCAGCATTTGGATGGTTATCCCGCCATCGCTTGGCTTTTTAAGTTCCAAGGTAGTAGTGGAACAGTGTTATTCCTTAGTCGCCTCTTACGACACCTAAGGTAAGAGAGGTGGCTATACGCTTTACTGCCGTAACCACACAGCATTTAATATAGATAATTTATAATATAGAACACAACTGATTCTTGTATGTATTTTACTATTTTTAAAACAGGTCCCTTGCGTCAGTCGGAGAGTTACACGATTGTACTAATATGATTAAAATCAGTACATAAAGTGTGCGCGTTCGGTGAATCACTACGATTGCGCATCGTATTATCATCATTGATGTAATGCATCAAGCAATACAAGAAATCTAAAACTTCAGATCTAAAATGAGATTAAACAACAAAAGAAAGAATAAATCTAAGGGCTTGTATGCATCATATAGTGATATATATATGCTGTCAACTAAAAAGTTTTTTACCAATAAAAAATTAAACATTAATTTTATCAAAACGAGAGCACTCGACGCAACAAAATAAATATAAATCGTAAATGTATTTACATTATTACACACATACCTCGAGATTAAAACGTGAAATTAAACACATGAAAAACTCCCCGCTCTTATAATAATTATTATTACAGCTGAAATACACACAGGTACACTATTTTTCATACTCTAAATATCTTCTCAAGAAGTTTTTCATTGGTGTGATCACGTGACTTGATTATCTCTATACTTTATCTACATAATACAATCCTTATAAGTATTTTATTAATTAGATTAAAAAACTCGCTAAAACATTTTAAATCTAATCCAGTAAAACTACTACTGTTCTAGTTACAAAAATGATATGGAAGAAAATATATTACTATTATTTCGAAATAAGAAAAAAGAGAAAATTTATTCCGCTGCAAATTCTCTAAAATGAGCATAATTTAAAAAAAAAAAACTTTTTTTTTAATAATATAGACGATTTCGACCGACAAAGTATTTATATGATAATAAATTAATATTTTAAAAAGTTTCTAGTTTCTAATCACGCATTTATTAATATAATTTCTTCTACTTATGAATATTTAAGTAATATTATATAAAAACGTGTTTAATATAATTGTGTTTGCTTGCAAACGAAAAAAAACCGACTTCAATTACATCGACGTGTTTATTACACGTCGATGTAATTGCCGTCGGTTGTTGTAAATGACGTCGGACAGCGTAGATCGACGAAAAGTAACTACGCGTTATCAAAGATTACTCAAAAAGTAGTTATCAGATCTCGATAAAATTTATATATATATTGATTAAATTAAAAATTATCAAAATCGGTACATCCAGTAGAAAGTTATTGCGGATTTTCGAGAGTTTCCCTCGATTTCTCTGGAATTCCATCATCAGATCCTAGTTTCGTTATCATGGTACCAAACTAGAGATATCCCCTTTCCAACAAAAAAAGAATTATCAAAACCGGTACATCCAGTAGAAAGTTATGCGGTATAATACAACGTAGGTCGACGAAAAAAGCGTCAAGTAAAAACGCATTATTAGATATAACTCGAAAAGTAGTTGTTAGATCTCAAATAAATTTAAATGGGACCAATTGGCACATACTACCTTTCGATTAAAAAAAATTGTCGAAATCGGTCCACACGGTCAAAAGTTCTGATGTAACATACATAAAAAAATACAGGCGAATTGAGAACCTCCTCCTTTTTCGGAAGTCGGTTAAAAAGGTTAAGGACAGTGACAGAAAATGTTTCGAATAATTGTGTTTGCAGGCAAACGAAGAAAAACCGAGTTCAATTATATCGACAAGTAATACAACGTAGGTAAACAAAAAAAAGTCAAGTAAATACGCATTATCATAGATTACTCCAAAAGTTGTAATCAGATCTCGATGAAATTTAAATATGACCACATGATAAACATCAGCTTTCGATTAAATTATAATTGTGTTTGCTCGCAAACGAAAAAAAAACCGACTTCAATTACATCAAAGAGTAATACAACGTAGATCGACGAAAAAATAGTAATACTTTGTTCGTATTCCATATAACGCGACATTATAAAATTGTAGAATTATATAATGTTCTACTGTTATTTCTAACATTTTGTTAGCGATTGTAGGCAGAAATTTCATAAAAGGCCCATCGTCGATTCGCGCGAAGCGCTGACATCGCTTATTACGGCGGGTTTTTTAGTTGAAGCGGATTTATATTGAATTACGGTTTATGTATTTTTTATTAAAAATATGTAATGTTCATGTTTTCACACAGCTCCGATGCACGACTGGAGTTTACTTCTTCAGATCAGCTGTCTAAATAGGCACAAAAAGGCTTACTAGTCTAAGAAATATATTATTACTATATCAAATTGTAAATAAATGAATGCAATAACGCCATCTATCGGAACCTAATTGCGTTATTAGAAAACGTCTGAACGCCATCTCTAACAAGGTCATTCGTTCAGTAGATTTTACTGTTCAATTTTTTCATTCCGGGGCCTTAAATGAAAATCGATTCTTAAGGAGAAAACTCCAAAAACAGTCAAGTAAATACGCCATATCAGGTATAGCCCAAAAAGTTCGAGTCAAATCTCAATTATATTTAAATGGGACCACATGACAAGCACCACCTATCGATTAAAAAAAGAATCATCGATATCGGTCCACCCAGTAAAATAGTAATGAGGTTAATATAATGTTGGTCGACGTAAAATAGCCAAGTAAATACCCAGTATTAGCGATAACTCAAAAATTAAAAGCTCAAATATATTTATAACGAATAAACTGCTACTCTCTACTCTAGTGGAATATTGTAATTTGATCGATAGTGAACGAAGTAATTTCATTACATTTTGATAGATGGCGTTGTGGCAAAGTATTGAACATGACCACAGTCGTCTTAACATCGTCATGTAAATACGTGTCATCAAAGATTACTCAAAAATTGCTCATTATATCTCAATCATATTTAAAACGGACGACATGACAAGTATTAGCTTTTGATTTATACAAAAAAGATCAAAATCAGTGCACCCAGTAAAAAGATATAACGTATAATACAACGTAGGGTGACGAAAAAACCGTCAAGTAAATACGCAATATTAGATATAACTCACAAATTACGAATCAAATCTCAATTAAATTTGAATGGGACCACGTGACGAATAGTAGCTTTTAATTTATATAAGAAACGTCAAAATCGGTGCACCCAGTATAAAGTTATGAGGTATAATACAACGTAAGGTGACGAAAATAATGTCAAGTAAATACGCGTTACCAAAGATTAATCAAAAAGTAGTTATCAGATCTCGATAAAATTTATATGTGACCACATGATAAACATCAGCTTTCGATTAAAGTAAAAATTATCAAAATCGATACACCCAGTTAAAAGTTATTGCGGATTTTCAAGAGTTTCTCTCGATTTCTCTGGGATCCCATCATCAGATCCTGGTTTCCTTATCATGGTACCAAACTAGGGATATCCCCTTTTCAACAAAAAAAGAATTATCAAAATCGGTACACCCAGTAGAAAGTTATGCGGTATAATACAACGTAGGTCGACGAAAAAAGCGTCAAGTAAAAACGCATTATTAGATATAATTCGAAAAGTAGTTGTTAGATCTCAAATAAATTTAAATGGGACCAATCGGCACACACCACCTTTCGATTAAAACAAAATTTGTCGAAATCGGTCTACCTGGTCAAAAGTTCTGATGTAACATACATTAAAAAAAAAAAAAAAAAAAAAAAAAAAATACAGTCGAATTGAGAACCTCCTCCTTTTTTGGAAGTCGGTTAAAAAAAATGTAGCGATGTTATTGAGGACAAAAGTTCATAATAGTGAACGGCTGCTTCTGAATCTATTTGGTTTTTAACTGATTTCAAAAAAGTACGCTTCATGTAGGAGAAGGATAAAAAAAGTAGAAAGTTTTCAATTCGCCTGTTTTTTTTTTTTTTTTAATTTATTTTACCTCACAACTTTGTACATCCAGGACTGATTTTGATTATTCTTTTTTTTAAATCGAAAGGTGGTGCTTGTCATAATATGGTTTTCTTTAAATTTGATAGAGTTTTGACGTGATTTTACTAATTGCCGATGTAATTGAAATCGGTTTTTTTCGTTTGCGAGCAAACACAATTATTAACACTGTGATGGCAAACAAGCGTAAAGTCCGGTCCACCTGATTGCTACCGAAGCCATATGAACGTTTTCCACACAAGAAGCATGAAACATCGGAAGCGCGTTGCCGACCTTTTCTCCCTCTAATTAAAACTAACAACCCCTTGCATTAGGAAATAAAACCTGAAGTTAAAGAAATAAAATAGTAAAAAATTTCATTCACTAATTACAGTCTTGTACTGAAAAAGTTATAGTCGACCGAAACTCGATTCAGCTTTTGGACGTTTCAGGTTGTATTTATATTTAACCGACTTCCAAAAAAGGAGGACGCTTTCAATTCGATTGTATTTTTTTTTTTTTGTTATGTATGTTTACTCAGACCTTATGATGGGTTGGACCGATTTCGATTATTTTTTAAGCGAAAGGTGGTGCATGTGGTCCCATTTAAATTTAATCGAACATACAAGTAAATGCTCAACGATAAGAGAACGAAAACTGTCCAGTGTCTTCTGACATTTTTGATTTTAAAATTCTGACTCTGCACTAAAGTTTAGCTCACATTTTAGCATCATCATTTACTATTTCTACTTCCTTGCATTTATTTCCGGTTTACTCAGCTACGAAGATCAACCATTGTAATTTTTTGTTTGACAACGTCAATCTGATGATGCCCTGGTCTACTTTTTTTGCTAACTTTGTTACCAAGAGCTTGTTTATTGATAAAAATTATTTTCCTTCAGACTAAACTGAGAATTCATTGGTATACCTTTTCATTCTATTGATAAAAAATAAGATAACTATCACCTATCAGCCTACGATTTGACTCGCAAGAGGAAGTTTTTGTCGATTGTTTAAGATCTAAGTTTGTTTATCTTATGATACGAACTGTATCAGTTGATGTTTCGGAATTTCGCAAGAATATTGAAAAATATCGAGTTACGCAAGTATTTAGTTCAAATACTGTTTTCACACGCATGTCTCAACTCGTGATATCGTTCAATGATAAGATCAAGAACTGATAGAGGTACGTCCTGATAATACTTTTTATTAGTTCCGAATGTTTTTTACTGGTTTTCATTCATTAATTTTTAAAAAATTTGAATCAAAACGGACTCATTATTAAAAATATATTCTACAAAAAGAAGTCCATTTCTGTAGTACAGACTCCATTGACTAAATACTTCTTTCTCTTAATAATTACTTCTTGCACTGTTTGCCTCGCTATATAAAGCACTTACTCATGAGTATGAGTTGTCTGGAAGAAATCTCTTTCAGAGATAACAGGTGGACACCTTTGCCATAAACCTTACTATGATTTTATGTTTCTATATGTATTTTTGAGTGCAATAATGTATATAATAAATTTGGGTGGGATTTTTGTCATTCGTTTGTAATTTATTATGCTGTAGGAGATGAAATTTTTTTTTGGTTTTACAAATGTTTTGTTTATTATTATTTTGGCGTCATTAAAAGCTATTAAAACAGATGAGTAGTACTAAAGAATGAATAGAATATGATGTTCCTTCAACAACATGTTGGGATTGGGGAAAATAAAAAGTAGCTTAGAATATCTAACTCCCTCTTACTCGACATAATCATATATAAATTAGTTAGATGAAATGGTTATGTACCATCCACATTAAATTGAATAAATTGGCTACAAAAATAATAACAAAAGAAGATTTAAAGTCTAATAAATATCTATCTAGTGATAAAACCACATCTGTACATCCACGCAACTTTAGAAAAATAACATCAAAGCCGTGGCCTATAAAGTCTTGAAGGCGATTCGTCAAAACAAACAATAAACGTCGATTAGTTAGACA